>NW_027516216.1:0-600000 GCF_048772815.1 Callospermophilus lateralis
AGTGACAAGTACATATTTTATTAACATTTCATTCCCCACTTCTTCTTCTGGCTACTTTTAATCATAAAAGTGATTGTTGGGGGGTGTCACATTTTATGTATGCTAGTGGGGTATTAACATAAATTTAACTTGTCCAATTTGAGCTTGGAGAAAAGAAATTACATGGTTGAGAAACAGGGTTTTATAGTAAGCAATAAAATGAGGATTATTATTGGACCGGCCAGGGTTGATTAAAATGTAGTTAACCAGGGGGACTGTGTAAACCCAGACTCAAACCACCAATTTTGGGTCTCTATCTCTCTTTGATGCTCTTCAAGGCATCTTTTTAATTTACTCATAGAGTTTGTTACAACTCCAGTATGGTCGACATAAAAAAAAAAAAAAAAAAAAAAAAATTCTTTCCTCAATGCAGCACAAAGGCTCCCTTCTCTCATGAAATGGAGGTCCAACCCTCGACTTTTCTGTAAAACAACTTCTGCCGCAGTCTTTGGCTGGGCACAAATCACGAGTCTCCACACAGCTTGTAGATTCAAACAGCAATTCTTTATTCCCGAACTCACACCGGCCGTCTACAAACACGCTCTGGGGGAATCCACGTTCTCTGCCCAAATCCACTCTCTCCCAAATCCACTCTGCATGGGCTTCTGTCTCCCAAAATATACTGTCTGACCCTAAGCACTCAAGAGGAACTCAGCAGCAGGATACGCCCTATTCTAAAGGGGGAACACCCTAATCTCCTATTATGCTAAACTGCCCTATTCTAAAGGGGGAACACCCTAATCTCCTATTATGCTAAACCGCCCTATTCTAAAGGGGGAACACCCTAAACACGGATCCTGCCCTGGTCCTTGAGCAAGGTCACCTTTCAGAAGTCCTTTCACTAGACAGCATGGGAGTAAGCTGGCAAGGAATTTGTCATACCTACTTGGCTGATGGCTCCCAGCAAACTTCAAAGAGAGAGGTAAAAGATTCCTGCAAAGCTGTGATGGAATTTTCTAATATCTTTAAGTTTTGATCTATTGCTGCTTCTAATTGGGTCATTTGTTGTGTCCCATGGACGAGGGCAGTGGTTCCTGTGCGAACCCGGGCAGCAACTCCTATTCATAATAGAATGGCTAAGGTGAGAGATATATGTTCCCACCTGAATCGGGTTGTATGCCCCTCTATTTGATCTTCAAATGAACCTGCATCATAATAGAGCACTCTGGGAAACATCTGCACCATTACACAATTAATCACTTCTGTTGACCATTTCATAAAAACATAAACAACGTTTAAGTATATAGAATTATATTGTTGTAGGGACGGAAAAGGCAAGGCACCTAAGATAGCACCAAAGACAAGGAAACAGTCATATTTGGTTGCAACCAGATTCAGAGGGCATTGCTTCTGTTGTAATCAATTAATCCCCTGAAACCCAAGTTTAGGTAGTTTCAGAATTTTGTACCCAACATGTAAGGGAAGGGGCTCTGAAGTTCACAGTCTGCAGAAGTTCACAAAGAGCAGTTTTTGTTTCTGATTTTTCCTCAGTTCTGGGCAAGTTAAATTTTCAAGGACACCTGGGTGCGGGAGAGCTTTTTTTTCCCCTTTTTTCCCTCTGCCAGCTGTTTCCACGGAGCCCAGTTTGCAACTTATCCATCTTACAAATATAGCCATCTCTATGAAGCCCCAGCTCAAGGCCAGAGGCCTTGATCACATAGGTTGTGAAAAACTAGTAAGGGTGTGTCTAGCTCAGGAGTGCTGATTTTTTTCAGCCAGTTGCCAGGTAGACCAGGGCAACACAAAAAGAGGAAGTTTATCTACACTGAACTCTTTTATAGGGACTCTTTTGCTGAAAGTCCTAAAGTTAGCCATGGTGAAAACTTCTGGATAAGGTCAGTTAAGACTTTCCTGTGGGCCTGGTACAGAGGGGGAAGACGGGAAATGCAGGGCTGAGCGCAGCTCTTTGGATCTGAGAATGAGGAAGGAGAGATGTAAAAGAATAATGGAAAAGGGTTTTGAGATCTTCCTAGCACCAAAAACATGAGTAGTAGAACGGGTAGAACAGAGAGGGAGATGGGAGTGAGTATCCCAAAAAGCCTGTAAGGGACTTTAAATTCTTAGTAACCTGTTTTCAGTGATGACAAAGCAACTTTAAAGGCCATTTTCATTACATCTTGGATAGGGGTCTGAGGGCTCTTCTCAGCTGGTTTGAGCTTTGGGTTAGCTGGTAAGAGGACCTGGTGGGACCTAGTGTGGGCACTGACAGGAGAAGAGAGGAGTGAGTGAGTGGAGGGTTACCTCAGTACCTGCTACCTCAGCAAGGGGGCAATGGTCTGAGCAACGGTGGAGGTTTGGGTTTTTAATATAGTAATTGGAGGGGAGAAATCAAGTTGATGATGTGGGAGTGACAACAGAGAGTCTAGAGCAGAAGGCTGAGGGTGAGCATGTATTGGAGAAGCATAGTTCACGATGTGAGCAAAGGAGAGAAAAGGCCTCCACATAGAGGAATCTCCTTTCACCCTTTTGAGCACTTGCAGAAGTTAAAAAGGTCACACAGAATTTGAAGATCTAGAGACCCCTCAGGGGGCCATCAGTTTTGGTTGTCTAATTGGTAATATGGCCAATGCTGTGTACAGAATTTGATGAGGAGTTTGGGTTCCATGTGGCAGTCCCTGTATGCTCACATCCCCATGACTTACAGAAGATGTTGGCGTTTCCAGCACACAGCCTTGACTGTTTGTGGCTTTGATAGTACACTGGGCAAACATAGTAATCTAGGCTAGCCAACCAGCATCTGGCTCGCGTGTCCCTACATCAATAATGTTTGTTTCCATTATCTATGGTATGGAAGGAATTTAATGGAATTTTAGTGGGATCCTCTTCATTAGGGATATCCCAATAGGGAAGACCTATACGCAGCTGACAAATGTCTGGCTGGAGAGATGGCCACCAGGTCCCTAAGCGGGCTGTATGCAAGATAGACCATACTTCCTTTCCAGTAGGATTTGTGATCAGACATCGCTGCTGAACAGGCTTATGAGGGTTAGGACTACTGGTGGTCAAGGGGAGAGTCTATAGCCTTATCCACACAGCGAATCCACAATTTGAAAGGGTTTCCAGTCTTTTCCAGTTTCCAGCCAGAGTCTGGACAGGGCACAGGCTTGAGATGAGAGGTAGGGATCCAGGAAGTGATTTTGACTACCTTTACCCTGTAGGTGTTATAAGTAGCACCTGGTATGGTCCTTTTCAGGGGAGTTCCAGGGATGACACCAGATGTCGTCTTACATAGATGAAGTCTCTATTTGATATCGCTGTAGAGTCCCCTCATCCCCAGGTTGGTAGGCAGTGGCCATCTGTTTTCACAGGTGTCTCTGAGTTCTTTCAAGAGCTTTAAGTCTGTTAAGCAAGGGGGTGTGGAAGGAATCGTTAGGTCTTAGAGTTGGGGTAGGACCCTTACTGGAGGAGGGACACCATAGAGAATTTCACAGGGTGTGAGGTTACACAAAGAAATAGATTGAGTATTTCTTGCATGAAACAGTACATAAAGCAGGAGCATAGTGCAATCTTTTATGCCGGTCTCTAAGCTTAATTTCGTTATGGTCTCTTTAATGGTTCTATTCATTCTTTCTACCTGTCCTGAACTCGGGGGTCTGTAAACACAATGTAATTTCCAATTAATCCCCAGGGTCCTTGCTAACCTCTGAGTTACCTGGGCCACGAACGCCGGTCCATTATCAGACCCTATTACTTTAGGCAGGCCATACCTTGGAAAAATATCTTCCAGAATCTTCTTGACCACCATTTGCGCTGTTTCATTTTTTTTCTTTTCTTTTTTTTTGGGGGGAAAGCTTCAATCCATCCTGAAAATGTATCTACAAAGACTAGGAGATATTTAAGTCCATTCCTTGCTGGCTTAATTTCAGTAAAGTCCACTTCCCAGAATTGTCCTGGTCTGGTTCCTCGTAGGTGCTTTCCTGCAGGAAGCTTGGAAGGGTAAGAATTAACCAATTGATGGACCCAACAGGCTTTTGTTATCCATTCAGTTGTTTCCTTTCACTGTGAGTCGGTTAGTGGAAAACTGTTTTTGATCCTTCAAAAATGAATGCAGTTTCTTTGAACCAAGGTGAGTGATTTGATGTACATTTTCTACTGACATAGTTAGAGCCGTGATTATAGGAGTTTTTACTGAAGGATTTAGAAATTCCACTTGGGGGCCTTCAGGGTTAAAAGTTATTTTGGCCCAGAGCTTTGTGAGCAGATCTCTGCCAATCAATGGGGCCATGCATTCTGGGATTACTAGGAAGGAGTGATGGATTTTTCCTTTCCCCTGGTCCATGGTCCTCTTAGTTGTCCAAGCCTGATATTTACTGCCATTAGCCCCTTGAATTAGAGACCTTTTATTTGATAGAGGTTCCAATGGGGCCTTAAAGGCAGAATATATTGCCCCTGTATCCACTTCAATGTATACTGGGGTCCCCTCCACTTCAAAAGTTAACCTGAGCTCAAGGAGAGGATCTGAGCCCCGACTTTCTTAGTAATCCTACAGAGTCAGAATGTCCAGCTGGCCTGGCTGTCTCTTTCTAGGGCACTCTTTAGCCCAGTGTCCTTTTTTTTTAGAGTAGGCACATTGAATTGAGGCCAGGGGTGGCCTCTAGTGTGGTCCCCGGTGTCCCTTCCTGTCTCCATGTTTCTTAATTTCTGGTCTATTTGTTGTTGTGACCAGGACCTTAGTCAATGCCTTAGTCTGTCTTTTGTTTCTTTTATCCTCCCTTTGCTCCATACTCTTCCTCAGTTTCTCTCTTAGTATACCTTCTTGGCTTCTCTGACTAAACCTCTCAAAGTCATATCTTGTAATCCATCTAAGCATTGTAACTGTCTTTTAATATCCAGAACAGCTTGCCCAATAAAGGCCACCATGACAGATGCCTTTTGATTCTCTGCCTGAGGATCGAAAGGAGTAAATCTCTTATATGCCTCCATAATTCCCTGTAGGAACATGGAGGGACATTCATCAGTCCCTTGAATAATCTCTCTTACCTTGGCCAAAATAGTTGATCGCCTAGCGGCCACTAAGATACCCACTATTAGAGCCCGGCAATAAGAGGAAGGATGCTCATTACCTTCACAGGTTTTGGGGTCCCAGTTGGGTCTGTGCAAGGGAAAGGCGGCTTTGCATATGTTGGGAAGTTTTGTCGGTCACCCATCTGGTCCGAGAATATTTTTTTCTAGAATTCAGGAAGATTCTCTTTTGTTCCTCTGTCATGAAGAGAGTCCCTAGGAGTTGTTGGCAGTCATCCCAAGTAGGCTGGTGTGAAAACATCGTTGATTCAACCACACCTGAGACCCAGGTGGGGTCCTCAGTAAAAGGGGGATTGTTATTTTTCCAGTTATTTAGGTCTGAAGAGGAGAAAGGTAAAAACTGGTAGGCTTGCACTTTTCCCCCATGGTTGTCATCAATCATTGTTCCTTAGAAATGGAGAGGGAGCATCACGGGAGTTCCAGGGATTTCAATCATTCAACGCCGGCAAATTCCTTTAGCCGGGCCAGCATCCTCCAGGGGAGGAGGGGGTGTGTTTGCTGCAGGGGAGTTATTTGGAGTGCGCTGGGCTCGCTTAGCTTCCTCCAATGGCGGACAGGCTGAGTCAGCAGCAGGGGAATTACTTAGAGGGTGTTGGGGGTTGGGGGACGAGGGCAGGGAATAAGTAGTAGGACGAGAGTCCAGTAGAGTCAAATCTTGTGACTCAGGGAGAACAGAGGTTGAAGGAGGAGGAGGAGCAGAAGGTTTGAGAGAGCATGAGGGAAGGAGTAGGAGTGGGGGCAGGGGCAAGGAAAAGCTTCACACATGGAGGAGGAGAATTGCAGATGTCCTGAAAAGTTAAGATATATGTCTCTTGATCCTGATGTCTATGTGGCGCTGGCTGAAAGTCAATATCTCTGACTTTTTAAATTAGTGGGAAGTAGAAAGATCCTTCTAGGGGCTATCTGAATCCAAAGGTGGGCCATTCTGAGGCACAGAGAGTCTGCCAGGTCCAGCGTTTTACTGAAAAAGAAAGATTCTGAGCCCTTAAGCGGACTTTGGTGCAATGATCAAGGGTCAGGGAAAGAGGCATTGAAGTGCTCTATCCCATTATGAAAGATAAACAATCAGTAAGAGCAACGACACACGACACAGACAAGACAAAACAATAAAGACAGGCAATGGACGTCCAACACTGAGACCAGGACTGAGTAGCCGGCAAAACCTGATGGGCTGGATATGCCGAATCTGAAACAAAATATCACTGAGTTGAGGAGACTATTGTTCCTCGATTTCCCGAGTTCTCTGGGGAGTCCCCCAGTGACGTGGCCTGTGGCTCTATGACATGTCTGTCAGCCATCGTCGGAGAGAGCTCACACTCTTCATCAACAGCCATTTTGCCAAGCCCTAACCTGAAACCTGAAACCAGAAAGAGGCGCCTTACATACCCCGAGAGGAGCCCGTTGGGGTCTCTCATCTGCCGCTGCTGGATCTCAGTGGAACCTCCATATGTAAAGGTCGGGCGAGCGTCCGGGGAAGAAACCACCAAGAGACTGTCTCATGCAAAAGCAAAGGGTTTATTATGGGTCCAGCATGCTGGGGCTCAGAGTTCACTTGAATAGAGCAGAGAGCCCTGAGAACAGCTTAAGCAGAGCTTATATACTTTCCTTTGAGAGGGCAGGGCAGGATGTTTATTGATGGGTCCGGGTGAGTGAGCTGTTTGTGGGCAACTGGGTGAGGAAGTACTTTCTGCAGTTTGGCAGTTGAGGACAGAACATTCTGGGAACAAGATTAGCAAACAGTTCTCAAGATTTCAACAGTGTTTTATTAAGCATACAGAAAACAGGAAGTGATAAGTACCTATTATATTAACCTTTCGCTACCGAGTACACTTTGCCAGATTTCCTAATGTCTCTATTGATATCTGCTTTCCTACATATTTTCCCCAGTTCATCATTGTGACTGACTCTTCACATGTGGTGACATTTACATTCACTCTATACCCGAAACCCTATAGCTAAAGAACTTTTGGTCCAAATCCTATGCTCACTCTCCTTTCTAAACCTACCGACTATCTTCCTAATCCTACTGATTATCCCTTTTTGACTGGAAGTTCTCTTTGACAATCAATCATCCAAAATACATGGAACTTTGCCATTGTATATTGATGTATCTGAGACATCTGTGCAGAAAATAAATCAAAGCTCAGTATCACAATCAAGGTCCCAATGCTCTTCTGGGCTTCAAATCTTAAATAGATTTCTGTTTTCATACTTATGTTTCACCTATATATTGTTGTAAATATCGCAGGTTTCCAATACCATTATTCATCCAGCAGAATGATTCCTAATGCAAATTGAACCTGTTATTAACCCTAACCATACACTGTTCCCTCAATATAACTTTACAGAAGAGCAGGGACAGAGTAGGTCTTACAATATAGGAATGTAGGGGAACTTCCTATTGCTAAGAAACTCAAAGGTACATGTAAAAATGATCCCTGGAGAAGTTGTAGGCAGCTATGAAGGAACTGAGTGAGCAAAAGTCATCTTCTCTTGCAAACAACCTGGTCAGGATGAAGGGATATGTCTGAATCAGCCTCTTTCTTCTTAATGTAGAGAAGAAGAACCAAACCAGGCTGTGTGGAGAGCTGTTCCCGGTTGCCTATGGTTAATATACCATTCAAACTCGTGAAACTGTAACAGGAAGCAGGGGCAGCCTTCATTTCAGGGGACCCTTGGAAGCAACTGTTAGGACAAAGTGGTTGCAAATGGTGTGAGCTCATTCAGTTCCTAAAGGAAGTGACCTCAGACCTCACCTCACATCCTTGGTGATAGAACTCTCTGAATTTGGGATCAAAGAATCCAGGCACCCAAATCCCATTCCAGTCCCAGTAGCAGTGGTCTCACTTCTTTGGATTTACCAAGGACAGAATCAGTCTTTGTTGGTACCTACTGATATGAGGATTGCCAAAAGCCAGGAAAGCTCTGAAGAGTGGCCTTTCCTGAGAAAGCAGGTAGTGGATCACCGCTGCCTCCTGACAACTTTACAGAGTTGGCAAAGGAAACCAGATCTGAAACAGGACAGGCAATTTCGGGGGAACATAGTTTGGCCCAATAGTCAGAGGACACTCCGGATAGTCAGAGACCTACTTGGGGGAAGAAGGTGCTTTGTGGGTGTGGGTGTGTGTTTGTGCTTTTGTCTCATGTTCTCAGAATAGGTAGGAATGGCGGTTTGTTTGGTTTGGAGTGAACTGTTTCTAATAAGTGATTTGATAAAGCAAGTGTTTCTATGTCTGTGTATCCCATTGTGTCCTTGGTTGTAGACATTAGAAAAGAGAATGCATGAATGGATGTGTCCTGTCTGGTAGAAAGCTTCCCAGCATTCATCCAGCCGAATATATGAATGCACTGCGGCTTCCCTTATCGATGGGCAACACCTGCTATTTTCCTAAGTTCTGGTTTTATTTTTAAATTCTGGCCACTCTCCAGAATAGGCTCATGGTTTTGTGTCCAAGAGAAGTACCACCTTCAAGCTCTGTGACATGGCCATGTACTGGATAGCTGAAGGGAATGGCGAGCAACTAAGAAAACTCAGATATCAGTGTGACCAGTAAAGTCTCAGTGGAAAAACCGTGCTTTGGGCCTTTTGCTTACCTTTTGTTCTATTCCCCTGTATGTCAGGAATTTCTTTGCCTCAGGCCACACCTTCGTGAAGCCGGAACAAAACACTTTTCAAATGGAAATGAATGGGCCTCACCTGTGGCTCTTTGCCTAATTGCTTTAGAAAGGGGTGTGTCTGAATCAGCCTCTTGGCCCTGTGTGAGGCTGTGGCTTAGATTCTTAGCACCTGATTGATATAAAGAAAGATCCCATGTGTGAATCCAAAACCAAAATGCCCAAAAGAGGAGTCATTGAGGATAAAGTCTCTTGCCTTCCACTGTAAGGTTCCTGAACTCCATCAAGTGAGAATAGGGATCATTTGGGTCAAACGATTTCTTCAAAGCCCTGCACATGCTAGCCCAGTGGTGTTTGTGTTTTCTTATGACTCCAATTCACATAAAGATTCTAAACCCCACTGTCAGTAGGCCTCAAATTGGAGAAGCAGAGCAGTATTACAGCAGGCCTATTTGATCACTCCTGGGTTACAGGAAGGGTGTTCAGGCCACCCTGACATTAGGAAAATAAGGGGCAAGGAAGCCTATTTTGGACACTGTCTTGGGCTGTGTCCTTCATGGAAACTTCGAACCAGAGGTTAAGATGAGTGTCTATATGCAATAAGATGAGGGTCATGTGGGAATGTTTTGGTTTAATTTTGGTCATTTGTGTTGGGGTTGGAAGAGATGAGTAGGTCAACCAGGACTTGAAATCTGGTGTGATTCCCCTTAGAGACTGAGTTATGGAACTGAACTCAGAGAAGTATTGGCATGAATTGTTTTGAGTTTTTAGGAGGCCACACATGAGACTCGCTCTTGGAAACTGAGACCTAGGCCCAGGCTGGCTTTCCACAGAGCACTGGGAATCTCACCCAGGATATCACAAGATTTTATTCTGAAAGACTTGGCAGCCATAGTGAAAACACACATAGACCTCACACTGTAGACCTCAATGGGCCTGGCTTCATGTGACCTTTTGGCGACTCTTTGGGAAGACTTGCCTTTGAGTGTCCTCCAGAGATTTCATTGAAATGAGCTTCCTCACAATTTAATGGTTCCTAAATGAATTGAAACCCACAGTGCCTCCAACTTCCACCTTAAAAAATGGCTAGATAAATACCATAAAATTTTTGAAATTCCTATGACCAGGTGGCACTGGAGAACCTTTGTATGCCCTATTGCTGATCATGAGTGCCTTTATTGACTGAGTTTCATTAAAATGGTGTAGAACAGAGATGCCAGTAAGTTGGATACTCCTCAATTGTAGGCGCAAGCTTTGGTGTGCAGGTTTGTGATAAAACATCCGTGGTGGGGCCATGTGGATCTGCCATTGCTTCCAAATGGCATGTGACTGACGTGGTGCAGCCAGGAAACCCTTATATGTAAAGGCATATTGGTATATGGAGAATTTTTAGGGCAATGTTCATAATCAAGTTGCTATGGACAAGGGGACAATCTATGTGGGCTAGAAGCCTGGTTGGTGCATTCTCCTGCAGTCCATGACCCACTACACATGACAGAACTCCCTTCAGCACTGTGTCCCAGTTCAACTCCTTGTATTTCGTGTAGAAAATACCAATCTCCCAGTGTAGCAGCAAGAAACACCACGAAAAGTGGAGAATGACCAAATGCCTTCACAGTCCACACGGGGAGACTCTTAGACCCCAGTGGTCACAGTTTACTTACAAGAGAGAATTCAGTACTGTAGCCTAGTGTTCATTGGAAAATAAGAAACCACGTCCTCCAGGTCACATAGATGTAGACCCAGCTCTGATGGTCTCACTAGAAAGAAAGCTAAAGCTCCTGACAACAACATATATTTTGAGTTCCCAACATCAGAGGCAATTTCTCAAGAAGACTTTAGGCCAGAAGAGCTACAAGTATGTGGAGTGTTTACCTTGTCCCTTACATTTGGAAACTCCTCGACCACATCCAAGGTTGTGAACTCCTTTGAATTTTCCATTCCAGATATATATTCACAGATTTTCCAACTCTTCTCCTCTAATTGCGTCTTATTTGGGGCGAAGGTAATGTGAAGCCATTGTTCTGGATGAGAGTGGGAAATTTATTGTGTAGCCCATATTTGCATGCACATTGGATTCATTTTCCTTTTTTCCATTCAAAATACTGAATCCCTGACACTAACCCATACCCTACTAGACTCTGACTACTAATCCTACTATGATGGAGAATAATAACACAAACAGAATAGAAATACAAGCCGTTCAGAGGAAGCATGGTGTATAGTTGGACTTGCCTTTTGCATGATAAAGGGTAGGTGTTATATATCTAGTCCATTTTTCATTGAAATAGTTCTCTATGTGTTTTTTTCCTTTAATTTTTATTGTTGGTTGTTCAAAACTTTACCTATTGCTTGACATATCATATTTCACACTTTGATTCAAGTGGGTTATGAACTCCCATTTTTACCCCGTATACAGGTTTCAGCATCACATCTGTTACACATCCACTGTTTTACGTATTGCAATAGTAGTGTCTGTTGTAGTCGGCTGTCTTTCCTATCCTCTACTATCCCCCATCCCCTCCCCTCCCATCTTCTCTCTCTACTCCATCTACTGTAATTCATTTCTCCCCCTTGGTTTTTTCCCCCCTTTCCCCTAACTTCCTCTTGTATGTAATTTTGTATAACCATGAGGGTCTCCTTCCATTTCCATGCAATTTTCCTTCTCTTTCCTTTTCTCTTCCACCTCTCACCCCCGTTTAATGTTAATTTTCTTCTCATGCTCTTCCTCCCAACTCTGTTCTTAGTTACTCTCTTTATATCAAATAAAACTATTGGCATTTGTTTTTTTTTTTTTTTAGGGATTGGCTAGCTTCACTTAGCATAATCTGTTCTAATGCCATCTATTTCCCGGCAAATTCTATGATTTTGACATTTTTTAATGCAAAGTATTATTCCATTGTGTATAAATGCCACATTTTTTTTCCTTCGTCTATTGAAGGGCATCTAAGTTGGTTCCACACTCTTGCTATTTTGAATTGTGCTGCTATGAACATCAATGTAGCAGTGTCAATGCAGCATGCACTTTTTAGGTCTTACGGAATACACTGAGAAGGGGAATAGCTGGGTCAAATGGTGGTTCCATTCCTAGCTTCCAAGAAATCTCCATACTTCTTTCAAATTGGCTGCACCAATTTGCAGTCCCACCAGCAATGTACAGGTGTACCCTTTTCCCCACATCCTCGCCAGCACTTGTTGTTTGACTTCATAATGGCTGCCAATCATACTGGAGTGAGATGGTATCTTAGGGTGGGTTTGTTTTCCATTTTTCTGACTGCAAGAGATGGTGAGCATTTTTTCATGTACTTATTGATTGATTGTATGTCCTCATCTGAGAAGTGTCTGTTCAGGTCCTTGGACCATTTGTTGATTGGGTTATTCGTTTTCTTATTGTTTAATTTTTTGAGTTCTTTGTATACTCTGGATATTAGGGCTCTATCTGAAGTGTGAGGAGTAAAGATTTGTTCCCAGGATGTAGACTACTTATTTACCTCTCTTATTTTTTCTTTTGATGAGAAAAAACTTTTTAGTTTGAGTAAGTCCCATTTGTTAATTCTAGTTATTAACTCGTGTGCTATGGGTGTCCTATTGAGGAATTAGGAGCCCAACCCCACAGTATGTAGATCATAGCCAACTTTTTCTTGTATCAGATGCAGTGTCTCTGATTTGATATCAAGCTCCTTAATCCATTTTGAGTTAACTTTTGTGCATGACGAGAGAAATGGATTCAGTTTCATTTTGTTGCATATGAATTTCCAGTTTTCCCAGAACCATTTGTTGAAGATGCTATCCTTCCTCCATTGCATGCTTTTAGACCCGATTGGCATTCCATTTAACATATAGAGAATTTTGGTTATATTGCCATTTTGATGATGTTAGTTCTGCCTATCCATGAACATAGTATATTTTTCCATCTTCTAAGATCTTCTTCTATTTCTCTCTTTAGGGTTCTGTAGTTTTCATTTTATAAGTCTTTCACCTCTTTTGTTAGGTTGATTCCCAAGTATTTTTTTTGTGTGTGTGTGTGTGTGGATATTTTGAATGGAGTGGTTGTCCTCATTTCTATTTCAGAGGATTTGTTGCTGATATACAGGAATGCCTTTGATTTATGCGTATTGATTTTATATCCTGCCACTTTGGTGAATTCATTTATTAGCTCTAATAGTTTCTTTGTATACCTTTTTGGGTCTGCTAAGTATAGAATCATGTCATCTTCAAATAGTGATAATTTACGTTCTTCTTTTCCTATTTTTATGCCTTTGATTTCTTTAATCTCTCTAATTGCTCTGGCCAGTGTTTCGAGAACTATGTTGAACAGAAGTAGTGAGAGAGGGCATCCCTATCTTCTTCCAGATTTTAGAGGGAATGCCTTCAATTTTTCACCATTCAGAATGATGCTAGCCTGAGGCTTAGCATAGATTGCTTTTACATTATTGAGGTATGTTCCTGTTATCCCTAGTTTTTCCAGAGTTTTGAACATAAAGGGATGCTGTACATTGTCGAATGCTTTTTCTGCATCTATCGAGATGATCAAATGGTTCTTATTTTTAAGTCTATTGATGTGATGAATAACATTTATTGATTTCTGTATATTGAACCAGCCTTGCATCCCAGGGATGAATTCTACTTGATCATGGTGCACAATTTTTTTAATATGTTTTTGTATCCGATTCGCCACAATTTCATTGAGGATTTTTGCATTTTTCCTGAAATAGCTTGAAAAGTAATGGTATTAGTTCCTCTTTAAAGGTTTTGTAAAACTCTGCTGTATACCCATCCGGTCCTGGGCTTTTCTTAGTTGGTAGTCTTTTGGTGGTTTATTCTATTTCCTCAATTGTTATGGGTCTGTTTAGGTTGCCTATATCCTCCTGACTCAATCTGGGCAGATTATATGACTTGAGAAATTTATCGATTCCTTCACTATCTTCTATTTTATTGAAGAATAAGAATTCAAAATGATTTCGGATTATCTTCTGTATTTCTGAACTATCTGTTGTGATACTGAATTCTCCCTATTCTTTTCTTTGTTAGCTTGGCTAAGGGTCGGTCGATTTTATTTATTTTTTCAAAGAACCATCTTTTAGTTTTGTCAATTTTTTCAATTGTTTCTTTGTTTCGATTTCATTAATTTCAGCTCTGATTTTAATTATTTCTTGGCTTCTACTTCTTTTGCTGTTGTTTTGCTCTTCTTTTTCTTGGATTCTGAGATGAAGTATGAGATCATTTATTTGTCTTTTTTTTTTTTCCTTTTTTTAAGGAATGAAATCCAAGCAATGAATTTTGTTCTTAGAACTGCTTTCAATGTGTCCCATAGATTCTGATATGTAATGTCTGTGTTTTCATTTATCTCTAAGAATTTTTTAATTTCCTCCTTGATGTCTTCTATAACCCATTGATCATTCAGTAACCTATTTTTCATTCTCCATGTGATACATGATTTTTCCTTCTTTCTTTCATTGTTGATTTTCAGTTTCATTTCCTTATGATCAGATAAGATGCCTGGTATTATATCTACTCCTTTATATTGTCTAAGAGTAGCTCTGTGACATAATATATGATTTATTTTTTAAGAAGTATCCATGTGCTGCTGAGAAAAAAGTGTAACTGCTTGATGTTGGGTGGTATATTCTATATATATATATATCATAAGTCTGGGTTATTAATTGTGTTATTGAGTTCTATAGTTTCATTATTCAACTTTTGTTTGGAAGATCAGTCCAGTAGTGAGAGAGGTGTGTTTGAGTCTCCCATGAGTATTGTATATTGGTTTATTAGAATCTTGAACTTGAGAAGAATTTGTTTGATGAACATAGCTGCACCAATGTTTGGGGCATATATATTTATGATTGTTTTGTCTTGTTGGTGTATGGTTTCCTTGAGCAGTATGTAGTGTCCCTCTTTATCCCTTTTGATTAACTTTGGCTTGAAATCTATTTTATTTGATATGAGTATGGACACTTCTGCTTGTTTCCGAAGTCCATATGAGTGATATGATTTTTCCCAACTTTTCACCTTCAGTCTATGTATATCTTTTCCTAACAAATGTGTCTCCAGTACGCAGCATATTGTTGGGTCTTGTTTTATGATCCATTCTACTAGCCTGTGTCTCTTAATTGGTGAGTTTAAGCCATTAACATTTAGGGTTATTATTGAGATATGGGTTGTTCTTCCAGCCATATTTGTATATTTATGTTACTAAACATGGTTTGTTTTCCTCCTTGATTATTTTCCCCCCTTTACTCCTCTACCTCCCACTGTTGGTTTTCATTGTTATTTTCCATTTCCCCTTCCTGTGATGTTTTGCCAAGGATGTTTTTAAGAAATCGTTTTCTAGCTGCAAATTCTTTTAACTTTTGTTTATCGTGGAAAGTTTTAATTTCATCTTCTATCCTGAAGCTTAATTTCGCTGGATACACAATTCTTGGATGGAACCCATTTTCTTTCAGTGTTTGAAAAATGTTATTGCAGGATCTTCTAGCTTTCAGAATCTGTGTTGAAAGATCAGCTGTTATCCTGATTGGTTTACCACTAAATGTAATCTGCTTCCTTTATCTTGTAGCTTTTAAAATTCTCTCCTTTTTCTGTATGTTGGGCATCTTCATTATAATATGTCTAGGTGTGGATCTCTTATGATTTTGCACATTTGGGATCCTGTAAGCTTCTAGGATTTGCGATTCTGTCTCATTCTACAAGTCTGGGAAGTTTTCTCCTTTATTTCATTGAATATATTGCTCATTCCTTTTGTTTGGACCTCTATACCTTCCTGTATCCCAATGACTCTTAAGTTTGGTCTTTTTATGTTATCCCATATTTCTTGGATGTTCTGCTCATGGTTTCTTAAAAGTCTTGCTGAGCTGTCTGTGTTCTTTTCAAGTTGAAATAATTTGTCTTCATTGTCTGATGTTCTATCTTCTAAGTGTTCTACTCTGCTGGTAGTATTCTCAATTGAGTTTTTAAGTTGGTTTATTGATTCCTGCATTCCTAGGATTTCTGTTTGTTTGATTTTATAATCTTTATCTCCCTGTATAGTTGATCTTATGCTTCTTGGATTTTTTTTATGTAATTCATTATCAAGGTGATCTTTCATTGTCTGATTTTGCTCTCTAATGTCTTCCTTGAGACTCCAGATCATCTGAAGCATGTATATCCTGAGTTCTTTATCTGACATTCCATCTTCTGCAGATATTACCTCTTCTAACGTTGACTTTACCTGCATTGCTTATGGTCCTTTCTTTCCTTGTCTTTTCATACTGTTCATATTCCTTTCTGCTTGGTGAAACTGTTGTGTTATTGAATTTTTCCCCTATATATTTATATTGCTCTTGTATAGTTTCAAAATCTCCCTCGCAGGCACGGGTGGTGGCTCTGCCCCTCCTACAATTGGGACAATGTGCCTACCACACCAGCAGGCTGCTGGGCCTGTTCTGTAAGTCGGTAGCTGGTCCGCCTACCTTGAAGGTGCGAGCAGCAACTCTCCCCCTCTGCAGGCACTGGGCCTGTTCTGCCAGTGGGTCGCAAGTCGGGCTACTTTGCAGGCGTGGGCGGCAGCTTTGACCATCCGCGGGCCACTGGGTCTGTTTTGTCTGTCCCTTGCAGGTCTGTCTACCTTGCAGGCGCCTGTGGCTGCTCCGCCCCTCCCCCAACCGGGACGATGTGTCTACCATGCTGGCGGGCCATAGGCCTGGTCTGTCGGTGGTTGCAGGTCCACCTACCTTGCAGGCGCAGAGGGCGTCTCTGCCCCTCCGCAGATTGCTGGGCCTGTCCTGCTGTGGGTCACAGGTCTGCCTACCTTGCAGGCCCGGTGGCATTGCCCCTCCCCCAACCAGGGCGATGTGTTTTCCACGGTGGCGGGCCACTGGTCCTGTTCAGCCGGTGGGTCGCAGGTCCGCCTACCTTGAAGGAGCGATTGGCAGATCTGCCCCTCCCTCTCTCAATGTGTTTTTAAAGTTGACAAATATGTGAATTCCTGTCTCCCTTTCTCTGTAGCATATTCAGCACATGTATTTTTATATGCACATATAGAATCCTACCTGGTATCACACGTACATTTTTGTGAGGTTGCTGACTTGGCAGATACAAATTATGAGAAGAGATCATTCCTTCTAAACGATGTTGTAACTGAAAATTTAAGCTATGGGTGAGCTTCCTAGTTAAACAATATTACACATAAGTCCACGCTCAGTAAAATGAAGATTTTTGGATCTGTGGATGATATATATTTCATGAAGAATTTCAATTGGCATATATATTGCTACTTTTTAATGTCTGTTTTGTGTGTGTGTGTGTGTGTATACACACTCTTGTATATATATATATATATATATATATATATATATATATGCACACTCTCCATATATTTCAAAATATGAAATAGATGTGTCTTATGTACAGTCCCAAAATTCATTCATGTTCATGTATGTGGAATTATAATCAAATTTTCAAATTCATTCATGTTCATGTATGTGGAATTATAATCAAATTTTCACAGGATTATTCTCAGAAATATTCATCCACCTGAAATACATATTTCATATTTGTTTCTTAGGACTGAAAACTAAATTCAGTGAATGGTGCATTCAAATCCTAATATTTCTACATTAACTGACTCAATTTAACATCAATGCAAGAAGATTCCTATGGGACATGATGTTTATTTTGACGTTCATTTTTACTCAACACTGGTACATTACTATTCCTTCAGTGAATGCACATCAGAGGATATGTATTTCATCTACAATTTCACAAATTTATAAGCATTTGTTTCACTTTCAGTCACTTCCTGCTTCAGAACACATGTATTTCTCCAGGTTTCTTGACTGGTCTTTTTATGAGACTTTTTTCCAAAAAAAATATTTTCAATTTCCATAATCAATTTTAAGCAAAACTCACACACTCTTCATGATAAACCATAATCCTCATATTACCATTAGATGTAAAACGGGTTGGAATGAATGGTTGTATATCAATATAAGATTTCCTGTATATTTTCACATTTCAATTCAATCCATTATTTGAAGTTGGAACCAGTTATATTATTTATTCACAGTATGGTCTATACATGCATATTCTCCATATTCAAAGACAAAGAGTGCACCTGTTTGTTCCCCGAATACTAATTTATACATCTTCAAAATATTGCTCCCAGAAATGGTGGAAGAAATACTCAGGTCACCTTATCTACATATACATTGTATCACAGTAATATTCTGGACACAAAAAGCAAAAGTCACACTTATGATTGTACCAAAGCCTAAATGGAAACTGAACATGGATTCCTAAAAACATCCAGGTCCAGTTTGCCTAATAGTCTCAAATATCAATCCTATTGGTGACTACGTATTTGTTTCTTCCTAAAATTATATATTCAACCTAAATGCAGTTAATAATGTCTAATCCTATCACTCACTCTATACTTTGCCTGATTTCCTAATGTCTCTATTGATGTCTGTTTTCCTAAATATTTTCCCCAGTTCACCATGTGAGTGGCTCTTCACATGTGATGATATTTACTTTCACTCTCTAAGCGAAACCCTATTGATAAAGAATTTTTGGTCCAAATCCTGTACTCACTCTTCTTCTGAAAGCTACTGACTATCTTCCTAATCTTACTGAGTTTCCCTGTTTGAGTGGAAGTTCTCTTTTCCATTCAATCATCCAAGGTACAAGGTCCTATGCCATTGATTATCGATTTATCTGAGACATATATGCGGAACATAATTCAAAGCTAAGTATCACAATCAACAGCTCAATGCCCTTCTGAGCTTCAAATCTTACCTAGATTTCTGTTTTCATACTTATATTTTATGTCTATGTTTTAATAAATATCACAGGTTCCCAATACCATTATTCATCCAGCAGAATGATTCCTAACCCAAATCAAACATGTTATTAAACCCTAAACATACACTGTTCCCACAATCTCACTTAACAAAAGACCAGGGACAGTGTTGGTCTTACAATACAGGAATGTAGGGGATATTCCATATGCTGAAAAACTCAAAGGTCCATGCAGATGTGATCCCTGGAGAAGATATAGGCAGCTATGAAGGACCTTAAAGAGCAAAACTCATCTTCCATTGCAAACAACCTGGTCAGGATGAAGGGTTGTATCTTAATGAGCCTCTCTGTTCTCAATGTAGAGAAAATGGACCAAACCAGGCCTGTGTGGAGAGCTGTTCCTGGGTGCCTATGGTTGATTCACCATTCTAACTTGTGAAAGTGTCACAGGAAGTAGGGGCAGCCTCTATCTCATGGGACCCTTGGAAGCAACTGTTAGGACAAAGTGATTGCCAAGGCAGTGTCCTCATTCACTACCTGAAGTAAGTGATCTCACCTCTCTTCCTTGGTGATGGAACTCTCTGAACTTGTGTGCAGAAGCCAGGCAACCAGAGCCAGTCCCAGTCCCAGTCCCATTGAGGTCACTTGTTTGGATTTACCAAGGACAGAATCAGTGTTTCCTGGAACCTACTGATGTGAGGATGGCCAAATGCCAGGAGAGCTTTGTAGAGGGGCCTTTCCTGAGAAAAAGGTACTTTCCCATTTCTGGCTCCTGACAACGTCACAGATTTGGCCAAGGAGACCATATCTGAGACAGGACAGGCCATTTGGGGGTACATAGTATGGCCTACCAGTCAGACGACACTCAGGATAGTCACAGAATTACTTGGGGGAAGGAGGTGTCTTTGTGGGTGTGGGAGTGAGTTTGTGGTTTTTTCTCATGTTCTGAGAATAAGTAGGAAAGGCAGTTTGTTGGGTTTGGAGTGGACTGTGTCTAGTAATTCCTTTGACAATGTGAGTGTTTCTATATCTGTGTAACTCTCTGTGTCCGTGGTTGTATTCATTAGAAAAGAGAATTCATCTATGGATGTGTCCTGTCTAGTAGAAAGAATTCCAGCATTTATCCTGCCTAATTTATGAATGGACTGTGACTTGCCTTATCAATGGGCAACACGTACTATCTTCCTAAGTTCCTGTTTTCTTTCTGAATCTGGCCACTCTCCAGAGTAGGCTCATGGTTTTTTGTCCAAGTTATGTACCACCTCCAACCTCTGTGACATGGCCAATGTATTCTATAGCTGAAAGGAAAGGGAGCATCTCAGAAAACTCAGATATCAGTGTGACAAGGAAAGTCTCAGTGGAGAAAACCGGCTTTGGGCCTTTTGCTTCCCTATTCCTCTGTTGCCCTGAATGTCAGGAAGGTCTTTGCCTCAGGCCACCCCTTTGTGAATCCTGAAGAAAACAGTTTTCAAATGGAAATGAATGGGCATCACCTGTGACTGTTTGCTAAAATGCTTTGAGAGATATGTGTGTTAATCAGCCTCTTGGCCGTGTGTGAGGCTGTGTCTTAGATATTCAGCGCCTAATGGATCTTAAGAAAGATCCCATGTGTTCATCCAAAACCAAAATGTCTAAAAAATCAGTCATTGTAGATGAAGTTTATTGCCTTTCTCTGTTAGGTTCCTGACCTCCAACAAGTGAATTTGGGGATCCTTTGAATTAATCGAGTTCTTCAAAGCCCTGCAGAGGCTAGCCCATATGTGCTTGGGTTTTCTAATGAATCCAAATCACATAAAGAATCTATACATGACAGTCAGTAGTCCTCAAATTGGAGAAGCAGAGCAGTATTAGTGGCAGGCCTATTAAATCACTCCTTGTTTACAGGAAGGGTGTCCAGGTCACACTGACTTTAGGCAAATGAGGGCAAGTGAGATTATTTCAGACTCTGTCTTGTGCTTTACCCCTCATGGAAACCTCCAGCCAGAGGTAATGATGAGTGTCTATATGGAAGAAGATGAGGGCAATGTGGGAGTGTTTTGGATTTAATTGTGGTCATTTATTTGGCTGTTGGAAGATAAGACTGGGTCCACCTGGGCTTTAACTCGGGTTTGATTCACCTTAGAGACTGAGTTCTGGAACTGACCTCAGAGAAGTATTCACATGAATTGTGTTGGGATTTTAGGAGGCCACGCATTAGACTTGCCCTTTGAAACTGAGATCTAAGCCCAGGGTGGCTTTCCACAAAGCACTGAGAATGTCAGCCAGGATATACCCGGATTTTATTCTGAAAGACTTGGCAGGCATATTTGAGAGTCAAAACACCCATGGACCTCACATTGTAGACCTCAATGGGCCTGGCCTCATGTGACCTTTAGGCCACTCTTTGGGAAGCATTGCCTGTGAGAGTTCTCCAGATCTTTCATTGAAATGAGCTTCCACAACATTTAATGGTTCATGAATGAATTGAAACCCACTGTGGCTCCAAATTCCTCTTTGAAAAATTGCTAGATAAATACCATGAAATTTTTAAAATTCCCATGACCAGGTGGCACTGGAGAACAGTTAGATCTCCTGATGCTCATCATGAGTGTACCAGACTGGGCCTTGATTTACTGGGTTTCATGAAAATGGCATAGAACAGAGATGCCAGTAAGTTGGAACCTTCTGAGTAGTGCGCCTTGAGCAGTTGTGGGCAGGTGTGTGACAAAACATCTGTGGTGGGGCCATGTGGATCTGCCATTGGCTCCCAAATAGCATGTGATTGACTTGCAGCAGCCAGCACACCCATTTATGTAAAGGCACCTTGTTATATAGAGAGGTTTCAGGGCAATGTTCAGAATTGGGTTGCAATGGAAAAGGGGGCAATGTAGCAAGCAATGAGTGATAGAAGCCTGGATGGTGCATTCTCCTGCAGACTCTAACCCACCACAAGTGACAGAACTCCCTGCAGCACTGTGTCCCAGTTGAACTCCTTGTATTTTGTAAAGCAAATATCAAACTCACTGTGCAGCAGCAAGAAACACCACGAAAAGTGGAGGATGACCAAATGTCTTCACAGCGACACGGGGAGACACTAAGCCCCCAGTGGCCACAGTTTACCTACAAAGAGAGAATTCAGCACTGCTGCCCCATGTTCATTGGAAAATAAGAAAACATGTCGTCCAGGTCACATAGATGCAGACCCATCTTTGATGGTCTCACTAGAAAGAAAGCTAAAACTTCTGACAACAACTTATATTTCAAGTGCCCAATCTCACATGCAGTTTCTCAAACAGTCTTTAGGCCAGAAGAGCTCCATGTTGGTGTTGTGTTTACCATGTCCCTTGCTTTTGGAAACTCCTCTACCATCTCGAAGTTTGTGAACTCCTGAGCATTTTCCATTCCAGACATGTATTCACAAATTTTCTAACTCTTCTCCTCTAATTGTGTCTTCCTTGGAGCGAAGGTAATGTCAAGGCATTGTTCTGGATCAGAGTGGGAAGTTTTGGGTTGCACATATTTGCACACACATTTGATACAATTTCCAATTTTCCATTCAAAATACAGAATCCCTGACACTATCCCATACCCTACTTGACTCTGGCTACTAATCCTAATATGATGGAGAAAAATAACACAAACAGAATATAAATACAAGCAGTTCAAAGGAGGCATGATGTATATTTGGACTTGCCTTTTACATGATAAAGTTTATGTGTTATAAATCTAGTCAATTTTTAATTAAATAGTTCTCCATGTGTTTTTAAAGTTCAAAATATGTGTATTACTGACTCCCTTTCTCTGTAGCCTATTCAACATATGTATTTTTATATGCACATACTGAAAGCTACCTGGTATCACACCTACATTTTTGTGAGGTGGCTTCCTCAGCAAATACAAATTGTGAGAAGAGATCACTCCTCCTAAACGCTTTGGAACTGAATATTCAACCTATGGGTGAGCTTCCTAGTTGAACAAAATTATACATAAATCCATATTCTGTAAAATATATATTTTTGCATTTGTGGATGATATATATTTCATGATGGATTTCGATTGGCATATATTACTACATTTTAAAGTCTGTGTGTGTGTTTTGTGTGTGTGTGTGTGTGTGTAAATATATATATATATATATATATATATATATATATATATATATATATATAGTCTCCATATTTTTCAAAATATGAAATATTTGTGTCTTATTTAGAGTCCCAAAATTCATTCATGTTCATGTATGTGGATTTATAATAAAATTTTCACAAGATTATTCTCAGAAATATTCATCCACCTGAAGTACATATTTGTTTCCTAGTACTGAAAACTAACTACAGTGATTGGTGCCTTCAAATCCTAATATTTCTACAGTAACTGAACCAGTTTAACATCAATGCATGTAGAATTCTATTGGACGTGTTGTGTATTTTGACGTTCGTTTTTATTCCACACTGGTACATTACTCTTTCTTAAGTTTATGGACATCATAGGACATATATTTCATCAACAATTTCGCAAATTTATAGGCATTTGTTTCACTTTCAATCGCTTCCTGCTTCAGAACACATGTATTCCTCCAGGTTTCTTGACTGGTCTTTTCATGAGACTTCTTTCCAAACAAATTATTTTCGATTTTCATAATCAATTTGAAGCAAAGTCACACACTTTTCATGATAAACCAAAATCCTCATATTTCCATTAGATGTATAATGGGTTGGAATGAATGATTGTATATTAATATAAGATTTCTTATTTGTTTTCAAATTTATTTCAATCTATTATTTCAAGTTGAAACCAGTTTTATTATTTATTCACAGTATGGTCTATTCATGCATTTCCTCTGTATTCATAGACACAGGGTGCACCTTTTTGTAGCCCCAATACAAATTTATACATCTTCAAAATATTGCTTCCAGAAATGGTGGAAGAAATACTCATGTCACCTGATCTACATATACATTTCATCACAGTAATATTCTAGACACAAAATTCAAAGGTCACACTTATGATTCTACAAAATCCTAAATAGAAAGTGAACATGGATTACTAAAAACATCCATGTCCAGGGTGCCTTATGCTCTCAAATGTCAATCCGATTGGTGACTACATATTTGTTTCTTCCTAAGATTATATGTTCAACCTCAACCCTGTTGAAAATATCTAATCCTATCACTCACTTTATACTTTGCCTGATTTCCTAATGTCTCTATTGATATCTGCATTCCTACATATTTTCCCCACTTCATCATTGTTAGAGACCCTTCACATGTGCTGTTATTGAAATTCACTCTCTAACCGAAACCCTATTGCTAAATAACTTTTGGTCCAAATCCTATACTCATTGTTCTTCCGATACTTACCGACTATCTTCCTGATCCTACTGACTATCTCTGTTTGAGGGGATGTTCTCTTCTACATTCAATCATCCAAGGTACAAGTTCCTATGCCATTGTATATCAATTTATCTGAGATACCTGTGCAGAACGTAATTCAAGCTAAGTAATCCAATCAAGGACCCAATGACTTTCTGGACTTCAAATCTTACCTGGATTTCTGTTTTCATACTTATATTTCACGTATATATTCTTGTAAGTATTGCAGTTACCCAATACCATTATACATCCCGTAGAATGATTCCTAACCCAAATCGAACTGGTTATTAAGCATAACCATACACTGTTCCCTCAATATAACATTACAGAAGAGCTGGAACAGAGTTGGTCTTACAATGCAGGGATGGAGGGGATCTTCCACCTACTTAGAACCTCAATGGTCCATGCAGAAATTATCCCTGGAAAACATGTAGGCAGGTATGAAGGACCTGAGAGAGCAAAGGTCATCTTCCATGGCAAACAACCTGGTCAGGATGAAGGGTTGTGTCTGAATCAGCCTCTCTCTTCTTAATGTAGAGAAGATGGACCAAACCAAGCCTGTGTGGAGAGCTGTTCCTGGGTGACTATGGTTGATATACCATTCTAACTTGTAAAAATGTCACAGGAATTGGGGCAGCATCCATCTCATGGGACCCTTGGAAGCAACTGTTAGGGCAAAGTAGTTGCCAAGGCAGTGACCTCATTCAGTTCCTGAAAAAAGTGACCTCACCTCACTTCCTTTGTAGTGGAACTCTCTTAACTTGGGAACCAGGAAGCTAGGCCCCCAGAGCCAGTGCCAGTCCCAGTTGGCACACTTGATTGGATTTACCAAGGACAGAGTCAGTCTTTATTGGTACCAACTGATGTGAGGATGGCCAAATGCCAGGAAAGCTATGAAGACAGGTGTTTCCTGAGAAAGCAGGTAGTTGTTCTGGCAAAGACACCAAATCTGAGAAAGTACAGGCCATTTCGGGGGAACATGGTATGGCCCACCAGTCAGAGGAAACTCCGGATAATCAAAGACCTACTTCTGGGAAGGAGGTGCTTTGTGGGTGTGGGTGTGAGTTTGTGGTTTTGTCTCATGTTCTGAGAATAGGTAGGGATGGTGGATTGTTTGTTTTTGAGTGGATTGTTTCTAGAAAGTCGTTTGACATGGCGAGGGTTTCTAAAAGTGTATCCCACTGTGTCCGTGGTTGTTGACATTTGAAAAGAGAATGCATCAATGGAAGTGCCCTGTCTAGTAGAAAGCTACCCAGCATTCATCCTGCGCAATTGATGAATGGACTGCAGCTTGCCTTATGAATGGACAACACCTACTATCTTCCTAAGCTCCAGTTTTCTTCCTGAATTCTGGCCACTCTCCGGAATTGTCTCATGGTTTGGTGTCCAAGATATGTACCGCCTCCAAGCTTTGTTACATGGCCATGTACTGGATAGCTGAAGGCAATGGGAGCATCTCAGAAAACTCAGATATCAGTGTGACCAGTAAAGTCTCAGTGGAGAAACCCTGCTTTCTGCCTTTTGCTAACCTTTTGTTCTGTTGCCCTGAATGTCAGGAATTTCTTTGCCTCAGGCAACCCCTTTGTAAAGCCTGAAGAAAACAGTTTTCAAATGAAAATGAATGGGCATCACCTGTGGCTGTTTGCTTAATTGCTTCAAAAGGGATGTGTCTGAATCAGCCCCTTGGCCCTATGTGAGGCTGGGGCTTAGATTCTCGGCACCTGACAGATCTACAGAAAGATCCCATCTCTGAATCCAAAACCAAAATGGCCATAAGAGCAGTCAATGTGGATGAAGTCTCTTGCCTTCCTCTGTAAGTCCTGACCTCTATCAAGTGAGAATAGATATCATTTGGGTCAAATGAGTTTTTCGAAGCCCTGAAGAGGCTAATGCATAGGTGCTTGGATTTTCTCATGACTCCAATTCACACAAAGAATTTATACTCAACAATCAGTACAGTCAAAATGGAGAAGCAGAGCAGTATTAAGGGCAGGCCTATTTGATCACTCCTGGTTCACAGGAAGGGTGTCCAGGCCACCCTGACTTTAGGCAATTGAGGGGTAAGTGAGCTTATTTTGGACACTGTCTTGGGCTGCATCCCTCATGAAAACCTGCAGCAAGAGGTTATGATGAGTGTCTCTATGGCAGAAGATGAGGGTCATGTGGGAGTGTTTTGGTTTTAATTGCGGTCATTTGTGTGGCAGTGGAATAGGCCACTAATGAGATTCGCCCTTCTAAACTGAGATCTAGCTCACTCCTTGTGAAAAATTGCCTGTGAGAGTTCTCCAGATCTTTTATTGAAATGAGCTTCCTCACCATTTAATGGTTCCTGAATGAATTGAAACCCACAGTGCTTCCAACTTCATCCTTGAAAAGTGGCTACATAAATACCATGAATTTTTTGCCATTCCAATGACCAGGTGGCACTGGAGAACCTTTGATGTCCTTTTGCTCATCATGAGTGTACCAGATAGTGCCTTGATTATCTGGGTTTCATGAAAATGGTGTAGAACAGAAATGCCAGTAACTTGTAGCCTACTGAATAGTGGTGTGTGTGCAGGTGGTGTGCAGGTGTGTGATAAAACATCTCTTGTGGGGCCATGTGGATCTGCCATTACTTCCAAAGGGCTTGAGACTGACATGATGCATCCAGTAGAACCTTATATGTCTGAAACCTCTCCATGTAAAGGCATCTTTTTATATGGAGATTTTCAGGGCAATGTTCAGAATCAGGTTGCTATGATCAAGGGGGCAATCTATGTGGGATAGAATCCTGGTTGGTGAATTCTCCTGCAGACCCTGACCCACCATACATGACAGAACTCCCTCCAGCACTGGGTCTCAGTTGAACTCATTTTATTTAGTGAAACAAATACCAAACTCCCAGTGCAGCGGCAAGAAACACCATGAAAAGTGGAGGATGAACAAATGGCTTCACAGTCCACACGGGGAGACACTTAGCCTTCAGTGGCCACAGTTTACCTACAAAGAGTGAATTCAGCACTGCCGCCTCATGTCTTTTGGAAAATAAGAAACCATGTTCTCCAGGTTACATAGATGCAGACACAGCTTTGATGCTTTCACTAGAAATGAAGCAAAAGCTCCTGACAAAAACATATATTTCAAGGATCTTCTAGCTTTCAGAGTCTGTGTTGAAATATCAGCTGTTATCCTGATTGCTTTACCCCTAAATGTAATCTGCTTCCTTTCAATTGTAGCTTTTAAAATTCTCTCTTTATTCTGTACGTTGGGTATCTTCATTATAATGCGTCTAGGTGTGGATCTCTTATGATTTTGCACATTCGGCGTCCTGTTGGCTTCTAGGACTTGGGAGTCTGTCTCATTCTTCAAGTCTAGGAAGTTTTCTCGTATTATTTCATTAAATACATTGCTCATTCTTTTGGTTTGGACCTCTATACCTTCCTGTATCCCAATGACTCTTAAGTTTGGTCTCTTTATGTTATCCCATATTTCACGGATGTTCTGTTCATGGTTTCTTAACAGTCTTGCTGAGCTGTCTATGTTCTTTTCAAGTTGAAATACTTTGTCTTCATTGTCTGATGTTCTATCTTCTAAGTGTTCTACTCTGATGGTAGTGTTCTCAATTGAGTTTTTAAGTTGTTTTATTGCTTCCTGCATTTCTAGGATTTCTGTTTGTCATTTTTCACAACTTCTATCTCCCTGTATAATTGATCTTTTGCTTCTTGGATTTGTTTGTGTAATTCATTGTCGAAGTGATCTTTCATTGTCTGATTTTGCTGTCTAATGTCTTCCTTGAGACTCCAGATTATCTGAAGCATGTATATCCTGAGTTTTTTATCTGACATTCCATCTGCTGCAGCTATTACCTCTTCTAAAGTTGTGTTGACCTGCATTGCTTGTGGTCCTTTTTTCTTTGTCTTTTCATACGGCTCGCGTTTCTTTCTGCTTGGTGAAACTGTTGTGATTTTGAAATTTTCCCCCTATATATTTATATTGCTCTTGTATATTTGAAAAGTCTTCCTTGCAGGTGCGGGGTGTGGCTGTTGTGCTCTTCCAATTGGGGTGATCTATCTACCATGCTGATGGGCCGCTGGGCCTGTTCTCCTGATCGGTCGCAGGTCTGCCTACCCTGCAGGCGCGGGAAGCGGCTCTGCTAAGCCCCTCCTCTAATTGGTGTGACGTGTGTACCACACCCATGGACCCCTGGGGTGTTCTGCCAGTCGGTCTCAGGTCTGCCTACCTTAGAGGCGCGGGCGGCGGCTCTGCTCTGCCCCTACTCCAATTGGGGTGACGTGACTACCATGCCGGCGGGTGGGTGGGCCTGTTCTGCCGTCGGTCGCAGGTCTGCCTACCTTACGG
Source organism: Callospermophilus lateralis (assembly GCF_048772815.1). Classification (NCBI taxonomy): domain Eukaryota; kingdom Metazoa; phylum Chordata; class Mammalia; order Rodentia; family Sciuridae; genus Callospermophilus; species Callospermophilus lateralis. The sequence goes on from NW_027516216.1 coordinate 28,146, forward strand.
GCATGGGCGATGGATCTGCTCTGCCCCTACTCCAAATGGGGTGAAGTGTCTGCCACGCTGGCAGGCCACTGGGCCTCTTCTGCTGGTCGGGTGCAGATTTGTCTACCTTGAGGGCGCGGGTGGTGGCTCTGCTCTGCCGCTACTCCAATTGGGGTGTCGTGACTACGAAGCCGGCAGGTTGCTGGGCCTGTTCCGGGCACCATGGGCAAAGACTCTGCTCTGCGCCTACTCCTATTGGGGTTATGTGACTACCATGCCGGTGGGCCACTTGGATTGTACTAGGTGCTGGAGAAGGCTCTGCTCTGCAATTACTCCAATTGAGGTGACGTGACTACCATGCCTGCTGGTCGCTAGGCCTGTTCTGGGCACCTGTGGTGGCTCTCCTCTGCCTCTATTCCAATTGGAGTGAAGTGAGTATCATGCAGGTGTGTCGCTGGGCCTGTTCCAGGCATGGGCAGCGGCTCTGCTCTGCCCCTCTGGCTTGATGACAAAGTGAGAGAGACTCGAGTGTTTCTGACTCACTTTCTTTACCAGGAGACCAACTGTTTCTGTCACCGCTGGTATTAATGAAGTTATCTCCTCCGCTGCTTTCTGATGACATCAGATCTCTGCCATGTTGGTATCCCATGCAAAAGGCAGCATTTCGTTCCCTTTGCTGGGTGACCAAAGCAATGGTTGAGTCCTGACTTGCCCTCACAAGCCTCGTCTCAATCCTGTTGCCACTGCCTATGAAGGCTCGGTTGATATTTACCTCCACATTATTCAGCAAGACCCAGACCGGGAAGCAGTTTCCACGGGTTCTTGAGCCCAGGGCCAGATCAGTTCAGGGAGGCCAAATTTGGCCGCTCTGGGCTCAGTGTATGTTCTAATAGGAGCAGGCTCCAAGACGCAGTTTCTGCAGGTTCTTTAGCACTGAGCCTGAGTAATTTGTCTGCGAAGCAAAGGTGAATGGAATCCTGAAATTACCTGTTCTATAGCTGAATGAGCTGCGATCAGTCGAAAACAGGGATGGTGACGTCAGCTCTTCAAGATGGTGGACGCTGGCTTCCTCTTTGGTCTGACCGGTATGGAGAACGGAATTGGACCACATCCATCCCCGTCTCAATCCCAGAATTCAGCACTGAGCACAGTAATTGCATAGCGGGCAGGAGCCCATAGAATCCGCACCACTGTATATTTGCGATGCTATTTCGTCTTTTCCCAGTGCGCGCCACACACTCTAGCTGCAGGGCAATTTGCTGAATAAGCAGCATGACCCTCCGTGCGGAAAAATCACTCGCGTTTGAGCCCCCGTAGCTGATCCTCGTGAGATGGATATATGTCCACTAGGTTTTGGAGCACCCCAAATTTGCTGGAAATTCCTAACAAGATAGGTTTTAGCCGTTCTAACTCGTCATTTTCCCGCACAGTGACGTGGTACATGGGGGTAATGCACTCCATTCGCCGCCATCATGTGATCCCCCAAAGTTAGTTTTCAGTAGAAGGAAAAAAATATGTATTTCAGGTGGAGGAATATTTCTGAGAATAATCTTGTGAAAAGTTGATTATAAATCCACATACATGAATATGAATGAATTTAGGGAGGGTATAAAAAGAAAAATATACTAAATATTTTGAAAAATCTGGAGAGTGAATATATATATATATATATATATATATATATATATATATATATATATATATACACACAGACACACACACACACAGACATTAAAAAGTAGCATTATGTATGTGAATTGAAATTCACCATGAAATATATATCATCCACAGATCCAAAAATATTCATTTAAATGTACATGGATTCATGTTGTTTAACTAAAAAGCTCACCCATATGTTGAATTTTCAGTTCCAACAGCGTTAAGTAGGAGTGATCTCTTCTCACAATTTGTATCTGCCAAGCCAGCCACCTCACCAAATGTACGACTGATACCAGGTAGAATTCTGTATGTGCTTATAAAAATACATGTGATGAATAGGCTACAGAGAAAGGGAGACAGTTATTCACATATTTGTTAACTTTGAAAACACATGGAGAACTATTTCAATTAAAATTCGCTAGATTTATAACACCTACAATTTATCATACGAAAGGCAAGTCCAATTATACACCATGCCTCCTGTGAACCTCTTGTATTTGTATTCTGTTTGGGTTATTATTCTCCATCAAATTAGGATAAGAAGTCAAAGTCTAGTAGGGCATGTGTTAGTGTCAGGGATTCAGTATTTCGAATGGAAAATTGGAAAATGTATCCAATGTGTATGCAAATATGTGCTACACAAAAATCTTCCCACTCTCATTCAGAATAATGCCTTGACATTACCTTCGCCGTACATAAGACACAATTAGAGGAGAACATTTAGAAAATCTGTGAATACATATGTGGAATGGAAAATGCTCAGAAGTTCACAAATTTGGAGTTGGTAGAGGAGTTTCCAAAAGTAAGGGACAGGGTAATCACTCCAAAAACATGAATTTCTGCCAGCCTAACATCTGAAGAAACTGCCTGTGAGGTTGGGCAATAAAATATATGCTGTTGTCAGAAGCATTAGCTTCATATGTAGTGAGACCATCAAATCTGGTTCTGCATCTATGTGACCTGGATGACATGGTTTCTTATTTTCCAATAAACATGAGGCAGCAGTGCTGAATTTTCTATTTGTAGGTATACTGTGGCCACTGGATTCTAGGTGTCTCCCCGTGTGGACTGTAAATTCATTTGGTCATCCTCCACTTTCGTGGTGTTTCTTGCTGCTGCACTGGGAGTTTGGTATTTGCTTCATTAAATACAAGGGTTCACCTGGGACACAGTGCTGAAGTGAGTTCTGTCAAGTGTAGTGTGTCGAGTTCTGCAGGAGAATGAACCAACCAGGCTTCTATCCCACATAACTTGCCCTATTGACCATAGCATCCTGATTCTGAACATTGCCCTGAAACCTCTCCATATAACAATATGCTTTTACATATAAGGTTCTACTGACTGCAAAATGTCAGTCACAATCCATTTGGAAGCCAATGGCAGATCCACATGCCCCCACCACAGATGTTTTATCACACACCTGCCAACCACTGCTCTAGAACAACTACTCAGCAAGATCCAACTTACTGGAATCTCTGTTCTACACCATTTTCATAAAACCCAGTCAATCAAGGCACTGTCCTGTATACTCATGATCAGCAAGAGGACATCCAAATGTTCTCCAGTGCTACCCGGTCATGGGAATTTCAAAAATTTCATGATATTGATATAGCCAATTTTCAAGGATGAAGTTGGAGGCACTGTGGATTTCAATTCACTCAGAAACCATTAAATGAAAACTCTGGAGAATTCTTACAGGCAAGGCTTCCAAAAGTGGCCAAAAGTCAGATTAAGCCAGGCCCATTGAGGTCTACAAAGTATGGTCCATGTGTGTTTTGACTCTCAAATATGGCTGCCAAGTCTTTAAGAATAATATCATGTGTTATCCTGGCTGAGATTCCCTGTGCTCTGTGGAAAGTCAACTAGGGCCTAGATGTCACTTTCCAAGGGCAACTCTCATGCATGGCCATCTAAAATTCCAACACAATTCCTGGCAATAATTCTCTGAGATCAGTAAAAGAACTCAGTCTCTAAGGGGAATCACACCAGAGTGCAAGCCTAGGTGGACCCAGTGATCTCTTCCAACCGCCAGACAAATGTCCACAATTAAAACCAAAACACTCTCACATGGCCCTCATCTTCTTCCATATAGACACTCATTATATCCTCTGGCTGGAGGTTTCCATAAGGGATGCAGCCCACGACAGTGTCCAAAATAAGCTCCTTGCACCGCATTTGCCTAAAGTAAGGGTGGCCTGGACTCTCTTCCTGTGAACCAGGAGTAATCAAATAGGCCTACCTTTAATATTGCTTGGCTTCTCCAACTTGAGGCCTTCTAGCTTTGGGGTTTAGATTCTTTAAGTGAATTGGAGTCATGATAATCAAGCACCTATGGCCTAGCCTCTGCAGGGCTTTGAAGAACTCATTTGACCCAAAGAATCCCTATTCTCACTTGATGGATATCTGGAACCTACCAGAGGAAGGCAAGAGAGTTCATCAACAATATCTGATCTTTTTGCCATTTTGGTTTTGGATGCACGCATGGGATCTATCTTTAGATCCATCAGGTGATGAGAATCTAAGCCACAGCGTCACACAGGGCCAACAGGCTGATTCAGACATATCCCAATCCTAAGCAATTAAGCAAAGAGCCACAGGTGATGCCCATTCATTTCCATTTGAAAACTGTTTTCTTCAGGGTTCACAAAGTGGTGGCTTGAGGCAAAAAACTTCCTGACATTCAACAGAACAATAGTTAAGCAAAAGGACCAAAGCAGGGTTTCTCCACTGAGACTTTCCTGGTCAACAGATATCTGAGATTTCTGAGATGCTAGCCATTTCCTTCAGCTATCCAGTACATAGCCATGTCACAGATCTTGGAGGTGGTACAAATCTTGGACACAAAACCATGATACTATTCTGGAGAGTGGGCTGAATTGAGAGAGAAAACAGGAAATTAGGAAGCTTGTAGGTGTTGCCCATCCATAAGGCAAGCCAGAGTCCACTCATGAATTGGGCAGGATGAATGCTGGGAAGCTTTCTACTAGACAGGACACATCCATTGATGCATTGTCTTTTCTAATGTCTACAACAATGGACTCAGTGGGATACACACACATAGAAACACTCACCTTGTCAAAGGACTTAATAGAAATATTCCACACCATACCAAACAAACCGCCTTTCCTACCTATTCTCAGAAAATGATCCACTACCTACTTTCTCAGGGAAAGCCCCTCTTCAGAGGTTTCCTGGCATTTGGACATCCTCACATCTGTAGGTACCAAGAAAGACTGACTCTGTCCTTGGTAATTCCAAACATGTGAGACCACTGGGACTAGAACAGGGACTGTCTCTGGGTGCCTGGCTTCCTGGATCCCAAGTTCAGAGAGTTCCCTCACCAAGGAAGTGAGGTGAGATCACTTTCTTCAGGATCTGAATGATGTCACTGCCTTGGCAACCACTTTGTTGCTTCCAAAAGTACCATGAGGTGGAGGCTGCCCCGATTTTCATGTGGCACTTTCTCTAGTTAGAATGTTATATCAACCATAAGCACCCGGGAACAGCTTCCACACAGGACTGGTTTGGTCCATGTTCTATACATTAAGAAGAGAGAGAATGATTCAGACACAACCCTTCATCCTGACCAGGATGATTGCCATGGAAGTTGACTTTTGCTTTCTGAGGTACTTCATAGCTGCCTTCATCTTCACCAGGGATTATTTCTGCATGAACATTTGAGTTTCTCAGCAGGTGAAGATCCCCTAGATTCCTGTAGTTTAATACCCACACTGTTCCTGCTCTCCTGCAAAGTTAGTGTATGGTTAGGGTTAATAATATTTTCGATTTGGGTTAGGAATCATTCTGCAGGATGAATAATGGGATTGGGAACCTGTGATATTTATAAGAATATATAGGTGAAATATATGTATAAAAACGGGAATCTAAGAAAGATTTGAAGCCCAGAAGGGCATTGGGCCCTTGGTTTGGATACTTAGTGTTGAATAATGTTCTGTACAATTGTCTCAGTTAAATCGAAATACAATGGCATAGGACCTTGTACCTTGGATGATTGAATGTAGAAGAGAACATCCAGTCAAAAAGGGATAGTTGGTAGGATTAGGGAGATAGTCAGTAGGTTTAGGAAGAAGAGTGAGTATATGATTTGGAAAAAAAAGCTTCTTTAGCAATAGGGTTTTGTTGAAAGAGTGAATGTAAATGTCAGCACATGTGAAGAGTAAGCCAAAATGATGAACTGGGGAAAATATGTAGGAAAGCAGGTGTCAATAGAGACATTACTAAATCAGGCAAAGTATAAAGTGAGGGATAGGATTAGACATTTTCCACAGGCTTGAGTTTGAATATATAATCATAGGAAAAAACAAATATGTCGTCATGAATGGGAATGACATTTGAGAGCATTAGGCAACCTGGACATGGATGCTATTAGTTATCAACATTCACTTTCCTTTTAGGCTTTGGTACAATCATAAGTGTGATATTTTATTTGTTTGTTGTTCAGAATATTACTGTGATAAAATGTATATGTAGATCAGGTGACATGAGTATTTCTTTCACCATTTCTGGGAGCAATAATTTGAAGACGCATACATTAGTATTAGGGGCACAAAGAGGTGTAACCTCTGTCTATGAATATAGAGATAATGCATGAATAGACCATACTATGAATAAATAACATAACTGATTCCACTTTAAATAATGGATTGAAATGACATGTGAAAATATATAAGAAATCTTATATTGATATACAATCATTCATTCCAACCAGTTATATATCTAATGGTAATATTAGGATTATGATTTATGATGAATGGTGTTTGAGTTTTGCTTTATAAGTGATGATGTTAAACAAAAGTAATGTGTTTGGAAAGAAGTCTCATGAAAAGACCAGTCAAGAAACATGGAGGAATGCATGTGTTCTGAATCAGGAAGTGATTGATCGTGAAACAAATGCCTATAAATTTTCTAATTTGTGACTGAAATATATATCCTATGATGTGGATAAACTGAAGACATAGTAACGTACAAGTGTTGAATAAAAATGAAAGTCAAAATACACATCATGTCCCCTAGGAATCTACTTGCATTGATTTTAAACTGGCTAAGTAAATGTAGAAATAATAGGGTTTGTATGCACCATTCACTGAATTTAGTTTTCAGTACTAGGAAACAATATGTATTGCAGGTTAATGATTATTATGAGAATAATCTTGTGGAAAGTTGATTATAAATCCACAGATATGAATATGAATGAATTTAGGGAGTGTATAATAAGACACATATATTTCATATTTTGAAAAATCTGAAGAGTGTGTATATATATATATATATATATATATATATATATATATATATATATACAAACACGCACATGCACAAATATTAAAAAGTAGCAATACAGGAGATCCATTATGAAGGCAGGCATGGAGAAATCAAGTCTCTGATCTCTTCAGCTGCACGGGCATAGGAAGTCATAAACTGTCTAAATGCTGTTTGCTCAGAATCACTAGGCAATGTTGACCTGTTGTGAATCTGGGGCGAACAGTCTGGGCCCCTCAGAACACACACAGAGCCCGGATTGGCTGCATTCAAGCTTAGATTCGTCTGGTTTTTGTGACTCAGCACTAACATTCCTGCTGAAATAACTGGTTGGGCTTTCTGAATTGACAGAGTTAAAAGACAACTGAGCCTTCATAGGCAGTGGCCACAGGATTGAAATGGGGCTTGGGAGAGATAGTCAGGACCCACCCATTGCATTGGTCACCCAGCAAAGGGAACAAACGGTCACCATTTTAATGGGATACCACCATGGCATAGAACTGACATTACAGGCGGAGGAGATAACTTCATTGAAACCAACGCGACAAGTGTGTAATCCCATTGCCATCTCTCTCAACACCACGGGGAAACCTCAAGGGCCCCTCCCAGCTCTCCCAGGAGCACGATAGCCAGACCTAGGGAAACAGGATTGGCTCGGGACTTGCGGCGTGGAATTCCCGGCTACCACTCCCACCAGTGCTGACAATTGAGGTCTCTTACACCACCTACCAGGGGCATGGCTCCCGGAAGACAGGAAAATTCGCTGGCGGTTCTCAGGACAAAGCTCTACAAACTTAGGGTCTGAGGGAGGCAAACAGGGAGAGTGTGCCCAGGCGTTCATTAAAACAGGGCTACCAGGAGAAGAGGCCTGGTGTGTAACCAGTATTGTGGTGAGCGTCAAAGGTGAGCGGGGCCTGGCTTGAGGAAGCACAAGAGAAGGCCCTAGGCACTCAGGATTGGAGACCCGCCGAGTCTGGGAGGAAGAGCTGCTGCACAGTGATTTGTTCCCACTTATTTAGAGGAGAAGCTTGGCCCAGTGCACACAGCTTTACCTACTGGAAGAGAAGTTAATTGAACTCTAGTACTGCATGTATTATTATTATTATATTATTTGTATGTTTTTCTTTTTCTTTCATTTTCATTTTTGTTGTTGTTCTTTAACTTTTTTAATGTTTTTTATTTTTTTAATTTTTTATTTCATTATTATTATTATTATTTTAAATTTTAATTTTCATTTTTTAATTATCATTATTACTTAAAATTTTCTTTCTTTATTTTCTATTTTTTTCTTTTGTCTTTTCATTTCTTTTCAATTTTATTATACCCCTTCCTTGAATTCTACCTGGATACTCTCATTCTCTTTAGTGACTTCTTCCCTTCCCTTCTAATATCTTTCCTTCCAAGCATCAAATAAATTTATAAGAGTAAGCAGTAACTCAGTAGTCAAACAGAACAAGAAGTAACATGAGCAGCATAAAAAAGCAAGGAAGAAAAAAAGTACAAACAATGAAGGACAGCCTAAATATTCAAGAGCATCTGGAGTCATCAGAAAAATGGTCATATAAAGAACTCAAGGAATACCTTAGACAGATGTAATGGAACATTAAAGAGGATACGAGACAACAAAAACAAACAGTGAAAGAACGCATTGAAAATGAATTACATAAACAGATAAAATAAGAAATTAAGCATCTTTATCAGGAGATAGAGATTATTAGAAAAATCAAACAATAATTCTAGAAATGAAGGAAATGATAAACCAAATTAAAACTCAATTGAGAGTATCACTAACAGAGTGGAGCAAGTAGAAGTCAGAATGTCAGATAATGAAGACAAAATATATCATCTTGAAAAAACTCTATCCAAGAAAGAAATGCTGTAAAAAATTATGAGAAAACATCCAAGAGATATGGGATAACATTAAAAAAACAAACTTATGAGTCATCCCAAAAGAGGAAGGTACAGAGATTCAAACCAAGGGAATGAGTAACCTGCTGAATGAAATAATTAGAGAAAACTTTCCAAAAATAAAAATGGAAACAGATAAACAAATTGTAGATGCTTACAGGACACTGAGCACACAAAATCACAGTAGACCAATGCCAAGACACATTGTTATGAAGATATCCAATATACAAAACAAAGAGAAAATATTAAAACCTACCAGAGAAAGGAGGCAGATTACAATCAGAGGTAAAACAAAAAGGTTAACAATGGTTTTTTTTTTTTTTTATCACAGATGCTGGAAGTGAAAAGATCCTGGAACAACGTACTTCAAACACTGAAAGACAATGGATGCCAACCAAGAATTATGTATCCAGCAAAATTAAGCTTAATGTAAGACAACAAAATAAAAATATTTCATGATAAACAAAAGCTAAAAGAATATGCAGCCAGAAAACCAGCATTGGAAAGCATCTTGAGCAAAACACTACACGAGGAAGAAATGAAAATCAACAATGTAAACCATCAGTGGGAAGTGCCTCAGTAATGACAGAGGGCGGGAAAAGCTAATCATGGAGAAACAAACTAATTTAAAAAAAAGATATAAACAAATATGGGTGGCAGTACAAACCATATATTAATAGTAACTCTAAACGTTAATGGCTTAAACTCTCCAATAAAGTGACATAGGCTTGTAACTCGAATTAAAAAAAACAAATCCAACAATAAGTTGCCTCGAGGGGACACATCTGAATGGAAAAGACATACACAAGCTGAAGGTGAAAGATTGGGAAAATTTATACCATGCACACAGTCCTCGTAACCAAGCAGGGGTGGCCATCCTCCTATAGAATAAAATCGACCTCAAGACTAATTTAATCAAAAGGGATAAGGAAGGACATTATATACTGTTAAAAGAAACCATTCACTGACAAGACATAACAATTATCAATATTCACGCAGCAAATAATGGTGCTGCGACGTTCATTAAACAAATTCTCCTCAAGTTCAAGAATCAAATAGACCACAGTACAATAATTATGGGTGACTTCAACTCACGTCTCTCACCATTGGACAGATCCTCCAAACAAAAGTTGAATAAAGAAACTATAGAACTCAATATCACAATCAATACCCTAGACTTAAGTGACATATATAGAATATATCAACCATCATCAAGTGGATATACTTTTTTCTCAGCAGCACAGGGATCCTTCTCAAAAATAGACCATATGTTTTGCCATAGGGCAACCCTCAGTAAATATAAAGGGGTGGAGATAATACCATGAATTTTTTGTGATCATAATGGAATGAAACTGGAAACCAATGATAAAAGAAAAAAGAAAAAATCATACATTACATGCAAAATGAACAATATGTTACTGAATGATCAATGGGTTACAGAAGACATAAAGGAGGAAATCAAAAAATTCTTAGAGATAAATGAAAATACAGACACAACATATCAGATTCTATGGGACAAAATGAAAGAAGTTTTAAGAGGTAAATTCATCTCCTGGAGGTCATTTCTCAAAAAAAGAAAGAAAAAAAAAAACAACAAATAAATGAGCTCACACTTTATCTCAAAGCCCTAGAAAAGGAAGAGCAAAACAACAGCAAATGTAGCAGAAGGCAAGAAATAATTAAAATCAGAGCGAAATTGAAACAAAAGAAACTATTGAAAAAATTAACAAAACTAAAAGTTGGTTCTTCAAAAAGATAATTAAGATCGACAGACCCTTAGCCATGCTAATGAAGAGAAGAAGAGAGAGAACTCAAATTACTAACATACGGGATGAAAAAGGCAATATCACAACAGATGCAACATAAATACAGAAGAAAATTAGAAATTATTTGGAAACCTGTATTCCAATAAAATAAAAAATAGTGAAGACATTGATAAATTTCTTAAGTCATATGATTTGCCCAGACTGAGTCATAAGGGAACACACAATTTAAACAGACCAATATCAATGGATGAAGTAGAAGAAGCAATCAAAAGACTACCAACCAAGAAAAGCCCAGGACCGGATGGGTATACAGCAGAGTTTTACAAAACCTTTAAAGAAGAATTAATACCATTACTTTTCAAGTTATTCAGGAAATAGAAAAACTGGGAGCTCTGCCAAATTCGTTCTATGAGGACAACATCACTCTGATTCTGAAACCAGACAAAGACACCTCAAAGAATGAAAACTACAGACAAATATCTCTGATGAACCTAGATGCAAAAATCCTCATTAAAATTCTGGCGAATTGGATACAAGGGCACATCAAAAAAATTGTGCACCATGATCAACTAGGATTCATCCCTGGGATGCAAGGCTGGGTCAATATATGGAAATTAATAAATGTTATTCACAACATCATTGGACTTAAAGATAAGAACCATATGATCATCTCGATAGACGCAGAAAAAACATTCAACAAAGTAGAGCATTCCTTTATGTTCAAAACATTTTAAAAACTAGGGATAACAGGAACTTACCTCGACATTGTAAAAGCTATCTATGTTAAGCCTCAGGTTAGCATCATTCTGAATGGAGAAAAATTGTAGGCATTCCCTTTAAAATCTGGAACAAGACAGGGATGTCCTCTATCACCACTTCTATTCAATATAGTTCTCGAAAAACTGGCCTGAGCAATTAGAGAGATGAAAGACATTAAAGGCATAAAAATAGGAAAAGAAGAACTTAGCTTATCACTATTTGCAGATGACATGATTCTATACATAGAAGACCCAAAAGGGTCTACAGAAAAAACTACTAGAACTAATAAATGAATGCAGCAATGTGGCAGGATAGAAAATCAACATGCATAAATCGAAGGCATTTCTGTATATTAGCGACAAAACTTCTGAAACAAAAATGAGTCAAAACACTGCATTCCCAATTTCCTCAAAATAATTAAATACTTGGGAATCAACCTAACAAAAGAGGTGAAAGATTTATATAATGCAAACTACAGAACCCTAAAAAGAGAAATAGAATAAGATCTTAGAAGATGGAAAAATATACCCCGTTCATGGATAGGAAGAACTAACATAATCAATATGGCTATATTACCAAAAGTTCTCTACAGGTTTAATGCAATGCCAATCAAAATCCCAAAGGAATTTTTTGTAGAAATAGATAAAGCAATTATGAAATTCAAATGGAAAAATAAAAGACCCAGAATAGCAAAAGCAATTCTAAGCAGGAAGTGTGAATCAGGCAGTATAGCAATACCAGATTTCAAACTATATTACAGAGCAATTATAATAAAAACAGCATGGTACTGGTACCAAAACAGGCGGGTGGACCAATGGTACATAATGGAGGACACAGCGACTAATCCCAAAAGCTACAACTATCTTATATTTGATAAAAGAGCTAATGGCCTGCAATGGAGGAAGGATGGCATCTTCATCAAATGGTGTTGGGTAAACTGTAAATCCATATGCAACAAAATGAAACTGAATCCCCTCCTCTCGCCCTGCACAAAAGTTAACTCAAAGTGGATCAAGGAGCTAGATTCAAATCAGAGTCTCTGCGTCTGATAGAAGAAAAAGTTGGCTCAGATCTACATATTGTGTGGTCAGGCTCCAAATTCCTTAATAGGACACCCATAGAACAAGAGTTAATAACAAGAATCAAGAAATGGGACTTACTTAAACTGAATTTTTTTTTCTCAGAAAGAGAAACAATAAGAGAGGTAAATATGGAGCCTACATCATGGGAACAAATTTTTAGTCCTCACCCTTCACATGGAGCCCTAATATCTAGAGTATACAAAGTATACAAAGAACTCAGAAAATTAGACAATAAGATAACCAATAACCCAATGGGCCAAGGACCTGAACAGAAACTTCTCAGAGGAGGACATAGAATCAATTAACAAGTACATGAAAAAATGCTCTCCATTTCTAGCAGTAAGAGAAACGCAAATAAAAACCACCCTAAAATACCATCTCAATCCAGTGAGATTGGCAGCCATAATGAAGTCAAACAACAAGTGCTGGCGAGGATGTGAGGAAAAGGGTACTCTTGTACATTGCTCGTGGGACTGAAACTGGTGCAGCCAATTTGGAAAGGAGTATGGAGTCTCCTGTGAAAGCTTGGAATGGAAGCACCATTTGACCCAGCTATTGCCCTTCTTGGACTATTCCCTGAAGACCTTAAAAGAGCGTACTACAGTGATACTGCCACATCGATTTTCATAGCAGCACAATTCACAATTGCTACACTGTGGAACCAACCCAGATGCCCTTCAATAGATGAATGGATAAAAAAAAATGTGACCTTTGTATACTATGGAGGATTACGCAGCACTAAAATATGACAAAATCATGGAATTTGCAGGGAAATGCATGGCAATAGAGAAGATTATGCTTAGTGAAGCTAGCCAATCCCTAAAAAACAAATACCAAATATCTTCTTTGATATAATGAGAGCAACTAAGAACAGAGCAGGGAGGAAGAGCATGAAGAAAAGATTAACATTAAGCAGAAACATGAGGTGGGAGGGAAAGGGAGAGAAGAGGGAAATTGCATGGTAATGGAGAGAGACCCTTATTGTTACACAAAATTACATATAAGAGGTTGTGGGAAAATAAACAACGAGAGAAATGAATTAGAGTAGGTATGGTAGAGAGAAAAGATGGGAAGAGAAGGGAGGGGGGATAGTAGAGTATAGGAAAGGTAGCAGAATACAACATTAACTAATAGGGCATTATGTAAAAATATGGATGTTTAACTGATGTGATTCTGCAATCTGTATTTGGAGTAAAAATGGGAGTTCATAACCCACTTGAATCTAATGTATGAAATATGATATGTCAAGAGCTTTGTAATGTTTTGAGCAACCAATAAAAAAAGTAATGATATATATGCCAATATAAATTTATCATGAAATATATATAATCAACAGACTGAAAAATATTAATTTTACTGAACATGAAATTATGAATAATGTTATTCAACTAGGAAGCTCACCCTTAGGTTGAATTTTCAGTTCTAACAGCGTTTAGGAGGAGTGATCTCTTCTCTCAATTTGCATCTGCAAATTCAGCCACCTCACAAGTGTATACGAGTGATATCAGGTAGGATACTATATGTGCATATAAAAATACATGTGCTGAATAGGCTACAGAGAAAGGGAGACAGGGATTCATATATTTGTTAATTTTAAAAACACATGTAGAACTATTTCAACAAAAAATTGACTAGATTTATAACTCCTACAAAATATAATGCAAAAGGCAATTCCAACTATACACCATGCCTCCTCTGAACTGCTTGTATTCTATTCTTTTTGGGTTATTTTTCACCATCATATTAGGATCATAATTCAGAGTCTAGTAGGGTATGGGTTAGTGTCAGGGATTCAGTATTTCAAAATAAAAATTGAAAAATGAATCCAGTGTGTGTGTAAATATGTGCTACACAAAAATCTTCCCACTCACATCCAGAACAATGCCTTGACATTACCTTCACCCAAGTAAGAAACAATTATAGTAGAAAAGTGTGAAAATCTATGAATACATATATTTAATGGAATATGCTCGGGAGTTCACAACCTTGGAGGTGGTAGAGGCGTTTCCAAAAGTAAAGGACAGGGTAAACACTCCACAAACAAAGAGCTCTGCTGGCCTAAGACTTCTTGGAATACGGCTTCTGAGGTTGGGCACTTGAAATATATGTTGTTGTCATGAGCTTTGGCTTCCTTTGTCGTGAGACCATAAAAGCTGGGTCTGCATCTATGTGACCTGGAAGACATGATTTCTTATATTTCAATGAACATGAGGAAGCAGTGCTCAATTTTCTCTTTGTAGGTAAACTGTGTCCACTGGAGGCTAAGTGTCTCCCGGTGGGGACAGTGAAGACATTTGATCATCCTCCAATTTTCGTGGTGTTTCTTGCTGCTACACTGGGAATTTGGTACTTGCTTCACACAATATAAGAAGTTCATCTGGGATACAGTGCTGGAGGGTGTTCTGTCACGTGGGGTGGGTTAGCGTCTGCAGGAGAATGTACCAACCAGGCTTCTATCCCACATAGCTTGTCCCAATAACCATAGCAACCTGATTATGAACATTGCCCTGAAACCTCTCCATATAACAAGATGCCTTTACATACAAGGGAATGGGGGCTGCGCCATATCAGTCACAAGCCATTTGTAAGCCGATAGCCGATCCACATGGCCCCACCATGATGTTTCATCACACACCTCCCCACCACTGCTCTAGGCCCACTACTCACCAGGCTCCAAATTCCTGGCATCTCGTATTCTACACCATTTTCATGAAACCCAGTCAAACAAGGCACTTTCTGGTATACACATGATCAGCAACAGGACATCCAACGTTTCTGCAGTGCCACCTGGTCATGGGAATTTCCAAAATTTTATGGTATTTATCTAGCAAGTTTTCAAGGATGAAGTTAGAGGCACTGTGGGTTTCAATTCATTCAGGAACCGTTAAGTGTTGAGAAAGCTCATTTCAATGAATGCTCTGGAGAACTCTAAAGTCAAGGCTTCTCAAAGAGTTGCCAACAGGTCACATGAAGCCAAGCCAATTGACGTCTACAATGTGAGGTCCATGTGTGTTTTGACTCTCAACTATGGCTACCAAGTCTTTCAGAATAAAATCATGTGATATTCTGGCTGAGATTCCCAGGCCTCTGTGGAAAGCCACCCTGGGCCTAGATTTCAGTTTCCAAGAGTGAGTCTCATGCGTGGCCTCCTAAAATCCCAACACAATTCATGGCAATACTTCTCTGAGGTCAGTTCCAGAACTCAGTCTCTAAGGGTAAATCATACCAGAGTTCAAGCCCAGGTCGACCCAGTCATCCCTTTCAACTGCCACAAAAATGACCAAAATTAAAATGAAATCACTCCCACAGGGCCATAATCTTCTTCCTTGTAGACACTCATCATAACCTCTAGCTGGAGGTTTCAATGAGCACAAGGTAGTGTCCAAAATAAGCTCACTTGCCCCTCATTTGCCTAAAAACATGGTGGCCTGAACACTATTCCTGTGAACCAGGAGTGATCAAATATTGCTGCTGTTAAAGTGTTCCGCTTCTCCAATTTGAGGCCTACTGGCTGAAGCCTATAAATTCTTGATGTGATTTGGAGTCATGAGAAAACCCAAGCACATATGGGCTAGCCTCTGCAGGGATTTCAAAGACTCATTTGACCCAAAGGATCCCTATTCTCACTTGATGGAGGTCAGGAACATAAAACAAGAAGGCAAAAATATTCATCCACAATGACTTCTCTTTTTGTCATTTTGGTTTTGAAATCACATGGGATCTTTCTTTAGATCCATCAGGTGCTGAGAATCTAAGCCACAACCTCATTCAAGGACAAGAGGCTGAATCAGACACATTCCATTCCAAAGCAATTAAGCAAAGAGCCACAGGTGATGTCCATTCATTTCCATATGAAAACAGTCGTCTTAAGGCTACACAACAGGGTGGCCTGAGGCAAAGACTTTCCTGACATTCAGGGTAATAGAAACAGAAGTAAGCAAATGGCCCAAAGAAGGGTTTCTCCACTGAGACTTTACTGGTCACACTGATATCTGATTTTTCTGAGATGCTCCCATTCCCTTAAGCTATCCAGTACATGGCCATGTCACAGAGCCTTGTGGTGTTACATATCTGGGACTCAAAACCATGAGCCTATTCTGGAGAGTGGCTGGAAAACACGAAGAAAACAGGAACTTAAGAAGATAGTAGATGTTGCCCATCCATAAGGCAAGCTGCAGTCCATTCATCAATTGGGCAGTAAGAATGCGGGGAAGCTTTCAAGTAGAGACAACACATCCATTGATGCATTGTCTTTTCTAATGTCTACAACAACGGATACAGTGGAATACACAGACATAGAAACACTCACCATGTCAAACGACTTACTAGAAATAGTCCACTCCAAACCAAACAAACCATCTTTCCTAGCTATTCTCAGAACATCAGAAAAAAACACAAACTCACACCTACAATGGCAAAGGCAATTCTTTCCCCCAAGTAGGTCTGTGATTATCCGGAGTGTCTTCTGACTGGTGGGCCATATTATGTTCCCCAAAAATATCCTGTCCTGTTTCAGTTCTGGTCTCCTTGGCCAATTCTGTGAAGTTGTCAGGAGCCAGTGGTTCGCCACTACCTACTTTCTCAGGAAAGGCCCCTCTTCAGAGCTCTGCTGGAATTTGGCCATCCTCACATCAGTAGGTACCAAGAAAGACTGACTATGTCTTTGGGAAAAGCAAACAAGTTAGCCCACTGGGACTCAGAGTGAGACTGACTCTGGGTGCCTGGCTTCCTGGATCCCAAGTTCAGAGAATTACATCACCAAGGAAGTGAAGTGAGGTCACTTCTTTCAGGAACTGAATATGGTCACTGCCTCGGTAACCACTTTGTCCTAACAGTTGCTTCCAAGGTTCCCATGAGATGGAGGCTGCCCCAACATCCTGTGACACATTCAGAAGTTAGAATGGTATATCAACCATAGGCACCCAGGAACAGCTCTCCACACAGGCCTGGATTGGTCCATCTTCTCTACTTTAAGAAGACAGAGGCTGATTCAGACACATCAATTCACCCTGACCAGGTTGTTTGCCATGGAAGATGACTATTGCTCTCTCAGGTCCTACATAGCTGCCTATATATTCTCCAAGGATCATTTCTCCATGGATCTTTTAGGTTCTCAGCAGATGGAGGATCATCTACATTCCTATATTGTAAGACCCACTCTGTCCCTGCTCTTCTGTACGTTATATTGAAGGAACAGTGTATAGTTAAGGTTAATAATAGGTTTGATTTGGGTTACGAATCATTCTGCGGGATGAATAATGGCATTGGCAACCTGTGATATTTATAAGAGTATATATGTGAAATATAACTATGAAAGCAGAAATCTAGGTAAGATTTGAAGTCCAGAAGGGCACTGGGGACTTGAGTGGGATACTTAGCTTTGAGTTATGTGCTGCACAGATGTCTCAAATAAATCAATATACACTGGCATCGGACCTTGTACTTTGGATGATTGAATGTTGAAAAGAACATCCAGTCAAAAAGCGATAGTCGGTAGGATTAGGAAGGTAGTCTGTAGGTTTAGAAAGAAGAGTGAGTATAGGATTTGGACCAAAAGTTCTTTAGCAATAGGGTTTCGGGTAGAGAGTGTATGTAAATGTCAGTACATGTGAAGAGTCAGTCACAATGATGAACTGGGGAAATCATGTAGGAAAGCAGATATCAATAGAGACATTAGGAAATCAAGCAAAGTATAAATTGTGTGATAGGGTTAGACATTTTCAACAGGTTTGAGGTTGAATAGATAATCTTAGGAAGAAACAAATATGTAGTCACCAATAGGATTGATATTTGAGAGCATTAGGCAACCTGGACATGGATGTTTTTAGTAATCCATGCTCACTTTCTATTTAGGCTTTGGTACAATTGTAAGTGTGACCTTTGCTTTTGGTGTCCAGAATATTTCTGTGATAAAATGTGTATGTAGATCAGGTGACATGAGTATTTCTTCCACCATTTCTTGGAGCAATATTTTGAAGACTTATAAATTAGTATAGTCGTACAAAGATGTGTACCCTGTTTCTATGAATATACACATAATGCATGAATAGACCATACTGTGAATAAATAATATAACTGGATCCACTTTAAATAATGGATTGAATAGATATCTGAAAATATATAAGAAATGTTATATTGATATACAATCATTCATTCCAACCAGTTATATATCTAATGATCATCTTAGGGTTATGGTTTATCATGAAGGGTTTGTGAGTTTTGTTTCAAAATTGATTATGGAAATCGAAAAAAATGTATTTGGAAAAAAAGTCTCATGAATAGACCACTGAAGAAACGTAGAGAAATTCATGTGTTCTGGAGCAGGAAGTGATTGAAAGTGAAACAAATGCTTATAAATTTGTTAACTAGTGAATAAAATATATATTCTATGATGTACATAAACTGAAGGAATAGTAATGTACCAGTGTGGAATAAAAATTAACGTCAAAATACACATCATGTTCCATAGTAACCTACATGCATTGATGTTAAACTGGGTCAGTTAATGTAGACATATTAGGATTTGTATGCACCTTTCACTGAAGTTAGTTTTCAGTACTAGGAAACAAATATGTATTTCGGGTGGATGAATATTTCTAAGAATAATCTTGTGAAAAGTTGATTATTAATCCACATACATGAACATGAATGAATTTAGGGATTGTATATAAGACACATATATTTCATATTTTTAAAAATCTGGAGAA
This sequence comes from Callospermophilus lateralis, assembly GCF_048772815.1. NCBI lineage: Eukaryota > Metazoa > Chordata > Mammalia > Rodentia > Sciuridae > Callospermophilus > Callospermophilus lateralis. Next base: position 47,286 of record NW_027516216.1, read on the forward strand.
TATATATATATATACACACACACACACACACACACACACACGAACAGAGACATTAATAAGTAGCAATATATATGCCAATCGAAATTCATCATGAAATATATATCATAAAGATGCAAAAACATTCATTTTACTGAACATGGGTTTATGTATAATGTTGTTCTACTGGGAAGCTCACCCATACGTTGAATTTTCAGTTCCAACAGGGTTTAGGAGGAGTGGTCACTTCTCACACTTTGTATCTGCTAAGTCATGTAACTCACAAGAATGTACGTGTGATATCACGCAGGATTCTATTTGTGCATATAAAAATACATGTGCTGAATAGGCTCCAGAGAATGGGAGACAGTAATTCACATATTTGTTAACTTTGAAAACACATGGAGAACTATTTCAATTAAAAATTGACTAAATTTATAACACCTACCCTTTATCATGCAAATGGCAAGTCGAACTCTGAACTGCATGTACTTATGTACTGTTTGGGTTATTTTTCTCCATCATATTAGGATTAGTAGTCAGAGTCTAGTAGAATATGGGTTAGTGTCAGGGATTCAGAATTTCGAATGGAAAATAGGAAAATTAATCCAATGTGTATGCAAATATGTGCTACAACAAATCTTCCCAGTCTCATCCAGAACCATGCCTTGACATTACCTTCGCCCCAAGTAAGACACAATTAGAGGAGAAGAGTTACAAAATCTGTGATTACATTTTTGGAATGGAAAATGCTCAAGAGTGCACAAACTTGGAGGTGGAATAGGAGTTTCCAAAAATAAGGACAGGGTACACACTCCACAAACATGGAGCTCTGCTTGCCTAAAACTTTTTGAGAAACTGCCACTGAGGTTGGGCACTGAAATATAGGTTGTTGTCACGAGTTAAGCTTCCTTTGTAGTGAGACCCTCAAAGCTGGGTCTGCATCTATGTGACCAGGAGGACAAAGTTTCTTATTTTACAATGAACACAAGGCAGCAGTGCTGAATTCTCTCTTTGTAGGTAAACTGTGGCCACTGGGGCTTAGTGTCTCCAAGTGTGGACTGTGAAGCCATATGGTCATCCTCCATTTCGTGGTGTTTCTTCCTGCTGCACTGGGAGTTTGGTATTTGCTTCACGAAATACAAGGAGTTCAACTGCAACAAAGTGCAAGAGGGAGTTCTGTCACGTGTGGTGGATCAGGGTCTGCAGGATGATACAAGAACCAGGCTTCTATCCCACATAGCTTGACCCCTTGACCATAGCAACCTGATTCTGAACAATATCCTGAAATCGCTCCATATAACAAGTTGCCTTTACACAGAAGGTTCTGCTGGCTGTGCCATGTCAGTCACAAGCCATTTGGAAGCCAATGGCAGATCCACATGGCCCCATCACAGATGTTTTATCACATACCTGCCCAACACTGCTCTAGGCCCACTACTCAACAGAGTCCAACTTACTGACATCTCTGTTCTACACCATTTACATGAAACCCAGTAAAACAAGACACTGAAATATTCATGACCAGCAACAGGTCATCCAAAGGTTCTCCAGTGCCACCTGGTGATGGGAATTTCAAAAATTTCATGGCATTTATCTAGCAATTTTTCAAGGATGAAGTTGGAGGCACTGTGAGTTTCAATTCATTCAGGAACCATTAAATGGTTAGGAAGCTCATTTCAATGAAAGCTCTTGAGAACACTCACAGGTAAGGCTTCCCAAAGAATGGTGAAAAGATCACATGATGTTTAGCTCATTTAGCTCTACAATGTGAGGTCCATATGAGTTTTGACTCTCAACGATGGGTGCCAAGTCTTTCAGAATAAAATCATGTGGTATCCTGGCTGAGAGGCCCAGTGCTCTGTGGAAAGCCACCCTGGGCCTAGAACTCAGTTTCCAAGGGCGACACTCATGCCTGGCTTCCTAAAATCTCAACACTATTCATGGCAATACTTCTCTGAGTTCAGTTGCAGAACTCAGTCTCTAAGGAAATCACACCAGAGTTCAAGCACATGTGAACCAAGTCATCTCTTCTAACCGCCACCCAAATGACCACAATTTAAACAAAAACACTCCAACGTGGCGCTCATCTTCTTCCATATAGACACACATAATAACCTGTGGCTAGAGTTTTCCATGAGGGGCACAGCTCAAGTCCGTGTCCAAAATAAGCTCTCTTGCACCTAAATTGCCTAATTCAGGGTGGCATGGACACCCTTCTTGTGAACCAGGAGAGATCAAATAGGCCTCCCATTAATACTGCTCCACTTCTTCAGTTTGAGGTCAACTGACTGTGGGGTTTGGATTCTTTATGTAAATTGGAGTCTTGAGAAAACCCAAGCAACCATGGGCTAGCCTCTGCAGGGCTTTGAAGATCTCATTTGACCCAAAGGATCCCTATTCTGACTTGATGGAGTTCAGGAAAGTTACAGAGGAAGGCGAGAGACTTCATCCACAAGGACTGCTCTGTGGCCATTTTGGTCTTGGATGTACACATGGGATCTTTCTTTATATCCATCAGAAGGTGAGAATCTAAGCCACAGCCTCACACAGGGCAAATAGGCTGATTCAGACACATCCTCTCCAAAGCAATTAAGCAAAGAACCACAGGTAATACCCATTCATTTCCATTTGAAAACTGTTTTCTTCAGGCTTCACAAAGTGGTGGCCTGAGGAAAAGACCTTCCTGACATTCAGGGCAACAGAAGATTAGGTAATCAAAAGGCCCCAAGCAGGGTTTCTCCACTGAGACTTTACTGGTAACATTGATATCTGAGTTTTCTGAGATGCTCGCCATTCCCTTTAGCTATCTAGTACATGGTCATTTCAAAGAGCTTCGTGGTTGTACATATCTTAAACACAAAACCATGAGCCTATTCTGGAGAGTGGCCAGAATTCAGGAAGAAAACAGGATCTTAGAAAGATAGTAAGTGTTGCCATCAATAAGGCAAGCTGCAGTCCATTAATAAATTGGGAAGGATGAATGCTGGGAAGCTTTCTAGCTGACAGGACATATTCATTGATGCATTCTCTCTTCTAATGTCTACAACCACGGGCACAGTGGGATACACTGACATAGAAACACTCGCGTTGTCAAACGACTTACTAGAAACCGTTCACTCCAAAAAAAAACAAACCTTCTTTCATACCTATTCTCAGAACATGAGACAAAACCACAAACTCACACCCACATCACAAAGGCACCTCCTTCCCCCATGTAGGTCTGTGACTATCTGGAGAGTCCTCTGACTGGTGGGCCATATTATGTTCCAGGAAATGGCCTGTTCTTTCTCAAATCTGGTCTTTTTGGCCAACTCTGTGAAGTTTTTAGGATCCAGTGGTGAGCCAATGCCTGCTTTCTCAGGAAAGCCCCCTCTTCATAGCTTTTCTTGCATTTGGCCATCCTCACATCAGTAGGTCCCAAGAAAGACTGAGTCTGTCCTTGGTAAATCAAAATAAGTTTGACAACTGGGACTGGGACTGGGACTGGCTCTGGGTGCCAGGCTTCCTGGATTCCAAGTTCAGAGAGTTACATCACCATAGAAGTTAGGTGAGGTCACTTTCTTTAGGAACTGAATGAGGTCACTGCCTTGACAACAACTTTGTCCTAACAGTTGCTTCCAAGGTTCCCATGAGAAGGAGGCTGCCCCTACTTTCTGTGACACTTTCACAAGTTAGAATGGTATGTCACCCATTGGCACGCAGGAGCAGCTCTCAACACATCCCTGCTTTGGTCCATCTTCTCTACATTAAGAAGAGAGTGGCTGATTCAGACACATCCCTTCATCATGAGCAGGTTGTTTGCCATGGAAGACTTTTGCTCTCTCAGGTCCTTCATAGTTGACTACATCTTCTCCAGGGATCATTTCTTCAAGGACCTTTGAGGTTCTCAGCAGGTGGAAGATCCTCTATATTCCTGTACTTTAAGACCAACTCTGTCCCCGCTCTTCTGTAAAATTAGATTGAGAGAACAGTGTATGGTTAGGGTTAATAACAGGTTCAATTTGGGTGAGAAAAGAAACTACATGGTTGAGCAAACAGGGTCCTACAGTTAACAATAATATGAGAATTATTAATGGACTAGCCTGGGTGGATAAAAGTGTAGTTAACTAGGTGGACTATGTGAACCAAGACTCAAACCTCCCTTTGGGGGCCTCTGTCTTTCTTTGACACTCTTCAAGTAATTTTCTTAATTTACTCATAGATTCTTTTACAACTCCAGTATTGTCGGCATAAAAAACATCATTCTTTCCTCAATGCAAGCAAAAAGGCACCCTTCTCTCATGAAGAGGAGGTCCAACACTCGCCTGCTCTGTAAACAACTTCAGAGAGAGAGAGGTTAAAATTCCTGTAAAGCTGTGATGTCGGTTTTTAATGTCTTTAAGCTTTGGTCTATTTCTGCTTCTAATTGTGTCTTTGTTGTGTCTCATGGACTAGGGCAGTTGTTCCTGTGCCCACCCCTTCAGCAACTATTATTCCTAATAGGATGGCTAAAGTGAGGGATACAGGTTCCCGGTGGAACCGGGTTGTATGCCCCCCCTATTTGATCTTTAAATGAACCTGCGTCCTGATAGAGCACTCTGGAAAACATCTGCATCATTACATAATTAATCGCAACTATTGACCACTTTATGAAAACATAAATAATGTTAAAGTGTATAGAATTATACTGTTGTAGAGACGGACAAGGAAAGGCACCTAAGATAGCACCAAAGACAGGAAAGGAGTTTTATTTGTTTGCATCCGTATTGAGAGGGCATTGCTTCTGTTGTAATCAATTAATCCCCTGAACCCCAAGTTTTGGTAGTTTTAGTATTTGTACCCAACATGTAAGGGAAGGGGCTCAGAAGTTCACAGTCTGCAGAAATTCACACAAATCAGTTTTTGTTTCTGTTTTTTTTCCTCTGTTCTGTGCACGTTAACTTTTCAATTACACCTTGGAATGGAAGAGCTTTTTTGTCTCTTTTTTTTCCTCCTTGCCAGCTGTCACCATGGAGCCCAGTTGGTAACTTTTTTATCTTAGAAATGTAGCAATCTCTCTGAAGCCCCAGCTCAAGGCCAGAGTCCTTGTTCACATATTTTGTGAAAAACTGGTAAGGCGATGTCTAGCTTAGGGGTGGTGATTTTTCCAGCCAGTGGCCAAGTAGAACAGGGCAACATGAAGAGTGGAAGTTTATCTCCATTGAACTTTTTCAGAGGGACTCTTTTGCTGAAAGCCCTAAAGTAAGCCTTGGTAAAGACTTCTGGAGAAGGTCATTTAAGACATTTCTGTGGACCTGGTACAGAGGGGGATGACAGGGAAGGCGATGCTGAGTGCAGCTCCGTGGATCTGAGAATGAGGAAGGAGAGATGCCAAAGAATAATGGGAAAGGGGTTTGGGATTTTCCTAGAACAAAAACTTGAGCAGTAGAACAGGTAGAGCAGAGGGGAAGACGGGAGTGAGTATTCCAAAAAGCCTGTGAGGGACTTTAAATTCTTAGAAACCTGTTTTCAGTGATGACAAATCAACTTTAAAGGTCATTTTCATTACATCTTGGATAGGGGTCTGAGGGCTCTTCTCAGCTGGTTTGAGCTTTGGCTAAGCTTGCTAGAGGACTTGGTGGGACCTAGTGCAGACACTGACAGGAAAAGAGAGGAGTGGGTGGAGGGGTACCTCGGTACCTGCTTCCTCAGCAAGGGGGCAATGTTCTGAGATCCAGCGGAGGTTTGGGTTTTTGATCTAGTAATTGGAGGGGAGAAATCAGGTTGCTGAGTTGGGAGTGAAAGCAGAGAGTCTAGAGCAGAAGGCTGAGGGTGAGGAACTATTGGGGAAGCAAAGTACAGGATGTGAGCGAAGGAGGAAAAAGGATTCCACATAGGGGAATTTCCCCCTTTTGAGCACTTGCCGAAGTTAAAAATGTCATGAAGAATTTGAGGATCTAGAGAACCCTCTGGGGGCCATAGTTTTTGGTTGTCTAATTGGTAATATGGCCAATGCTGTGTACTGAATTTGATGAGGAGTTTGGGTTCCACCAGGCAGTCCCTGTATGCTCACATCCCCATGACTTACACAAGAAGTCGGCTTTTCCCCCACACAGCCATGGCTGTTTGTCGCTTTGATAGTCTGCCGGGCATACATAGTAATATAGGCTAGCCAACCTGCATCTGGCTCGCGTGTCCCTGCATCCATAATGTTTGTTTCAATTATCTATGGTACGGAAGGGATTTAATGGAATTTTAGTGAGATCCTCTTCATCAGGCATGTCTCAATAGGAAAGACCTATACTGAGCTGAAAAATGTCTGGGTGGAGAGATAGTCACCAGGTCCCTAAGGGGGCCGTTAAGGTCTCTTTAATGGTTCTATTTATTTTTTCTACCTGTCCTGAGTTCTGGGGTATATAAGCATAATGTAACTTCCAATTAATCCACAGGGTCCTGGTTAACACCTGACTTACCTGGGCCATGAAAACCAGTCCATTATCAGTCCATTAGGCAGATCGTATCTTGGAAAAATATCTTTCAGGATCTTCTTGAAAACCATTTGCGCCGTTTTTTTTTTTTTTTTTTTTTTTTTTTGTGTGTGTGTGTGTAAGGCTTCAATCCATCCTGAAAATGTATCTACAAAGACTAGGAGATATTTAAATCCATACCTTGCTGGCTTAATTTTAGTAATGTCCACTTCCCAGAATTGTCCTGGTCTGGTTCCTCATAGGTGCTTTCCTCTAGGAAACTTGGAAGGGTAAGCATTACCCAATTGACGGACCCGACAGGCTTTTGTTACCCGTTCAGTTATTTCCTTTCACTGTGAGTTGGTTAGTGGAAAACTCTGTTCTTAATCTTACAGTAATGCCTGCAGTTTCTTTGAACCAAGGTGAGTGAGTTGATGTACATTTTTAACGTAGTGTAGGGCTTGCTCTAATTGCAGGCTGAGCTCAGTGAAATTGAGGCGTTCAGTGTCAGTGTCCTTAGATGTTATCAAAAACTTCCTGGTCCTCAGGGTTTCATTGGAATTGGGCATCTTCCTTTAACAGCGGGTATAATGGAGCAGCTAAGGACGCAAACCCAGGCATCCATAACCTGCAAAAGCCAGCAGTCCCAAGAAATTCTCTGAGTTGTCTGCTGTAAGATGGGGGTGGTATCTACATAATGGTTTGTTTTCTGGGCTCAGTGAGCCATCGTTTACTGCCCCTAAGGGAATAGCCCAGGAAGATTACTTCATGCTAGCAAATTTGTGCCTTTTTGGTCGAAACTCTATACCCGAGTTGAGCAAGCTCATATAATAGTGCTTGGGTCCCAGACTCACAGTTTTCCTTGGTGTTGGCTGCCAGTAGCAGGACATCCACGTATTGAAGCTGGGTAAATTCAGGGTGCGTAGTTCTGAAGTTGTTGAGATCTCTGTGGAGGGCTTCATCAAAGAGAGTGGGGGAGTTTTTGAACCCCTGTGGGAGTCTAGTCCAAGTTAGTTGACCAGACGTTTTGGTTTCTGGGTCTACCCACCCGAAAGCAAACAGCAACTGACTATCTTTATGCAGAGGCAAGCAAAAGAAAGCATCTTTTAAGTTCAGAACAGTATATAATTTCCCCTCAGGGTTCAGAGTGCTAAGCAGATTGTACGGATTAGGTACCGTGGGGTGAATGTCCTGCCCTCTTTTGTTGATCTCTCTTAGCTCTTTAATGGGGCGATAGTTCCCGGTCCCTGGCTTTTTTTTTCTAGTAGCAGGGGAGTGTTCCAGGCCGATTGACAGGGCCTTAGGACCCCTAATGCCAGATATTTCTGAATATGGGGCCTTATCCCACCTTTAGTTTTTTTGCTTAGAGGATATTATTTGACATTGACTGGGGAGACTGAGGTTTTTAACTCCACTGTTATTGGAGATTGTTTCACGGCCAGGCCTAACCCAGCAGTTTTTGCCCAGGCATCTGGGTAATCTGTTATCCATTTTTGGGGTAGCTTGCCTGTTTGATCAGACTTGGGGCATGTGAATGGTGGATGTTCATCTTCTACTAATATAGTTAAAGCGTGACTATAGGAGTTTTTGCTGAAGTATTTAGAAATTTCATTTGGGGGCCTTCATGGTTAAAAGTTATTTTGGCCCGGAGCTTGATGAGCAGATCTCTGCCCATCAATGGGTCCAGGCATTCTGGGATTCCTAGGAAGGAGTGATGGATTTTTCCTTTCCCCAGGTCCATGGTCCTCTTAGTTGTCTAAGCCTGATATTTACTGTCATCATCCCTTTGAACTAGAGACCTTTTATTTGATAGAGGGCCCAATGGGGCCTTAAGGGCTGAGTATACTGCTCCTGTATTCACTTCAAAGTTTACTGGAGTCCCCTCCACTTCAAAAGTTACCCTGAGCTAGGGGATGGGTTCTGAGCCCTGACTTTCTTAGTCATCCTCCAGAGTCAGAATGGCCAGCTGGCGTGGCTGTCTCTTTATAGGGAACTCTATGGCCCAGTATCCTTTTTCTTTAGAGTAGGCACACTGATCTGTGGCCAGGGGTGGCCTCTGGCATGGGCCCTTCCTGTCACCCTATGTCTTAATTTCTGGCCTCTTTCTTGTTGTGATCAGGACCTTAGTCAATGCCTTAGTCTGTCTTTTGGTTCTCTCATCCTCCCTTTGCTCCCTTTCTTTCTCCCTGTTTCTCTCTTATAGTATACTTTCTTGGCTTCTTTGACAAAATCTCTCTTTTAATTTTTTTTTTAATATCCATGGCAGCTTGCTCAATTAAGGCCATCGTGACAGATGCTTTTTAATCTGCTGCCTGAGGATCGAAAGGAGTATATCTCTTATATGCCTCCATGATTCTCTCTAGAAACATAAATGGAGATTCATCAGGCCTTTGAATAATTTCTCTTACCATGGCCAAATTAGTTGGTCACCCAGCGGCCACTTGGAGACCCGCTGTTAGAGCCTGGCAATAATTGAACAGATGCTCCCTATCTTCAAAGGTGTTGGGGTCCCAGTTGGGTGGGTTTAAGGAGAAGCCAGTTTTGATTATGTTGGGAAGTTGTGTTGGTCGCCCATCAGGTCTGAGGATATTTTTTTCTACATTCCAGGAGATTTTTCTCTCATTGCTCTGTCATAAAGAGAGTCGCTAGGTGGTGTTGGCAGTCACCTCAAGTAGGCAGGTGTGAAAACGTCGGTGAGTTCTCTGAGTTCTTTTAGCCGGGCCAGCTTCCTCCAGGGAAGGAGGGGCTGTGTGTGCCGCGGGACAGTCATCTGGATGACGCTGGGCCAGCCTAGCTTCCTCGAATGGTGGAGAGGCTGAGTCAGCAGAAGGGGAATCACTTAGAGGGTGTTAGGGGTTGGGAGACGAGGGCAGATGATAAGGAGGGGGTGGTGAGTCCAGTAGAGTCTTGAGACTCAGGGAGAACAGAGGGTGGAGGAGGAGGAGCAGAGAGGTTGAGATAGAATCGTGGGGGAAGGAGTAGGAGCAGGTGCAGGGACAAGGAAAGGCTTGACCCATGGAGGAGGAGATTTGTAGAGGTACTGACAAGTTAAGATATATGGCTGTTGATCTGGATGTCTATGTGGCACCTGCTGAAAGACAATATCTCGGACTTTTCAAATAAGTGCGAATTTGAAAGATCCTTCTAGGAGCCATCCGACTGCAATGGTGGGTCATTCTGAGACACAGAATCTGCCAGGTCTGGCGTTTTACTGAAAAAGAAAGATTCTGAGCCCTTAAGCAGATTTTGGTCCAGTGATTAAGGGTCAGGGACAGAGGCATTGAAATGATCTGTCCCATAATGAAATATACACAGACACCGAAAGGAACGACACACAACACAGACAAGACAAGACAATAAAGACAGGCAATGGACGTCCAATACTGAGACCAGGACTGACTAGTCGGCAAAACCTGAAGGGCTGGCAATATCGAATCAGAAACAAAATATCACTGAGTCGAGGAGACTATTGTTCCACGATTTTCCGAGTCTATCCCTCAGGGACATGGCCTGTGGCTCTGTGACATGTGTGTCAGCCACCATGGGAGAGAGCTCACGCTCTTTACCAATAACCGTTTTGCCATACCCTAACCTGAAGCCTGAAACGAGAAAGATGGGCCTTATTTACCCCCAGAGGAGCCCGTTGGAGGTATTTTGTCTGCAGCTTCCGGATCTTGCTAGGGCCACCAGATGTAAAGGTTGGGCGAGCATCTGCGGCAGAGACCACTAAGAGACTGTCTCATGCAACAGCAAAGGGTTTATTGGGAGTCCGGCATGAAGGGCTCAGAGATCACTTGAACAGAGCAGAGAGCCCTGAGAACAGCTTAAGAAATGGTTATATATTTTTCTTGGAGAGGGCAGGGAGAGAAATTTATTGATGGGTAATGGCGAGTGTCAGTTTGCGAGCAACTGGTTGACGGAGTACATTCTGCAGTTTGGCAGTTTGGGACAGCACATTCTGGGAACAAGAATAGTAAACAGTTCTCAAGATTTCAATGGTGTTTTGTTAAGCATACAGAAAAACAGGAAATGACAAGTATCTATTTTATTAACCTTTCAATATAAATATGAAAACAGAAATCTAGTTAAGATTTGAAGTCCAGAAGTTCATTTGGCCCTTGATTGGTATACTTAGCATTGAATTACGTTCTGTAGAGATGTCCCAGAAATATGGATATACAATGTCATAGGACCTTGTACCTTCTCGGAGGTCAGTTCCAAAACACAGTCTCTAAGGGGAATCACACCAAAGTGCAAGCCAAGTTGGACCCAGTTATCTCTTCCAACTTCCACACAAATGACCGCAGTTAAAACCAAAACACTCTCACATGACACTCATCTTCTTCCATATAGACACTCATCATAACTTCTGGCAGGAGGATTCCATGAGAGGCGCAGCACAAGACAGTGTCCCAAGTAAGCTCCCTTTCCCCTCATTTACCAAAAGTCAGGGTGGCCTGGAAACCCTTCCTGTGAACCAGGAGTGATCAAATATGCCTGCCGTTAACACAGCTCTGTTCTCCAATTTGAGGCCTACTGACTGTCGGTTTAGATTCTTTATTTGAATTGGATTCATAAGAAAACCCAAGAACCTATGGGCTAGCATCTGCAGGGCTTTGAATAACTCATTTGACCCATTGGATCCCTATTCTCACTTGAGGGAGGTTAAGAACCTTATGGAGGAATGCGAGAGACTTCATCCACAATGACTGATTTTTGGCCATTTTGATTTGGATCCACACATGGGATCTTTCTTACGATCCATCAGGTGCTGAGAATCTAAGCTCTAGGCTCACACAGGGCCAAAGGGCTGATTCAGACACATCCCTTTCCAAAGGAATTAAGCAAACAGCCACAGGTGATGCCCATTCATTTCCGTTTGAAAACTCTTTTCTTCAGGAATCTCAAAGGCGTGGCCTGAGGCAAAGACCTTCCTGACATTCAGGGCAACAGAACAATAGGTAATAAAAAGGCCAATTGCAGGGTTTCTCCACTGAAACTATCCTGGTCACACTGGTATCTGAGTTTTCTGAGATTCTTGCCAATTCCTTCAGCTATCCAGTACATGTCCATTTCACGGTGCTTGGAGGTGCTACATATCGTGGACACAAAAGCATGAGTCTATTCTGGAGAGTGGCCAGAATTCAGGAAGAAAACAGGAACTTAGGAAGATAGCCGGTGTTGCCCATTGATAAGGCAAGCCCTAGAGTATTCATTAATTGGGCAGGATGAATGCTGGGAAGCTTTCTAATAGACAGGAAACATCCATTGATGCATTCTCTTTTCTAATGTCTACAACCACGGACACAGTGGGATACACAGACATAGAAACACTCACCTTGTCCAACAACTTACTAGAAACAGTTCACTCCAAACCAAACAAACCGACTTTCCTACCTATTCTCTGAACATGAGACAAAACCACAAACACACATCCACACCCACAAAGTCACCTCCTTCCCCCAAGTAGGTCTCTCACTCTCCAGAGTGTCCTCTGACTGCTGGGTCATACTGTGTTCCCCCGATATGGCCTGTCCTGTTTCAGATCTGGTCTCCTTGTCCAACTCTGTGAAGTGGTCAGGAGCCAGCTGTGAGCCACTACCTGCTTTTTCAAAAAAGGCCCCTCTTCAGAGTTTTCCTGGCATTTGGCCATCCTCACATCAGTAGGTACCAAGAAAGACTGACTCTGTCCTTGCTAAATCGAAGCAAGTGAGACCACTAGGACTGGGACTGGGATTGGCTCTGTGTGCCTGGCTTCCTGGATCCCAAGTTCAGAGAGTTCCATTACCAAGGAAGTGAGGTGAGGTCGCATCCTTCAGGAACTGAATGAGGTCACTGCCTTGGCAACCACTTTGTCCAAACAGTTGCTTCCAAGAGTACCATGAAAAGGAGGCTGACCCTACATTCTGTGGCACTTTTGCAAATTAGGATGGTATATCAACCATAGGCACCAAGGAACAGCTCTCCACTCAGGCCTGGTATGGTCCATCTTCTCTATATTAGAAAGAGAGCCTTTAGTCCCGGGAGCATTGCAGTGAACCTCTGCACTAAAACTATTAGCAAGCACCTGATGGAGGAGGCCTCCATAGGTATGTGGCGCCTTTATAACATCTGATATCCGGTTAAGGGAGATCTCTTCTGATGACAGAGATGTGGCCTGGGGAGGCTCACATATACTCCTGTCCAGGACAGTAACAAGAATCGTTCTGTCCTCTGTTCTGTTCTGTAGGAAATTCCTCTGGAAGTGTAGAGAGGTGCCGACGGGCACGCACGCGCTCCTACCCTGGAGCTTTAGCAAGATGTTGCACTGTACCACTGTTTTTCTGTTTAGGCGCCGGGTTTCTGTTTTTCTTTTTTTGTGTGTGTGGTGTGTTTTGTTCTCCGTTCTATTTTTTTTTTTTGTTTGTTTGTTTGCTTTTGTTCATTTTGTTGTGTGATTTTGGTTGTAAAAACTTAAGGATATTGGACGTGAAAATGGGTAATAAAGAGAGTAAGCCTGACACCCGTTTGAACTGTGTTTTAAGGAACTGCGATGAACTTTACCCCCCTTTGTTTAGCAGGATGATAGAAGCCGCTAGCTGGCTGCCTGGAGCACAACCATTGCAGAGGGCAATGCCTGCTGGGGACCTAAGAACTGAGTATCTCCCAGGTTAACAAGTGAAACTCCTTTAAAACCCCTTGTCCCTCCAGATCAAGAGAGTCACAACATTTGGCAGAGTCCCCTGTGTTTCTCCTTTGTTAGCAAAGCAATTAGCCTCCCCTTTTCTTTTTCTCAGAACCCATTCCTCATTATTTAATTGGTATAAATTGGCTTCTAGGTCAGGAACCGAACTTTAAGTTACATATTGGTACCCCCCCTCCGTCCCAGAACTTTGTGAGAGCTGTCTACTGAAATGTTAGGAGATGGAGCTTGCTTGGGGTGGAACTGAACCAGAGGAGCTAATCCTGTAAGTAAAAGGAGGGACTGAGGGACCCCCAGCAGCTGCCAAAGCTCTGTTGATTCAGGGAATACCCTCCTTCCTTCCTTGCACTGTAAGTATTATGCCACCTCTGTCTTGTTAAAAAAGAGAAAAAGAAAAAGGGGACACTAAATTCAGTAAAGTCACCATATAGACACTTTATTTTACATTTCAGGTTGCCCCTCTGTTAAAACATCTGGTCCCCCCCCCTGGGTGCCACTGGTGTAGTAGATTTTTTCTCTTATCTGCTCTGGTTTAAAGGATTCTGTCTGACAACCATAGTCTCTACCTCCTTTCTGTCTGTCTTGTGTCTTTGTTTCTGGTCCTTTAAGACATGTGCAATAATGTGTTGATATTATAAATTTTTTCTTGGGAATGATCTTAGCTGAATGTGTGTCTAAATGATGATGTTTTATCATAAAAAAAACTGGTATCTGAATGGGTTTTTGAAGCATTGCACAATCTTGCAGTTAAAAGTCGGGTTTAGGTCATTGTTTAGTTTAAGATTTCAGGTAATTCATGCCAGAGAACTTAAATACTTAGGATGGAAAACTGAAGAACTCTACTTCCAAGTTGGCAAGTAACTTCCCAATCATTCACTTTTTTTTTTAACCAATTTTGAATTCGGTAGCCAGAGAAAATGTCACTGTGTGTACCAGTGCATTAATTTGGACAAGGATAGTAAACCATAGTATGGTATCTGTTGACAAAATAAGATGTAAAGACGTAAAATTTTGTGAATTGTATCTTGAACTTGTATCATAATTTTCAACACCCCAACTGGAAAATTATGGTTAATATGCCTTAGGGCTGAGGTGTCTGCTCAGAATAGCATTTTTTTTCCTGCTCCTTCCAGACCTCAGCCATGACTCATGTTGAAATGCAAATGAAAAAAGCCTGCAAGCTTAGTAGGAGACTGATTTGATGCCTAATGGAAAAAAAAAGTAAATTGTATGGTATTTACTAATTACTGGCCAGTCATTTTTTCTAGGACTCTTATTGTTTTCCTTAGATACTTTATTATTTTTGAGCTCATGATTCTGAGCATACAGACCTAGGTTAATGTTTTTCTGATCAGTTCTATCTTTGACCAACTGTGGACTTTTTGAAACATTGCAATAGATATTTAACCTGTGAAAAACTACAAGGCCTTTACTATTATTATGTGTGCACAATTTTGTTATGTGTTGTCTGTCTATATAGACATATATCCGTATATCATATATATGATACACAAATTAACATATATAAGGAGCGCTCATTAAAAAAAGTGCTCATAAAAACAAATTTTAAAAAGTGGATCCAAAGATCTTTAGTTCACGTGGTTTAAATGTTTCAATTTAAATCGGATAAACAGATAAAAATAAATGTTTTTAAATTTAAGCTTACAAATTTTTCTAGGTGTTCAAAAATCTAATAAAATATTAATATCTACAAAACGTCTAATGTGCCTTGGTTCTAGAACATTTTCTTCAACATAAAAATGGTTTACACTGTTCAATACATTTCTCTAATATTTTGATAAATAAGTAAAGTAAATTTGATATGGGATTACTCATTCGTGAGTACTTTTGTTAGAAATCTGATTCATTTACTAAGGTCTGTATAAGTTTTTACTAAACTCTATATAAGGTTTTAAAAATCAGTCATGTGTTAATGAGACAAAAATTTTTTGAAACATAAGTTTACCCATAACATTGTGTTTATTAAGTTTTATTTTTTCTAGAGCAAGGAACCATAAAAATTAAAAAACTTATTAAATCAGAACTGTTATTTTAGAGCATTGTACTGCCATTTCTTTAAAAGCTAAACTTGGTTAATGTAGAAACATCAATGTAATTGTGATGCTATTAATGTTTTCATATCTTACAGGTATGCAAGTCTGTAAGGTAGAAACTTTAAAAGAGCATTATATCAAGCTCGTGTTCTGAGGTTGTATGGTAAAAAAATATATTGGAGATTTATTTACCTGTTATCAATAAGATATGTAAAGTTTTATGTTACTTTTTACATTGTGGAACAATTTAAATGTATTTTTAAGTTAATGAGAGCCTAATCTATGTAAAAGTTGAAAACTTTCAGGCTTTCTTTAATTCATGTTTTAAATGTGATATCATATGGTGTTAGCTAATGTTCATGAGACCACAAACAATTTATGTAAACTTTGTCAATGTTGCTTTTAATTTTTACTTTTTAATAAAAACAACCCCATACCATTATTGTCATCTGGTAATAACAAAAGGGTAATCAAAGCAATATAAACAAATACTTTAGGATTATACTCCTAAACAAAAACACCTAAAAAAACAAAACTGCCTTCTCAATAATTCATGACTTCATTGATCATTTCTAGTTAGAGACACTTGGTAGCAGAGTAATATTATCTCCTTTTGGTACACAGTGACCCAGTTCTGTTCTTTACTTTGTTTTAAATCAATTTCTTCTGCATCATCTGATGAGAGGTTCATATACTTCTTAAAACCAATGATTGAGCCCTCAACCTGCACATTCACTTGCTCATAGAGCCAAACCTGAAATTGGGAACTATTTTGCAAGTGTCTGAAGATGAAGTTGATGGGTTACACCTTCACTGTCTGTACATTTTGACCTTGGCCACAGTACACTAAAATGGAAGTTCACAAACACCACAATGACCTAGAGGCTCCTCACATAGAAACTTACAGATCTGGTATACTGTTTTCTAGAAACCCTTCCAAATTATAAAGTAATTCTAATAATCCATGTTTATCATAATTTTTCCTACCAAAAACCAATCCTGAGTATGAACTATTAGTTTCTTAAGGAGCAGATCTTCCCAGACCCCCAAACAAAAAAAAAATAAAGATCAGCTTTAGAACTAAAATGCTTAAGATTTATAAAGAGCCCTGCCTTACCTGAGATAAGGCTGTGTGTCCCATCTTACTATATGTGAGAATGACTATGAAACAAGTACGTCAGATAATATTTCTTTAAAGTTATATTAAAAACATAAAAAATGTCAAGATTCCTAGGATCTCAAACAGGGGATATAATGTAATACTCAGCCAAAAAATTTAGGGTAGCTATTACACGAACTAAGTATTTTTACTTTTGTTAATTTTAGTTGAAATTTTCTTATAAGTTATCTAAAGATTCCCTGTTAGTGTTTTACAAATGTGTTGCTTTAAGAACACAACATGGGTTTATTCAAGATAATAAGTCATCACCTACAATACAGACAGAATAATACAGATCCCAATTAATAAAAAGATAATTATAAAGTTATAGACATTAAAGTCCAGTACTCTTAATATAAGGCTGTTAAAATTAATTTGCTGGATGTTTAAGATTAGGATTTAAAATTAAAGTTAAATGAAAAGGGCCAAGAAAACCAATATTTGGCTCTTACCCTCTGAGTCAATCTGAATCCAGGGAACAGGGGACTTCTCTAAAGAGCTTTGCAACTCTGAGCCACATAACCTCCTGATCAGGGAGATTAATGAGACCACTGGAGAACAGAAAGCCAATCAGTGCATTTGTTATGAAGAGGAGAGTCATCAGAGAAAGGAGATATCCCTGATGCTTCTGAGGGAAGATAAATGGTCAAGCAAGACCTGGACCCACCTAGCGCAAATGGCACTAGCAGAATTGAAAATGTGCTCTCATTTTTCCAGAATTGACTCCCATAAAGCTCAGCTGACTGTTAACAATAGATAGAAACAAAAGTCCGTTTGACTGCTTCATCTTAAACACTTTGGAAAGACAGTTAAGACGAAAATTCAGCCATTCCTGGGCATTTTAAATAATAATAATAATAATAATAATAATAATAATAATAATAATAATAATATTTTAAGGTATGCACTTTATTTTAGCCTCCCAAAATAAGTAAGACTGGAGGCTACAAAGAAGGATTCTCAGACAGGAATGCCTGATACTTATAAAAAGAGACTATCAAGAAGAGCTGCCAGAGGCAGAAATTTTTAATTTAAGGCCTGCAGATATTCCTAACCAACACAGGTAGGCTTGGTGTTTGCTAGTACGATTATCCAGCCCTGAGTAACAGAATTAAAGGTTTCTCTATTAGACGCAGAGGTCATACTAGAAAAAGGATTTTACAAGATCAGATGACATTACATTGTTAAACTGTATCTTATGGGGAAGGACAACTGTAACACTAAAAGTTAAATATTAATTTGATAGTCCTGATAACTGGGGATATTAAAGACTGGTGAGGGAACTTCTATACACTAACATGTTCCGGCTGCTGCAACATTTATTCAGTACTCATGGTTTTTGTTTCTCTCATAGAAGAACCCATCCCCAGATGACTTTACAACCTGTTCTTCCCCAACCAGACTTCAATCCGAAATGACTTCTAAAAGGCAACTCATGTCCCCCAACTGACTTATAAAAGGCAACTCATGTCCCTCACGCCATGCCCACTCACTTCACCCTGTCTCAGGTCAGAAGAAGAAATAATGATTGACGCCACTCTTCTTACAACAATGGAGAGAAAGATAAGTAGACTATCAATATAAGTAATTAATTAAGTCTGGTAAAATCAGGGAGATCGGTTTTGGGTAAGTTCTAAAAATTTGGAGAATCTTACCTGAGGGATTAAAATTGCCTCAGTGCTCTTCCCCTAATCTATTAAAGATTTGAAAGGGACACAGAGAAAAGGGGGAAATGATAGACCCAACCTGATCTTTTATTAAAATTGAGAGCCATCTTGCCACAAAGCCATGAAAAGGTAATTTTGGCTTTACCATAAATTACTGCAAATTCTGAACCTGCTTGAAATGCCTGCCCGTGCCTTGAACTCACGCATGCCCGGCTCTCTGACCAGATAGCAGCCCTCTCTGAAACTTTAGTGACACATCATAAATATTTGCCTTCTCTGGCCAGACAACATCCCTCTCTGAGGCTCTAATGGTCCTCTGAATTCTGATGTAGGGACAGCAAAAAAAAACCTAAACTACCATTAGTGTGATGCTTGTCAGAGTTCTGTTATCTGTAACACCCCTTTTGTGTAACTTTCTGGGCTATAAAGCTGGGCTGTAGGAAAGCTGGGGTTGCTGTCTTGTTCCGGCTGTTTTGGGAGGGGAGGCAGCATGAAAGGTAGAAATAATAAGATTAATTTAATATGATTTTAATTAGAGTCAGTGGTCTTTTCATGTGTCGTGGTCTAACAATTAACACTCCAAAAACATGGAGCTCTGACGGCCTAAAGACTTCTTGAGGAACTTCCTCTGAGGTTGGGCACTTGAAATATATGTTGTTGTAAGGAGCTTTAGCTTCCTTTCTAGTGAGACCATCAAAGATGGGTTTGAATCTATGTGACCTGGAGGACATGGTTTCTTGTATTCTAATGAACATAAGGCAGCAGTGCTGAATTTTCTCTTTGTAGGTAAACTGTGGCCACTGGGTGCTAAGTGTCTCCCCGTGTGGACTGTGAAGCCATTTTTTCATCCTCCACTTTTCGTGGTGTTTCGTGCTGCTGCACTGGGAGTTTGGTATTTGCTTCATGAAATACAAAGAGTTCAACTGGGACCCAGTTTTGGAGGGAGTTCTGTCACTTGTGGTGGGTCAGGGTCTGCAGGAGAATGCAACAACCAGGTTATATCTCACAGAGCTTGCCCCCTTGTACATAGAAATCTGACTCTGAACTTTGCCCTGGAACCTCTCCATGTAACAAGATGCCTTTACATAGAAGGTTCTGCTGGATGCACAATGTCAGTCACAAGCCATTTGGAAGGCAATGGCAAATCCTCATGGCCACACCACAGATGTATTATCACACACCTGCCCACCACTGCAATAGGCCCACTACTCAGCAGGCTCCAACTTACTGGCATCTTTGTTCTACACCATTTTCATGAAACTCGGTCAATCATGGCATTCTCTTGTACACTAATGATCAGCAACAAGACATCCAAAGGTTCTCTAGTGCCACCTGATTATTGGAATTTCAAAAATTTCATTGTATTTATCTAGCCATTTTTCATGGATGAAGTTGGAGACACTGTGGGTTTCAGTTCATTCAGGAACCATTAAATGGTGAGGAAGCTCATTTCAATGAAAGCTCTGGAGAACTCTCACAGGCAAGTCTTCCCATAGAGTCTTCAAAAGGTCGCATGAAGCCAGGCCCATTGAGGTCTTCAATGTGACGTCCAAGGGTGTTCTGATTCTCAACTATGGCTGCCAAATCTTTCAGAATAAAATCATGTGATATCCTAGCTGAGATTCCAAGGCTCTGTGGAAAGCCACCCTGTCCTTGATCTCAGTTTCCAAGGGCGAATCCCAGGCGTGGCCTCCTAAAATCTGAACACAGTTCATGGCAATATTTCTCTGAGATCAGTTCCAGAACTCAGACTTTAAGGGGAATCACACCAGAGTTCAAGCCCAGGTAGACCCAGTCATCACTTCCAACCGCCACACAAATGACCACAATTAAAACCAAAGCACTCCCACAAGGCCCTCATCTTCTTCCATATAGACACTCATCATAACCTGTGGTTCGAGGTTTCCATGAGGGGATCAGTCCAAGACAGTGTACAAAATAACCTCCCTTGCCCCTCATTTGCCTAAAGTCAGGGTTGCCTGGACACCCTTCCTGAGAACCAGGAGTGATCAAATAGGCCTGCCATAAATACTGCTCTGCTTCCCGAATTTGAGGCCTCCTGACTCTCGGGTGTATATTCTTTATGTGAATTGGAATCATGAGAAAACCCAAGCACCTATGGGCTATCTTCTGCAGGGTTTGAAGAACTCATTTGACACAAAGGATCCCTATTTTCAATTGATGGAGGTCAGGAACCTTACAGAGGAAGGCGAGAGACTTCGTCCACAATGACTGCTTTTTTGGCCATTTTGGTTTTGGAAGCACACATGTAATCTTTCTTTAGATCCATCAGGTTCTGAGAATCTATGCAACAGCCTCACACATTGCCACGAGTCTGATGCAGACACATCCCTTTCCAAAGCAATTAAGCAAAGAGCTACAGGTGATGCCCATTAATTTCCATTGAAAACCATTTTTTCAGGCTTCACAAAGGGGTGGACTGAGACAAAGACGTTTCTGACATTCAGGGCAACAGAACAATAGGTAAGCAAATGGCCCAAAGCAGGGTTTCTCGAATGATATCTGAGTTTTCTGAGATGATCCCATTCCCTTCAGCTATCCAGTACGTGGCCATGTCACAGAGCCTGGAGGTGGTACATATTGTGGACACCAAACCATGAGCCTATTCTGGAGAGTGGCCCGAATTCAAGAAGAAAACAGGAACTTAGGAAGATAGTAGTTGTTGCCCATCTATAAGGCAAGCCACAGTCCATATATAAATTGGGCAGGATGAATGCTGTGAAGCTTTCTACAAGACAGGAAACATCCATTGATGCATTCTTTTTTCTAATATCTACAACCACAGACACAGTGGGATAAACAGACATAAAAACACTCGCCTTATCAAAAGACTTACTAGAAACGATCCAATCCAAACCAAACAAAGCGACTTTCCTACCTATTCCCAGATCATGAGAAAAAACCACAGACTCACACGCACACCCACAAAGTCACCGCCTTCCCCCAAGTAGGTCTGTAACTATCCGGAGTGTCCTCTGACTGATGGGCCATACTATGTTCCCCCAAAATGGGCTATCCTATCTCAGATCTGGTCTCCTTGCCAACAATGTGAAGTTGTCAGGTGCCAGTGGTGAGCCACTACCTGCTTTCTCAGGAAAGGCCCCTCTTCAGAGCTCTCTTGGCATTTGGCCATCTTCACATCAGTAGTTACCAAGAAAGACTGACTCTGTCCTTGGTAAATCCAATCATGTGAGACCACTGGTACTGGGACTGGGACTGCCTCTGGGTGCCTGGCTTTTTGGATCCCAAGTTCAGAGAGTTCCATCACCAAGAAAGTGATGTAGGTCACTTCCTTCTGGAACTGAATGAGGTCACTGCCTAGGCAATCACTTTTTCCTAACATTTGCTTCCAAGTGTCCCAATAGATGGAGGCTGCCCCTACTTCCTGTGACACTTTCACAAGTTAGAATGGTATATCAAACATAGCACCCGGAAGCAGCTCTCCACACAGGCCTGGTTTGGTCCATCTTCTCTACATTAAGAAGAGAGAGATTGCTTCAGACACACCCATTCATCCTGACCAGGTTGTTTGTCGTGGAAGATGACTTTTGCTCTCTCAGGTCCTTCATAGCTTCCTCTATCTTCCCCAGGGTTCATTTCTGCATGGACCTTTGAGGTTCTCAGCAGGTGGAAGGTCTCTTATGTTCCTGTATTGTAAGACCAACTCTGTCCCTGCTCTTCTGTAAAGTTAGATGGAGGGCAAAGAGTATGGTTAGGGTTAATAACATGTTTGATTTGGGTTAGGAATCATTCTGCTGGATGAATAATGGTATTGGGAACCTGCGATATTTGTAAGTATATATAGAGGTGAAATATATGTAGGAAAACAGAAATCTAGGTAAGATTTGAACCCCAGAAGGGCATTGGATCCTTGATTGGGATACTTAGCTTTGAATTATGTTCTGCACATGTGTCTCAGATAAATCTATACACAATGGTATAGGACCTTGTACTTGGATGATTGAATGTCGAAGAGAACATCCAGTCTAAAAAGGATAGTTGGTAGGATTAGGAAGATAGTTGGTAGAATTAGAAAAAAAGAGTGAGTATAGGATTTGAAAAAAAAAGTTCTTTAGCAATAGGGTTTCAGGTAGAGAGAAAATGTAAATGTCAGCACATGTGAAGAGTTGGTCACAATGATGAATTGGGGAAAATATGTAGGAAAGCAGATATCAATAGAGACATAGGAAATCAGGCAAATGATAAAGTGATTGATTGGATTAGACATTTTCAGCAGGCTTGAAGGTGAATATATAATCTTAGGAAGAAACACATATGTAGTCACCAATAGGATTGACATTTGAGAGCATTAGCCAACCTGGACACGGGTGATTTTTATAATCCATACTCATATTCCATTTAGGCTTTGGTACAATCGTAAGTGTGACTTTGCATTTTCTTGCCAGAATATTACTGTGATAAAATGTATATGTAGATCAGGTGACATGAGTATTTCTTGCACCATTTCTGGGAGCAATATTTTGAAGAGGTATAAATTAGTATTGGGGGCACAAATAGGTGTACCATGTGTGTATGAATATAGAGAGAATGATTGAATAGACCATACTGTGAATAAATAATATAACTTGTTCCAACTTTACAAATTGGAATAAATTTATATCTCAAAATACATAGCAAATCTTATATTGATATACATACATTCATTCCAACCAGTTATACATCTAATGGTAATATTAGGGTTGTAGTTTATCATAAATTCTGTGTGAGTTTTGCTTCAAAATTGATTATGGAAATCGAAAATAATGTATTTGGAAAGAAGTCTCATGAAATGAGCAGTCAAAAACAAGTAGGAATATATGTGTTCTGAAGCAGGAAGTGATTGAATGTGTTACAAATGTCTTTAAATTTGTGAACTTGTGGATGAAATGTACATTTTATGATGTACAAAAACTGAAGAAATAGAAATGTACCAGTGTTGAATAAAATTGAACGTCAAAATACACATCATGTCCCATAGGAATCTAGTAGCATTGATGTTAAAGTGGGTCAGTTACTGTAGAAATATAAGGATTTGTTTGCACCATTCACTGAAGTAAGTTTTCAGTACTAGAAAACAAATATGTATTTCAGGTGGATGAATGTTTCTGAAAATAATCTTATGAAAAGTTGATTATAAAACCACATACATGAACATTAGTGAATTTAGGGAGTGTATAATAAGACACATGTATTTCATATTTTGAAAAATCTAGAGTGTATATATATATATATATATATATATATATATATATATATATACACACACACAAATACATTGGAAAGTAGAAAATATATGCCAATCAAAATTCATCATGAAATATATATCATCCACAGATCCAAAAATATTAATTTTACTGAACATGGATTTATGTATAATGTTGCTCAACTAAAAAGCTCACTCATAGTTTGAATTTTCAGTTCCAAAAGCATTTAGGAGGAGTGATTTCTTCTCATACTTTGTATCTGCCAAGTTAGCCACCTCACAAAAATGTACATGTATTCCAGGTAGGATTTTGTATGTGCATATAAAAATACATGTGCTGAATTGGCTACAGAAAATGGGAGACAGGAATTCACATGTGTGTTAACTTTAAAAACACATGGAGAACAATTTCAAGAAAAAAATTGACAAGATTTATAACTCCTACCCTATATCATGGAAAAGGCAAGACCAACTATTCACCATGCCTCCTCTGAACTGCTTGTATTTCTATTCTGTTTGGGTTATTTTTCTCCATCATATTAGGATTAGTAGTCAGAGTCTAGTAGGGTATGGGTTAGTGTCAGAGTTTTAGTATTTCGAATGAAAAATTGCAAAATGTATCCAATGTGTATGTAAATATGTGCTACACAAAAATCTTCCCACTCTTATCCAGAACAATATCTTGACAATACCTTCGCCCCAAGTAAGAAACAATTAGAGGAAAAGAGTTAGAAATTCCGTGAATACATATCTGGAATGGAAAACAATCAGGAGTTCACAATCTTGGAAGTGGTAGAGGAGTTTTCAAAAGTAAGGAACAGGGTAAACACTCCACAAAAATGGAATTCTGCTGGCCTAGAGACTTCTTGGGAAACTCTCTGTGAGGTTGGGCACTTGAAATATATGTTGTTGTCAGGAGCTTTAGCTTCCTTTCTAGTGAGACCATAAAAGCTGGGTCTGCATCTATGTGACCTGGTGGACATTGTTTCTTTTTTTCCCAATGAACATGAGGCAGCATTGCTGAATTCTCCCTTTGTAGGTAAACTGTGGCCCCTGGGGGCTAAATGTCTCCCCATGTGGACTGTGAAGCCATATGGTCATCCTCTATTTTCGTGGTGTTTTTTGCTGCTGCACTGGAAGTTTGGTACTTGCTTCACGAAATACAAGGAGTTTAAATGGAACACAGTACGGGAGGGAGTTCTGTCACGTGTGGTGAGTCAGGGTCTGCTGGAGAATACAAGAACCAGGCTTCTATCCCACATAGCTTGCCCCCTTGACTATAGCAACCTGATTTTGAACAGCGTCCTGAAACCTCTCCATATAACAAGATGCCTTTACATATAAGGGTCTGCTGGTTTGACCATGTCAGTGACAAGCCATTTGGAAGCCAATGGCAGATCCACATGGCCCCACCACAGATGTTTTATCACACACCTGCCCACCATTGTTCTAGGCCCACTACTCAGCAGGATCCAACTTTCTGGCATCTCTGTTAAACACCATTTTAATGAAAACCAGTCAATCAAGGCACTGTCTGGTATACTCATTGTTGGAAAAAGTATAAACGGCAGCCATACCCCAGAGAAAAACCCCAACATGGCGCCTAAGGACTTCTTCTTTCTACCTTCTTCTTTTCTGAAGTGGCGCGAAAAGTTCCCGCCGGGTGAACTCTCCCACTGGTGCCAATTTCAAATCTCGCTGGCGGGGAACCTTAGCCCCAATGAGAACTAACTCCTGGGCTCCGGAGCTGATATCTGAAAGAACATGCCAATAAACGGGTTGCCTGCCATTTATCTAAGTCCTTTCATCTCCTCCTTAGTTCTATATAAGCACACAGCTTTTTGCAATAAAATTGGAATTCTCCCGGCTAAGTGCCTTTGAGTGGGGAGTTCTTTCATTTTGGTGCCCCGTTTGAGGATACGGGTGAGCTCTTTCCAACAAGAGCCCCGTCCCCCGTTCCGCCCAGACACTCCGTCCTGGTCCGCTCTTTTCAGACGCCAGCTTCCTGCACTCACCACTGATCTGATGTATGTAAGCTTCCCCTGACCCCGGCTCGCCAACTTCCTTCGGGCTACCGCTAGTTTTGTGACCCTGATCGTCCAGCACACTCTAGACGCCCGGTAGGGGAGAGGGAATTCCTCCCATCAAGACCTTTACTGGTCACAGTGGACCCTCTAGTGATCCGTTTCCCTTTGGGGCATGAGGGTTCTGAGTTTACACTAGAGGCTCTGTGGTTTTTCCTCCTTTGCTGCCACTGCTGCTGCCGGCTAGATTTGCTGTTTCCTGCAGGGCTGCTGTGTCTGGCTGAAGCTGCCTCTCTGCTCAGGGAAAACTGAACTCCCGTCCTAGAACTGCATTCTGCTGGAGCTGGAGTTCTGTTTTCATTACTGACTTCTTCAGCTGCGTTTGAAAACTTTCCTGACATCAGGTTGCCCATGGCTCCAAACCCATTGGGTCTTCCAGATCGCACTTCACTGGTGACGACCAGGTAGTACCCTCTGTATTTCCTCGCGACAGCTGGTCATTTTGGGGACACCCACGTGACCCCCATTCGCCCTGAATTTCCTGGAAGCCGTTCCAGCTCGGGTTTTCTCTTTGTCTCTCTCGCTTACTCTTATTCTCTCTCTCTCTCTCTCTCTCTCTCTCTCTCTCTCTCTCTCTCTCTCTCTCTCTTCCATCTCTCCCTGTGACAATGGGCACCTCTTCATCTGTACCTGAAGCCTCACCTCTCAAATGTTTAATAAAAAATCTGGCCACATTCTCCCTCACACCAGACATCAAGCCCAAACTTTTAATTAAATTCTGTACCCAAGATTGGCCTCCATATCCACTGGATAATGGCAATCATTGGCCTCCAGAAGGCTCCTTAGATCCAAACCTCCCCTGGGACCTTTTTAACTACTGCCAGCGTCTGGAAAAGTGGAGGGAGATTCCCTGCATTGAAGGTATTAGCCTTCCCACACAGCACCTTGTCTCTGCTCCTCCTGCCCTCCCCGTCAGGTCCTCCTTGCTTGCAATCCCCTCTCTTTCCCTACTTCTACTTCTGACTTCACAGATTCTTCCTCATTCAACCCAGCAGATGAACCCCCACCTTCTCCCCAGCCCCATCTGCCCCTTCTCTTCTGCAATACCCTCCTCATCCTCTGCCTGATTCCATGGATCCTCAGCCTTCCATTTTATCCCCGTCCCCTCCGTCCTCTTCTGCCTGCTCCACTTCCTCCTCTTCCAAAGAGACACTCCCTTCCCCTCCCTCTCTTTCCTGTCCTGCGCCTGCCTCTCTCAGTCCTCCTTTTACCAGGTCTAAAGGACTCCTTCCCACCCCTAAGACAATCGCACCCCTTCGTGAGGTAGCTGGTCCCGAGGGTGTCATCAGAGTCCACGTGCCCTTCTCCAGGTCAGACATTACTCAGCTAGAGAGCAAGTTAGGCTCAATCACCACTAAACCCACCACTTACATTCGGGAGTTTCAATGGGTCCTGCAAGCATATAGCCTCACTCATCATGCCATATACATGCTCTTGGCCAATACACTTCTCCCCGAGGAAAGGCAATGGGTCTGGGAGCTAGCCCAAGCCCATGCTGATGAAAATCATAGGACCAATCCTGACCACCCCACGGGCTCTCATGCTGTCCCAGAGCAGGAACCCTATGGGATTACAACACCCCTGAAGGCTTACAGACTCATGACCTTTTTACATCTTGCCTCTTGGCGGGCCTGAAAAAGGCGACCCACAATGCTGTTAACTTTAAAAAGGTGCAGGAGGTCATTCAAAGGAAGGAGGAAACACCTTCAGAATTCCTGGATAGACTAACCAAGGCCCTTCAACACTGCACATAACTCGACCCAGAAACCCCTGATGGCCGTCATCTCTTAATGACATATGTTCTGGCCCAAAAATACTCTGACATTAAAGCCAAGCTTAAAAAGCTTGAACAGGGCCCTGCTACTCCTCAGACCGAAATCCTCGCTGTCTCTTTAAAGGTTTTTCATGGTAGAGAGGATGAAAGTGAATGTCGTAGGAAGAGAGCTGAAAATGCCAAATTCCAAATGTTGGCCCAGGTCATTCAGAGAAGGCCATCACCACGCCGTCCCAATGTGACACCCCCTGGAGCTTGCTTCAAATGTGGTAAGGATTGTCCTTCGCCGAGAACACCCTACAACCCCTGCCCAACATGCCATCAAAGGAGACACTGGGGGGAAGACTGCCCAACAACCCGGAAGGGAGGTTGGTCAGCCACCCGGCAACCCCAGCCTCTCCTGGGCTTGGCAGAGGAGGAATGATGGAGCCCTGGGCCTTCCCTCCAGATTATTACCATCAAGAATCAAGAACCTAGGGTCACCTTCCTGGTGGATGGACACTTCATTACCTTCCTTTTGGATACTGGTGCCACTTTTTCGGTCTTGAGGGAGTATTGGGGTTCTACCACACCCTCAAAAACTCCTATTGTCGTGGTAGGAGGTAAACATATTTTCCCTCAAAATCCCTTTTGTCCTTCACTCACTCCTTTCTCGTTATGAGCCATTGCCCCATTCCCCTTCTGGAAAGGGACATACTCTCACTATTAAAAGTCACCATTCACATATCACCCCACACCTCTCCTACCTCTCATTTCCTCATGATGTTCCTAGGGGCAGATACACCTCCTCCATGCACTCTCCCATGACTATCTAAACCAGTTAACCCTGAGTTTTGGGACACAACTACACCCTTTATGGCTAAATGCAGTCCTATTCATATTGTCTTACTGGAGCCTTCAAGATATATTAGTCAACCATGATATCCACTCACAACCACAGCCTTCCTCGGATTAGAAGCCATCATCCAGGATTTATAATTAAAGGGGTATCTTAGGCCTACACACTCTCTTTTCAACACCCCCATTCTGGCAGTTAAGAAACCTAACGTGTCCTACAGGCTGGTTCTAGACCTTCCCCTTGTCTACTCCTCTGTGGTCCCCATCCACCCGCTAGTGTCCAACCCTTACACCCTCCTCTCTCAGATCCCTGCCACTACTACCCACTTCTTGGTTCTAAATTTGAAACATGCATTCTTTTCTATTCCCTTGTTCTCAGAATCTCAGGATATCTTTGCTTTTACTTGCACTGACTCTCACACCCGCCATTCTCATCAGCTTACCTGGACTGTCCTCCCACAGGGATTCAGGGATAGCACCCATCTCTTTGGCCAAGTTCTTGCCCAGGACCTCACATCCTTTCACCCGACCTGTCCTGACTCTACTCTCCTTCAATATGTCGATGACCTTCTTCTATGTAGTCCCTCTGGGAACACTCTCAATCCCACACTGCACAGCTTCTTAATTTCCTAGCAGACAAGGGAAATAGGAAGTCTCCCCACAAGGCCCAGGTTTCCCAGTCTTCTGTCACCTTTCTTGGTTTTTGCCTTACACCCAGAAAAAAGGAAATAACACTGGATAGGAGGCAACTCCTCTCTGATCTTCCAGTGCCCCATACAAAAGCCAAAATACTATTATTCCTAGGACTAGCAGGTTATTTTAGGGCCTGGATCCCAAATTATTCTCTTCTATACAAATCCTGTATGAACTAGCAAAGGGACCCCCTAGTGAATCTCTTGCCTCCTCCCCAAACTACCACTTGTGCAGGCTTCAGCAACTTGTCTTAAAGGCACTTGCCCTTCACCTTCCTGATCTTTCAAGACCATTTCATGTATATGTCCATGAAAAAGGGAGGCAAGAACTTGGGGTCTTAGGTCAAAACTATGGGCCTACATTTGCACCTGTGGCATATTTGTCCAAGCAAATTGACCCTACCATCCGTGAGTGGGCCCCTTGCTTAAGAGCTCTGGCTGCTGAACAAATTTTACACAAAGAAGCCTCTAAGCTTACTTTTGGGGCCCCTTTAACTATCCACTCCCCACATCACTTGAAGGATCTTTTAGCTTATAAGGGCTTTCAAACCCTTCCTCCATCCAGAGTTCTGTCACTCCTCACTTCCTTTCTGGAAAACCCTAACATTACTTTCCTCCCCTGCTCTGTACAGAACCCTGCCTCACTGCTCTCAATGACTCCCACGTCTAACACACCAACTCATAATTGGTTGGAAACCTTAGATGATTTCCTCCCCTGTCATTCTTCCATTTCTGAGAGACTACTAGCCAAGCCTGACCTTATCTGGTTTACTGATGGCAGTTCCTTTAGGCAGAATTGCACTCATTACTTTGGATACACTGTAGTTTCAGCCACTGAGATTATAGAGGCCAAAGCTCTGCCTTCAGGAACTACCAACCAGCAGTCTGAACTTATAGTAGCCACTCGTGCCTGCCTTCTAGCACAAGGAAAATCCCTAACCCTTTATACTGATTCAAAATATGTCTTCCATATCTTATTCCATGCTGCAATATGAAAGGAGCGAGGCCTACTTACCACCAAAGGTAATGTGATCACTAATTCGGCTCTTATAACCAATCTGATAAAGGCCTCCCACTTATCCACCCAGGTGGGAGTTGTCCATTGTAGGTCTAATTAGAAGGACGTCTCTCTTATCACTGAGGGCAATGCCAAAGCTGACCAGGCGGAACAAATGGCTGCTACCACTTCCAATGATGGACCCCCTGGGGGACATATAATGGCCACTTTAGACAGCTCATCTGAAGCCCCTACTTCTTCCAGTAAGAACAAGGATCTCTTCAAGTTCCTTCATACTCTATTCCTTTCCAATTCTCAGTCTTTGACCCTCTTTTTACAGAGCTTCTTCTCGCTCACCCTCTCTGACAAAGCCATGCTACAGAATATAGCCTCTAATTGTCAGATCTGTCAGTGGACCAACACTTATACTCCTTTAAGGCCCAAACCTTTTCCTTCCCACCAAGCCCGGGGACACATTCCCACTGCTGACTGGCAGGTAGATTTCACCAACATGCTCACAGTATGGCGCACTAAATACCTCCTTGTCTTTGTGGACACTTTCTCTGGTTGGATTGAGGCATTTCCCACTTCCAATAAAACGGCTTCCACTGTAGCTTTAATCTTACTGACAGACATCATCCCCAGGTTTGGTATCCCCACTTCTCTACAATATGACAATGGCCCTGAGTTTATTTCTAGAATCACACAAAAGGTCTCTCAAGCCCTCTCCTTCAAGTGGCATTTCCACTGTCCATATTATCCACAAGCTTCAGGGAAAGTGGAAAGGGTAAATTGTACTCTAAAGGAAGTCCTTACCAAAATGACAATGGAATTAAACTTAGACTGGGTCAAACTCCTTCCCTTGGATTTGCTTCGAATCAGAGCTCTACCTAAAAACCATCTTTACTGTCTCCCTTTGAGATAATATATGGAAGACCTCTTATACCCCCTGGGTTGGTCATTTCACAAGGACCTCTCACCCGAGATTTGTCTTTGCCTCTTTTGTATCATCTCCGCTCGGAACTCTGGAAATATCAGGACTGGCTTCATCCGGACCCAGTGTTCTCTCCAAACACTCCTCCCTTAAGACCTGGGAGTCTAGTATATTATAATACCCCAGAGGAGAAAGGGACTCTTGCCCCAAAATGGGAAGGCCCCTATCCTGTCATTCTCTGTACCCCCACTGCCGCCAAACTCTCCTTACCAGACAACCATCTAACTCCCTGGATTCACATTTCTAGGTTGAAGCCATATCACCAGGAGGCCCCACCTGCTGACGACAGGACCAACCCAGAGGAACTCCAAGAATCACCTCCTGAACCTCCCATTAACTCCTGCTCTCCACACTCATCTCACCCATTTAAGTTGCGGCTCACACGGTGTTCCATGCAGCCCAATTCCTCTTAAAAAAGTCACAATGGGCTCTCTCAACACCCTAATCTTCTGTAACTGCTTGTTTTTTGTGCTCTGCTTATTTTCTGTGCTCTATTGGGACTGGTCTTTACCCTCCTCTCCTACCATGTATTTATTCACTCTTCAGGAACGATACTCAGAACATGGCATGCAGAAGGTCCGTGCAGTGGATGCAACTACTTGCTTCATCCACAACTGCACCTCTATTTCCCTAAAATTGTCACCTTCAAGGACCTTCGTCCCTGGTAGCTGGAACTGGCTTTTCATTTGCTTCCTTTTTGATCAAACAAAAGACTATTGTCATTGGTGGCCTGAGATATATAATGGGTGCCCCTATTGGTCATGCAGGTTCCATGATGAACATGGTAGCTATTCTTACCACTCACTTTGTTACCCTAAAGTGTGGACTTCTAGTTACCTAAAGTGGGATAAAGTCTCTTTATCTGATAACAATGGATGGTATACTTTAGATATACCTGACTCCAAGGCCAAACGTTGGGACTATGTTGAGTTTGCTGTCTATGCTCGGACAACCTCAGCCAGACCCACAGGGTGGATGACAGTTGGCCGCACCCTGATTATGCCACCTAAGGCAACCATCCAGGTAGTTGAACACATTAAGGAGTCAGAATCAAAACTTTTAGATCTTATCCATAGCTCATCCACAAAGGATTCAGACCCTTCAACCCCCTCAGGTCCCCCTGACACATGGCTCAATTTGTTACACCAATCTCTTCGATTATTAAACTCCACCCCTCTTTTTGTGCCTCCTTCTCAGTGCTTTCTCTGTGCTTCCCTTAGTCCCATTAGCGGCAGGAAATATTTCAGCAAAAACCTACAATTTCTCTAAGAAAGGACAACCCCTACATGTGACACGTATCCCACTGTGGGAAAGTTATTTCACCAATACTTTATTTGCTTTCATCTGTTTCCACCTGCCAATAATGAATCCTTTACCCATTTGTTCCTTGAGCTTAAGCACCCAATCGAGCCCTGCATTTATGCAACCTGGACATTTCCTCTGGTGTAATGGGTCTTTAAGTACCTCAACGATCAATGTCTCTGGCACCTGTTTTTTGGTTACTGTACTTCCTCAGCTGTCTTTGTATACTCCCACCGAATTCCGACAGTTGGCCCTACCTTCCTGAACCCGTAGGGCAGTCTTTCTGCCGGTTCTGGTAGGCCTCACTTTAGCAACCTCAGTGGCGGGTCTCGGATTCTCTGGTGGAGCTATAGGTCATGCTCTATGGGCATTCAAAGACCTGCAACAAAAACTGCAGGAAGCACTCGATACCACTGCTGAGTCTCTGGGCTCCTTGCAGCGCCAGGTTACTTCATTGGCACAAGTGGCTTTACAGAACCAAAGGGCAATTGATCTTCTCACTGCAGAAAAAGTGGGTACATGCCTATTCCTCAGAGAGGAATGTTGCTCTTATGTTAATGAATCTGGGCTGATAGAAAAAAATGTTGTTAAATTGCAGAAATTATTGACCAAATTGCTCAAACCTAGCTCCTCCAATCCCATAACAGGGTTCTTCCAATCCTATCTTGCCATGTACTTACTACCTATCTTGGGGCCCCTTATTGGGATGCTCCCTTTTTTTGCTCTCTTGCCATGCATAATGAAGTTCCTTCAAACCCAACTGCAAAAAATTTCTAATCAAAATTTCAACCAGCTTTTGCTTAGGCACTACCATCCTCTGATGACCGATGAACCCCTAACATCTCCAAGAGAACAGTTCACTCAGTGATGAAGCTCACTACCAGGCACGATGGAATGCAACGTACATCAGACAGCGGGAGGCAACAAGCTTGGAGAACCTCTCAAGCTGCCATCCTGGATTCATGAGTCTTTATGACCTTCTAAGCTTCCTCATGGCCCTTGGCCTCTTCTATGTCAGTCCCCCAACATTTAACTTCTGCCAAAAATTGACCTTTGCTTTAATTTTTATCTTCATTCTGTTTTTATTCGCTCTGATCTTCTTCAAGTGCTGGTGACGCCATGACCAGGCAACGCTTCCAGTATTTCCTAGAGTCTCTGTTACAGGACCAGTAGCTGATACCAACAATCTCCTCCATCCAGGACTGGTTTCATGCCATCGACAACTTGTGGCATCAGGGAACTTTCATAGACTTTACCCCTACTGAAGTAGCTATCTATACCACTGGCTTTTATTTCTGGCTGCCATGATATCCCCAGACCTGGCCCCCGAGCATTTGTCCACTTCCCTTTCTAGGCCCCACAGCACCCCCACACAGCAGGCAGCAGCCAGAAATGACAAACAATGCCCCACTTTCTAAGAAAACAAAAAGGGAGGAATGTTAGGAAAAGTATAAATGGCAGCCATACCCCAGAGAAAAACCCCAACATGGCACCTAAGGACTTCTTCTTCGTACCTTCTTCTTTTCTGCAGTGGCGTTAAAAGTCCCTGCCCTTGTTAACTCTGCAGCCAGCGCCAATTTCAAATCTCACTGGTGGGGAACCTTAGCCCCAATGAGAATTAATTCCTGGGCTCCGGAGCTGATATCTGAAAAAACTTATTCTCAGAACATGAGACCAAATCACAAACCCACAACCACACCCACAAAGGCATCTCCTTCCCCCAAGTAGGTCTGTGACTATTCGGAGTGTTCTCTGACTGCTGGGCCATACTATGTTCCTCCGAAATGGCCTGTCTTGTCTCAGATCTGGTCTCCTTGGTCAACTCTGTGAAGTTGACAGGAACCAGTGGTGAGCCACTACCTTCTTTCTCAGGAAAGGCCCCTCTTCAGAGCTCTTCTGGCATTTGGACATCTTCAAATCAGTAGGTACCAAGAAAGACTGACCCTCTCCTTGGTAAATCCAAACAAGTGAGACAACTGGGACTGGGACTGGGACTGGCTCGGGGTGCCTGGCTTCCTGGATCCCAAGTTCAGAGAGTTCCAACACCAAGGAAGTGAGGTGAGGTCACTTCCTTCAGGAACTGAATGAGGTCACTGCCTTGGCAACCACTTTGTTTTAGCAGTTGCTTCTTATGGTCCCTTTAGATGGAGGCTGCCCCTACTTCCTGTGACCCTTTCATAAGTTAGAATGGGATATAATCCATAGGCTCTCAGGAACAGCTCTCCAAAAGGCCTGGTTTGGTCCGTCTCCTCTACATTAAGAAGACAGAGGCTGATTTAGACACCAAACTTCATCCTACCAGGTTGTTTTCCATGGAAGATGACTTTTGCTCTCTCAGGTCCTTCATAGCTGCCTACATCTTCTCCAGGAATCATTTCTGCACATACCTTTGAGGTTCTCATCAGGTGGAAGATCCCATACATTCCTGTATTGTAAGACCAACACTGTCATTGCTTTTCTGTAAAGTTAGATTGAGGGAACAGTGTATGGTTAGTGTTAATAACATTTTCAATTTTGATTAGGAACCATTCTGCTCGATGAACAATGGTATTGGGAACCTGTGATATCTATAAGAATATAGAGGTGAAATATATGAACGAAAAGAGAAATCTAAGTAAGATTTGAAGCCCTTAAGGTCATTGGGTTCTTGATTGGGATACTTAGCATTGAATTACGTTCTGCACAGATGTCTCAGATAAATCGATATACAATGGCATAGGACCTTGTACCTTGGATGATTGAATGTAGAAGAGAACATCCAGTCAAAAAGGGATAGTCGATAGGATTAGGAAGACAGTAGGTAGGTTTAGGAAGAAGAGTGAATATAGGATTTGGACCAAAGTTTTTTAGCAATAGGGTTTCTGTTAGAGAGTGAATGTTAGTGATAGCACATGTGAAGATTCAGTCACAATGATGAACTGGGGAAAATATGTAGGAAAGCAGATATCAATAGACACATTACAAAATCATTCAAAGTGTAAAGTGAGTGACAGCTTTAGACGTATTCAAAGGGTTGAGTTTGAATATATAATCTTTGGAAGAAACAAATATGTAGTCACCAATAGGATTTTCATTTGAGATCATTAGGCAACCTGGACATGGATGTTTTTAGTAATCCAGGATCACTTTCCATTTAGGTATGGTACAATCATAAGTGAGAACTTTGCTTTTTCTGTTCAGAATATTACTGTGATAAAATGTATATGTAGATCAGGTTACATGTATTTGTTCCACCATTTCTGGGAGCAATATTTTGAAGACGTATAAATTAGTATTGGGGGTACAAAGAGGTGTACCCTGTGTCTATGAATATAGAGATAATACATGAATAGACCATACTGTGAATAAATAATATAACTGGTTCCACTTTAAATAATGGATTGAATTGATATCTGTAACTAAGTAAGAAATCTTATATTGATATACAATCATTCTTTCCAACCACTTATACATTTAAAGGTAATATTAGGGTTATGGTTTATCATGACGGGTGTTTTGCTTCAAATATGATAAAGGAAATCGAAAATAATGTGTTTGGAAAGAAGTCTCATGAAAAGAGCAGTCAAGAAACATGGAGGAATACATGGGTTCTGAAGCAGGAAGTGATTTGAAGTTAAACAAATGCGTATAAATTTGCTAAATTGTGGATGAAATATTTATATATCCTCTGATGTGCATAAACTGAAGAAATAGTAATGTTCCAGTGTTGAATAAAAATGAACGTCAAAATGCACATCATGTCCCATAGGAATCTAATCTACTTGCATTGATGTTAAACTCGTGTCAGTTACTGTAGAAATATTATGATTTGGCTTTTTTTTTTTGGTGTTATAATACAATTTATTTTAGTACTAGCATGCCACAGAATGTAGAGGAAGGAACAATGGATTATTATTATCATTGTGATAATTTAAGGTTTTATATCACATTAAGCTATAATATGGCATAATATATCTTATGAATTAGAGAAAAATTTTTTTAAAAAACCTATTATTTAAGGACCATATGCACTGACAATTTAAATGGCTTTCTCGTGATTTCAATTTCTATCAATTGTGTATTAATTGCCAAATATTTATTTTAGTACTTTTCATATTCATAATTGATATAAAGTCAATTGTTTAATTCTTCTTGTAAGTAGTTACTTATTACAGCAGGGACATTATTAATAATTCTAAATCTTTATAAGAAAAATGGCACAAAGTTATTTTCATGCAAAATTAAGAATAATTGCCTTCTCTGAATGTTTGATTGTTAATACATATAACAAAGAGCTTTTGATGAGTCTCTTCCGCAGTAAAACATAAAATGCAAAGATATAGTTGGGTATGTATGTCCAAATAAAGATAAGAAGAAATACACATTATTAGCTAGAAACAATTAAATAAAAGATGAAAAGAAAAATCCAATACATTGTACGAACTTGTCAGATGAGGTAGTATTCTGGAAGAATAGCCTAAGGCTAGACATGGTCCATGACAAAATATTAACTAAAAAAATGAAATATGAAAAATATAGGAAATGCTATGAATTTTTCATGAAGGTAGGTGAATTATCCTTTAATCTCATTTTATGTGCATTTTCAAAAGCCAAATTTCTGGTAAAATAAATTTGTGATAGTTACAACTACACAAAACAAAGTTTCTGCTTAGCAAAATGAATGCATCTCAACCCTTTTTTAGCTGATTTCTTCCCACTCAATTTTAAACCTTTATTTATTTATTTATTTTTATTGGTTGTTCAAAACATTACAAAGCTCATGATATATCATCTTTGATACATTTTTCTCATTTGGTTTATGAACTCCCATTTTTTCCCCAAATAAGAATTGCAGAAACACATTGCTTACACATTCACATTTTTACATAATGGCATATTAGTGACTGTTGTATTCTTCTACCTTTCCTATCCCCTACTATCCCCCCTCCCCTGCCCTCCCATCTTCCCTCTCTACCTCATGTGCTGTTGTTTAATTCTCTCCATTATTTCCGCCCCATTTCCCCTCACAACCTATTATGTGTAATTTTGTGTATCATTGAGGGTATTCTACCATTTCCATATGCTTTCTCTTCTCTCTCCCTTTCTCTCCCCCCACACGTCTTTGTATAATGTTAATCTTTTCCTCATGCTCTTCCTCCCTTTCTGTTCTTAGTTGCTCTCTTTATATCAAAGAAGACATTTGGCATTTGTTTTTTTAAGGATTGGCTAGCTTTGCTTAGCATATTCTGCTCTAATGCCATACATTTCACTGCAAATTCTATGATTTTGTAATTTTTTAGTGCTGCGTAATACTCCATTGTGTGTAGATTCCACATTTTTTTTAATCCATTCATCTATTGAAGGGCATCTAAGTTGGTTCCACAGTCTAGCTGTTGTGAATTGTCCCGCTATGATCATTGATGTGGCAGTATCCCAATAGTACGCTGTTTTAAGATCCTCAGGGAATAGTCCAAGAAGTGTGATAGCTTGGTCAAATGGTGGATCCATTCCCAGCTTTCCCAGGAATCTCCATACTGCTTTCCAAATTGGCTGCACCAATTTGCAGTCCCACCAGCAGTGTACAAGTGTCCCCTTTTCCCCACATCCTCGCCAACACTTACTGTTGTTTGACTTCCTAATGGCTGCCGATCTTACTGGAGTGAGATGGTATCCTAGGGTGGTTTTGATTTGCATTTCTCTGACTGCTAGAGATTGTGAGCATTTTTTCATGTACTTGTTGATTGATTGTATGTCCTCCTCTGTGAAGTGTCTGTTCAGGTCCTTGGCCCATTTGTTGATTGGGTTATTTGTTACCTTACTTTTTAATTTTTTGAGTTCTTTGTATATTTTGGATATTAGGGCTTTATCTGAAGTGAGAGGGGTAAAAATTTGTTCCCAGGATGTAGGTTCTCTATTTACCTCTCTTATTGTTTCTCTTGCTGAGAAAAAAAAAACTTTTAGTTTAAGTAAGTCCCATTAATTTATTCTTGTTATTAACTCTTGGGCTATGGGTGTCCTATTAAGGAATTTGGAGCCCGATCCCACAGTATGTAGATCGTAGCCAACTTTTTCTTGTATCAGATGCAGTGTCTCTGATTTGATATCTAGCTCCTTGATCCATCTTGAGTTAACTTCCTTGCTTGGCGAGAGAAAGGGATTCAGTGTCATTTTGTTGCATATCGATTTCCAATTTTTCTAGCACCATTTGTCCTTCGTATATTGCAGGTTTTTAGCCCCTTTAATCAAATATAAGAAAGTTGTAATTTTGTGGAATGGTTTCTGTGTCCTCTATTCTGTACCATTGGTCCACCTGCCTGTTTTGGTACCAGTACCATGCTGTTTTTGTTACTATTGCTTTGTAGTACAGTTTGAAGTCTGGTATCGCTATACCTCCAGATTCAAACATCCTGCTTAGAATTGCTGTTGCTATTCTGGGTCTTTTGTTTTTCCATATGAATTTCATGATTGCTTTATCTTTTCTACAAGAAATGTCGTTGGGATTTTGATTGGCATGAATTTAAACCTGTAGAGAATTTGGGTAATATCGCCATTTTGATGATGCTAGTTCTGCCTATCCATGAATTGGGTATATTTTTCCATATTCTAAGATCTTCTTCTATCTCTTTATGTTTCTGTAGTTTTCATTTATAAATCTTTCACCTCTTTTGTTAGGTTGATTCCCAACTATATAATTGTTTTTCCAATTATCTTATTTTCTTTGAGGATATTTTGAATGGAGTGGTTTTCCTCATTTCCATTTCAGAAGTTTTGCTGCTGATATACAGGAATGCCTTTGATTTATGCGTGTTGATTGTATATCTTGCCACTTTGCTGAATTTATTTATTAACTCTAGCAGTTCCTCTGTAGACCCTTTTGGGTCTGTTAAATATATTATCATGTCATCCGCAAATAGCGATAATTTAAGTTCTTCTTTTCCTAGTTTTATGCCTTTAATTTCTTTTGTCTGTCTAATTGCTATGCCTAGTATTTCAAGAACTGAATTAAATAGAAGTGGTGATAGAGGGCATCCCTCTTGTTCCAGATTTTAGAGGGAATGCCTTCAGCTTTTCTCAATTTAGGATGATGCCAGCCTGAGGTTTAGCATATATAGCTTTTACAATCTTGAGGTAAGTTCCTGTTATCCCTAGTTTTTCTAGTGTTTTCAACATAAAGGGATGCTGAACTTTGTCGAATGTTTTTTCTGAATCTATCGATACGATCATATGGTTGTTGTCTTTAAGTCTATTGATGTGGTGAATAGCATTTATTGATTTCCATATAATGAACCAGCCTTGCATCCCAGGGATGAATCCTACATGATCATGGTGCATAATTTTTTTGATATGCTTTTGTATTCGATTCACCAAGATTTTATTGAGAATTTTTGCATCCAAATTTATTAGAGATATTGGTCTGTAGTTTTCTTTCTTTGAAGTGTCTTTGTCTGGTTTTGGGATCAGGGTGATATTGGCCTCATAGAATGAATTTGGAAGAGTTCCTTATTTTTCTATTTCTTGAAATAGCTTGGAAAGTATTGGTATTAATTCCTTTTTGAAGGTTTTGTAGATCTCTGCTGTATACCCATTCGGTCCATGGCTTTTTTTGGTTGGTAGTATTTTGATGGCTTCTTCTATTTCTTCCTTTGTTATTGGTCTGTTTAAATTGTGTGTGTCTTCCTGACTCAATCTGGGCAGATCGCATGACTTAAGAATTTATTGATATCTTCACTATCATCTATTTTATTGGAACATAGGGTTTCCATATACTTTCTAATTATCTTCTTATTTCTGTAGTGTCTGTTGTGATATTGCCTTTTTCATCCCGTATGTTAGTAATTTGAGTTCTCTCTTTTCTTCTCTTCCTTAGCATGGCTAAGGGCCTGCTCTCTCTTTTCTTCTCTTCCTTAGCATGGCTAAGGGCCTGCAGATCTTATTTATTTTTTCAAAGAACCAACTTTTAGTTTTATCAATATTTTCAATTTTTTTTGTTTCAATTTCGTTGATTTCTGCTCTAATTTTAATTATTTCTTGTCTTCTACTACATTTGCTGTTGTTTTGCTCTTCCATTTCTAGGTTTTTGAGGCGTAGTGTGAGTTCATTTATTTGCTGATTTTTCTTTTTTTTTTTGAGGAAAGAACTCCAAGAAATGAATTTCCCTCTTAAAACTGCTTTCATTGTGTCCCATAGATTCCAGTATGTTGTGTCTGTATTGTCATTTGTCTCTATGAATTTTTTTATCTCCTCCTTTATGTCTTCTGTAAACCATTGATCATTCAGTAGCATGTTGTTCATTTTCCATGTGATGTAGGATTTTTCCTTCCTTCTTTTATCATTGATTTCCAGATTCATTCCATTATGATCAGATATTCTGCATGGTATTATCTCCACGACTTTATATTTACTAAGAATCGCCCTATGGCATAATATATGGTCTATCTTTGAGTAGGATCCATGTGCTGCTGAGAAGAACGTGTATCCACTTTTTGATGGTTGATATATTCTATATATGTCGGTGAAGTCTAGGTTACTGATTTTGCTGTTGAATTCTATAGTTTCTTTATTCAGTTTTTGTCTAGAGGATCTGTCTAATGGCTAGAGCGGTGTGTTGAAGTCACCCATAATTATTGTGTTGTAGTTTATTTGACTCTTGAACTTGAGGCGAGTTTGTTTTATGAGTGTTGCAGCTCAATTGTTTGGTGCATACAAATTGATAATGGTTATGCATTGTTGGTGCAAGGTTCCTTTTAACAGTATATAGTGTCCTTCTTTATCCCTTTTGATTAACGTAGGTTTGAAGTTGATTTTATTCGATATGAGTATGGCCACTCCTGCTTGCTTCCGAGGGTCATGTGAGTGGTATCATTTTTCCCAAACTTTTAATTTCAGCCTCTGTATGTCTTTACCTATCATATGAGTCTCCTGAAGGCAGCATATTGTTGGATTTTTTTTTTTTTTGATCAAGGTTACTAGCTTATGTCTCTTGATTGGTGAGTTTAGGCCATTAACATTTAAGGTTACAATTGAAATATGATTTCTACTTCCAGTCATGTTTGTTTGTTTGTTTATTTATTTATTTATTTATTCATTTATTTATTTATTTTGGTTAGTTTTTACTTTTTGGTTATTTTCCTCTCCCTTTACTGAGATACCTCCTGCTGCTAGTTTCAGGCATTACTTTTCAAATCCTCTTCTTGTAGTATTTTGCTCAAAATGCTTTGCACTGCTGGTGTTCTGGCTGTGAATTCTTTTAGCTTTTGTTTATCGTGAAAGACTTAAATTTCATTGTCAAATCTGAAGCTTAATTTTGCTGGATACAGTATTCTTGGTTGGAATCCATTATTTTTGAGCGTTTGAAATACTTTGTTCCAGGATCTTCTTGCTTTCAAAGTTTGTGATGAAAAAAATCAGTCGTTAACTTAATTGGTTTACCCCTGAATGTAACCTGCCTACTTTCTCTCGTAGCTTTTAATATTCTCTCTTTGTTCTGTATGTCCTTGTTCTGGCTATCTTCATAAATATTTGTCTTGGAGTTGGTCTATTATGGTTTTGAATGCTTGGGGTCCTGTAGGCTTCCAGGATTTGGCAATCCATTCCATCTTTCATCTCTGGGAAATTTTCTAGAATTATTTCATTTAATATGTTGTCCATTCCTTTGGTTTGAATCTCTATGCCTTTTTCTATCCCGATGACTCTCAAATTTGTTTTTTTTTATGACATCCCATATCTCTTGAATACATTGCTCATGGGATTTAAGCATCTTTTCTGTGTTTACTCTATTCTTTTCAAGTTGATAAACTTTGTCTTCATTATCTGACGTTGTAACTTCTACTTGATCTAGTCTATTTGTAATACTCTTCGTTTGAGTTTTTAATTTGGTTTATACTTTCCTGCATTTCTAGGATTACTGTTTGATATTTCTTTTTAATGTCTCTATCTCCTGGTAAAGCTCATTCTTTGCCATTTGAATTTGTTTGTTTATTTGATTTTCAAAATATACTTTTATTGCTTGGACTTGCTGCCTCATGTCTTCTCTAATATTCCTTTCCATCTGAGTTAGGTATGCCTTGAGTTTTTTCCCTATCCCTATTTCTGATGCTTCACGGTCCTCCTTTAGAATTTAGTTGTCCTGCATTTTTTGCACACCTTTTTTTCCCTTGTTTTTTCATGATGTTCACGTTACTTTTCAGCTCAATTTGATTGCTGTGTTTCTGCTTTCTTCAATAGATTTGTTTTGGTTTTATATATCTCTGTTGTCTCTCTTTTGTGTTTGTAGACTATGCCTGCAAAAGTGGATTCCACTTGGAAGGAATTCCGACAGCTGAGCTCCAGTGATGTCACCTGTCTGCTATGGCGGGCCCCAGGCTCCTTGCCGGGGTGTTTGAATGGGGGGGTGGGACTGGACTGTCTCTGGTTGGTTTCACCTCCCGGTCGCTGGCGGGTGGGCAGTCTCCAGCCATCCAGTCGTGCAATCAGCGAATGGGCTGTCACCGGCGGGCGGGTGATCTTTAGCTGCCCAATTGCGCAGGCAGCCAGCGGGTGATTGGTTGCTGGTGGGCAGGCGTTCTCCAGCCTCCTAGTCATGCGTGTCTGTCCTCTGGTCCCCTGGTTTCCTCTGCGAGTCCTGATTTCCCCTGCGACACCAGATTTCCCCTGAGTGATGCCTCTTGGCAGCTCAAACTGTACTCTTTGCCTGCCGTTCCTTGGTTGTGGAGGGTGTCTATTGGGAACACTGGCACTCTATTGTTTTGATTTTTTCCGCTTGCCCCACCCATTGCGCTGGCTGGAAAATTTTTGTATTCACCGGTGATGGGAGGGGAAGTTGAAGGTCAGGTGCCACTAGTTTTCCCCCCGTCTTTATGAAGGCTTTCTCTGGTAATCCCTATCCCGGAAAGCCTAAGAGAGAATTTTTGAGAATTACCTGCTGTATGGGAGATAAGCTGAGTAACACACACCTGTTTTGTTGTTGCAATCTGTCGGAGAGTGGTGGTGGATACTTCAGCTCTCCAAGATGGTGGCCGTTGGTTTCCTCGGTGGAGTTTCGGTTGTGGGGGATAGAACTGTAACACTTTCTTCCCCATCTGAAATCCCGAACTCAGCCCCAGGCTCAGTGGTGGGTGACCCAGCCGGATTCCACAGAATCCGCAGCAACGTTTCTCCCTGCATGCTGGTCGCTTCACGGTGGAGGCCCGCCGTCTGTAGGCACGGCATGGGCCGCACGGATCAGCCACCCCAGATCTTCGGTCGCATAGTTGGCTCTTGTTTGAGACTCAATTACAGGACCTCGGTGGTGGAAATCATTCTTCTAGGTTCCAGGCACACCCATTTTTCTGTAAGATCCTAACAAGATACTTTTTCGTCATTCTAACTCCTTATTCACATGTGAAGTTGCGCAGTACAAAGGGTGTGATGCACTCTATTCATGGCCATCTTGCAATGTCAAAATATTAGGATTTCTATGCACCATTTACTGAAGATAGTTTTCAGTACTAGTAAACCAAAATGTTATTTCAGGTGGATGAATATTTCTGAGAATAATCTTTTGAAAAGTAGATTATAAATCCACATACATGAATATGAATGAAATTTGG
The DNA here is from genome assembly GCF_048772815.1 of Callospermophilus lateralis. Classification (NCBI taxonomy): domain Eukaryota; kingdom Metazoa; phylum Chordata; class Mammalia; order Rodentia; family Sciuridae; genus Callospermophilus; species Callospermophilus lateralis. The sequence goes on from NW_027516216.1 coordinate 90,723, forward strand.
GAGTGCATAATAAGACACATATATTTCATATTTTGAAAAATCTGGAGGATATATATATATATATATATATATATATATATATATATATACAGACACACACAGAGAGACATTAAAAAGTAGCATTATATATGCCAATCGAAATTCATCATGAAATACATATCATCCACAGATTCAAAAATATTTATTTTACTGAACATGGATTTATGTATAATGCTATTTAAATAGGAGGATCACCCATAGGTTGAATTCTCAGTTCCAACAGCTTTTAGAAGGAGTGATATCTTCTCACAATTTCTATATGCCAAGTCAGCCACCTCACCAAAAATATACGTGTGATACCAGGTATGAATAAATATGTGCATATAAAACTACAAGTGCTAAATAGGCTACAGAGAAAGGGAGACAGGAATTCACATATTTGTTAACTTTAAAAAAACATGGAGAATTCTTTCAACCAAATAATTGACTAGATTCATAACTCCTACCCTATATAATGCAAAAGGCAAGTCCAACTATACACGATGCCTCCTCTGAACTGCTTGTATTTCAATTCTGTTTGGGTTATTATTCTAGTCAGAGTTTAGTAGCATAGGGGTTAGTGTGAGGGATTCACTATTTTGACTGGAAAATTATAAAATGAATCCAATGTGTATACAAATATGTGCTACAAAAAATTGTTCCCACTGTCATCCAGAACAATGGCTTGACATTACCTAGTCCCCAAGTAAGACAAAATTAGAGGAGAAGAGTTAGAAAATCTGTGAATACATATTTGAAATAGAGTATGCTAAGGAGTTTCCAAAAGTAAGGGACAGGGTAAACACTCCACAAACTGGAGCTCTTCTGGCCTAAAGACTTCTTGTGGAACTGCCTCTGAGGTTGGGCACTTGAAACATATGTTGTTGTCAAGTGCTTTAGCTTCGTTTCTAGTGAGACCAATAAAGGTGGGTCTGCATCTATGTGATCTGGAGGACATGGTTTATTATTTTCCACTGAACATGAGCAGCAGTGCTGAATTTGCTGTTTGTAGCTAAACTGTGGCCCCTGGGGTCTAAGTGTCTCCCCGTGTGGACTGTGAAGCCATTTTGTGATCCTAAAGTTTTCATGGTGTTTCTTGCGGCTTCACTGGGAGTTTGGTATTTGCTTCACAAAATACAAAGAGGTCAACTGGGACACAGTGCTGGAGGGAGTTCTGTCACGTGTGGTAGGTCAGTTTCTGCAGGACAATGCACCAACCATGCTTCTATCCCACATAGCTTTCCCCATTGACCATAGCAACTTAATTCTGAAACTTTCCCTGAAACTTCTCAATATTACAAGATGCCTTTACATAGAAGGGACTGCTTGCTGCACCATGTCAGTCACAAGACATTTGGAAGCTAATGGCAGATCCACATGGCCCCACCACAAATGTTTTATCACACACCTGCCCACTACTGCTCTAGGCCAAGTACTCAGCAGGCTCCAATTTATTGGCATCTCTGTTCTACACCATTTTCATGAAACTCAGTCAATCAAGGCACTGTCTGGTATACTCATGATCAGCAACAGGACATCCAAAGGTTCTCCAGTGCCACCTGGTCATGGGAATTTCAAAAATTTCTTGGTATTTATCTAGCCATTTTTGAAAGATGAAGTTGGAGGCACTGTACGTTTCAAATCAATCCAGAACCATTAAATTTTGAGGAAGCTCATGTCAATGAAAGCTATGGAGAATTCTCACAGGCAAGGCTTCCCAAAGATTGGCTAAATGGTCACGTGAATCCAGGCCCATTGAGGTCTACAATGTGAGGTCCATGTGTGTTTTGACTCTCAACTATGGCTGCCAAGTCTTTCAGAATAAAATCATGTGATATCTTGGCTGTGATTCCCAGTGCTTTGTGGAAATACAACCTGGGCATACATCTCAGTTTCCAAGGACGACTCTCATGCGTGAACTCATAACATCCCAACACAATTCATGGCAATACATCTCTGAGGTCAGTTCCAGAACTCAGTCTCTTAGGGGAATCACACCAGAGTTCATGTCAAGGTGGACCCAGTCATCTCTTCCAACCACCACACAAATGACCACAATTAAAACCAACACACTCCCACATGGCCCTCCTGATCTTTCATATAAACACTCTTCATAACCTCTGGTTGAATGTTTCTATGAGGGGTGCAGACCAAGACAGTCTCCAAAATAATCTCCCTTGCCCCTAATGTGCCTAAAAACAGGGTGGCTTGGACACCCTTCCTGTGAACCTGGTGTGATCACATAGGCCTGCTGTTAATACTTCTCTGCTTCTCCAATTTGAGGACTACTGACTGTGGGGTTTAGATTCTTTGTCTGAATTGGAGACATGAGGAAACCCAAGCTCCTACGGGCTAGCCTCTGCAGGGCTTTGAAGAAATTATTTGACCCAATGCATTCCTATTCTAACTTGATGTAGGTCTAGAACCTCACAAAGGAAGGGGAGAGACTTCATCCAGAATGACTGCTCTTTTGGCTATTTTGGTTTTGTATGCACACATGGGATCGTTCTTTAGATCCATCAGGTGCTGAGAATCTAAGCCTAAGCCTCACACAGGGCCAAAAGGCTGATTCAGACACATCCTTTCCAAAGGAATTAAGCAAAAAGCCTCAGGTGATGCCCATTCATTTCCATGTGAAAACAGTTTTTTTCAGGCTTCAAAAAGGGGTGGCCTGAGGCAAAGACCTTTCAGACATTCAGGGCAGCAGAACAATTGGTAATTAAAAGGCCCAAAGCAGGGTTTCTCCACTGAGACTCTCCTGATCACACTGATACCTGAGTTTTCTGAGATGCTCGCCATTCCCTTCAGCTATCCAGTACATGGCGATGTCACAGGGCTTGGAAGTGGTACATATATTGGACACAAAACCATGAGCCTATTCTGGAGAGTGGCCAGAATTCAGGAAGAAAGCAGAAACTTTGAAAGATAGCAAGTGTTGCCCATCGATAAGGCAAGCTGAAATCCATTCATAAATTGGGCAGGATGAATGCTGGGAAGCTTTCAACTAGACAGGACATATCAATTGATGCATTCTCTTTTCTAATGTCTACAACCATGGACACCGTGGGATACACAGACATAGAAACACTCGCCTTGTCAAACGACTTACTCGAAACAGTCTACACCAAACCAAACATACCGACTTTCCTACCTATTCTGAGAACATGAGACAAATCCACAAACTCACACCCACACCCACAAAGGCACCTTCTTCCCCGAAGTAGGTCTGTGACTATCCAGAGTTTCTCTAATTGTGGACCATATTTGATTCCCACAAAATGGCCTGTCCTGTCTCAGATCTGGTCTCTTTGGTCAACATTTTGAACTACTGAGGAGCCAGCGGTGATCCAATACCTGCTTTCTCAGTAAAGGTGACTTTTCAGAGCTTTCTGGCATTTGGCCATCCTCACATCAGTAGGTACCAAGAAAGACTAAATCTGTCCTTGGTAAATCCAAGCAAGTGAGACCCCTGGGAGTGGGACTGGGACTGGATTTTGGTGACTGGCTTCCTGGATCCCAAGTTCAGAGAGTTCTGTCACCAAAGTTGTGAGGTGAGGTCACTTCCTTCAGAAAGTGAATAAGGTCACTGCCTTGGCAACCATGTTGTCCTAACAGTTGCTTCAAAGAGTCCCATGAAATGGAGGCTGCTCCTACTTCCTGTGACACTTTCACAACTTAGAATGGTATATCAACCATAGGCACCCAGGAACAGCTCTCAACACAGGCCTGGTTGGGTCCTTCTTCTCTAAATTAAGAAGACAGAGGTTGATTCAGACACATTCCTTCATCCTGACCAAGTTTTTTACAATGAAAGATGACTTTTGCTCTCTCAGTTCCTACATAGCTGCCTACAACTTCTGCAGGGATCATTTTTGCATGGACCTTTGAGTTTCTCAGTAGTTGGAAGGAATCCTACATTTTTGTATTGTAAGACCATCTCTGTCCCTGCTCTTCTGTAAAGTTAGATTGAGGCAACAGTGTATGGTTAGGGTTAATAACAGGTTTGATTTGGGTTAGGAATCATTCAGCTGGATGAATAATGGTATTGATGACCTGCGATAATTACAAGAATATATAGGTAAAATATAAGTATGAAAACAGAAATCTATGTAAGATTTAAAACCCAGAAGTGTATTAGGACCTTGATTGTGATACTTAGCTTTGATTTATTTTCTGCACAGATGTCTCAGGTACATCGATATACAATTGCATTGGACCTTGTGCCTTGGATGATTGATTGTCAAAGATAACTTCCAGTCAAAAAGTGATAGTCGGTAAGATTAAGAAGATAGTCGGTAGTTTAGAAAGGAGAGTGAGTATAGAATTTGCACCAAAAGTTCTTTAGCTATAGCTTTTCGGGTATAGAGTAAATGTAAATGTCAGCACATGTGAAGAGTCAGCCACAATGATGAACTGGGAAAAATATGTAGGAAAATAGATATCAATAGATACATTAGGAAATCTGGCAAAGTATAGTCGTTAGTGAAAAGTTAGTAAAATAGGTAGTTGTCTCTTCATGTTTTTCTGTATACTTAACTTCCCTCCCTGCCCTCCCCAAGGAAAGTATATAAGCCCTGTTTAAGCTGTTCTCAGGACTCTCTGCTCTATTGAAGTGAGCTCTGAGCCCCAGCATGCTGGCCACCAATAAACCCTTTGCTTTTGCATGAGACAATTTCTTAGAGGTCTCTTCGCCTGACACTCATCTGACCTTTACATATGGAGGTTCCACCGAGTTCTGGCAGCAGCGGACGAGAGACCCCAACTGGCTCCTCAAGGGATTTGTAAGGCTCCTCTTTCTGGTGTCAGGTTTCAGGTTAGAGCTTGGCAAAATGGCTGTCAATGAAGAGTGTGAGCTCTCTCTCACGGTGGCTGACAGATGTGTCACAGAGCCACAGGCCACCACCCTGAGGGACACCCCAGAGGTCTCTGAAAATCAAGGAACAATAGTCTCCTCAACTCAGTGATATTTTGTTTCAGATTCGGTATTGCCAGCCCATCAGGTATTGCCGGCTACTCAGTCCTCGTCTCAGTGTTGGACGTCCATTTCCTGTCTTTATTGTCTTGTCTTGTCTGTGTCATGTGTCATTGCTTTTACTGTTTGTGCATTTTTCATTATGGAAAAGAGCACTTCAATGCCTCTGTCCCTGACCCTTGATCACTGGACCAAATTCGGCTTAAGGGCTCAGAATCTTTCTTTTTCAGTAAACCGCTGGACCTGGCAGACTCTCTGTGCCTCAGAGTGGCCCACCTTTGGATTCGGATGGCCCTTAGAAGGATTTTTCTACTTCTCACTAATTTAAAAAGTCAGAGATATTGTCTTTCAGGAAGGGCCACATAGCCATCCAGATCAAAAGCCATATATCTTAACCCGGCATTACCTCTGCAAATCTCCTCCATGGGTGAAGCCTTTCTTTGCCCCTGCCCCCACTCCTAATCCTTCCCCCACGATCTCTCAAACCCTCTGCTCCTCCTCCTCCTCCACCCTCTTTTCTGCCTAAGTCACAAGATTTAACTCTACTGCACTCTCATCCCTCTCCTTATCCCTTGCCCTGGTCTCCCAACCCCCAACACCCTCTAAGTGATTCCCCTGCTGCTGACTCAGCCTCTCCGCCATTGGAGGAAGCTAAGCCAGCCCAGCACCCTCCAGAAAACTCCCCCGCGGCACACACAGCCCCTCCTCCCCTGGAGGAACCTGGCCCGGCTAAAGGAACTCACCATCAATGAAAGATTGAAAACCCTGGAACTCCCGTGATGCTCCCCCTCCGTCCCTATGTGCCAATGATTGATGATGGCCATGGGGAAAAATTGCAAGCCTACCAGTATTGGCCTTTCTCCTCTTCAGACCTATATAACTGGAAAAATAACAATCCCCCCTTTTAAGAGGACCCCACTCGTGTCTCAGGTGTGGTTGATTCATAGATGTTTTCACACCAGCCTACTTGGAATGACTGCCAACAACACCTAGGGACTCTCTTCATGACAGAGGAACAAAAGAGAATCCTCTTGGAAGCTAGAAAAAAATATCCTCGGACCAGATGGTTGACTGACACCACTTCCCAACATATTCAACCCGGCTTTCCCTAGAATCGACAAAACTGGGACCCCAACACCTTTGAAGGTAGGGAGCATCTGTCCACTTATCTCCGGGCTCTAATAGCGGGTATCTTAGTGGCTGCTAGGCGACCAACTAATTTGGCCAAGGTAATAGAGTTTATTCAAGGGCCTGATGTATCTCCCTCTATGTTTCTAGAGAGAATTATGGAGGCATATAGGAGATATACTCCTTTTGATACTCAGGCAGAGGCTCAAAAGGCATCTGTCATGATGGCCTTTATTGGGCAAGCTGCCATGGATATTTAAAGAAAGTTACAACACTTAGATGGATTACAAGATATGACTTTGAGAGATTTAGTCAGAGAAGCCAAAAACGTATACTATACGAGAGAAACTGAGGAAGATAAGGAAGCAAAGGGTGGATAAAAGAAACAAAAGACAGACTAAGGAATTGACTCAGGTCCTGGTCACAACAACAAATAGGCCAGAAATAAGAAACATGGAGACAGGAAGGGATACCTGGGCCCAAACTAGAGGCCACCCCTGGCCTCAGATCAATGTGCCTATTGTAAAGAAAAAGGACACTGGGCCAAAGAGAGCCCTAGAAAGAGACAGCCACGCCAGCCAGCCATCCTGACTCTGCAGGATGACTAAGAAAGTTGGGGATCAGATCCCCTCCCCGAGCTCAGGTTAACTTTTGAAGTGGAGGGCACCCCAGTAAACATTGAAGTGGATACAGGGGCAATATACTCAGCCATTAAGGCTCCATTTTGCCCTCTATCAAATAAAAGGTCTCTAATTCAAGGGGCTAATTGCAGTAAATATCGGGCTTGGACAACTAAGAGGACCTGGGACCAGGGGAAAGGAAAAATCCATCACTCCTTCCAAGTAATCCCAGAATGCCCGGCCCCATTGATGGGCAGAGTTCTGCTCACCAAGCTCCGGGCCAAAATAACTTTTAACCCTGAAGGCCCCCAAGTGGAATATATATATATACACAAAACACAAACACAGACAATGAAAAGTAGCAATATATATGCCAATCGAAATTCTTCATGAAATATATATCATCCACTGATGCAAAAATATTAATTTTACTTAGCATGGATTTATGTATAATGTTTTTTTTTTTTACTAGGAGGCTCCCCCATAGGTTGAATTTTCAGTTCCAACAGCGTTTAGGAGAAGTGATCTCTTCTCACAATTTGAATCTGCTAAGTCAGCCACCTCACAAGAATATACGTGTGATACCACGTAGGATTCTATATGTGCATATAAAATACATGTGGCAAGTAGGCTACAGAGAAAGGGAGACAGGTATTCACATATTTTTTAACTTTAAAAACACATGGAGAACTATTTCATTTAAAAATTAGCTAGATTTATAACACCTACCCTAGATCATGCAAAAGGCAACTCCAACTATACACCATGCCTCCTCTGAACTGCTTGTATTTCTATTCTATTTGGGTTATTTTTCTCCATCATATTAGGATTAGTAGTCATATTCTAGTAGGGTATGGGTTAGTGCCAGTTGTCCCGGCCGGCAGGACACATCAACGTGGGCATCGAACATAGTTGGGAAGGAATGAAGGGACAAAAGACAGGACAGATGACACCCAGACAGGAGTTCTGATCAAGCTGCAAACTTTTATTGTTCTCACAGGGTGTTTATATGCTGCTGATGGGAAAGCTCTCTTATCGGCAGTTGCTGGATGTCTTCACAGGGTTAGATAACCTCAGGATATTTCAGGAAGACAGATGGCGACAGGATGTCTCAGGGAGATAGATGGTTGTGGGATATCTCCCAGGCAGGATGTCTCCCAGGGGGCTGTTTCTTGTAAGTGTCAGGCTATTCTTTGAAGGAGAACTTCCTTTTAGCCCCTGACATCTCCCCCTTTCTTATATAAAATATTTGACCTACCTTACCGGCCATGTTTTTAGGGGGGGGGGGTTAGAGGCTCTGTTTCTCTAGGAGGCCTTAGAATATCTCCTGATCCGAGCGAGCATCTTTACTAGCAGATTTCGTGGTGGCCTTGGCATGTTTTTGGAGGAGATGGCCTTGAAGCGGAAGCATGCCAACCGCCATGCACCAGAGCATGTCACTCACAGGTCTTGTGTTTGGGGATCCGTGGATCCATCCTTTTGCAATCCTTCCTGCACCCTCCGATATTGTGGCCTAACGTCCTCACTCCATGGGTGCGTCTTCCCCCAAGCCGAAGGGCCCATGTAGACGAACCCTTATGGCAAGGGCAGAAGATGGTTTGTCAGAGCTGTTACTTATAGTTTTATGTAAGAAAGAGAGATTTGTGGGGATGTAAACTTAAGAAATAAGCCTGTCAGAAGGGTAGAACATCCTTTTAAAAGTTGACAGCGTGGTCTTCCATCTCCAGATGATGATAGTGGATTTGTAGGGGCTTAGAGGCCATAATATTAATGTGTTCTTTAATAAATTGTACCACACTGTTTATAATGCAGGGTCCTATGGTCACCATTAAACGTAAACCCAACAAAGGGCCTAATAGGGGAAGAAGGTAGGGTAGAAATCCATTAAGCTTTGTCCAGAGGGGATTTTCAAATAGTTCCCTTCATCTCTTTTCTAGATCTTCTTGAAGCTGCTTAAATTTAGTGCATACTATGACTGATTTATTGGCATAAAAGCAGCATCGTTCCCCTAAGGCCAATCAAATATCTCCCTGGTTAGCAGTCAGCAAATCTAAGCCTCGTCTGTTTTGAAGGAACACTTTTGCCAGGAAGTCTATTTGGTCCTACAAATCTTTAATGGTTTCTGATACAGTTTGTACATCATTTTAAGTTGTTGAGACAGGCGATGGTAAGGGTGTATTGCCGTGCCTAAGCCAGTGTACCTGTGCCCACAGCAGCTGTTATTCCAAGGCTGGCAATAAGTGATAAGGCCTGTATCGCCCGCCTCTGTCTTTTGACTAAGGTGTCTAGGCTAGAGGTTCGTCTCCTGGGACAATAGTTATATCAGGGAGTAATAAGGCAAGAACACAGCCACTGTTCCAATTCGCTGGAAGCCTGGGGAAGGCCACATTTCCTCCACACATAACAACTGTGCCATTGGGGGGACAAAGAGATGGGATGGGTGAGGAATAATTTTGTTCTGTTGAGCAATTTCCAAAGGAAGCAATTCCAAAATCCATATCATAGGTATTATTCTGCATCACGCCTAAAAGACATAATGTAAAAGTGCCTATAGGCTGTACTTTAAAGGGAAATCCGGGTTGGCATGTATTATCATTGTCCATAGTAGAATTAATAGGAACTGCCATAGGCATGCTTGCCCCTGTTGTCATGCAGAGCCAGCAATTACCAGCAAGGGTGGGGTTGGAATTATTAAGGAAGGAGAAGGTAGTTTGCAAAATATCTAATGTATTGGTATCTAAACCTGGGAACTGGGATTTCGGCTACATTAAGGGATGATATGTGAGCTCAGGGATTTGGGGTTTCAAAAGTTTGATTATCTGAGGATGCTTGACTGCATCAGTGGGTCCTCTACCATCAGAGACCCCTGTAGGGTCCTTAATGGGCCAGTAGGAAGTTTTTCCGACAGTGCCTTGGCACCCAGCTGACTGTAGCTTGGTGTATTTGCCTTCTCCTCCCTGGTCAAAGAGAACGGGGGTGTAATGAATAGTGGTCCACCCTGCTTCATGAGTTTTAGTTAGGGAGGCTTCAAAAAATCATTCTCCCCGCTTGTTAACACAAATTGAGGCCAACACAAAACAAGAGACATGCATCGCCTGGGTATGCGTACGGGTTGCACAACAATTTTGGAGAGCTTTACTTGTACTAGGGGGAATAATCTTTGGCTTGTTAACACATACCCATTTAGGCTGATGAACTCCTCTGAATTTATGGTCAACCTCGGAACGGAGGTAAGCCACCTTAGTCATGCAGTCAGCAGTCTGGTTCCAACTAGTGGGAGCCTGAGTCCAAGATCCTCCCTTGCCTTCACGGGGGGAGGGGGGGGAAGGTACTCCATGATGTTGGAAGGTGGAGGGCCCAGGCCTCCGTGCACAAACCTGTTCAGCAGAAGTGCCTTAAGCAGGATCCTCACACAGATTGTTGGATGGATCCGAAAAAGGGGAAAATTTGTACTCAGGGAGAGGGCCTCCGTCCCCGGTTTGAGGTAAGTCATTAACCTGTTTAAACAGGCATTCTGGTAACCATCTTGGGGCTGCTAGCTCTTGGTCCAAAACACAAGCTGAGCCACATTCCCAGATGAGGACAGGATGTGGGCATTTCCATTTATTTGTAAGGGGATTTCACCACATAACAGGTGGCTGATCAGAATTGGAAAAGGGATGCCAGTGTGTGTCTGCAGCCGAAAGGCCTTCACTGTCTAGGGTAAGAAAAGAAAGGGCAAATAATGCATGGTTAAGGCAATGCCTGTGAGTGGTAAATACAAGGGCGGAAGCCTTAAGGCGGGATAGCCAAGTCTTTAAGGTAAGGTGGAACATTCCACAATGCCTTGGCCCTGAGGTTTGTATTGAATTCCAGTAGGATGACAAAATTGCAAGGTAGCACAAAACTGTTTAAACTTGGCACTGGTATATGGAGGACAATTATCTGTTTTAATATGTATTTGTTTACCCATTATGGAAAAGGCTGAAACAAGATGAGAAAGGACATCTTTGGTAGCCTCTCCAGAATGTGGTGATGCAAAAATAAAGCTGCTGAAGTTATCGATAGAAACGTGTATATATTTGGTTTTTCCAAATTCAGGAAAATGAGTAACATCCATTTGCCAAACCTGATTTGGCAGTAATCCTCGGGGGTTAACTCCCAAGTGTTGAATGGGGAGGGAGAGAGCGCAAGCAGGGCATTCTTTTACTATTTCTCGTTTCTGTTGCCTGGTAATTTTACAAAGTAATCGAAGGCTCTGGGAATTTAGTTGGTGAAGATTGTTTAGCTCCGTGGCCTATTGAATGGAGCCACCAAAAATTTGAAAGATGGTAGGAGTTGCTGCATCAGCTTGAGCATTACCTGTGTTAGAGGGTCGGAAAGATCAGAGTGTGCCCTGATGTGTCCTAAGAAAAATGGGTGTTGTCTGGCCTGAATTAGCTGCTGAAGCTGGTGAAACAGAAAGGCCGCATTGGAAGAAGCTTTAATGGCGGGTGAAATCTCCAGCAGGGGCACAGAATGAGCAATGTAGGCACTGTCTGTATGAATATTAACAGGATTATCACAAAATGTTATAAAAACTTGTGTTATGGCAAACAATTTCACAAACTGTGCTGAATGATAGACAGTATCAAAGGTTGTAGGCTGGTTATTGACAACAAAGACCGCACAGCCATTACTGGAACCGTCTGTAAAGACAGTAAGGGCTTGGAACTGGGAGCCTTTTGAGTAATTTTGGGAAAAATAAATGGATGTATCTGGACAAAATGTAAAAGGGTGTCATTGGGGACGTGGTTATCAATTGTTCCCAAATGGCCTGATTGGGCAATACCCCATTCATCCCCTCTCTGTAGTAAAAATTGGGTTTGGTCATTAGTATATGGAATTAAAATATTATCAGGGTCTTTGCCAAAATGTTGTCGAGAAAGCAAACGACCTTTAATAATAATAGAAGCTACCTGAGCAAGATAAACGGTAATAAACTTGGAGGATGTGGTGGATAAATGGACCCAAAGCAAGGGGAAGCCTTTATTTTTAAAATATGGATATCACTGCCAAAATTTTTCTGAGGGTATATGAGGAGTGTGTAAAAGAACCAGAACCAGAGGAAGGTTATAAGAAATTTGTGTAACAAACTGTTTGGCAATGGCCTCTGTGACTTGGTTTAATGCCTGTCATGCCTCAGGAGTAAGCTTTTGAGGGGAGGAAGGGTAGGAATCACCTCTCAAAATATCATTAAGGGGCAAAAGTACACAAGTGGATAATTATAAATATGTTCTTAGCCATTGAATATCTCCCAGTAATTTTTGAGAATCATTAAGGGTGTGAAGATGGTTCACACGCAGTTGTATTTTATGAATTTGGATCTGATTATCTTGAAGTTTAAGGCCCAAATAGGTATAAGGGTCCTGTGTTTAAACCTTATCAGGAGCTATCCGTAGTCTCAAGGTAGTGAGGGTTTTCTAAAGGTCCAAGTAACAATTATTAAGGTCATGGTAATTAGGTGCAGCAATTAAAAATTCATCCATATTATGTAAAACATAAAATTGTGGTCATCACTCTCTCACAGGGTCTACTGCTTGAACAACTTATATTTAGCAAAGACTAGGGCTGTTGGCCATACCTTGGGGAAGAACCTTCCATTGAAATCTCTGCATAGGGCCGTGGAAATTAATGCAAGGGAGACTAAAGGCAAAATAGGGTCTATCCTCAGGATGTAAAGGAATGGTAAAAAAGCAAACTTTTAAGTCAATAACCATTTTACAATAGTTTTGGGAATAGCCATTGGTGTGGGAATTCGAGACAGTAGTGCTCCCATCAGGCACATAACTTTATTACTGGCACACAAATATTGTAAAAGATGCCGCTTGTCTGATTTTTTCTTGATAACAAAAATAGGAGTAATCCATGGTGAGGTTGAGGGCTCTACATGGCCGGCTGCCAGCTCTTCCTGCACTAACATGGAGGCAGCCTCCAATTTTTTGGGGGGGTAAGGGGCCACTGATCCACCCACACAAGAGTCTGAGTCTCCCAAATAATTTTATCTGCATGGGGTACAGGAGGGTCAGGAACCGACACTAAAAATCAGAATACCCAAGTCCATATGTATTTGTTTTTTTATGGGTTTTATAGTCCCCACCAGTCCTTGTCTCAGTCTCACAAGGCCTGTACCAGGGACAAAATTTATACGAAGCATTTGATGAGTCATCATGGAATTGGGACTGGCAAGAATGACTTCCATTTGACTCAAAATATCTCGGCCCCATAGGTTAACAGGGAGGTCAGGAACAATGAAAGGAGTGACAGTCACCTTATTACCCTCTTTATCAGTAAAGCTAAGAGCCCTAGAACTGACATGGGGATTTTTTGACTCTTAACCCTTTTAGGTCATTCAAGGATGGGGTGATGGGCCAACTTGATGGCCAGTATTTGTGAGAAATAATTGTGGCATCAGCTCCAGTATCTAGAATTCCTTGGAATTCCTTTTTTTCAATAAGTAAGGTAAGGGTGGGTCTATTGTGAGAAATGGGCTGAACCCAATATACATCAGAGCAGCCGAGGGAGGCTGTCCCCCATTTTATGTTTGGGCGGTGGAAGTGCCTCCTGAATCCAAGGGAAGGAATATTAATTGTGCAAGTCTTGTTCCTGCTGGGATGGCCGCAACTCCATTAATAGCTGTTGCTAGTATTTTTATTTCTCCAGTGAAATCATTATCATTAATGCCAGGGAAGACCTGAACACCATTTAAGGTAGCAGAGACTCTTCCAAGAATAAGGGCACTCGTATGAGATGAAGGGGGACCCATAATTCTAGTGGGTATTATCTGGTGCCCTTGCATTGAGTCTAATATTGTATCGGTGGTGGCACAGAGGTCCAATCCTGCGCTGCCTGGGGTGGCTAGTTGGAGGGAGGCAATTGTGGGGAAGAATTTTGTGGTAGGTTTGGAGTTTGGAAGGGAATAAACCTTATTGCCCCTGGTTTTGTCCTGGGGGAGGTCGTGGCCAGGGGCTGGCCCCGCAGGGTTTTCCTGAGAAGCAGGAAGAAATAGGCTGTCTGAGGCCATTTGTCTTAGATCTACACTTACTGTCAGAGTGATGACATTTACCACATCTAGAACAAAGGGTAGCTGGGGGCGGTTTAGCCCCAGTTTGAGGAGACGATATTCCTACGCTTTGTTTGTCTTTCAGACACTTGCGTGCAAAATGGCCAGGTTGTTTACAAGTAAAGCAAGTACATGAGCCAGGATTGTAAAAGGCCTTGATAAAGGGGGCATGTAGGGCGAGACCCATGGCATGGGCTGCACCCACCCCTGCACAGAGTCTAATAAAGTCCGAAAGTTTCCCTTTTTCCTTATGTGGTCGAAGAACATCCTGACATGCCAGGTTGGCGTTTTCAAAGGCAAGATGTTTTACAAAAGTTCTTTTGCTTTCGCTTGGTCCAAGCAAGCATTCTGCAGCTAGGTTAAGCCGGGGAACAAGGTTTCTATAAGGGTCGTTGGGTCCTTGTCAAATTTTTGCCAAAGAAGTGGTAGCCGAGCCAGTTTGAGGGAGGCATCTCCAAGCATGTAAGCAAGCCATCTGAATCTGCGCCAAAATTCCAGCAGGGAAACGTGCCTATTTAGTTTTAGTGTCAAATGGCGCATAGCCCACTAGCTTAACATAAGTTCAGGATTTAGAGGAGGCCTTAGTTAATTTTTTTTGAGCAGTTTCCTGACAGTGCTCCTCGAAATCTGCATTCCATAACAGGAAATCTCTGGCACTGAGGGTAGCTCGGTCTAAAAATTTCCAATCATTGGGAGTAAGCCATTGTGCGCTGTGGCTTTCTAATAAAGTCAACTTGTAGGGCACAGTGGGTCCATTGTGAGCACAAGTCTTTTTATGTTTTTCAAGAAAACGCAGGCTTAATTTTTTTGTAGACACTCTGGGTTCCTTCCTGCCTAGGGGTGAACTCCTCATCCTCTGAGTCCTGATCTCCTTGATCCATTTCCCCCACTTCCTCCTCTTGATCCTCGTCTGAGTCTTTGACCTCAGCCTGGGCAGGCTTATCTATCTGACTGCGGGTGACTGGGAAGGCAAGAACAGGCTGATGGAGTGGCTTAGCCTTTGTATTAGACTGCCGTGGGCCAGTTTGCATTGACTCCGTGCCTAAGGCTAATGAACAGAGCTCAGAGTCTAGGGATCTTAATTCTTTTAAAAGTTTGATCTGTTCCCGTCTATGTTGGAGAGACTCTCACAAGGGAGCCAGGCTAGGCAAGGGAAGTGGGGAAAAATATCTGGGTTGCATTTTGCTCCTGAAAGGCTGGAGCACAAAAGGCAGGAGGGATATAGGAGGTAGGTAGATGTGTAAGTCCTATAGGCTGTGGCAGGGTCCTGAGAGGTGGCGCATCTTCTGAATGGTAGCTTGCTGCTTCCTTCTCCAAGGTAGCCTCCGTCCCAGGGGTCAATGTGTCTCTGGGATTTAAAACTCGATAAAGGTGTTTGGTAACCATTGGAGCCTTATTCATTAGGGTGGTATTTTGAGGGGGACTAGGAAGGTTCCCAGGGTCCTGGGGAGACTGAGAAGGGTCAATGTCTATACTAACTGATGGGCATGCCGTGGGGAGACGAGAGGTGTTTTGCATAGTCTCTTCTCCAATCCTGACAAGTTGTAAGGTACCATTGTCAAAGGGTGAACTTTTAAGAATTTCATTAATTAAGTTCCAGTAAGAAAAGGTGGGAACTGGCACTTTTTCTGGGCCAAAGGTTTCATAATAATCTTTTAAACAGTCTCTTACTCTAAGCCATCTTTTGCCATCAATGGTCACTTCAATGTGAAACCATGTACACAATTCTCCTATGTATTAGAAGAAAAAATTTAAGTCCTTTTTCTTAACACGCACCCCTCATGTCTTGAAGGACTCCTTGAGGCCTGACAAAAACAAATCATGTGACGAAACTGCTTGTCCCATGGTGGGTCACTCACCGTGCGTCATCCCCACTCTCCTCCTGGATCTGTCTCTTTGTGGTGTCTGCTGAGGCAATCGTGAGCTCCACTTGATGAAGTCTTCCAGGAGGACGGGGTTCCCAATCAGTCAAAGGCTCGAGCCCCAGTCAGTGGGTGCCAGTAGTCATGGCTGGAAAGACACATCAACAGGGGCAGCGAACCTAGATGCGGAGGAATGAAGGGACAAGAGACACGAGAGATGACAGCAAGACAGGAGTTCTGATCAAGCTGCAAACTTTTATTTTTCACACAGGGGCATTTATATGCTGGAGATGGGAAAGCTCTCTTATCCAAAGTTCCTGGATGTCTTCACAAGGTGAGATAAACTCAGGATGTTTCAGGAATACAGAAGAAACAGGATGTCTCAGAGACACAGTTGGCTACAGGATGTCTCCCAGACAGGATGTCTCCATGGGGGCTGTTTCTTGTAAGTGTCAGGCTATTCTTTGAAGGTGAATTCCTTCTACGCCTGACAGTCAGGGATTCAGTATTTCAAATGGAAAATTGGAAAAAGAATCCAATGTGTATTCAGAACAATGCCTTGACATTACCTTCATCCCATGTAAGACACAATTAGAGGAGAAGAGTTAGAAAATCTGTGAATACACATCTGGAATGGAAAATGCTCAGGAGTTCACAACCTTGGAGGTGGTATAGGAGTTTCCAAAAGTCAGGGACAGGGTAAAAACACCACAAACATGGAGCTCTGCCGGCCTAAATATTTCTTGAGAAACTTCATCTGAGGTTGTTTTTAGGAGCTTTAGCTTCCTTTATAGTGAGACGATCAAAGCTGGGTCAGCATCTATGTGACCTAGAGGACATTGTTTCTTATTTTCCAATGAACATGAGGCAGCAGTGCTGAATTCTCTCTTTGTAGGGAAACTGTGGCCACTGGTGGCTAAGTGTCTCCCAGGGTGGAATGTGAAGCCATTGGTCATCCTCCAATTTTTGTGGTGTTTCTTGCAGCTGCACTGGGAGTTTGATATTTGCTTCACAAAATACAAGAAGTTCAACTGGGACACAGTGATGGAGGGAGTTCTGTCACGTGTGGTGGGTAAGGGTCTGCAGGAGAATGCACCAACAAGGCTTCTATCCCACATAGCTTGCCCTCTTGACCATAGCAATCTGATTGTAAACATTGCCCTGAATCCTCTCCATATAACAAGATGCCTTTACATACAAGGATCTGGGGCTTGTACCATGTCAGTCACAAACCATTTGGAAGCGAAGGGCAGATGCAGATGACCAGACCACAGATGTTTTAACACACACCAGCACACCACTGCTCTAGGCCGACTACTCAGCAGGCTCCAAATTACTGGCATCTCCGTTCTACACCATTTTCATGAAACCCAGTCAATCAAGGCACTGTCTGGTACACTGATGGTCATCAATAGGACATCCATAGGTTCTCCAGGTCCACCCGGTCATGGGAATGTCAAAAATTTAAAGGTATTTATCTAGCCATTTTTCAAGGGTGAAGTTGGAGGCACTGTGGGTTTCAATTCATTCAGGAATGATTAAATGGAGAGGAAGCTCATTTCAATGAAAGCTCTGGAGAACTATCACACGCAAGGCTTCCCAAAGACAGGCCAAAAGGTCCCATGAAGTCAGACCTATTGAGGTCTACAATTTGAGGTCCATATGTGTTTTGACTTGCAACTATGGCTGCCAAGTCTTTAAGAATAAAATCATGTGATATCCTTCCCAAGATTCCCAGTGCTCTGTGGAAAGCCAACCTGGGCATAGATCCCAGTTTCCAAGGGCGACTCTCATGCATGGCCTCCTAAAATCCCAACACAATACAAGGCAATACTTCTTTGAGGTAAGTTCCAGAACTCAGTCTCTAAGGAGAATCACACCAGTGTTCAATCCCAGGTGGACCCAGTCATCTATTCCAAGCGCCACACAAATGACCGCAATTAAAATCAAGACACTCCCACATGGCCCTCATTTTCTTCCATATAGACACTCATCATAACCTCTGGCTGGAGGTTTCCATGAGGGGCACAGCCTAAGACAGTGTCCAAAATAAGCTCCCTTGCATCCATTTGCCTAAAGTCAGTGTGGCCGGGACATCCTTCCTGTGAACCAGGAGTGTTCAAAGAGGCCTGCCGTTAATATTGCTCTTATTCTCAATTTTGAGGCCTACTGACTGTGGTGTTTAGATTCTTTATGTTAATTGGAGTCATGAGAAAACCCAAGAACCTATGGTCTAGTGTCTGCAGGGCTTTGAAGAACTCATTTGACCCAAAGGATCCATATTCTCAATGATGGAAGTCAGAAACCTTACAGAGGAAGGCGAGAAACTTCATCCAAAATGACTGCTCTTTTGGCTTTTTGATTTGCATGCACACATGGGATTTTTCTTTAGATCCATCAGGTGCTGAGAATCTAAGCCACAGCCTCACACAGGGCCAAGAGGCTGATTCAGACACATCCCTTTCCAAAGCAATTAAGAAAGAGCCACAGGTAATGTTTATACATTTCCATTTGAAAACTGTTTTCTTCAGGCTTCAAAAAGGCATAGCCTGAGGCAAAGACCTTCCTGACATTCAGGGCAACAGAAGGATATGTAAGCAAAAGGCCCAAAGCGGGGTTTTTCCATTGAGACTTTCCTGGTCACACTGATATCTGAGTTTTCTGAGATGCTCATCATTTCCTTCAGCTCTCTAGTACATGGCCGTATCACAGAGCGTGGAGGTGGTTCATATCTTGGACACAATACCATGAGCGTATTCTGGAGGTTGCCCATAATTCAGGTAGAGAACAGGAACTTAAGAAGATATTAGGTGTTGCCCATCCATTAGGCAAGCCGCAGACCATTCATAAATTGGGCAGAATGAATGCTGGGAAGATTTCTACTAGAAAGGACACATGTATTTATGCATTCTCTTTTCTATTGTCTACAACCATGGACACAGTGGGATACACAGATATAGAAAGACTAGCCTTGTCAAACGACTTACTAGAATCAGTTCACACCAAACCAAACAAACCGACTTTCTTACCTATTCTCAGAACATGAGACAAAACCACAAACCAATACCCACACCCACACCCACACAGACCCCCAAGTACCTCTGTGACAATACGGAGTGTCGTTTGATGGTGGGCCATAAGAAATTCCCTCATAATGGGCTGTCCTGTCTCAGATCTAGTCTCTGTGGCCAACTTTGTGAATCTGTAAGGAGCCAGTGGTGAGCCACTATCTGCTTTCTCAGAAAAGGCCCCTCTTCAGACCTTCCTGGCATTTGGCCATCCTCACATAAGTAGGTACCAAGAAAGACTGACTCTGTCTTTGGTAAATCCGAAAAATTTTGACCACTGGGACTGTGACTGGGACTGGCTCTGGATGCCTGGCTTTCTGGATCCCAAGTTCAGAGAATTCCATCACCAAGGAAGTGAGGTGAGGTCACTTCCTTCAGGAACTGAATGAGGTCCATACCTTGGCAACCACTTTGTCCTAACAGTTGCTTCCAAGGGTCCCATGAGATGGAGGCTGCACCTACTTACTCTGACATTTTCACAAGTTAGAATGGTATAAAACCATAGGCACCCAGGAACAGCTCTCCACACAGGCCTGGTTTGCTGCATCTTCTTTACATTAAGAAGAGAGAGGCTGATTCTGACACAACCCTTCATCCTGACCAGGTTGTTTGCAATGAAAGATGACTTTTGCTCTCTGAGGTCCTTAATAGCTTCCTACATCTTCTCCAGGGATCATCTTTAATGACCTTTGAGGTTCTCAGCAGGTGAAAGATCCCTTAATTTCTGTCTTGTAAGACCAACTCTGTCCCTGCTCTTCTGTAAAGTTAGATTGAGGGAAGAGTGTATGGTTAGGGTTAATAACATGTTCAATCTGTGTTAGGAACTATTCTGCTGGATGAATAATGTTATTGGGAACCTACGATATTTATAAGAATATGTAGGTGAAATATATGTATGAAAACAGAAATCTAAGATTTGAAACCCTGAAGGGCATTGGGCCCTTCATTGGTATACTTAGTGTTGACTTACTTTCTGCACAGATGTCTCAGATAAATAAATATACAATGGCATAGGACCTTGTACATTGGATGATTGAATGTGGAAGAGAACATGCAGTCAAAAAGGGATAGTAGGTAAGATTAGGAAGATAGTTGGTAGGTTTTGGAAGGAGAGTGAGTATAGGATTTGGAAAAAAAAACTTCTTTAGCAATAGGGTTTCTGTTAGAGGGTGAAGGTAAATGTCAGCACATATGAAGATTCAGTCACAATGATGAACTTTGGAAAATATGTAGGAAATCAGATAATAATAGAGACATTACAAAATCAGGGAAAGTACAAAGTGAGTGATAGGATTAGACATTTTGAACAGGGTTGAGTTTGAATATATAATCTTAGGAAGAAACAAATATGTAGTCACCAATAGGATTGACATTTGAGAGCATTAGGCAATGTGGACATGGATGTTTTTAGTAATCCCTGTTCACTTTCCTTTTAGGCTTTGGTACAATCATAAGTGTAACCTTTGCATTTTGTGTCCAGAATATTACTGTGATAAAATGTATATGTAGATGGCGTGACATTAGTATTTCTTCCAGCATTTCTGGGAGCAATGTTTTGAAGTCCTATAAATTAGTATTGGTGGTACAAAGAGGTGTACACTGTGTCTATGAATATAGAGATAGTGCATGAATAGACCACATTGTGAATCAATAATATAACTGGTCCCACTTTAAATAATAGATTGAATTCATATCTGAAAATATATAAGAAATCTTATATCGATATACCATCATTCATTCCAACCAGCAATACATCTAATGGTAATATTAGGGTTATGGTTTATCACGAAGTGTCTTTGAGTTTTGCTTCAAAAGTGATCATGGAAATCGAAAATAATGTGTTTGGAAAGAAGTCTCATGAAAAGACCCATCAAAAACATGGAGGAATACATGTGTTCTGTAGAATAAAGTGATTGAAAGTGAACAAAATGCCTATAAATTTGCAAATTTTTGGATGAAATATATTTGCTATGATGAGCATAAACTGAAGAAATAGTAATGTACCAGTGTTGAATAAAATAAATGTCAAAATGCACAACATGTCCCATAGGAATCTACTTGTATTGATGTTAAACTGGTTCAGTTACTGTGGAAATATTAGGATTTGTATGCACCTTTCACTGAAGATAGTTTTCAGTACTAGGAAACAAATATGTATTTCAGGTGAATGAATAATTTTGAGAATACTCTTGTGAAAATTTGATTATAAATACACATACTTGAATATGAATGAGTTTAGGGAGTGTATAACAAGACATATATTTCATATTTTGAAAAATCTGGAGAGTGTGTATATATATATATACATACACAAACACACAGACATTAAAAATAGCATAATATATTCCAATTGAAATTCACCATGAAATATATGTCATCTACAGATCCAAATGTATTTATTTTATTGAATATGGATTTATGTATAATGTTCTTAAACAAGGAAGCTCACTCATAGATTGAATTTTCAGTTCCAACAGCTTTTAGGAGGAGTGATCTCTTACAATTTGTATCTGCCAAGTCAGTCACCTCACAAGAATGTACGTGTGGTATCAGGTAAGATTCTATAATTGCATGTAAAAATACATGTGCTGAATAGGATACAGAGAAAGGGATGCCTTGACATTACAATCACGGAGACTAAGGCACAATTAGAGGAGAAGAGTTAGAAAATCTGTGAATAAATATCTGGAATGGAATATGCTCAGGAGTTCACAACCTTGAAGACGGAAGAGGAGATTTCAAAAGTAAGGGACAGGGAAAACAGTCCACAAACATGGAGCTCTGGTTCCCTAAATCCTTCTTGAGAAACTCACTCTGAGTCTGGGCACTTGAAATATATGTTGTTGTCGGGAGATTTAGCTTCCATTGTAGTGAGACAATCAAAGCTGTGTCTGCATCTATGTTACCTCGAGGACATGGTTTCTTATTTTCCACTGAATATGTGGCAGCAGTGCTGAATTTTCTTTAGTAGGTAAACTGTGGCAACTGGGGGATAAGTGTATTCACATGTGGACTGTGAGGCCATTTGGTCATCCTCCACTTTTCGTCGTGTTTCTTGCTGCTGCACTGGGATTTTGGTATTTGCTTCATGATATACAAAGAATTCAACTGTTACCCGGTGCGTGAGTGAGTTCTGTCACTTTTGGTAGGTCAGGGTCTGCAGGAGAATGCACCAACCAGGCTTATATCCCACATGACTTGCCCCCTTTACCATAGCAATCTGATTCTAAACATTGCCCTGAATCCTGTCCATATAACAAGATGCCTTTACATACAAGGGTCTGCTGGCTGCACCATGTCAGTCACAAGTCATTTGGAAGCCAATGGAAGATCCACATGGCCCCACCACAGTTGTTTTATTGCACACCTGCCCAGCACTGCTGTAGGCCCACCTCTCAGCAGGCTCCAACTTCCTGGTATCTCTGTTCTGAACCATTTTTATGAAAACCAGTCAATCAAAGCACTGTCTTGTAATCTCATGATCAGCCACAGGATATCCAAAGATTCTCCAGTGCCACCTGGTCATGGGAAGTTTAAAAATTTCTTGGTATTTATCTACCCATTTTTCAAGGTTGAAGTTGGAGGCACTGTGTGTTTCATTTCATTCTGGAACTATTAAATGGTTAGGAAGCTCATTTCAATGAAATCTCTGCAGAAGTCTCACAGGCAAGGCTTCCCAAACAGTGGCCAAATGATCACATGAATCCAGGCCCATTGGGATCTACATTGTGACATCCGTGTGTTTTGACTCTCATATATGGCTGCCAAGTCTTTCAGAATAAAATCATGTGGTAACCTGGCTGAGATTCCCAGTGCTCAGTGAACAGCCACCCTGGGCCTAGATCTCATTTTACAAGGGTGACTCTCATGTGAATCCTCCTAAAATCCCAACACAATTCATGGCAATACGTCTCTGAGGTGAGGTCCACAACTCAGTCTCTAAGGGGAATCACAACAGAGTTAAAGCCAAGGTGGACCCAGTCATCTATTCCAACGGCCACACATGACCACAATTAAAACCAAAACACTCCCACATGGCCCTCATCTTCTTCCATATGGACACTCATCATTACCTCTGGCTTGAGGTTTCCATGAGGGGCACAGCCCAAGACAGTGTCCAAAATAACCTCCATTGCCCCTAATTTGCCTAAAGTCAGGGTGTCCTGGACACTCGTCCGGGGAACCAGGAGTGATCAAATAGGCCTGCTATTAATATTGCTTTGCTCCTCCAATTTGAGGCCTACTGACTGTCAGGTATAGATTCTTTATGTGATTTGGATTCTGGAGAAAACCCAAGCACCTATGGGATAGCCTCTAAAGGGCTTTGAAGAACTCATTTGATCCAAAGGTTCCTATTCTCACTTGATGGAGGTGAGGAACCTTACAGGGGAAGGCGAGAGACTTCTTCCATAATGACTGCTCTTTTGGCCAATTTAGTTTTGGATGCAAACATGGGATTTTCTTTACATCCATCATGTGCTGAGAATCTAAGCCAAAGCCTAACACAGGACCTAGAGCCTGATTCAGACATATCCCTTTCCAATGCAATTAAGCAAAGAGTCACAGGTGATGCCCATTGATTTCCATTTGAAAACTGTTTTCTTTAGGCTTCCCAAAGGGGTGGCCAGAGGCAAAGACCTTCCTGACATTGAGGGCAACAGAACAATAGGTAACCAAAGCAGTATTTCTCCACTGAAACTTTCCTGATTACACTGATATCTGAGTTTTCTGAGTTGCTCGCCATTCCCTTCAGCTATCCAGTACATAGCCATGTCACAGAGCTTGGTGGTGGTATACATCTTGGACACAAAACCATGAGCCTATTCTGGAAAGTGGCCAGAATTCAGAAAGAAAACAGGAACTTAGGAAGATATCGGGGGTTGCCCATCAATAATGCAAGCCACAGTCCATTCATAAATGGGAAGTATGAATCCGGGGAAGCTTTCTACTAGACAGGACACATCCATTGAAGCATTCTCTTTTCTAATGTCTACAACCCCTGACACAGTGGGATACACAGACCTAGAAACACTCGCCTTTTCAAACGACTTACTAGAATCAATTAACTCCAAACAAAACAAACTGCCTTTCTTACCTATTCTCAGAACATGAGACAAAACCACAAACACACACCCACACCCACAAATGCACCTCCTTCCCCCAAGTAGGTCTGTGACTATCCGCAGTGTCCTCTGAGTGGTGGGCCATACTATGTTTCCATGAAATGGCCTGTTCTGTCTCAGATCTGTTCTCCTTGTCCAACTCTGTGAAGTTGACAGGAGCCAGCGGTGAGCCACAACCTGGTTTCTCAGGAAAGGGCCCTCTTCAGAGCTTTACTGGCATTTGGCCATCCTCACATCAGTAGGTACCAAGAAAGACTGACTCTGTCCTTGGTAAATCCAAACAAGTGAGATCACTGGGACTGGGACTGGGACTGGCTGTGGGTGCCTGGCTTCCTGGACCACATGTTCAGAGATTTCGAACACCAAGGAAGTGAGGTGAGGTCACTTCCTTCAGGAACTGAATGAGGTCACTGCCTTGGCAAACACATTGTCCTAATTGTTGCTTCCAAGGCCCCATGAGATGGAGGCTGCCCCTACTTCCTGTGACACTTTCACAAGTTAGAATGGTATATCATCCATAGGCACTCCAGAGCAGCTCTCCACACTGGCCTGTTTTGGTGCATCTTCTCTACATTAAGAAGAGAGAGGCAGATTCAGACACAACCCTTCATCCTGACCAGGTTGTTGGCCATGGAAGGTGACTCTTACTCTCTCAGGTCCTTCATAGCTGCCTACATCTTCTACAGGGATCATTTCTGCATGGACGTTTGAGGTTCTCAGCGGGTGGAAGATCCCCTAAATTCCTGTATTGTAAGACGAACTCTTTCCCTGCACTTCTGTAAAGTTAGATTGAGGGAACAGTGTATGGTTAGGGTTAATAACATGTTCGATTTGGGTTAGGAATTGTTCTGCTGTATGAATAATGTTATTGGGAACCTGCGATATTTATAAGACTATAGAAGTGAAATATAAGTATGAAAACAGAAATGTTCTAAGGTTGTATGGTAATTCTAGGCTTAAAATAAAAACATGTTGGAGATTTATGTGTATCATTTGTGTTGTATAATTGGACTTGTTATCAAAAAGATATGTACAGTTACATGTTACTTTTTACCCTTAGATAAAATTTAAAAGTATTTTTAAGTTAATGAGAGCCTAATCTCTGTGAAGGTTTTATTGTAAAACACAAAGGTAAAATGCCCATTCATTTCCATGTGAAAACTGTTTTCTTCAGGCTTCAGGAAGGAGTAGCCTGAGGAAAAGATGTTCCTGATATTCAGGGCAACATAACAATAGGTAATCAAAAGGCCCAAAGCAGGGTTTCTCCACTGAGACTTTACTGGTCACACTGATATCAGAGTTTTCTGAGATGCATTCCCTTCAGCTATCCAGTACATGGCCATGTCACAGAGCTTGGAAGTGGTACATATCTTGTACATAAAACCATGAGCCTATTTTGGAGAGTGGCCAGAATTCAGGAAGGATACAGGAACATAAGAAAATAATAGGTGTTGCCCAATGATAAGGCAAGCCACAGTCCATTTATAAAATGGGCAGGATGAATGCTTGGAAGTTTTCTCTTTGACAGGACACACCCATTGAGGCATTCTCTTTTCTAATGTCTACAACCATGGACACAGTGGGATACACAGACATAGAAACACTCGCCTTGTCAAAGGACTAACTAGAAACAGTTCACTCCAAACCAAACAAACCCCCTTTCCTAACTATTCTCAGAACATGAGAAAAAACCACAAACCCACTCAAACACCCACGAAGTCACCTCCTTCCCCCAAGTAGGTCTGAAACTATCCAGAGTGTCCTCTGACTGGAGGGCAATACTATGTTCCCCAGAAATGGCCTGTCCTGTCTCAGATCTGGTCTCCTGGGTCAACTCTGTGAAGTTGTCAGGAGACAGCAGTGAGCCTCTAACTTCTTTCTCTGGAAGGGCCCCTCTTCAGAACTTTCCTGGCATTTGGCCATCCTCACATCACTAGGTACCACAAAAGACAGACTCTGTCCTTGGTAAATCCAAACAAGTGAGACCACTGTGACTGGAGCTTGGACTGGGTCTGGATGCCTGGCTTCCTGGAACCCAAATTCGGAGAGTTCCATCAACAAGGATGTGAGGTGAGGTCACTTCCTTCAGCAACTGAATGTGGTCACTGCATTTCCAACCACTTTGTCCTAACATTTGCTTCCTAGGGTCTCATAATATGGAGGATGCGCCTACTTCCTGTGACACTTTCACAAGTTCGAATGGTATAGAAACAATAGGCACCTGGGAACAGCTCTCCACACAGGCCTTGTTTGGTCAATCTTCCCTACATTAAGAAGAGAGAGGATGATTCAGACACATGCTTTTAACCTGACCGGGTTGTTTGCCATGGAAGATGACGTTTGCTCTCTCAGGCCTTTCATAGCTGCCTGCATCTTCTCCAGGGATCATATCTGCATGGACCTTTGAGGTTGTCAACAGGTGGAAGGTTCCCTACACCCCTGTATTGTAAGACCAACTCTGTCCCTCCTCTTCTGTAAAGTTGGATTGAGGGAAAAGTGTATAGTTAGGATTAATAACATGTTCGATTTGTGGTAGGAATCATTCTGTTGGATGAATAATGGTATTGGGAACCTGCAATATTTATAAGAATATACAGGTGAAATGTAATTATGAAAACTGAAATCTAGGTAAGATTTGAATACCAGAAAGGCATTGGGCCCATGATTGGGATACTTATCTTTGAATTATGTTCTGCACAGATGTCTCAGATAAATCAATATACAATGGCATAGGACCTTGTACCTTGGATGATTGATTGTTGAAGAGTTCATCCAGTCAAAAAGGGATAGTCGGTAGGATTAGGTAGATAGTCGGTAGGTTTAGAAAAAAGAGTGAGTATAGTATTTGGACAAAAAGTTCTTTAGCAATAGGGTTTCGGATAAAGAGTGAATGTAAATGTCAGCACATGTGAAGAATCAGTCACTATGATGAACTGGGGAAAATATGTAGGAAAAGAGATATCAATAGAGACATTAGGAAATCAGACAAAATATAAAGTGAGTGATAGGATTAGACATTTTCAACATGGTTGAGGTTGAATATATAATCTTGGGAAGAAACAAATATGTACTCACCAATAGGATTGACATTTGAGAGAATTAGGCATCCAAGACATGGATGTTTTTAGTAATCCATGTTCACTTTCCATTTAGGCTTCGGGACAATCCTAAGTGTGACCTTTGCATTTTGTGTCCAGAATATTACTGTGATAAAATGTATATGTAGATCAGTTGACATGAGTCTTTCTTCCACCATTTCTGTGAGAAAAATTTTGAAGATATACAAATTATTATCGAGGGTACACAGAGGTGTACCCTGTGTCTATCAATATAGAGACAATGCATGAATAGACCATACTGTGAATAAATAATATAACTGGTTCCAAATTAAACAATGGATTGAATTGATATTTGAAAGTATACAAGAAATCTTATATTGATATACAATCATTCATTCCCACCAGTTTTACATCTAATGGTAATATTAGGTTTACGGTTTATCATGACGGGTGTGTGAGTTTTGCTTCAAAAATGATAATGGAAATCAAAAATAATGTCTTTGGAAAAAAGTCTCATGAAAGGAGCAGTCAAGAAACGTGGAGGAATACATGTGTTCTGAAGCAGGAAGTGATTGAAAGTAAAACAAATGCGTATAAATTTGCTAAATTGTGAATGAAATATACATACTATGATGTGCATAAACTGGACAAATAGTAATGTACCAGTGTTGAATAAAAATGAACGTCAAAATACAATTATATTCCATAGGAATCTTCTTGCATTTATGTTAAACTGGGTCAGTTACTGTAAAAATATTAGAATTTTTTTTGGTGTTATAATACAATTTATTTTAGCACTAGCATGCCACAGAATGTCGAGGAAAGAGCAATGGATTTTTAGTTATCGCACTAGTAATCTATCATTAAATGACTATTTTGGGGAGTCTAGAAATTACATAAGGCTATGTAACATTTTTTTTTATTTAGCATTCATAAAAACTTAGAATTTTGGTAATATTTCTACTTTTTTATTTTTTTTTTATTTTTTCAGTTGTTGATCGACCTCATTTTATTTATTTATATGTGGTGCTGAGAATATAACCCAGTGCCTCACACATGCTAGCCAAGCATGTTACCACTGAGCCAGACACCCAGACCCTCCACATTTATCTTATAATCAAACACTCCTCTCCCTCTTCTTTACTCACTTTCTTCCTCATTTTCCCCCTTCTCTCTCTTCCTTTTTCATTTTCCCTCCATAGGAGTTTTTCTCTCATGCCATTACAAACAGTAATATGCTATGAAATTTACATTTAAGAATTTTTTTATAGTCATTCTTTTTTCTTGAGAAAATTTAATAATTATAATAACCTATAGATATATTACAATACATTTATTATACATATGTATCTATATTCATGCATATGTATTACATATGATATATATACATATATATTTAAAAGTACTTTGATTAGCCTGTTAGAAATAATATAGACCAAGTCTTTCTTAATTTTCAAGTCTTCTAGAATTAACAGCTTACAGTGAAAATCAAATAAACATATTTAAGTAAACAGGTATCATTCTTATTTATCAATACTTATCATTTAAGTTTTTATATTACATTAAGCTGTGATATGGCATATTAACTCTTATGAATTAGTGAAATTTTATTTGAACAACCTTTTATTTAAGGACCATATGCACTGACATTTTAAATGGCTTTCTTGTGATTTTAATTTCTATCAATTGCATATTTATTGCCAAATACTTATTTTATTAATTTTCATATTCATGATTGATATAAAGTCAATTGTTTAATTCTTCTTGTAAGTCGTTACTTATTACAGTAATAATTCTACATCTTTATAAGAAAAATGGTACAAAGATATTTTCATGCAAAATTAAGAATAATTGCATGCTCTAAATGTTTCATTGTTGATACATATAATAAAGAGCTTTTGATGAGTCTCTTCCCCAGTAAAAAATAAAATGCAAAGATATAGTTGGGTATGTATGTCCAAATAAAGATAAGGAAAAATACACATTATCAGCTACAAACTATCAAATAAAAGATGAAAAGAACAATCCAACACATTGTACGAACTTGTCAGATGATGTAGCCTAAGACTAGACCTGGTCCATGACAAAATATTCACGAAAAAATGAAATATGAAAAATATAGGAAATGATATGAATTTTTCATGAAGGTAGGTGGATTATCCTTTAATCTCAATATATGTTCATTTCAAAAGCCAGTTTTCTGGTAAAATAAATTTGTGATATTTACAACTACACAAAACAAACTTTCTGCTTATCAAAATGAATGCATCTCAACTCCTTTTTAGCTGATTTCTTCCCACTCAATTTTAAACCTTTGTTTATTTATTTTTATTGGTTTTTCAAAACATTACAAAGCTCATGATATATCATCTTTCATACATTTGACTGAAATGGGTTATGAACTCCCAATTTTCCCCAAATACGAATTGCAGAATCACATCAGTTACACATTCACATTTTTACATAATGTCACATTAGTGACTGTTGTCCTCTGCTACCTTTATTATCCCCTACTATCCCCCCTCCCCTTTCATCCTATCTTCCCTCTCTTCCTCATCTGCTTTTTCACTTCTCTCTCTTGATCCCGCCTTTCCCCTCACAACGTCTTATATGTAATTTTGTGTAACAATGAGGGTCTCCTACCATTTCCATATGCTTTCCCTTCTCTCTCCCTTTCTCTCTCCCACTTGTCTTTGTTTAATATTAATCTTTTCCTCATGCTCTTCCTCCCTGTTCTATTCTTAGTTGCCCTATTTTTATCAAAGCAGACATTTGGCATTTGTTTTTTTAAGGATTGGCTAGCTTCTCTTAGCATAATCTACTCTAATGCCATCCATTTCCCTGCAAATTCTATGATTTTGTCATTTTTTAGTGCTGCATCCATCGTGTATAGATGCCACATTTTTTTTTTATCCATTCATCTATTGAATTGCATCTAGGTTGGTTACACAGTCTAGGTATTGTGAATTGTGCCACTATGATCATTGATGTGGCAGTATCCCTTTAGTACACTCTTTTAAGATCCTCAGGGAATAGTCCGAGAAGGGCGATAGCTGGTTCAAATGGTGGATCCATTCCTAGCTTTCCCAGGAATGCCCATACTGCTTTCCATGTTGGCCTCACCAATTTGCAGTCCCACCAGCGGTGTACAAGTGTCCCCTTTTCCCCATATCCTCGTAAACACTTGTTGTTGTTTGACTTCATAATGGCTGCCAATCATACTGGAGTGAGATGGTATCTTAGGGTGGGTTTGATTTGCATTTCTCTGACTGCTAGATATGGTGAGCATTTTTTCATGTACTTGTTGATTGATTGTATGTCCTCCTCGGTGAAGTGTCTTTTCAGGTCCTTGGCCCATTTGTTGATTAGGTTATTTGTTATCTTATTGATAATTTTTTTGAATTCTTTGTATATTCTGGATATTAGGGCTCTATCTGAAGTGTGAGGGGTAAAAATTTGTTCCCGGGATGTAGGCTATCTATTTACTTCCCTTTTTGTTTCTCTTGCAGAGAAAAAAAAACTTTTTAGTATAAGTAAGTCTCATTTTTTTATTCTTGTTAAGAACTCTTGGGCTATGAGCGTCCTATTAAGAAATTTGGAGCCCGACCCCACAGTATGTAGATCGTAGCCAACTTTTTCTTCTATGAAACGCAGTGTCTCTGATTTTATATCTAGATCCTTGATCCATTTTGAGTTAAATTTTGTGCATGGCGAGAGAACGGGATTCAGTTTCATTTTGTTGCATATGGATTTCCAATTTTCCCAGCACCATTTGTTGAAGATGCTATCCTTCCTCCACTGCATGCTTTTAGCCCCTTTATCAAATATAATAAAGTTGTAATTTTGTGGATTGGTTTCTGTGTCCTCTCTTCTGTACCACTGGTCCACCTGCATTTTTCGGTACCAGTTCCATGCTGTTTTTGTTACTATTGCTTTGTAGTACAGTTTGAACTCTGGTATCGCTATACCTCCAGATTCACACTTCCTGCTTAGAGTTGCTTTTGCTATTCTGGGTCTTTTATTTTTCGATATGAATTTCATGATTGATTTATCTATTTCTACAAGAAATGCCGTTGGAATTTTGATTGGCATTGCATTAAACCTGTAGAGAACTTTGCGTAATATTGCCATTTTTATGATGTTAGTTCTGCCTATTCATGAACAGGGCACATGTTTCCATCTTCTGACATCTTCTTCTATTTCTCTCTTTAGATTTCTGTAGTTTTCATTATATAAATCTTTCACCTCTTTTGTTAGGTTGATTCCCAAGTATCTTATTTTATTTGAGGATGTTGTGAATAGAGTGGTTTTCCTCATTTCCATTTCAGAAGTTTTTTTTCTGTTATACAGGAATGCATTTGATTTATGCGTGTTAATTATATATCCTGCCACTTTTCTGAATTCATTTATTAACTTTAGCCATTTCTTTGTAGACATTTTTGTGTCTGTTAAATATATTATCATGTCATCTGCAAATAGTGATACTTTAAATTCTTCTTTTCCTATTTTTATGCCTTTAATTTCTTTTGTCTGTTTAATTGCTCTGGCTAGTATTTCAAGAACTAAATTGAATAGAAGTGGTGATAGAGGGCATCCCTGTCTTGTTCCAGATTTCAGAAGGAATGCCTTCAGTTTTTTCTCCATTTAGGATGATGCTAGCCTGAGGTTTAGCATATATAGCTTTTACAATGTTGAGGTAAGTTCCTGTTATCCCTTGTTTTTATAGAGTTTTGAACATAAATGGATGCAGAACTTTGTCAAATGCTTTTCTGCATCTATCGAGATGATCATATAGTTCTTGTCTTTAAGTCTATTGATGTGGTGAATGGCATTTTTTGATTTTCGTATATTGAACCATCCTTGCATCACAGGGATAAATCCTCCTTGATGATGTTGCACAATTATTTTGATATGCTTTTGTACTCGATTTGTCAGAATTTTATTGAGAATTTTTGCATCCAAGTTCATTAGAGAAATTGGTCTGTAGTATTCTTTCTTTGAAGTGTCTTTGTCTGGTTTCGGGATCAGGGTGATGTTGGCCTCATAGAATGAATTTGGAAGAGCTCCTTCTTTTTCTATTTCTTGAAAAAGCTTGAAAAATATTGATTTTAATTCTTCTTTGAAGGTTTTGTAGAAATCCGCTGTATTCCCATCCGGTCCAGGGCTTTTTTTGGGTTGGCAGTCTTTTGATTGCTTCTTCTATGTCTTCCTTTGTTATTGGCCTGTTTAAATTGTTTGTGTCTTCCTGACTCAATCTGGGCAGATTGTATGACTTAAGAAATATATCAATATCTTCACAATATTCTATTTTATTGGAATATAGTGTTTCAAAATACTTTCTAATTATCTTCTATATTTCTGTAGTGTCTGTTGTGATATTGCCTTTTTTTTCCCACATGTTAGTAATTTGAATTCTCTTTCTTCTTCTCTTCCTTAGCGTGGCTAAGGGCCTGTTGATCTTATTTATTTTTTCAAAGAACCAACTTTTAGTTTTATCAATTTTTTCAACTTTTTTTTTGTTTCAATTTCGTTGATTTCTGCTCTAAATTTAATTATTTCTTGTCTTCTACTACATTTGCTGTTGTTTTGCTCTTCCTTTTCCAGGTTTTTGTGGTGTAGTTTAAGTTCATTTATTTCTTGTTTTTTTTTCTTTTTTTGAGGAAAGAACTCCAAGAAATGAATTTCCCTCTTAAAACTGCTTTCATTGTGTCCCATAGATTCCGGTATGTTGTGTCTGTATTGTCATTTGTCTCTAAGAATTTTTTATCTCCTTCTTTATGTCTTCTGTAACCCATTGGTCATTCAGTAGCATGTTGTTCATTTTCCATGTGATGTAGGATTTTTCCTTCCTTCTTTTCTCATTGATATCCAGTTTCATTCCATTATGATCAGATATGGTGCACGGTATAATCTCCATGCCTTTATATTTACTAAGAATTGCCCTATGGCATAATATATGGTGTATCTTTGAGTAGGATCCATGTGCTGCTGAGAAGAACATGTATCCACTTGATGATGGTTGATATATTCTATATATGTCGGTTAAGTCTAGGTTATTGATTGTGCTGTTGAGTTCTATAGTTTCTTTATTCAGTTTTTGTCTAGAGGATCTCTCTAATGCCGAGAGTGGTGTGTTGAAGTCACCCAAAATTATTGTGTTGTAGTCTATTTGACTCTTGAACTTGAGGAGAGTTTGTTTTATGAATGTTGCACCTCCATTGCTTGGTGCATACAAATTGATAATTGTTTTTTTCTTGTTGGTGGATGATTCTTGCTTCCGAGGGCCATGTGAGTGTTATGATTTTTCCCAACCTTTTACCTTCAGCCTGTGTATGTCTTTTCCTATCATATGAGTCTCCTGAAGGCAGAATATTGTTGGATTTGTTTTTTTGATCCAGGTTACTAGCACATGTCTCTTGATTAGTGAATTTAGGCCATTAACATTTAAGGTTACAATTGAAATATGATTTGTACTTCCAGTCATGTTTATTTATTTATTATATTTTAGTTTGGATAGTTTTTACTTTTTTGGTTACTTTCCTCCCGCTTTACTGAGATACTTCCCACTGTTAGTTTTGGGCACTATTTTTTAACTCTTCTTCTTGTAGTATTTTGCACAAAATGCTTTGCAGTGCTGGTTTTCTGGCTGAGAATTGTTTTAGCTTTTGTTTATCGTGAAAGACTTTAATTTCATTGTCAAATCTGAAGCTTAACTTTTCTTTATATGGTATTCTTGGTTGGAATTCTTTTTTTTTTCAGCATTTGAATTACACTGTTCCAGGATCTTCTCACTTTCAAAGAATGTGATGAAAAATCAGTTGTTAACCTAATTGGTTTACCCCTGAATGTAATCTGCCTCCTTTCTCTTATAGCTTTTAATATTCTCTCCTTGTTCTGTATGTTGGCTATCTTCATAATTATATGTCTTGGAGTTGGTCTATTTTGGTTTTGAATGTTTGGGGTCCTGTAGGCTTCCAGGAATTGGCAATCCAATCCATCATTCATCTCTGGGAAGTTTTATAGAATTATTTCATTTAATATGTTGTCCATTCCTTTGGTTTGAATCTCTATGCCTTCTTCTATCCTGATGACTCTTAAATTTGTTTTTTGTTTTTTTATGACATCCCATATCTTTTGAATAAATTCCTGGTGGGATTTAAGCATCTTTTCTGTGTTTACTCAATTCTTTTCAAGTTGATAAACTTTGTCTTCATTATCTGATGTTCTGACTTCTACTTGATCTAGTCTATTTGTAATATTCTCGTTTGAGTTTTTAATTTGGTTTATATTTTCCTGCATTTCTAGGATTACTGTTTAATATTTTTTTAAGATCTCTATCTCCTGGTAATGCTCATTCTTTGCCATTTGAATTTGTTTGCTTAATTCATTTTCAAAATATACTTTTATTGCTTGGACTTGCTGCCTCATGTCTTCTCTAATATTCCTTTCCATCTGAGTTCGGTATGCCTTGAGTTCTTTCCCTATCCCTGTTTCTGATGCTTCAAGGTCCTCCTGTAGATTTAAGTTGTCCTGCATTGTTTGTACTCCTTTTTTGCCCTTGTTTTTTCATGATGTTCACGTTACTTTTCAGCTCTATTTGATTGCTGTGTTTCTGCTTTATTCTTTAGATTTGTTTTGGTGTTGTATATCTCTGTTGTCTCTCCTTTGTGTTGGTAAACTATGCCTGCTAAAGTGGATTCCGCTTGGAAGTAATTCCGAAGGCCGAGCTCCAGTGATGTCACCTCTCTGCTTTGGCCGGCCCCAGGCTCCTTGCCGAGGTGTCCGAATTGGGGGGTGGGACTTGACTGTCTCTGGTTTGTTTTAGCTCTGGGTCACTGGCAGGCGGGCGGTCTCCAGCCGCCCAATTGCGCGGTTGGTCGCCAGCGGGCAGGCGGTCTCCAGCCGCCCAGTCACGCGGGCAGCAGGTGGGCTGTCGCCGTTGGGTTGTCAATCTCTAGCCACGCAGTCTCACGCTCGGTTGCTGGCGGGCGGGCATTCCTCAGCCCCCAGTCACTCAGGCAGTGGGTGGAATGTCATGTGCAGGCCTGCGGTCTCCAGCCGCCCAGTTACAAGGGCCTGCCTTCTAGTCCTTTGGTTTCTCCTGCTTGTCCTGGTTTCTTTTTCTAGACCAGATTTCCCCTGAGTGATGCCTCTCGGCAGTTCAAACTGTACTCTGTGCCTGCCGTTTGTTGGGTGTGGAGGGTGTCTTTTGGGAACCCAGACACTCTATTGTTTTGAGTTTTTCCACTTACCCCTCCCCCAGCACTGGCTATACACGTTTCGTTATGGCCACTGATGGTAGGGGGAGTCGAAAGTCAGGTGTCTCTAGTTTTTCTTGCGTCTTTATGCAGGCTTGCTCTGATTAACCCTCCCCCGGAAAGCCTAGGAGACATTTTATGCGAATTCCCCGCTGTATGAGAGATGAGCTGAGTAACACACATCTGTTTTATTGTTGCAGTCTATTGGAGAGGGGCGGTGGTTACTTCAGATCTCAAAGATGGTGGCCGCTTGTTTCCTTGGTGGAGTTTCTTTTGTGGGGGATAGAACTATACCACTTTCTTCCCTGTCTGAATTCCCAAACTCAGCCTGGGGATCAGTGGGAGCTCAGCCGGCAGGATTCCACAGAATCCGCAGCAACATTTCTCCCTGCTTCAGGTCACTTCTCGGTGGTGCCCCGCCATCTGAAACAGCAGGCCTGGCTGCATGATTCAATCAGCCCGGATCTCTGATTGCACAGTTGGCTATTGGGAACCCCGGCACTCTATTGTTTTGATTTTTTTTTTCCGCTTGCCCCTCTCTCAGCGCTGGCTAGACAGGTTTTTTTCACCACTGATGGGAGGGGGAGTTGAAAGTCAGGTGCCTCTAGTTTTCCCCTATCTTTATGCAGGCTCCCTCTGATAATCTCTCCCCCAGAAAGCCTAGGAGAGATTTGATGCAAATTCCCCGAAGTATGGGAGAGGAGCTGAGTAACAGTAACAGAATAACAACATTTTATTGTTGCATTCTGTAGGGGAGTGGCTGTCGTTACTTCAGCTCACCAAGATGGTGGCCGTTGGTTTCCTTCGTGGAGTTTCTATTGTGGGGGTTAGAACTGTACCACTTCCTTCCCCATCTGAAACCCTGAACTCAGCCCAGGGCTCAGTGGGGACTCTACTGGCAGAATTCCACAGAATCTGCATCAACGTTTCTCCGTGATTATTGATCGCATCTCGGTGGTGCCCTGCTTTCTGTAGCCACTGGACTGGTAGCGCGGATCAGTCAGACAGGATCTCCGGTCGCAGAGTTGGCTCATGTTTGAGACTCATTTACCGGACCTCAGTGCTAGAAATCCTTCTTCTAGGTTTCAGTGCACCCCCATTTTGCTGTAAGTTCCTAACAAGATAGTTTTTTGTCGTTCTTAGTCGTTAGTCACCTGCGCAGTGGCGCGGTACACTGGGTATGATGCTCTCTATTCGCGGCCATCTTGCAATGTCAAAATATTATGATTTGTATGCACCATTCACTAAAGTTAGTTTTCAGTATTAGGAAACAAATATGTATTTCAGGTGGATGAATATTTCTGAGAATAATCTTGTGAAAAGTTCATTATAAATCCTCATACATGAATATGAAAAATTTTAGGAAGTGTATAATAAGACACATATATTTCATATTTTGAAAAATCGGGAGAGTATATATATATATATATATATATATATATATACACACACACACACAAACACACACACCGAGACATTAAAAAGTAGCAATATATATGCCAATCGAAATTCATCATTAAATATATAACATCCACTTATCGAAAAATATACATTTTACTGAAAATGGATTTATGCATAATGTTGGTCAACTAGGAAGCTCACCCATAGGTTGAATTTTCTGTTCCAACAGAGGTTAGGAGGAGTGATCTCTTCTCACAATTTTTATCTGCCATGTCAGCCACCTCAGAAGAATGTACATGTGATACCAGGTAGGATTCTATTTGTGCATATTAAAATACATGTGCTTAATAGGCTACAGAAAAAGGGAGAGAGGAATTCACATATTTGTTAATTTTAAAAACACATGGATAACTATGTCAATAAACATTAAGGGATGTCCAACTACATACCATGCCTTCTCTGAATTGCTGGTATTTGTATTCTTTTTGGGTTACTATTCTCCATCATATAAGGATTAGTAGTCAAAGTCTAGTAGGGTATGGGTTAGTGTCAGAGATTCAGTATTTCAAATGGAAAATAGGAAAGTAAACCCAATGTGTTTGCAAATATGTGCTACACAAAAATCTTCCCACTCACATTAAAAACAATCCCTTGATATTACCCTCACTGGAAGAAATACACAATTAGAGGATAAGAGTTAGAAAATCTGTGAATACATACCTGGAATGGAATATGCTGAGGAGTTCACAACCTTGGAGGTGGTAGATGAGTTTCCAAAAGTAAAAGACAAGGTAAACACTCCACAACATGGAGCTCTGCAGGCCTAAAGACTTCTTGAGATACTGCCTCTGAGTTGGGACACTTAAAATGTATGTTGTTGTCGGTAGCTTTAGCATCCTATGTAGTGAGACCATCAAAACTGGGTCAACATCTATGTGACCTGGAGGACATGGTATCTTATTTTCCAATTAAAATGAGGCAGCAGTGCTGAATTCTCACTTTGTGGGTAAACTGTGGCAACTGGGGGATAAGTGTCTCTCCGTGTGGACTGTGAAGCCATTTGGTCATACTCTACTTTTCGTGGTGATTCTTGCTGCTGCACTGGGAGTTTGGTATTGGCTTAATGAAATACAAGGAGTTTAACTGGGACACAGTGCTGGAGGGAGTTCTGTCACGTGTGGTGGGACAGGGTCTCCAGGAGAATGCACCAACCAGGCTTATGTCCAACATAGCTTGCCCCCTTGACCATATCAACCTGATTCTGAACATTGCCCAGAAACCTATCCATATAACAAGATGCCTTTACATATAAGGGTCTGCTGGCTGCATCATGTCAGTCACAAGCCATTTGAAAGCCAATGGCCAATCCACATGAAACCACCAGAGATGGTTTATCTCACACCTACCCACCTTTGCTGTAGGCCCACTACTCAGCAGGTTCCAACTTACTGGCATCTCTGTTCTACACCATTTTTGTGAAACCCAGTCAATCAAGGCACTTTCTCGTACACTCATGATCAGCAACAGGATCTCCAATGGTTTTCCAGTGCCACCTGGTAATGGGAATTTCAAAAATTTCATGGTATTTATCGAGCCCATTTTTTAAGGTTGAAGTTGGAGGCACTGACGGTTTCATTTAATTCAGTAACCATTAAATGGTGAGGAAGCCCATTTCAATGAAAGCTCTGGAAGACTCTCACAGGCAAGGCTTCCCAAAGAGTTGCCAAATGGTCACATAAAGCCAGGCATATTGAGGTCTACAATGTAAAATCCTTGCGTGTTTTGACTCTCAACTATGGGTGCTAATTCTTTCAGAAAAAAATTATGTGATAACCTGGCTGAGATTCCCTGTGCTCTGTGGAAAGCCTTCCTGGGCACAGATCTCAGTTTCCAAGGGTGACTCTCATGCATGGCCTCCTAAAATCCCAACAAAACTCATGGCAATACCTCTCTGAGATCAGTTCCAGAACTCAGTCTCTAAGGGGAATCACGCTAGAATTCAAGACCAGGTGGAGCCAGTCATATTTTTCAACAACCACACTAATAACCACAATTAAAACCAGAACACTTCCACATGGCTGTCATCTTCTTCCATATAGATACTCATTTTAACCTCTGGCTGGAGGTTTCCATGAGGGGCACAGCCCAAGACAGTGTCCAAAATAAGCTCCCTTGCCCCTCATTTGCTTAACGTTGGGGTGGCCTGAACACCTTCCTGTGAACCATGACTTATCAAATAGGCCTGCCGTTAATACTGCTCTGCTTCTCCAATTTGAGGACTACTGACTGTGGGGTTTAGATTCTTCATGTGAATTGGAATCATTGGAATCACCTATGGGCTAGCCTCTGAAGGGCTTTGAAGAACTCATTTGACCCAAAGGCACCCTATTCTCACTTGATAGAGGTCAGGAACCTTACAGAGGTAGGGAGAGACTTCATCCACAAAAACTGCTCTTTTGACCATTTTGGTTTTGGATGAACACGTGGGATGTATAAGGTGCTGAGTATCTAACCACAGCCTCACACAGGGCCAAGAGGCTGTTTCAGAAACATCCATTTCCAAAGCAATTAAGCAAAGAGCCACAGGTGATGCCCATTAATTTCCATTTGAAAACAGTTTTCTTCAGGCTTCACAAATTAGTGTCCTGAGGTAAAGACCTTCCTGAAATTCAGGGCAACAGAACAATAGGTAAGCAAAAGGCCCAAAGAAGGGTTTCTCCACTGAGACTTTCCTGGTCCCACTGATATCTGAGTTTTCTTAGATTCTCGCCATTCCCTTCAGCTATCCAGTACATCACCATTTCACAGAGCTTGGAGGTGGTACATATCTTGGACACAAAACCATGAGGCTATTCTGGAGAGTTTCCAGAATTCAGGAAGAAAACAGAAACTACTGAGAGCAGATGTTGCCCTTCAATAAGACAAGCTGCAGTCCATTTGTAAATTGGGCAGGATGAATGCTTGGAAGCTTTCTACTAGACAGGACACATCCATTGATGCATTCTCTTTTCTAATGTCTACAATCACGGACAGAGTGGGATACACAGACATAGAAGCACTCGCCTTGTCAAACGACTTACTGGAAACAGTCCACACCAATCCAAACAAAGAGCCTTTCCTACCTATTCTCAGAACATGAGACAAAACCACAAACCCACACACACACACTCAAAGGCACCTCCTTTGCTCAAGTAAGTCTGTGACTATCCAGAGTGTCCTCAGAATGGTGGGCCATTGTATGTTCCCCCAAAATGGCCTGTCCTGTATCAGATCTGGTCTCCTTGGCCAACACTTTGAAGTTGTTAGGAGCCATGGGTGAGCCACTACCTGCTTTCCCAGGAAAAGCTCCTCTTCAGAGCTTTCCTGTCATTTGGCCATCATCACATCAGTAGGTACTAAGAAAGACTGACTCTGTTCTTGGTAAATCAAAACAAGTGAGACCACTGGGACTGGGACTGTGACTGGCTCTTGGTGCCTGT
Organism: Callospermophilus lateralis; assembly: GCF_048772815.1. NCBI lineage: Eukaryota > Metazoa > Chordata > Mammalia > Rodentia > Sciuridae > Callospermophilus > Callospermophilus lateralis. Next base: position 130,792 of record NW_027516216.1, read on the forward strand.
CTTCCAGGATCAAACGTCCAGAGAGTTCCATCACCAAGGCAGTGAGGTGAGGTCATTTCCTTCAGGAACTGAAAGAGGTCACTGACTTGGCAACCACTTTGTCCTAACAGTTACTTCTAAGGGTCCCATGAGATGGAGGCTGTCCCTACTTCCTGTCACACTTTCACAGTTAGAATGGTATACCAACCATAGGTACCTGAGAACAGCTCTCCACACAGGCCTGGTTTGGTCCATCTTCTCTACATTAAGAAGGTAGAGGCTGATTCAGACACATCCTTTCATCCTGACCAGATAGTTTGCCATGGAAGATGTCTTTTGCTCTCTCAGGTCCTTCATAGCTTCCTTCATCATCTCAGGGGATCATTTCTGCATATACCTTTGATGTTCTCAGCAGGTGGAAGATCCCCTACATTCCTGTATTGTAAGACCAACTCTGTCCCTCCTCTTCTGTAAAGTTAGATTGAGGGAAAAGTGTATGTTTAGGGTTAATAACATGTTTGATTTGCGTTAGGAATCTTTCTGCCGGATGAATAATGGTATTTGGAGCCTGTGATATTTACAAAAATATATAGGTAAAATATAAGTATAAAAACAGAAATCTAGGTAAGATTGGAAGCCAGAAGGGAACTGGGCCCTTGAGTGGGATACTTAGGTTTGAATTATGTTCTGCACATGTGTCTCAGATAAATTGATATACAATGGCATAGGACCTTATACCTTGGATAATTGATTGTTGAAGAGAACATCGAGTCAAAAAACTATAGTCAGTAGCATTAGGAAGATAGTCAGTAGGTTTAGAAAGAAGAGTGAGTATAGGATTTGGACCAAAAGTTCTTTAGCAATAGGGTTTCGGGTAGAGAGTGAATGTAAATGTCAGCATATGTGAAGTGTCAGTCACAATGATGAACTGGGGGAAATATGTATGAAAGCAGGTATCAGTAAAGATATTACCAAATCAGGCAAAGTATGAAGTGAGTGATAGGATTAGACATTTTCAACATGGTTGAGGTTGAATATATAATCTTAGGAAGAAACAAATATGTAGTCACCAATTTGATTTACATTTGAGAGCATTAGGCAACCTGGACATGGTTCTTTTTAGTAATCCACGCTCCCTTGGCATTTAGGCTTTGATACAATCATGAGTGTGACCTTCGTTTTTTGTGTCCAGAATATTCCTGTGATAAAATCTATATATAGATAAGGTGACATGAGTATTTCTTCCACCATTTCTGGGAGCAATATTTTGAAGACGTATAAATTAGTATTGAAGGGACAAAGAAGAGTACACTGTATCTATTAATATAGAGATAATGCATTAATAGACAATACTGTGAATAAAAAGCATAACTGGTTCCAACTTTAAATAATGGATTGAATTGAATCGTGAACATATAGAGGAAATCTTATATTGATATACAATTATTCATTCCAACCAGTTATACATCTAATGTTAATATTAATGTTATGGTTCATCATGAAGAGTGTGTGAGTTTAGCTTTGAAATTGATTATGGAAATTGAAAATAATGTATTTGGAAAGAAGTCTCATGAAAAGACCAGTCAAGTAACATGGAGGAATACATGTGTTCTGAAGCAAGAAGTGTTTGAAAGTGAAACAAATTCCTATATATTTTAAACTTGTGGAAGAAATACATATCCTATGATGTGCAAAAACTGAAGAAATAGTAATGTACCAGTGTTGGATTAAAATGAAGGTCAATATAGACATCATGTCCCATAGGAATCTACTGGCATTGATGTTAAACTGGGTCAGTTACTGTAGAAATATTAGGATTTGTAAACACCATTGATTGAAATTAGTTTTCAGTACTGGGAAATAAATATGTATTTCAGGTGGATGAATATTTCTGAGAATTATCTTCTGAAAAGTTGATTATAAATTTATATACATGAACATGAATGAATTTACAGAGTGTGTATAAGTCACATACCTTTCATATTTTGAGAAATCTGGAGTGTATATATATATATATATATATATATATATATATATATATATATATATATATATATTTTAAATAAACACAAATATACATTAAAAAGTATCAATATATATGCTAATCGTAATTCATCATGTAATATACATCATTCAAAGATGCAAAATATTTATTATACTGAACATGGATTTATGTATAATATTGTTCTACTGGGAAGCTTACACATAGTTTGAATTTTCAGTTCCCACAGCGTTTAGGAGGACTGATCTCTTCTCACAATTTGTATCTGCCAATTCAGCCAACTCATGAAAATGTACGTGTGATACCAGGTAGGATTCTGTATGTGCATATAAAAATACATGTGCTGAGTAGGCTACAGAGAAAGGGAGACAGGAATTCACATATTTGTGAACTTTATAAACACATGGAGGACTATTTCAATTAAAAATTGAGTAGATTTATAACACCTACCCTTTATCATGCAAAAGGGAAGTCCAACTGTACAGCATGCCTCCTCTGAACTGCTCGTATTTTTATTCTATTTGGGTATTATTCTTCATCATATTAGGATTAGTAGTCAGAGTATAGTAGGGTATGAGTTACTGTCAGGGATTCAGTATTTCGAATGGAAAATTGGAAATGGATCAATGTGTATGCAAATTAGTGTTACACAAAAATTTTTCCACTCTCATTTAGAACAATAACTTGACATTACCTTCACCCCAAGTAAGACACAATTAGAGAAAAAGAGTTAGAAAATCTTTGAATTCATACCTGAAATGAAAACTGCTCCGGATTTCACAACCTTGGAGATGGTAGAGGAGTTTCCAAAAGTAAGGGACAATGTAAAAACTCCACAAACATGAAGATTTGCCAGCCTAAAGACGTCTGGAGAAACTGCCTCTAAGATGGACAGTTGAAATATATGTAGTTTTCAGGAACTTTAGCTTTTTTTCTAGTAAGACCATCAAACGTCTTTATGCATCTCTGTGACCTGGAGGACATGGTTTATAATTTTCCAATGAACATGAAGCAGTAGTGCTGAATTCTCTCTTTGTAGGTGAACTATGGCCACTGGGGGCTATGTGTCTCCCCATGTGGACTGTGAAGCCATTTCATCATCCTCCACTTTTTATAGTGTCTCCTGCTGCACTGAGAGTTTTGTATTTGCTTCATGAAATACAAGGAGTTAAACTTGACCACAGTCCTGGAGGGAGTTCTGTCACATATGGTGGGTCAGGGACTGCAGGAGAATGCACCAACAGGACTTGTATACCACATAGGTTGCCTCCGTGACAATAGCAACCTGATTCTGAACATTGCCCTTAAACCTCTCCATATAACATGATGCGTTTACATACAATGTTCTGCTGGCTGCACCATGTCAGTCACAAGCCATTTGGAAGACAATGGCAGATCCACATGACCCCACCACAGATGTTTTATCACACACTTAATCACCTCTGCTCTAGGCCCACTATTCTGCAGGCTCCAAATTACTGGCATCTCTGTTCTACACCATATTCATGAAAGCCTGTTAATCAAGGCACTGTCTGGTACACTCATGATCAGCAACAGGACATCCAAAGGTTCTTCAGTGCCACCTGGTCATTGGAATTTTAAATATTTCATGGTATTTATCTAGCCAATTTTCAAGGATGAAGTTGGAGGCACTGTTTATTTCAATTCATTCAGGAATCATTCAATGTTGAGGAAGATCATTTCAATGAAAGCTCTGGAGAACTCTCACAGGCAAGGCTTCCCAAAGAGTGGCCAAAAGGTCACATGAAGCCACGCCCATTGAGGTCTAAAATTGAGGTCCATGTGTTTTTTGACTATCAAATATGGCTGCCAAGTCTTTCAGAATTAAATCATGTGATATCCTGTCTGAGATTCCCAGTGCTCTGTGGAAAGCCACCGTGGGCATAGATCTCAGTTTCCAAGGGCGACTCTCATGTGCGGCCTCTTAAAATCCCCACACAATTTATGGCAATTCTTCTTTGATATGTGTTCCAGAACTCAGGCTCTAAGGGGAATGACACCAGAGTTCAAGCCCAGGTGGATCCAGTCATCTCTTCCAACTGCCACAAGAATGACCACAATTAAAACCAAAAGACACCCACATGGCCCTCATCTTCTTAAATATAGACATTCATCTTAACCTCTGGCTGGAGGTTACCATGCAGGATGCATCCCAAGAGAGTGTCCAAAATAATGTCGCTTGCCCCTCATTTGCCTAAAGTGAGGGTGACATGGACACCCTTCCTGTGAACCAGGAGTGATCAAATAGGCCTACCATTAATACTGCTCTCCTTCTCCAATTTGAGGCCTACTGACTCTCAGGTATAGATTCTTTATGTGATATGGAATCTTGAGAAAACACAAGCACCTCTGCAGGGATTTGAAGAACTCATTTGACCTAAAGGACTCCTATTCACACTTGATGGAGGTAAAGAACCTAACTGAGGAAGGCAAGAGACTCATCCACAATGAGTGATTTTTTGCCATTTTGGTTTTGATTGCACAAATGGAATCTATCTTTAGATCTACCATGTGCTGAGAATCTAAGCCACAACCTCACACAGGCCCAAAAGGCTGATTCGGACACGTCCCTTTTCAAAGCAATTAAGCAAAGAGCCACATGTTATCCCCATTTATTTCCATTTGAAAACAGTTTTCTTCAGGCTTCACAAAGGGGTGGCCTGAGGCAAAGACCTTCTTGACATTCAGGGCAACATAACCATAAGTATGCAAATGAACCAAAGCAGGGTTTCTCCACTGAGAGTTTACTGGTCACACAAATATTTGAGTTTTCTAAGATGTTCCCATTCCCTACAGCTATCAAGCACATGGCCATGTCACAGAGCTTGGAGGTGGTACACATCTTGGACTCAAAACCATGGGCCTATTCTTGAGGTTTGCCGGAATTCAGGAAGAAAACAGGAACTTAGAAAGTTAGTAGGTGTTTCTTATGCATAAGACGAGCCACAGTCCATTCCTAAATCGGGCAGGAAGAATGCTGGGAAGCATTCTACTAGACAGGACACATCCTTGATGCATTCTCTTTTCTAATGTCTACAACCACGGACAGAGTGGGAAACACAGACATAGAAGCACTCGCCTTGTCTAACGACTTACTAGAAACAGTCCACTCCAATCCAAACAAACTGCCTTTCCTACCTATTCTCAGAACATGAGACAAAACCACAAACTCACACCCACACCGACAAAGGCACCTCCTTAACTCAAGTAGGTCTGTGAATATCCAGAGTGTCCTCTGACTGGTGGACCATACTATGTTCCCCTGAAATGGCCTGACCTGTGTCAGATCTGGTCTCCTTGGCTAACTCTGTGAAGGTGTCAGGAGCCAGAGGTGAGCCACTACCTGCTTTCTCAGAAACGGCTCCTCTTTAAAGCTTTCCTGGAATTTGGCCATCCTCACATCAGTAGTTACCAAGAAAGACTGACTCTGTCTTTGGTAAATCCAAACAAGTGTGACCACTGGGACTGAGACTGGGACTGGCTATGGGTGACTGGCTTCATGAATCCCAAGTTCAGAGATTTTAATCACCAAGGAAGTGAGGTGAGGTCACTTCCTTCAGGAACTGAATGAGGTTACTGCCTTGGCAACCACTTTGTCCTACCAGTGGCTTCCAAGTGTCACATGAGAAGGAGGCTGCCCCTACTTCCTGTTACACTTTCACAAGATAGAACGGTATATCAATCATAGGCGCCCTGGGACAGCTACCCACACAGGCTGGGTTTGGTCCATTTTCTCTACATTAAGAAGAGAGAGGCTGATTCAGTCAGAACCCTTCATCCTGACCAGGTTGTTTTTCCATTGAAGATGACTTTTGCTCTCTCAGGTCTATTATAGCTGCCTTCATGTTCTTCAGAGATCATTTATGCATGTACCTTTGAGGTTTTCATCAGGTGAAAGATCTCATACAACTCTATCCCTGCTCTTCTGTAAAGTTAGATTGATGGAACAGTGAATGGTTAAGGTTAACAACATGTTTGATTTGGGTTAGAAATCATTCTGCTGGATGAATGATGGTATTTGGAACCTAAAATATTTAAAAGAATATAGAGGTGAAATATAATTATGAAAACAGAAATCTAGTTTAGATTCGAAGCCCAGAATGGCATTGGGACCTTGACTGGGATAATTAGCATTGAATTATGTTATGCACAGATGTCTAAGATGAATCTATAATCAATGGCATAGGATCTTCTACCTTGGATGATTGAATGTACAAGAGAACATCGAGTCAAACAGGGACAGTCGGTAGGATTAGGAAGATAGTCGGTAGGTATAGGAAGAAGAGTGAGTATAGTATTTGAAACAAAAGTTCTTTAGCAATAGGGTTTTGGTTGGAGAGTGAATATTTGTCAGCACATGTGAAGAGTCAATCACAATGATGAACTTGGGAAATATGTAGGAAAGCAGATATCAATAGAGACATTACAAAATCAGGCAAACTATAAAGTGATAGGATTAGACTTTTTCAAAGGGTTCAGGTTGAATATATAATCTTAGGAAGAAACACATATGTAGTCACGAATAGGATTGACATTTGAGAGAATTAGGCAATGTGGACATGGATGTTTTTAGTAATCCATACTCACTTTCCATTTAGGCTTTGGTACAATAATAAGTGTGACCTTTGCATTTTGTGTCCAGAATATTACTGTAATAAAATGTATATGTAGATCAGGTGGCATGCGTATTTCTTCCACCATTTCCGGGAGCAATATTGTGAAGACGAATAAATTAGTATTGGGGGTACAAAGAGGCGTATGCTGTGTCTATGAATATAGAGATTATGCATACATAGATCATACTGGGAAAAAATATAACTGGTTCCAATTAAATAATGGATTGAATTGATATCTGAAAATATATAGGAAATCTTATATTGATATACAATCATTCATTCCAAAGAGTTATACATCTAATGGTAATCTTAGAGTTATGGTTTATAATGAAGGGTGTGTGAGTTTTGTTTCAAAAGTGATTACGGAAATAGAAAATAATGTGTTTGGAAAGAAGTCTCATGAGAAGACCAGTCAAGAAACATGGAGGAATACATGTGTTCTGAAGCAGAAAATGATTGAAAGTGAACCAAATGCCTATAAACTTCCTAACTTGTGGAATAAATATATATCCTATTATGTGCATAAACTGAAGAAATAGTAATGTAACAGTGTTGAATAAAAATGAACTTCAAAATACACATCATGTTCCATAAGGAATCTACTTGCATTGATGTAAACCTAGGTCAGTTACTGTAGAATGGAAAATTGCAAAATAAATCCAATCTGGAATGGGAAATTCTCAGGAGTTCACAACCTTGGATATGGTGGAGGAGTTTCTCAAAGTAAGGGACATGTAAACACAACACAAACATGGAGCTCTGCTGGCCTAAAGACTTCTTGAGAAACTGGCTAAGAGGTTGGGCACTTAAATTTATATTGTTGTCTGGAGCTATAGCTTCTTTTGTAGTGAGACCATCAAAGCTGGGTGTGCATCTATGTGACCTGGAGGACATGGTATCTTATTTTATAATGAACATATGGCAGCAGTACTGAATTCCCTCTTTGTAGGTAAACTGTGGCCACTGGGGGCTAAGTGTCTCCCCATGTGGACTGTGAAGCCATTTGTTCATTCTCCATTTTCGTGGTGTTTCTTGCTGCTGCACTGGGAGTTTGGTATTTGCTTAACTAAATACAAGGAGTTCAACGGGGACAAGTGCTGGTGGCTACCCCTACTTCATGTGACACTTTCACAAGTTGGAATGGTATATCAACCATAGGCACCCGGGAACAGCTCTCCACACAGGCCATGTTTGGTCCTTCATATCTGCCTACATCTTCTCCAGGGGTCATATCTGCATGGACATTTGAGGTTCTCAGCAGGTGGAAGATCCCCTATATTCCTGTATTGTAAGACCAACTCTGTCCCGCTCTTCTGTAAAGTTAGATTGAGGGAACAGTGTATGGTTAGCATTAATAACTTGATCAATTTGGGTTAGGAATTATTCTGAGGGATGAATAATGATATTGGGAATCTGCTATATTTATAAGAACATAGAGGTGAAATATATGTATGAAAACAGAAATCTAGGTAAGATTTGAAGCCCAGAAGGGAATTGGGCCCTTGATTGGGATACTTAGCATTGAATTACCTTCAGCAGAGATTTCTTGGATAAATCAATATACAATGGCATAAGACTTTGTACCTTGGATGATTGAATTTAGAAGGGAACATCAACTCCAAAAGGGATAGTCGGTAAGATTAGAAAGACAGTCGGTAGTTTTCGGAAGAAGTGTGAGTATAGAATTTGGAAAAAAAAAATTCTTTAGCAACAGGGTTTCGATTAGAGAGTGAATGCCAATGTCAGCACATGTGAAGAGTCATTCACAATGATGAACTAGGGAAAAAATGTAGGAAAGCAAATATCAAGGAAGACAATCGGAAATTAGGCAAAGTACAAAGTGATTGTTAGGATTAGACATTTTCAACAGGATTGAGTTTGAATATATAATCTTAGGAAGAAACAAATATGTAGTCACCAAAGAATGACATTTGAGAGCATTAGGCAACCTGGACATGGATGTTTTTAGTAATCCATGTTCACTTTCCATTTAGGCTTTGTAAAATCATAAGTGTGACCTTTGCAGTTTTGTCAAGAATATTACTGTGATAAAATGTATATGTAGATCAGGTGACATGAGTATTTCTTCCACCATTTCCGGGAGCAATATTGAGAAGACGTATAAATTAGTATTGGGGGTACAAAGAGGTGTACGCTGTGTCTGTGAATATAGAGATAATGCATGAATAGACCATACTGTGAATAAATAATATAACTGGTTCCACTTTAAATAATTCATTTAATTGATATCTGAAAATATACAGGAAATCTAATATTGATATAAAATCATTCATTCCAACCAGTTATACATCTAATGGTAATATTAGGTTATGGTTTATCATGAAGGGTGTGTCTGATTTTCTTCAAAAGGATTATGGAAATCGAAAATAATGTGTTTGGAAAGAAGTCTCAAAAAATCCAGTCAAGAAACCTGGAGGAATACATGTGTTCTAAAGCAGGAAGGGATTTAAAGTGAACCAAATGCCTCTAAATTTGTGAACTTGTGGATGAAATATATATGCTATGATTGGCTAAACGTGAAGAAATAGTAATGTAGCAGTGTTGAATAGAAATGAAGTTCAAAATAGACATCATGTCCCATAGGAATCTACTTGCATTGATGTTAAACTGGGTCAGTTAATGTAGAAATGTTAGGATTTGTATGAACCATTAACTGAAGTCAGATTTCAGTAATGGGAAACAAATATGTATTCAAGGTGGATGAATATTTCTGAGAATAATCTTCTGAAAAGTTGATTATAAATCCACATACATGAACATGAATGAATTTAGGGAGTTTATATAATACACATATATTTCATATTTTAGAAAACTTGGAGAGTCACACACACACACACACACACAGACACATGCACAGACATTAAAAGTAGCAATATATATGCCAATCGCATTTCATCATGAAATATATATAATCCACATATCGAAAAATATTCATTTTGCTTAACATGGATTCATGTATAATGTTGTTCTACTAGGAAGCTGACATAGGTTGAATTTTCAGTTTCAACAGCGTTTAGGAGGAATGATCTCTACTCACAATTTTTATCTTCCAAGTCAGTAGCCTCAAAAGAAATTATGTGTGATACCAGGTAGGATTCTATATGTGCGTATAAAAACACATGTGCTGAATAGGCTACAGAGAAAAGGAAACAGGAAGTCACATATTCGTTACCTTTAAAAACACATGTAGAACTATTTCAATTAAAAATTGACAATTTTTATAATACCTACCCTTTATCATGCAAAAGGCAAGACCTAGTATACACCATGCCTCCTCTGAACTGATTGTATTTCTATTCTCTTTGGGTTATTTTTCTTCACCATATTAGGATTAATCGTCAAAGTCTAGTAGGGTATGGGATAGTGTCAGAGATTCAGTATTTTGGATGGAAAATAGGAAAATGAATCCAATGTGTACGCAAACATATGCTACACAAAAATCTTCCAACTCTCATCAAGAACAATGCCTTGTCATTACCTTCGACCCTAGTAAAACACAATTAGAGGAGAAGAGTTAGAAAATCTGTGAATTCATATGTGGAATAAAATATACTCAGTAGTTCAAAAAATTGGAGGTGGTAAAGGAGTTTCCAAAAGTAAGGGAAAATTTAAACAGTCCACACACATGGAGCTCTGCTGGCCTAAAGACTTCTTGAGAAAGTCCCTCTGAGGTTGGGCACTTGAAATATATTTTGTTGTATGGAGCTTTAGCTTCCTTTGTAGTGAGACCATCAAAGATGGGTCTGCATCTATGTGACCTGGAGGACATGGTTTCTTATTTTCCAATGAACATGAGACCGTAGTGCTGAATTCTCTCTTCCTAAGTAAACTGTGGACACTGGAACCTAAGTGTCTCCCCGTGTGAACTGTGAAGCCATTTGGTCATCCTCCACTTTTCGTGGTGTTTCTTGCTGCTGCACTGGGAGTTTGGTATTTGCATCACGAAATACAAGGAGTTCAACTGGGACACAGTGCTGGAGGGAGTTCTGTCACGTGTGTATGGTCAGGTTCTGCAGGAGAATGCACCATCCAATATTCTATCTCTCATTGTTTGCCCCCGTGTCCATAGCAACCTGATTCTGAACATTTACCTGAAACCAAACCATATAACAATTTGCCTTTACATATAAGGGTCTGCTGGCTGCACCTTGTGAGTCACAAGCCATTCTATATAAATGCCACATTTTTAATACATTCATCTAATGAAGGGAATCTAGGTTGGTTCCACAGTCTTGCAATTGTGAATTGTGCTGCTATGAACATCGATTTATCAGTATCTCTGTAGCATGCTCTTTTTAGTTCTTTAGGGAATAGACCGAGAAGGGGAATAGGTCAAATGGTGGTTCCATTCCCAGCTTTCCAAGAAATCTCCATACTGCTTTCCAAATTGGCTGCACCAATTTGCAGTCCCACCAGCAATGTACAGGTGTGCCCTTTTCCCCACATCCTCGACAGCACATGATGGCGTTTGACTTCATAATGGCTGCCGATCTTACTGCAGTGAGATGGTATCTTAGGGTGGGTTTGTTTTGCTTTTCTCTGACTGCTAGAGATGGTGAGCATTTTTTCATGTACTTATTGATTGATTGTATGTCCTCCTCTGAGAAGTGTCTGTTCAGGTCATTGGCCCATTTGTTGATTGGGTTATTCATTTTCTTATTGTTTAATTTTTTTGAGTTCTTTGTATACTCTGGATATTAGGGCTCTATCTGAAGTGTGAGGAGTAAAGATTTGTTCCAAGGATGTAGGCTCCCTATTTACCTCTCTTATTGTTTCTTTTGCTGAGAAAAATGTATTTAGTCTGAGTAAGTCCCATTTGTTGATTCTAGGGATTAACTCTGGTGCTATGGGTGTCCTATTGAGAAATTTGGAGCCCGACACCACAGTATGTAGATGGTGGCAAAAGTTTTCTTCCACCAGATGCAGTGTCTCTGATTTGATATCAACCTCCTAGATCTATTTTGAGTTAACTCTTGTGCATGGTGAGAGGAGGGGATTCAGTTTCATTTTGTTACATATGGAATTCCAGTTTTCCCAGCACTATTTGTTGAAGATGCTATCCTTCCTCTATTGCATGCTTTTAGTCCCTTTATCAAATATAAGATAGCTGTAGTTTTGTGGATTGGTTTCTGTGTCCTCTATTCTGTATCACTGGTCCACCCGCCTGTTTTGTCACCAGTACCATGCTATTTTTGTTACTATTGATCTGTAGTATAGTTTGAGGTCTGGTATCGGTATACTGCCTGATTCAGACTTCCTGCTTAGAGCTGTTTTTGCTATTCTGGGTCTTTTATTTTTCCATATGAATTTCATAATTGTTTTATCTATTTCTACAAGAAATGACCTTGAGATTTTGATTGGCATTGCATTAAACCTATAGAGAACTTTTGGTAATATCGTCATTTTGATGATGTTAGTTATGCTTATCCATGAACAGGGTATATTTTTCCATTTTCTAAGATTTTCTTCTATTTCTCTCTTTAGGGTTCTGTAGTTTTCATTGTATATGTCTTTCACCTCTTTTGTTAGGTTGATTCCCAAGTATTTTATTTATTTTTTTGATGATATTGTGAATGGACTGATTGTCCTCATTTCCATTTCAGAGGATTTGTCGCTGATATACAAAAATGCCTTTGATTTATGCGTGGTGATTTAATATCCTGCCACTTTGCTGAATTCATTTATTACCTCTAATAGTTTCTTTGTAGACCCTTTTGGGTCTGCTAGGTATAGAATCATGTCTTTTGCAAATAGCGATAATTGGAGTTCTTCTTTTCCTATTTTAATGCCTTTAATTTCTTTAGTCTTTCTAATTGCTCTGGCCAGTGTTTCGATAACTATGTTGAACAGAAGGGGTGAGAGAGGGCATCATTGTCTTGCTCCAGATTTTAGGGGGAATGCCTTCAATTGTTCTCCATTCAGAATGATGCTAGCCTGAGGCTTAGCAAAGATTGCTTTTACAATATTGAGGTATGATTCTGTTATCCCTAGTTTTTCTAGAGTTTTGAACGTAAAGTGATGCTGTACCTTGTCAAATGCTTTTTCTGCATCTCTCGAGATGATCATATGGTTCTTATTTTTAAGTCTATTGATGTGATGAATAACATTTATTGATTTCCGTATATTGTACCAGCCTTGCATCCCAGGAATGAATCCTACTTGATTATGGTGCACATTTTTTTTATATATATGTTTTTGTGTCTGATTCGCCAGAATTTTTTTGAGGATTTTTGCATTTTTCCTGAAATACCTTGAAAAGTATTGGTTTTTGTTCTTCTTTAAAGGTTTTGTATAATTCTGCTCTATACCCATACGGTCCTGGGCTTTTCTTAGTTGGTAGTATTTTGATGGTTTCTTCTATTTCCTCAATTGATATTGGAATGTTTAAGTTGTCTATATCCTCCTGACTCAATCTGGGCACATCATATGACTTAAGAAATTTATCAATGCCTTCACTATATTCTATTTTATTGGAGTATATTAATTCAAAATAATTTCTGATTTTCTTCTGTATTTCTGAAGTGTCTCTTGTTATATTTCCTTTTTCATTTCATATGCTAGTAATTTGAGTTCTCTTTCTTCTTCTCTTTGTTAGCATGGCTAAGGGTCTGTCGATTATATTTATTTTTTCAAAAAACCAATGTATTGTTTTGTCAATTTTTTTAATTGTTTCTTTTGTTTCGATTTCATTAATTTCTTCTCTGATTTTAATTATTTGTTGCCTTCTACTTCTTTTGCTGTTGTTTGCTCTTGTTTGTCTAAGATTTTGAGATGAAGTATGAGATCATTTATTTGTTGGTTTTTTCTTTTTCTAAGGAATGAACTCAAGCAATGAATTTTCCTCTTGGAACTGCTTTCAATGTGTCCCATAGATTCCGATATATTGTGTCTGTGTTTTCATTTATCTCTAAGAATTTTTTAATTTCTTCCTTGATGTCTTCTATAACCCATTGATCATTCAGAAACCTATTGTTCATTCTCCAAGTGATGAATGATTTTTCCTTCCTTTTTTTATCGTTGATTTTTAATTTCATTCCATTATGATCAGATAAAATGCATGGTATTATCTCTACTCCTTTTTATTGTCTAAGAATTGCCCTGTGACATAATATATGATGTATTTTTGAGAAGGATCCATGTTCTGCTGAGAAAAAAGTGTAACTTCTTGATGATGGGTTGTATATTGTATATATGTCAATTAAGTCTAGGTTATTAATTGTGTTATTGAGTTCTATAGTTTCCTTATTCAACTTTTGTTTGGAAGATCTGTCCAGTGGTGAGAGAGGTGTGTTCATGTCTCCCATGATTACTGTATTGTGGTCTATTAGACTCTTGAAATTGAGAAGAGTTTGTTTGATGAACAAAGCTGCACCATTGTTTGTGGCATATATATTTATGATTGTTATGTCTTGTTGGCGTATGGTTCCCTTGAGTAGTATGTAGTGTCCTTCTTTATCCCTTTTGATTAACTTTGGCTTGAAATCTATTTTATTTGATATGAGTATGGACACTCCTGCTTGTTTCCGAAGTTCATAAGAGTGATACGATTTTTCCAAGTATCACCCTCAGTCTATGTATGTCTTTTCCTATAAAATGCGTCTCCTGTAGGCAGCATTTTGTTGGTTCTTGTTTTGTGATCCATTCTACTAGCCTGTGTCTCTTAATTGGTGAGTTTAAGCCATTAAGATTTTTGGTTATTATTGAGATATGGGTTGTTCTTCCAGCCATATTTGTTTATTTATGTTACTAAACATAGTTTGTTTTCCTCTTTGATTATTTTCCCCCCTTTAATGTCCTACCTCCCACTGTTGGTTTTCATTGGTATTTTCCATTTCCACTTCCTGTAATGTTTTGCCGAGGATGTTTTGAAGAGATGGTTTTCTAGCTGCAAATTCTTTTCACTTTTGTTTATCGTGGAAGGTTTTAATTTCATCTTCCATCTGAAGCTTAATTTCACTGGATACATGATAATTGGCTGGAACCCATTTTCTTTCAGTGTTTGAAATATGTTATTAAAGGATCTTCTAGCTTTCAGAGTCTGTGTTGAAAGATCAGCTGTTATCCTGGTTGGTTTACCACTAACTATAATCTGCTTCCTTTCTCTTGTAGCTTTTAAAATTCTCTCCTTATTCTGTATGTAGGGTATCTTCATTACAATGTGTCTAGGTGTGGATCTCTTATGATTTTGCACGTTCGGCGTCCTGTAGACTTTTAGGATTTGGGATTTTGTCTCATTCTTCAAGTCTAGGAATTTTTCTCCTATTATTTCATTGAATAGATTGCTCACTCCTTTGGTTTGGACCTCTATACTTTCCTGTATCCCAATGACTCTTATGTTTATTCTCTTTATGTTATCCCATATTTCTTGCAGTTTTGCTCATGGTTTCTTAACAGTCTTGCTGAGCTGTATATGTTCTTTTTGAGTTGAAATACTTTGTCTTCATTGTCTGATGTTCTATCTTCTAAGTATTCTGCTCTGATGGTAGTATTCTCAATTGAGTTTTTAAGATGGTTCATTACTTCCTGCATTTCTAAGATTTCAGTTCGTTTGTTTTTTATAACCTCTATCTCCCTGTATAGTTGATCTTTGCTACTTGGATTTTTTTATGTAATTCATTGTCGAAGTGATCTTTCATTGACTGATTTTTGCTGTCTAATGTCTTCCTTGAGATTCCAGATCACCTGAAGCATGTATATCCTGAATTCTTTATCTGACATTCCATATGCTGCATCTATTACCTCTTCTAAAGTTGAGTTGACCTGCATTGCTTGTGGTCCTTTCTTTCCTTGTCTTTTCATACAGCTTGCGTTTCTTTCTGCTTGGTGAAACTGTTGTGTTTTTGTAATTTTCCCCCTGTATATTTATATTGCTCTTGTATTGTGGAAAAGTCTCCATTGCAGGTGCGGTTGGCGGCTGTGCTGCTCCTCCAATTGGGGTGATCTGTCTACCATGCTGACCGGCCGCTAGGCCTGTTCTGCCGGTCGGTCGTACGTCTGCCTACCTTGCAGGCATAGGTGTCGGCTCTGCTCTGCCCCTACTCCAATTGGGGTGACGTGACTACCACGCCGGTGGGTCGCTGGGCCTGTTCCAGGCACAGGTGGCAGCTCTGCTCTGCACCTCTGGCTTGATGACAAAATGAGAGAGACTCAGATGTTTGTGACTCACTTTCTTTACCAGGAGACCAACTATTTCTCTCGCCGCTGGTATCAATGAAGTTATCTCCTCCACTGCTTTGTGATCACATCAGATGTCTGCCATGTTGGTATCCCATGTAAATGGCAGCATTTCATTCCCTTTGTCGGGTGACCAAAGCAACGGGTGAGTCCTGACCGGCCCTCACAAGCCCCGTCTCAATCCTGTTGCCACTGTCTATGAAGGCTCAGTTGGCATTTACCTCTACAGTATTCAGCAGGACCCAGACCAAGAAACAGTTTCCGCAGGTTCTTTAGCCCTGGGCCAGAGCAGTTCCGGGACCCGGAATTCAGCCGCTCCGGGCTCGGTGTATGTTCTGATAGGAGAACGATCCAAGAAGCAATTTTCATGGGTTCTTTAGCACTGACCCTGAGTAATTTGTCTGCAAGATGAAGGCGAATGGCAGCCTGAAATTACCTATTCTGTATCTGAATGAGCTGTGATCAGTCGAAAACAGGGATGGTGACATCAGCTCTCCAAGATGGTGACCGCTATCTTCCTCTGTGGTCTCACCGGTGTGGAAAACCGAATTGGACCACTTCCTTCCCCCATTTCAAACCCAGAATTCAGCACGGAGCACAGTGATTGCCCAGATGGCAGGAGCCCGCATAATCCACAGACTGTATCTTTGTGTTGCTCTCTCGTCGTTTCCCAGCGCGCATTGCAGACACTAGCCGTGGGGCGATTTGCTAAATAAGCAGCGTGACCCTCCGTGAGGACAAATTGCTGGTGTTTGAGTCCCCGTAGCTGGTCCTTGTGCAATGGAAATCCTTCCTGTAGGTTTTGGAGCACACCAATTTTCCTGGAAATTTCTAATAAGATAGATTTTAGCCGTTCTAACTCGTCCTTCTCCTGCAAAGTGACGCGGCACAGGTGGGTAATGAACTCCCATCGCTGCCATAATATGATCCCCTGAAGTTAGTTTTCAGTACTAGGAAACAAACATGTATTTCAGGTGGAAAAATATTCCTGAGAATAATCTTCTCAAACGTTGATTATAAATCCAAATACATGAATATGAATGAATTTAGTTAGTGTATAATAAGACACATATATTTTATATTTTGAATAATCAGCAGAGTGAATACACACACACACACACACACACACACACACACACACACACACCTAAATACAGACATTACAAAGTAGCATTATGTATGGCAATCGAAATTCACCATGAAATATATATCATCCACAGATCCAAAAATATTGATTTTACTAAATATGGATTTATGTTGTTCAACTAGGAAGCTCACCCATAGGTTGAATTTTCAGTTCCAACAGCATTTAGAAGAAGTGTTTTCTTCTAACAATTTGTATTTGCAAAGTCAGTTACCTCACAAATATGTACGTGTGATACCATATAGTATTCTATATGTGCATATAAAAATGCATGTGCTGAATCAACTACAGAGAAAGGGAGACAGGAATTCACATATTTGTTAACTTTAAAAACACATAGAGAACTATTTTAACTACAAATTGACAAGATTTATAACACCAACCCTTTATCATGCAAAAGGAAAGTACAACTATACACCATGCCTCCTCTGAACTGGTTGTATTTCTATTCTGTGTGGGTTATTTTACTCCATCATATTAGGATTAGTAGTCAGAGTCTAGTAGGTTTGGGGTTAGTGTCAGGGATTCAGTATTTCAAATTGAAAATAGGAAAATAAATTCAATATTTATGCAAATATGTGATACAAAAAAATGTTCCCACTCTCATCCAGAACAATGCCTTGACATCATCTTCGCTTAAAGTAAGACACAATTAGAGGACATGATTTACAAAAATCTGTGAATACATATCTGGAATGGAATATGCTCAGGAGTTCATATACTTGGAGGTGGTATAGGAGTTTCCAAAAGTAAGGGACAGGGTAAACACTCCACAAACATGGAGCTCTGCTGGCCTAAAGACTTTTGAGAAACTGCCTCTGAGTTTGGGCACTTGAAATATATGTTGCTGTCAGGAGGTTTAGCTTCCGTTCTAGTTAGACCATCATAACTGGGTCTGCATCTATGTGACCTGGAGGACATTGTTTCTTATTTCCCAATGAACATGAGGCAGCAGTGATGAATTTTTTCTTTGTAGATAAACTGTAGCCACTGCGCGCTAAGTGTCTCCTCGTCTTTACTGTAAAGCCATTTTTTCATCCTCCACTTTTTGTGGTGTTTCTTGCTGCTGCACTGGGAGTTTGGTATCTGTTTCTTGAAATACAAGGAGTTCCACTGGGACAAAGTGCTGGAGGGAATTCTGTCACATGTGGTGGGTCAGGGTCTGCAGGAGAATGCACCAAGCAAGCTTCTTTCCCACAGAGCTTGCCCCATTGACCATAGCAACCTGATTCTGAATATTGTCCTGAAACCTCTCCATATAACAAGATGCTTTTACATACAAGGGTCTGCTGGATGCAAAATGTCAGTCACAAACCATTTGGAAGCCAATGGCAGATAAACATGGCCTCACCACAGATGTTATTTCAGACACCTCCCCACCACTCCTCTAGGCCAACTACTCAGCAGGCTCCAAATTACTGGCATCTCTGTTCTACAGCATTTTCGTGAAACCAAGTCAATCAAGGCACTGTCTGGTATACTCATAATCAGCAACAGGAATCCAAAGTTTCTCCAGTGCCACTTGGTCAAGGGAATTTCAAAAATTTGGTGGTATTTATCTAGCTATTTTTTAAGGATGAAGTTGGAGGCACTGTGGGTTTCCAATCATTCAGGAACCATTAAATGGCGAGGAAACTCATTTGAACGAAAGAAATGGAGAACTATCACAGGCAAAGCTTCCCAAAGTGTGGCCAAAAGGTCACATGAAGCCAGGCTCATTGAGGTCTACAATGTGAGCTCCATGTGTGTTATGACTCTCAACTATGGCTGCCAAGTCTTTAACAATAAAATCGTGTGATATCCTGGCTGAGATTACTTATGCTCTGTGGAAAGCCACCCTGGGCCTAGATCTCAGTTTCCAAGGGCGAATCTCGTGTGTGGCCTCCTAAAATCTCAACACAATTCATGGCAATACTTCTCTGAGGACAGTTCCACAACTCAGTCTCTAAGGGGAATCACACCAGAGTTCAAGCCCAGGTGGAACCAGACATCTCTTCCAACCACCACACAAATGACCACAATTAAAAACAAAAGACTCCCACATGGCACTCATCTTCTTCCATATAGACACTAATAATAACCTCTGGCTTGAGGTTTTCATGAGGGGCACAGACCAACACAGTGTTCAAAATAAGCACCCTCGCACCTCATTTGTCACAAGTCAGGGTTGCCTGGACACCCTTCCTTTGAACATGGAATGATCATAGAGCCCTGCCTTTAATACTGCTCCACAATTCCAATTTGAGGCTTACTGACTGTGGGATTTAGATTCTTTATGTGAACTGGAGTCATGAGTAATCACAAGTACCAGTGGGCTAGACTCTGCAAGGCTTTGAAGTACTCATTTGATGCAAAGGATCCCTATTCTCACTTGATGGAGATCAGGAACCTTACAGAGGAAGGCGAGAGACGTAGTCCACAATAAATGCTTTTTGGACATTTTGGATTTGGGTGCACACATGGGATCTTTCTTTAGGTCCATTAGGTGCTGAGTATCTAAGCCACAGCCTCACACAGGGCCAAGTGGCCAATTCAGACACATCCCTTTCCAAACAATTAAGCAAAGAGCCCCAGGTGATGCCCATTCATTTCCATTTGAAAACTGTTTTCTTCAGGCTTCACAAAGGCGTGGCCTAATCAAAGACCTTCCTGTTATTCAGTGCAACAGAAGAATAGGTATGCAAAAGGCCCAAAGCAGGGTTTCTCCACAGAGACTTTACTGGTCACATTGATATCTGAGTTTTCTGAGATGCTCCTATTCCCTTCAGCTATCCTGTACATGGCCATGTCCCAGAGCTTGGAGGTGGTACATATCTTGGACACATAACCATGAGCCTATTATGGTTAGTGGCCAGAATTCAGGCAGAAAACAGGAACTTAGGAAGACAGTAGGTGTTGCCCATCCAGAAGGCAAGCCAAGTCCATCTATAAATTGGGAAGGATGAATGCTGGGAAGCTTTCTACTAGACAGAACACATCCATTGATGCATGCTCTTTCTAATGTCTTCATCCACGAACACAGTGGGATACCCAGACATAGAAACACACTCCTTGTCAAACGACTTTCTAGAAACCATCCACTCCAAAATGAACATACTGCCTTTCCTACCTATTCTCAGAAAATGAGACAAGACCACAAACTCACACCCAACCCACAAAGGCACCTCCTTCCCCCAAGTAGGTCTGTGACTATCCGGAGTGTCCTCTTACTGGTGGGCCATACTATGTTCCCAGAAATGGCCTGTCCTGTCTCAGATCTGGTCTCCTTGGCCAACTCTGTGAGGTTATTAGGAGCCAGCGGTGAGCCATTACATGGAGATGACTTTTTCTCTCTCAGGTCCTTCATAGCTGCATACATCTTCTCCAGGGATCATTTCTGTATGGACCTTTGAGGATCTTAGCATGTGGAAGATCTGCTACATTCCTATATTGAAAGACCAACTCTGTCTCTAATCTTCTGTAAAGTTAGATTGAGGGAACAGTGTATGGTTAGGATTAATAACATGTTCGATATGAATTAGGAATCATTCTGCAGGAATGATTGGGAAGCTGCAATATTTACAAGAAAATATAGGTGAAATATTAGTATGAAAACAGAAATGTAGGTAAGATTTGAAGCCCAGAAGGGCATTGGGCCCTTGATTGGGATACTTAGATTTGAATTATTTTCTGCAGAGATGTCTCAGATAAATTCAGTACAATGGCATAGGACCTTGTACGTTGGATGATGGAATGTTGAAGAGAACTTCTAGTCAAAGAGGGATAGTTGAAATTATTAGAAAGATATTCAGTTTCAGAAAGAAGAGTGAGTATAGGTTTTGGACAAAAGTTCTCCAGCAATAGGGTTTCGGATAGAGAGTGAATTTAAATGTGAGCACATGTGAAGAGTCAGTCACAATGAGGAACTGGGGAAAATATGTCGGTAAGCAGATATCAATAGAGACATTAAGAAATCAGGAAAAGTATAAAGTGAGTGATAGGATTAGATATTTTCAACAGGGTTGAGTTTGAATATATAATCTAAGGAAGAAAAAAATATGTTGTCACAAATAGGATTGACATTTGAGAACATTAGGCAACATGTACATGGATGTTTTTAGTAATCCATGCTCACTTTCAATTTAGGCTTTGGTACAATCATATGTTTGACCTTTGCATTTTGGGTCCAGAATATTACTGTGATAAAATGTATATGTAGATTGGGTGACATAAGTATTTCTTATACCATTTCTGAGAGCAATATTTTGAAGATGTATAAATTATTATTGGCGGTACAAAGATTTGTACTCTGTGTCTATGAATATAGAATTAATGCATGAATTGACAATACTGTGAATAAATAATATAACTGTCTCCACTTTAAATAATGGATTGAATTGATATGTGAAAATATACACAAAAACTTATATTGATATACAATCATTCATTTCAACCAGTTACACATCTAATTGTATAATTGCGTTATGTTTTATTATAAAGATTGTGTGAGATTTGCTTCAAAAGTGATTATAGAAATCGAAAATAATGTGTTTGGAAAGAAGTCTCATTAAAAGACCAGTCAAGAAACCTGGAGGAATACATGTGTTCTGAAGCAGTAAGTGATTGAAAGAGAAACAAATGCCTATAAATTTGTGAATTTGTGGATGAACTATATATCCTATGATGTGCATGAACTGAAGAAATATTAACGAACCAATGTTGAATAAAAATGAACATCAAAATACACACCATGTCCCATAGGAATCTAACTGCATTGATGTTAAACTGGGTCAATTACTGTAGAAATATTAGTATTTGTATGCACATTCACTGAAGTTAGTTTTAAGTACTAGAAAACAAATATGTAGTTCAGGTAAATGAATACTTCTGAGAATAATCTTGTGAAATTTTTATTATAAATCCACATACATGAACATGAATGAATTTCGGTAGTGTATATAAGACACATATATTTCATATTTTGAAAAATCTTCAGAGTGTGTATATATATATATATATATATATATATATATATATAAACACACACCCAAAACCCACACAGAGATATTAAAAAGTACCAATATATAAGCCAATCAATATTCATCATGAAATATATAACATCCACAGATGCAAAATAATTTATTTTACTGAGCATGGATTTATGTACAATGTTGTTCTCCTAGGAAGCTCACACATAGGTTGAATTTTCAGTTCCAACTGCTTTTAGGAGGAGTGATCTTTTCTCACAATTTGTATCTCCAAGTCAGTCAAGTCACAAAAATGTACGTGTGATACCAGGTAGGATTCTATATGTGCATATAAAAATACATGTGCTGAATAGGCTACAGAGAAAGGGCATATAAAAATACATGTGCTGAATAGGCTACAGAGAAAGGGAGACAGGAATTCACATATTTGTTAACTACAAAAACCCATGGTGAACTATTTTAATTAAAAATTGACTAGATTTATAACACCTACACTTTATCATGCAAAAGGCAAATCCAACTATACACCATGCCTCCTCTGAACTGTTTGTATTTCACTTCTGTTTGCATTATTTCTCTCCACCATATTAGGGTTAGTAGTCAGAGTCTAGTAGGGTATGGGTTAGTGTCAGGGATTCAGTATTTTGAATGTAAAATAGGAAAATGAATCAAATGTGTATGCAAATATGTGCTACACAAAATCTTCCTACTCTCATTCACAACAATACCTTGACACTATCTTTGCCCCAAGTAAGACAAAATAAAAGAAGAAGATTTAGAAAATCTGTGAATACATATCAGGAATGGAACATGGTTACGAGTTCACAATATTGGAGGTGGTAGAGGAGTTTCCAAAAGTAAGGGACAGGGTAAATACTGCACAAATATGGAGATCTGCCAGCCTAAAGACTTCTGGAGAACCTGCCTCTGAGGTTGGCCACTTGAAGTATATGTTGTAGTCAGGACCTATGGCTTCCTTTCTAGTGAGACCACCAAAGCTGGGTCTCCATCTATGTGACCTGCAGAACATGGTTTCTTATTTTCCAAAGAACGTGAGGCAGCAAGGCTAAATTCTCTCTTTGTAAGTAAACTCTTGCCACTGAAGGCTAAGTGTGGCCCCGTGTGGACTGTGAAGCCATTTGGTCATCCTCCACTTTTCATGGTGTCCTTGCTGCTGCACTGGGAGTTTGGTATTGGCTTCAGGAAATACAAGGAATTCAACTGGGTCACAGTGCTGGAGGGAGATCTGTCACGTGTTGTGCGTCAGGGTCTGCAGGAGAATGCACCAACCAGGCTTCTATCCCACATAGCTTGCCCCCTTGACCATAGAAACCTGATTCTGAACATTGCCCTGAAACCTCTCCATTCAACAAGATGCCTTTACATACAAGGGTCTGCTGGCTGCACCATGTCAGTTACAAGCCTTTTGGCAGATCCACATGACCCCACCACAGAAGTTTTATCACAGACCTGCAAAACACTGCTCTAGGCCCACTACTCAGCAGACTTTAACTTATTTGCATCATTGTTCTACACCATTTTCATGAAACCCAGTCAATCAAGGCACTGTCTGGTACACTCATGATGAGCAACAGGAAATCCAAAGTGTATCCAGTGTCACCTGGTGATGGGAATTTCAAATTTTTATGATGTTTATCTAGCCATTTTTCAAGGATGAGGTTGGAGGCACTGTGGGATTTAATTCATTCTGGAAACATTAAAAGGTGAGAAAGCCCATTTCAATGAAAGATCTGGAGAACTCTCACAGGCAAGACTTCCCAAAGAGTGGCCAAAAGATCAAATGAAGCCAGGCCCATTGAGGTCTACAATGTGAGGTCCATGTGTGTTTTTACTCTCAACTATGGCTGTCAAGTCTTTCAGAATAAAATCATGTGATATTCTGGCTCAGATTCCCAGTGCTCTGTGGGAAGCCCCCCGGGCCTAGATCTCAGTTTCCAAAGGCCACTACCATGTGTGGCCTCCAAAAATCCCAACACAATTCATGGCAATACATCTCTGCAGTCATTTCCAGAACTCAGTCTCTAAGAAGACTCACACCAGAGTTCAAGCCAAGGTGGACCCAGTCATCTCTTCCATCAGCCAAACAAATGACCACAATTAAAACCAAAACACTCCCACATGGCTCTCAACTACTTCCACATAGACACTCATCATAACCTCTGGCTGGAAGTTTCCATGAGGGGTGCAGCTGAAGACAGTATCCAAAATATGCTCCCTACCCTCATTTGTCTAATGTCAGGGTGGCTTGACAACCTATCTGTGAACAAGGAGTGATCAATTAGGCCTGCCATTAATACTGCTCTGCTTCTCCAATTTGAGCCTTATGTCTGTGGGGTTTAGATTCTTTATGTGAATTGGAGTTATGAGAAAATTCAAGCACCTATGGGCTTGCCTCTGCAGGGCTTTGAAAAACTTTTTGAACCAAAGATACCTATTCTCACTTGATGGAAGTCAGGAACCTTACAGAGGAAGGCGAGAGACTTCATCCACAAGACTGCTCTTTTTCCATTTTGGTTTTGGATGCACACATGAGATCTTTCCTTAGATTCATCAGGTGGTGAGAATCTAAGTCACAGCCTCACACAGGGCCAAGAGGCTGATTCAGACACATCCCTTTCCACGGCAATTAAGCAAAGAGCCACAGGTGATGCTCATTATTTTCCATTAGACAACTGTTTTCTTCAGGTTTCACAAAGGGGTGGACTGAGGCAAAGACCTTCCAGACATTCAGGGCAACGGAACAATAGGTAAACAAAAGGCCCAAATCAGTGTTTCTCCACTGACACTTTACTGGTCACACTGATATCTGAGTTTTCTGAGTTCCTCTCCATTCCCTTCAGCTATCCAGTACAAGGCCATGTTATAGAGTTTGGAGGTGGTACATATCTTTTACACAAAACCATGAGCCTATTCTTGAGAGTGGCCAGAATTCAGGAAGAAAACAGGAACTTAGGAAGATAGCAGGTGTTGCCCATTCATAAGGAAAGCCGTAGTCCATTCATAAATTTGGCAGGATGAATGCTGAGAAGCTTTCTACTAGACAGAACAATTCCATTGATGCATTCTCTTTTCTAATGTCTATAACCACAGACACAGTGGAATACACAAACCCACAACCACACCCACAAAGGCAACTCTTTCCTCCAAGTTGGTCTGTGACTATCCAGAGTGTCCTCTGACTGGTGGGCCATACTATGTTCCCCAAAATTGCTTGTCCTGTCTCAAATCTGCTTTCCTTTGCTAACTCTGTGAAGTAGTCAGGAGTCAGCGGTGAGCCAATACCTGCTTTATCAGAAAAGAATTATCTTCAGAGTTTCCCTGGCATTTGGCCATCCTCACATCTGTAGGTAAGTGCCGCAGCCCGGCTGGCTGGGCAAAATAACCGGGGGGGTGACGAACAACTTGGGTAGACTGATGCAGCAGGAGTGGAAGCCAATTATTGTTGAATAAGAGCGGTATTTATACATTTTACACAGCCTATCTAATTAGCATGAAATAGATACAGCAGTCAAACAATAAGGAATCTCCACACTTAATGGCTCACTTTTGTTACTTCACAAACCACTCCCTCTGGCATTTTGCCAGGCGCCATCCAGACTTTTTTTACAGACTCTAACATTTCTCTGGCAAAATAACAGGTGCCAATCTGACTTGTTTACAGACCTTAACAGGTAAGAAGAAAGACTGACTCTGTCTTTGGTAAATTCAAACAAGTGAGACCACTGGGACTGGGATTGGTAATGGCTCTGGGTGCCTGGCTTCCTGGATCCCAAGTTCAGAGACTTTCATCATCAAGGAAGTGAGGTGTGGTCACATCTTTCAGGAACTGAATGAGGTAACTGCCTTGGCAACCACTTTGTCCTAACAGTTGCTTCCAAGGGTCCCATGAGATGGAGGCTGCCCCTACTTCCTGTGACACTTTCATATGTTAGAATGGTATATCAACCATACGCACCTGGGAAGAGCTTTCCACACAGGCCTGGTTTGGTCTACTCTACATTAAGAAGAGTGAGGCTGATTCAGACACATTCCTTCATCCTACCAGGTTCTTTGCCATGGAGATGTCTTTTGCTCTCTCAGGTCCTTCATAGCTGCCTACATCTTCTCCAGAGATCATTTCTGCATGTACCTTTGATGTTCTCAGCAGGTGGAAGATCCCATACATTCCTGTATTGTAAGACCAACACTGTCGCTGCTCCTCAGTAAAGTTAGATTGAGGGAACAGTGTATGATTAGTGTTATTAACATGTTCGATATGGGTTAGGAACCATTCTGCTGCATGAATAATGGTATTGGGAACCTGTGATATTTATAAGAATATAGAGGTGAAATATATGTACGAAAACAGAAATCTAAGTAAGATTTGAAGCCCAGAACTTCATTTGTCCCTTGATTGGGATACTTAGCGTTGAATTACATTCTGCACAGATGTTTCAGATAAATCGATATACAATGGCATAGGACCTTTCACCTTGGATGATTGAATGTAGAAGAGAACATCCAGTCAAAAAGTGATAGTCGGTAGGATTAGGAAGATAGTCGGTAGGTTTAGGAAGAAGAATGAGTGTAGGATTTGGAACAAAAGTTCTTTAGAACTAGGGTATCGCTAAGAGAGTGAATGTAAATATCAGCACATGTGATGAGGAAGTCACAATGATTAACTGGGGAAAATATGTAGGAAAGCAGATATCAATAGAGACATTACAAAATCAGGCAAAGTATAAAGTGAGTGACAGGATTAGACATTTTCAACATGTTTGAGTTTGAATATATAATCTTTGGAAGAAACAAATATGTAGTCACCAATAGGATTTTCATTTGAGAGCATTAGGCAACCTGGACATGGATGTTTTTAGTAATCCATGTTCACTTTCCATTTAGGTTTTGTACAATCATAAGTGTGACCTTTGCTTTTTGTGTCCAGAATATTACTGTGATAAAATGTATATGGAGATCAGGTGACATGGGTATTTCTTCCACCATTTCTGGGAGCTATATATTGAGGACGTATAAATTAGTATTGGGGGTACAAAGAGGTGTACCTGTGTCTATGAATATAGAGATAATTCGTGAATAGACTGTACTGTGAATAAATAATATAACTGGTTCCACTTTAAATAATGGATTGAATTGATATCTGAAACTAAGTAAGAAATCTTATATTGATATACAACCATTCATTCCAACCAGTTATACATCTAATGGTAATATTAGTGTTATGGTTTATTGTGACGGGTTTGTGCGTTTTGCTTCAAATGTGATAATGGAAATCGAAAATAATGTTTTTGGGAAGAAGTCTCATGAAAAGAGCAGTTATGAAACATGGAGGAATACATGTGTTCTCAAGCAGGAAGTGATTGAAAGTGAAACAAATGCCTATAAATTTGAGAAATTTTGATGAAACATATATGCTATGATGTGCATAAACTGAAGATAGTAATGTACCAGTGTTGAATAAAAATGAACGTTAAAATACACATCATGTCTCATAGAGTCTACTTGCATTGATGTTCAACTGGGTCAGTTACTGTAGAAATATTAGGATTTGGGGGGGAATTAATAATACAATTTATTTTAGCACTAGCATGCCACAGAATGTAGAGGAAAGATCAATGGATTTTTAGTTATAGCACTAATAATCTAACATTTAGTGACTATTTTGGATAGTCTAGAAATTACATAAGGCTATGTAACATGTTTTTTTTTTATTTAACATTCATCAAAGCTTGGAATTTTCGTAATATTACTTCTTTTTTCTTTTTTTATTTTTTCAGTTGTTCATTGACCTTCATTTTGTTTATTTGTATGTGGTGCTGAGAATAGAACCATGTGCCTCACACATGCTAGATAAGCATGTTACCTCTGAGCCACAAACCCAGCCCCTCCACTTCTATCTTAACATCATACACTCATGTCCCTCTTCTTTACTCACTTTCTTCCTCATTTTCCCCCTTCTCTCCCTTCCTTTTTGGTTTCCCCTCCATATCTATTTTTCTCTCATGTCATTACAAACAGTAGTATGCTATGAAATTTAAATTTAAGACTGTTTTTTATAGTCATTCTTTTTCTTGAGAAAATTTAAAAATTATAATCACCTGATAGATATATTACAATACATTTATTATACATATGTATCTATATTCATGCATATGCATTACATATATTATATATATATATATATATATATTTAAAAGTACTTTGATTTTCCTGTTAGAAATAATATAGACCAAGTCTTTCTTAATTCTCAATTCTTCCATAATTAACATCTTACAGTGAAAATCAAATAAACATATTTAAGTAAACAGGTATCATTCTTATTTATCAATACTGATAATTTAAAGTTTTATATCACATTAAGCTGTAATGTGGCATATTAACTCTTATGAATTAGAGAAATTTTATTTGAACAACCTATTATTTAAGGACCATATGCACTGACATTTTAAATGGCTTTCTTGTGATTTCAATTTCTATCAATTGTGTATTAATTGCCAAATACTTATTTTAGTACTTTTCATGTTCAAAATTGATATAAAGTCAATTGTTTAATTCTTCTTGTAAGTAGTTACTTATTACAGTAAGGACATTATTAATAATACTACATCTTTATAAGAAAAATGGTACAAATTTATTTTCATGCAAAATTAAGAATAATTGTATGCTCTAGATGTTTGATTGTTGATACATATAACAAAGAGCTTTTGATGAGTCTCTTCCCCAGTAAAACATAAAATGCAAAGATATAGTTAGGTTTGTATGTCCAAATAAAGATAAGAAAAAATACACATTATCAGCTAGAAACTATTAAATAAAAGATGAAAAGAACAATCCAACACATTGTACGAACTTGTCAGATGAGGTAGTATTCTGGAAGAATAGCCTAAGACTAGACCTTGTCCATGACAAAATATTCACGAAAAAAATGAAATATGAAAAGTGTAGAAAATGCTATGAATTTTTCATGAAGTTAGGTGAATTATCCTTTAATCTCAATTTATGTGCATTTTCTGGTAAAATAAATTTGTGATATTCACAAAACAAAGTTTCTGTATAGCAAAATGAATACATCTGAACCCATTTTTAGCTGATTTCTTCCCACTAAATTTTAAACCTTTATTTATTTATTTATTTTTATTGGTTGTTCAAAACATTACAAAGCTCAAGATATATCATCTTTCATACATTTGACTCAATTGGGTTATGAACTCCCATTTTTTCCCCAAATACGAATTGTAGAATCACATCGGTTACACATTCACATTTTTACATAATGGCATATTAGTGACTGTTGTATTCTGCTACCTTTCCTATCCCCTACTATCCACCCTCTCCTCCCCTCCCATCTTCCCTCTCTACCTCATCTGCTATTGTTCAATTCTCTCCATTGTTTCCCCCTCACTTCCCCTCACAACATCTTATATGCAATTTTGTGTAACATTGAGAGTTTCCTACAATTTTCATAAGCTTTCCCTTCTCTCTCCCTTTCTCTCCCCCCATTCGTCTTTGTTTAATGTTAATCTTTTCCTCATGCTCTTCCTCCCTGTTCTGTTCTTATTTGTTCTCTTTATAACAGAGAAGACATTTGGCATTTGTTTTTTAAGGATTGGTTAGCTTCGCTTAGCATAATATGCTCTAATGCCATCCATTTCCCTGCAAATTCTATGATTTTGTCATTTTTTGTGCTGTGTAATACTCCATTGTGTATAGATGCAACATTTTTTTTATCTATTAATCTATTGAAGGGCATCTAAGTTGGTTCCACAGTCTAGCTATTGTGAATTGTGCTGCTATGATCATTGATGTGGCAGTATCCCTATAGTACGCTATTTTAAGATCCTGAGAGAACATTCCAAGAAGGGTGATAGCTTGGTCAAATGGTGGATCCATTTCCAGCTTTTCCAGGAATATCCATACTTCTTTCAAAATTGGCCTCACCAATTTGCAGTCCCACCAGCAGTGTACAAGTGTATCCTTTTCCCCAAATCCTCGCCAACACTTATTGTTGTTTAACTTCATAATGGCTGCTGTTCTTACTGGAGTCAGATGGTATCTTAGGGTGGTTTTGATTTGCATTTCTCAGACTGCTAGAGATGGTGAGCATTTTTTCATGTACTTGTTGATTGATTGTATGTCCTCCTCTGTGAAGTGTCTGTTTAGGTCCTTGGCCCATTTGTTGATTGGGTTATTTGTTATCTTATTGTTTAATATTTTGAGTTCTTTGTATATTTTGGATATTGGGGCTCTATCTGAAGTGTGAGGGGTAAAAATTTGTTCCCAGGATGTAGGCTCTCTATTTACCTCTCTTATTGTTTCTCTTCTTGAGAAAAAACTTTTTAGTTTAAGTAAGTCCCATTTGTTTATTCTTGTTATTAACTCTTGGGCTATTGATGTCTTATTAAAGAAATTGGAGCCCGACCCCACAGTATATAGATCATAGCCAACTTTTTCTTCTATGAGACGCAGTGTCTCTGATTTGATATCTAGCTCCTTGATCTATTTTGAGTTAACTTTTGTGCATGGTGAGAGAATGGGATTCAGTTTCATTTTGTTGCACATGGATTTCTAATTTTCCCTGCACCATTTGTTGAAGATGCTATCCTTCATCCATTGCATGTTTATAGCCACTTTATCAAATATAAGAAAGTTGTAATTTTGTGGATTGGTTTCTCTGTCCTCCATTCTATACCATTGGTCCACCTGCCTGTTTTGGTACCAGTACCACACTGTTTTTGTTACTCTTGCTTTGTAGTAAAGTTTGAACTCTAGTATCGCTATACCTCCCGATTCACACTTCCTGCTTAGAATTCCTTTTGCTATTCTGTGTCTTTTGTTTTTCCATATGAATTTCATGATTGCTTTATCATTTCTACAAGAAATGCCGTTGGGATTTTGATTGGCATTGCTTTAAACCTGTAGAGAACTTTGGGTAATTTCGCCATTTTGATGAATTTAGTTCTGCCTATCCATGAACAGGGTACATTTTTCCATCTTCTAAGATCTTTTTCTATCTCTCTCTTTAGGGTTCTGTGGTTTTCACCTCTTTTGTTAGGTTGATTTCCAAGTATCTTATTTTCTTTGAGGATATTTTGAATGGAGTGGTTTTCCTCATTTCCATTTCAGAAGTTTTGTTGCTGATATACAGAAATGCCTTTGATTTATGCGTGTTGGTTTTATATCCTTCATTTATTAACTCTAGCAGTTTCTTTGTAGACCCTATTGGGTCTGTTAAATATATTACCATGTCATCCACAAATAGCGATAATTCAAGTTCTTCTTTTCCTATTTTTATGCCTTTAATTTCTTTTGTCTGTCTAATTGCTCTGGCTAGTATTTCAAGAACTAAATTGAATAGAAGTGGTGATAGAGGGCATCCCTGTCTTGTTCCAGATTTCAGAGGGAATGCCTTCAGTTTTCTCCATTTAGGATTATCCTAGCCTGAGGTTTAGCATATATAGCTTTTACAATGTTGAGGTAAGTTCCTGTTATCCCTAGTTTTTCTAGTGTTTCGAACATAAAGGGATGCTGAACTTTGTTGAATGTTTTACTACATCTATCGAGATGATCATATGGTTCTTGTCCTTAAGTCTATCGATGTGGTGAATAGCATTTATTGATTTCCGTATATTGAACCAGCCTTGCATTCCAGGGATGAATCCTACTTGATCATGGTGCACAACTATTTTGATATGTTTTTGTATTCAATTCACACGGATTTTATTGAGAATTTTTGCATCCAACTTCATTAGAGATATTGGTCTGTAGTTTTCTTTTTTGAAGTGTCTTTGTCTGGTTTTGGGATCAGGGTGATTTTGGACTCCGAGAATGAATTTGGAAGAGCTCCTTATTATTCCATTTCTTGATATAGCTTGAATAGTATTGGTATTAATTCTTCTTCGAAGGTTTTGTTGAACTCCGCTGTATACCCATCAGGTACAGGGCTTTTTTTGATTGGTAGTCTTTTGATGGCTTCTTCCATTTCTTTCTTTGTTTTTGGTCTGTTAAAATTGTGTGTGTCTTCTTGACTGAATATGGGCAGATCGTATGACTTAAGAAATTTATCGATATTATAACTATCTTCTATTTTATTGGAATATAGGATTTCAAAATACTTTCTAATTATCTTCTGTATTTGTGTACTGTCTGTTGTGATATTGCCTTTTTCACTCCGTATGTTAGTAATTTGAGTTCCCTCTCTTCTTCTCATCCTTAGCATGGCTAAGGGCCTGTAAATCTTATTTATTTTTTCAAAGAATCAACTTTTAGTTTTATCAATTTTTTCAATTTTTTTTTTGTTTGTTTCAGTTTCGTTGATTTCTGCTCCAATTTTAATTATTTCTTGTCTTCTACTACATTTGCTGTTGTTTTGCTCTTCCTTTTCTAGGTTTTTGATGTGTACTGTGAGTTTATTTATTTGTTGTTTTATTCTTTTTTTGAGGAAAGAACTCCAAGAAATGAATTTCCCTCTTAAAACTGCCTTCTTTGTGTCCCATAGATTCCAGTATGTTGTGTCTGTATTGTCATTTGTTTCTAAGAATTTTTTTATCTCCTCCTTTATGTCTTCTGTAACCCATTGATCATTCAGTAGAATATTGTTCATTTTACATGTGATGTAGGATTTTTCCTTCCTTCTATTCTCATTGATTTCCAGTTTCATTCCATTATGATCAGATATGGTGCATGGTATTATCTCCACGCCTTTATATTTACTAAGAGTTGCCCAATGGCATAATATATGGTCTAACTTGGAGTAGGATCCATGTGCTGCTGAGAATAAAGTGTATCCACTTGATGATGGTTGATATATTCTATATATGTCGGTTAAGTCAAGGTTATTGATTGTGCTGTTGAATTCTATAGTTTCTTTATTCAGTTTTTTATAGAGGATCTGTCTAATGGCGAGAGCGGTGTGTTGAAGTCACCCATAATTATTGTGTTGTAGTCTATTTGACTCTTGAACTTGAGGCGAGTTTGTTTTATAAGCATTGCAGCTCAATTGTTTGGTGCATACCAATTGATAATTGTTATGTCTTCTTGGTGGATGGTTCCTTTTAACAATATATAGTGTCCTACTTTATCCCTTTTGATTAACGTAGGTTTGAAGTTGATTTTATATGATATGAGTATGGCCACACCTGCTTGCTTCCGAGGGCCATGTGAGTGGTAAGATTTTTCCCAACCTTTCACTTTCAGCCTGTGTATGTCTTTACCTATCAAAAGAGTCTCCTGAAGGCAGCATTTTGTTGGATTTATTTTTTTGATCCAGGTTACTAGCCTATGTCTCTTGATTGGTGAGTTTAGATTTTTAACATTTAAGGTTACAATTGAAATATGATTTATACTTCCAGTCATGTTTATTTATTTATTTATTTTAATTTGGGTAGTTTTTACTTTTTGGTTATTTTCTTACCCCTTTACTGAGATACCTCCCACTGTTAGTTTTGGGCACTATTTTTCAATTCCTCTTCTTGTAGTATTTTGCTCAAAATGCTTTGCAGTGCTGGTGTTCTGTCTGCGAATTCTTTTAGCTTTTGTTTATCAAGAAAGACTTAATTTCATTGTCAAATCTGGAGCTTAATTTTGTTGGATACAGTATTCTTGGTTGGAATCCATTATTTTTCAGTGTTTGAAATACATTGTTCAAAGATCTTCTCGCTTTCAAAGTCTGTGATGAAAAATCAATTGTTAACCTAATTGGTTTACCCCTGAATGTTATCTGCCTACTTTCTCTCGTAGCTTTTAATATTCTCTCCTTGTTCTGTATGTTGGCTATCTTCATAATTATATGTCTTGGAGTTTGTCTATTATGGTTTTGAATGTTTGAGGTCCTGTAGGCTTCCAGGATATGGCAATCCATTCCATCTTTCATCTCTGGGATGTTTTCTAGAATTATTTCATTTAATATGTTGTCCATTCCTTTGGTTTGAATCTCTATGCCTTCTTCTATCCCGATGACTCCCAATTTTGGTTTTTTTATGACATCCCATATCTCTTGAATAGTTGCTCATGGGATTTAAGCATGTTTTCTGTGTTGACTATATTCTTTTCAAGTTGACAAACTTTGTCTTCATTATCTGATGTTCTGACTTCTACTTGATCTAGTCTATTTGAAATATTCTTGTTTGAGTTTTTAATTTGGTTTATAGTTTCCTGCATTTCTAGAATTACTGTATGATTTTTTAAAAGATCTCTATCTCCTGGTAAACCTTGTTCTTTGCCATTTGAATTTGGTTGTTTAATTCATTTTCAAAATATACTTTTATTTCTTGGACTTGCTGCCTCATGTCTTCTCTATTATTCCTTTCCATCTGAGTTAGGTATGACTTAAGTTTTTTCCCTATCCCTGTTTCTGATGCTTCTAGGTTCTCCTGTAGTATTAAGTTGTCCTTCATTGATTCTACACCTTTTTTTCCCCTTGTTTTTTCATGATGTTCACGTTATTTTCTGGCTCTATTTGATTGCTGTGTTTCTGCTCTCTTCTATAGATTTGTTATGGGTTTATATATCTCTGTTTTCTCTCCTTTGTGTTGCTAGACTATGCCTGCTTAAGTGGATTTCGCTGTTAAGGAATTCTGACAGCCGAGCTCCAGTGATGTCACCTCTCTGCTGTGGTGGGCCCCAGGCTCCTTGCTGGAGTGTCCGAATTGGGGGGGTGGACTGGATTGTCTCTGGTTGGTTTCAGCTCCCGGTCGCTGGCATGCCGGCAGTCTCCAGCCACCCAGTAGCGCGGGCAGCGGATGGGCTGTCGCCGGCGGGTGGGTGATCTCTAGCCACACAGTTGCACGTTCGGTCGTCGGCAGGCGAGCGTTCTCCAGCCATCAAGACATGCCGTCAGCAGGTGGGCTGGCGCCGGCAGGAAGGTGGTCTCCAGTTGCCCAGTCACACTGGCAGCGGTCTGGCGTTCTCCAGCCACCCAGTCAGGAGGGCCTGGCCTCTAGTCCCCTGGTTTATCCTGCTAGTCCTGATTTCTCCTGCTAGACCAGATTTCTCCTGAGTGATGCTTCTCGGCAGCTCAAACTGTTCTCCGGGTCTGCCGTTTGTTGGGTGGGGAGGGTGTCTATTGTGAACCCTGGAACTCTATTGTTTTAATATTTTCCGCTTGCCCCTCGCCCCGCACTGGCTAGACAAGTTTCATTTTTGCCGCTGATGGGAAGGGGAGATGAAGGTCAGGTGCCTCTAGTTTTCCCCCAGTCTTTATGCAGACTTGCTCTGATTATCCCTCCCCCAAAAGCCTAGGAGAGATTTTATGCGAATTTTCCTCTGTATGTGAGATGAGCTGAGAAACACACACCTGTTTTATTGTTGCAATCTGTCTGGGAGTGGTGGTGGTTACTTCAGCTCTCCAAGATGGTGGCTGCTGGTTTCCTTTGTGGAGTTTCCACTTTGGGGGATAGAAATGTACTGCTAACTTTCCCGTCTGAAATCCCAAATTCAGCTGGGGGCTCAGTGGATGCTCAGCCAGCAGAATTCCACAGAATCTGCAGCAACGTTTCTCCCTGCTTGCTGGTCGCTTCTCGGTGGTGCCTCACCATTTGTAGACACGGGGCAGGTCACGCGGATAAATCAGAATGGATCTCCGGTTGCACAAGTGGCTTGTGTTTGAGACTCAATTACCGGACCTCGGTGGTGGAAATCATTCTTCTAGATTTCGGTAAACACCCATTTTCCTGTAAGATCCTAACAAGATAGTTTTTCATCGTTCTAACTCGTTATTCACCTGCGCAGTGGCAGAGTACACTGGGTGTGATACACTGTCTTCACAGTCATCTTGCAATGCCGAAATATTAGGATATGGATGCACCATTTACTGAAAACTGTTTCAGTACTAGGAAAAAATATGTATTTCAGGTGGATGAATATTTCTGAGATTAATTTTTTAAAAAGTGGATTATAAATCCACATACATGAATATGAATGAATTTAGGGAGTGCATAATAAGACACAAATATTTCATATTTTGAAAAATCTGGAGAGTATATATATATATATATATATATATATATATATATATATATATACATATACACACACACACACACAGACATTAAAAACTAGCAATATATATGTCAATTGAAATTCATCATGAAATACATATCATCCACAGACCCAAAAATATTCATATACTTAACATGGATTTATGTATAATGTTGTTCAACTAGGAGGCTTACCCATAGGTTGAATTTTCAGTTCCAACAGCATTTAGGAGGAGTGATGTCTTCTCAAAATTTGTATTTGCCAAGTCAGTCACCTCACAAAAATGTACGTGTGATACCAGGTACGATTCTATATGTGCATATAAAATTACATGTGCTGAATAGGCTACAGAGAAAGGGAGACAGGAATTTACATATTTGTTAACTTTCAAAACACACGGAGAACTATTTCAACAAAAAATTGACTAGATTTATAACTTCTCACCTATATAATGCAAAAGGCAATTCCAACTATACACCATGCCTCCTCTGAACTGCTTGTATTTCTATTCTGTTTGAGTTTTTATTCTCTATCATATTACGATTAGTAGTCAGAGTCTAGTAGGGTAGGGGTTAGAGTCAGGGATTCAGTATTTCGAATGGAAAATTGGAAAATGAATCCAATGTGTATGCAAATATGTGCTACACAAAATCTTCCCACTCCTCCAGAACAATGGCTTGACATTATCTTCGCCCCAAGTAAGACATAATTAGAGGAGAAGAGTTAGAAAATCAGTGAATACTTATCTGGAATGGAATATGCTAAGGAGTTCACTACCTTGGAGGTGGTAGAGGAGTTTCCAAAAGTAAGGGACAGGGTGAACACTCCACAAACATGGAGCTCTGCTGGCCTAAAGACTTCTTGAGAAATTGCCTCTGAGTTTGGTCACTTGAAACATATGTTGTTATCAGGAGCTTTAGCTTCCTTTGTAGTGAGATCATCAAAGCTGGGTCTGCACCTATGTGACCTGTAAAACATAATTTCTTATTTTCCAATGAACATGAGGCAGCAGTCCTGAATTTGATCTTTGTAGGTAAACTGTGGCCACTGGGTTCTAAGTGTCTCCCTGTGTGGACTGTGAAGCCATTTGTTCATCCTCCAATTTTCATGGTGTTTCTTGCTGCTACAATGGGAGTTTGGTATTTGCTTCATGAAATACACGGAGTTCAACTGGGACACAGTGCAGGAGGGAGTTCTGTCACGTGTGGTATTTCAATTTCTGCAGGAGAATGCACCAACCATGCTTCTATATCACATAGCTTGCCCCATTGACGATAGCAAATCGATTCTGAACATTGCCCTGAAACCTCTCCAAATAACAAGATGCCTTTACTTAGAAGGGACTGCTGGCTGCATCATGTCAGTCACAAGCCATTTGGAAGCCAATGGCAGATCCACATGGCCCCACCACAGATGTTTTATCACACACCTGCCTACCACTGCTCTAGGCCCACTAATAATCAGGCTCCAACTTATTGGCATCTCTGTTTTACACAATTTTCATTAAAACCAGTCAATCAAGGCAGTGTCTGTTATACTCATGATCAGCAACAGGAAATCCAAAGGTTCTCCTGTGCCAGCTGGTCATGGAAATTTCAAAAATTTCATGGTATTTTTCTAGCCATATTTCAACAATGAAGGTGGAGGCACTGTGAGTTTCAGTTCATTCCAGAACCATTAATGTTGACGAAGCTCATTTCAATGAAAGCTCTGGAGAAATCTCACAGGCAATGCTTCCCAAAGAATGGCCAAAAGGTCAAATGAAGCCAGGCCCATTGAGTTCTACAATGTGATGTCCATGTGACTTTTGACTCTCAACTACGGCTGCCAAGTCTTTCAGAAGAAAATTATGTGATATCTTGGCTGTGATTCCCAGTGCTCTGTTGAAAGCCACCCTGGGCCTTGATCTCAGTTTCCAAGGGCGACTCTCATGCATGGCCTTCTAAAATCCCAACACAATTAATGGCAATACTTTTCTGAGGTCAGTTCCAGAACTCAGTCTCTAAGGGGAAAAACACCAGAGTTCATGTCAAGGTGGACCCAGTCATCTCTTCCAATCACCACACTAACAACCACAATTAAAACCAAAACAATCCCACATGGCCCTCACGTTCTTTTATATAGACACTCATCATAATCTATCGCTGGAAATTTCCACGAGGGGCGAAGCCGAAGACAGTCTCCTAAATAATCTCTCTTGCCCCTAATTTGCCTAAATTCAGGGTGGCCTGGACACCATTCCTGTGAACCAGGAGTGTTCAAATAGGCCTGCTGTTAATACTTCTCTGCTTCTCCAATTTGAGGCGTATTGACTGTGCAGTTTGGATTCTTTATGTGAATTGTAGTCACGGGAAAACTCAAGCAATTTAGGGATTTGAAGAAATGATTTGGCCCAATGGATCCCTATTCTAACTTGATGGAGGTCAGGAACCTTACAGAGAATGGGGAGAGACTTCATCCACAATAACTGCACTTTTGGCCATTTTTGTTTTGGATGCACACATGTGATGTTTCTTTAGATTCTTCAGGGGTTGAGAATCTAAGCCACGGCCTCACACAGGGCCAAGAGGCTGATTCAGACACTTCCATTTTCAAAGGAATTAAGCAAATATCCACAGGTGATGTCCATTCATTTCCATTTGAACCTGTTTTCTTCAGGCTTCACAAACGGATGTCTTGAGGCAAAGACCTTCCTGACATTCAGGGCAACAGAACAATAGGTAAGCAAAAGGCCCAAAGCAGGGTTTCTCCACTGAGACTATCATGGTCACACTTATATCTGAGTTTTCTGAGATGCTCGACATTCCCTTTAGCTATCCAGTACATGGCCATGTCACAGGGCTTGGAACTGCTACATATCTTGGACACAAAACCATGAGCCTATTCTGGAGAGTAGCCAGAATTCATGAAGAATGCAGGAATTTTGGAAGATACCACATGTTGCCCATCGATCAGGCAAGCTGAAATCCATTCATAAATTCGGCAGGATGAATGCTGGGAAGCTTTCTGCTAGACAGGAGACAACAATTGATGCATTCAGTTTTCTAATATCTAAAACCATGCACATAGTGGGATACACAGACATAGAAACACTTGCTTGCCAAACGACTTACTATAAACAGTTCACTCCAAACCAAACAAACCGCCTTTCCTACCTATTCTCAGAACATGAGACAAAACCACAAACCCACACCGACAACCACAGAGGCACCACCTTCTACAAAGTATGTCTGTGACTATCCAGAGTGTCTTCTGACTGGTGGGCCAACTTATGTTCCCCGGAAAACACCAACTCTGTGAACTTGTCAGGAGCCAGCGGTGAGCCACTATCTGCTTTCTCAGGAAAGGCCCCTCTTCTGAGTTTTCCTGGCAGTTGGCCATCCTCATATCTGTAGGTACCATGAAAGACTGACTCTGTCCTTGGTAAATCCAAACAAGTGAGCCCACTGGGACTGGGACTGGGACAGGCTCTTGGTACCTTGCTTCCTGGATCCCAAGTACCGAGAGTTCCATGACCAAGGAAGTGAGGTGAGGTCACTTCCTTCAGGAACTGAATGAGGTCACTGCTTTGGCAACCACTTTGTCCTAACAGTTGCTTCCAAGGGTCCCATGAGATCGAGGCTTCTCCTACTTCCTGTGACACTTTCACAAGTTAGAATGGTATATGAACCATAGGCACCCAGGAACAGGTCTCCAAAAAGGACTGTTTGTGTCCATCTTCTCTACATTATGAACAGAGAGGCTGATTCAGACACAACCCTTCATCCTGACCAGGTTGTTTGCAATGGAAGATGACGTTTGCTCTCTCAGGTC
This sequence comes from Callospermophilus lateralis, assembly GCF_048772815.1. Taxonomy (NCBI): domain Eukaryota; kingdom Metazoa; phylum Chordata; class Mammalia; order Rodentia; family Sciuridae; genus Callospermophilus; species Callospermophilus lateralis. Next base: position 170,521 of record NW_027516216.1, read on the forward strand.
CTTCATGGCTGCCTACATCTTCTCCAGGGATCACTTCTTCATGGACCTTTGAGTTTTACAACAGGTGGAAGATTCTCTACATTCCTGTATTGTAAGACCAACTTGGTCCCTGCTCTTCTGTAAAGTTAGATTGAGGGAACAGTGTATGGTTAGGGTTAATAACAGGTTTGATTTGGGTTAGGAATTATTCTAATTGATGAATGATGGTATTGGGAACCTGTGATATTTATAAGAATATATAGGTGAAATATAAGTATGAAAACAAAAATCTAGGTAAGATTTGAAGCCCAGAAGGGCATTGCGCTATTGATTGGGATACTTAGCTTTGATATACGTTCTGCACAGGTGTTTCAGATAAATCGATAATCAATGGCATAGGACCTTGTACCTTGGATGATTGAATGTAGAAGTGAACATCCACTAGAACAGGGATAGTCGGTAGGATTAGGAAGATATTCGATAAGTTTCAGAAGAAGACTGAGTACAGAATTTGGACCAAAAGTTCTTTAGCAATAGTGTATCGGGCAGAGAGTGAATGTAAATGTCAGCACACGTGAAGGGTCAGTCACAATGGTGAACTGGGGAAAATATTTAGGTAAGCAGACATCAATAGAGACATTAGGAAATCAGGCAAAGTATAAATTGAGTGATAGGATTAGACATTTGCAACAGGGTTGAGGTTCAAAATATAGTCTTAAGAAGAAACAAATATGTAGTCACCAATAGGATTGACATTTGAGAGCATTAGGCACACTGGACATGAATGTTTTCAGTAATCTATGCTCACTTTTCATTTAGGCTTTGATACAATCATAAGTGTGACCTCTTCTTTTTGTGTCCAGAATATTACTGTGATAAAATGTATATGTAGATTAGGTGACATGAGTATTTCTTCCACCATTTCTGGGAGCAACATTTTGAAGATGAAAAAATTAGTATTGGGGTTACAAATAGATTTACTCTGTGTCTATGAACATAGAGATAATTTATGAATAGACGATACTGTGATTAAATATTATAACTTGTTCCAACATTAAATATTCGATTGAATTGATATCTGAAAATAAACAGAAAATCGTATATTTATATGCAATCATTCATTCCAACCAGAAATACATCTAATGGTAATATTAGGGTTATGGTTTATCATGAAGAGTGTGTCAGTTTTTCTTCAAAATGATTATGGAAATCGAAAAAAAAAGCGTTTGGAAAGAAGTCTCATGAAAAAACAATCATGTAACCTGGAGGAATACATGTGTTCTGAATCAGGAAATGATTGAAAGTGAATCAAAATCCTATAAATTATTGAAGTTGTTGATGAAATATATATCCTATGATGTGTATAAACTGAACAAATAGTAATGTACCAGTGTTGAATAAAATGAACTTCAACATAGACATCATATCCAAGAGGAATCTAGTTGCATTGATGTTAAACTGGGTCAGTTACTGTAGAAATATTAGGATTGTATGCACCACTCACTGAAGTTAGTTTTCAGTACTACAAAACAAATATGTAATTCAGGTGGATGAATATTTCTGAGAATAATATTGTGAAAAGTTGATTATAAATCCACATACATGAACATGAATGAATTTAGGTAGTATATGTAAGACACATATATTTCATATTTTGAAATATTTGGAGAGTGTATATATATATATATATATATATATATATATATATATATATATACACCCACACACACACACACACACAACACACACACCCAGGCAATAAAATGTAGCAATATATATGCCAATCGAAATTCATCATGAAGTATATATCATCCACAGATGCAAAAATATTTAATTTACTGAACATGGATTTATGTATAATGTTGTTCTACTAGGAGGCTCACCCATAGGTTGAATTTTCTGTTCCAACGGCGTTTAGGAGGAGTGATCTCTTCTCACAATTTGTATCTTCCAAGTCAGCCACCTCACAAGAATGTACATCTGATACCAGGTAGGATTCTATATGTGCATATAAAAATACATGTGCTGAATCGGCTACAGAGAAAGGGAGACAGGAATTCACATATTTGTTAACTTTAAAAACACATGGAGAACTATTTCAATTAAAAATTAACTAGATTTATAACACCTACCCTATATCATGCAAAAGGCAAGTGCAACTATACACCATGCCTCCTCTGAACTGCTTGTATTTCTATTCTGTTTGGGTTATTTTTCTCCATCATATTAGGATTTGTCATCAGAGTCTAGGAGGGTATGGGTAAGTGTCAGATGGCCCGGCTGGCAGGACACATCAACTTGGGTGTCGATCCTAGTTGGGGAGGAATGAAGGGACAAGAGACACGAGAGATGACAGCAAGACAGGAGTTCTGATCATGCTGCAAACTTTTATTATTCTCAGAGGGTATTTATATGCTGCGGATGGGAAAGCTCTCTTATCGGCAGTTGCTGGATGTCTTCACAGGGTGAGATAACCTCAGGATGTTTCAGGTAGACAGATGGTAGCCGGATGTCAAAAGGAGATAGATGGCTGTGGGATGTCTCCCAGGCAGGTTGTGTCCCAGGGGGATGTTTCTTGTGTCAGTCTATTTTTTGAAGGAGAACTTCCTTCTAGCCCCTGACATCTCCCCTTTTGTTATATAAAATATTCGACCATACCTTACAGGCCATGGATTTAGGGGGTGATAGTGGCTCTGTTTCTCTAGAATGCCTTAGAATATCTCCTGATTTGAGCGAGCATCTTTCCTAGGAGATTTCGTGTTGGCTTTGGCATGTTTTTGGAGGAGACGTCTTTGAGGGGATAGCATGCCAACCGCCATGCACCAGAGCGTGTCATTCAGAGGTCTTGTGTTTGGTGATCCGTGGATCCATCCTCCTGCAGTCCTTCCTGGACCCTCCGTTATTATGGCCTAACGTGCTCATTCCAAGGGTGTGTCCTCCCCCAAGCGGAGGGGCCCATGGAGAACGAACCCTTATTGCAAGGGTAGAAGATGGTTGCTCAGAGCTGTTATTTATAGTTTTCTGTAAGAAAGAGAGATCTGTGGGGATGTAAACTTAATAAGCCTGTGAGAAGGGTTGAACATTCTTTTAAATGTTGGCAGTGCTGTCTTCCATCTCCAGACCATGATAGTGGACCTGTATGGGCTTAGAAATCAAAATATTAATCTGTTCTTTAATAAATTGTACCAGCCTCTTTATAATGCAGGGGCCTATGGACACCATTAAAAGTAAACCCAACAAAGGGACTAATAGGGGAAGAAGGTAGGGTAGAAATCCATTATGCCCAATCCAGAGGGGATTTTCAAATAGTTCCCTTTGTCTCTTTTCTGGATCTTCTTGAAGCTGCTTAATTTTAATGTGTACTATGCCTGATTTATTGGCATAAAAGCAGCATCGTTCCCCTAAGGCTAAGCAAATACCTCCCTGGTTAGCTGTCAGCAAATCTAAGCCCCGTCTGTTTTGAAGGAACACTTCTGCCAGGGAATTTATTTGGTCCTGCAAATCTTTAAAGGTTCCTGATAAAGTTTGTACATAATTTATAAGTTGTTGAGACAGGCGATGGTAAGAGTGAATAGCCGTGCCTAAGCCACTGTACCTGTGCCCACAGCAGCTGTTATTCCAAGGCTGGCAATGAGTGGTAAAGCCTGTATTGCCCACCTATGTCTTTTGACTAAAGTGTCTAGGCTAGAAATTGGTAGAGGTTCATCTCCTGGGACAATAGTTTTATCAGGGAGTAATAAAGCAAGAACACAACCAATGGTCCAATTCGCTGGAAGCGTGGGAAGGCCGAGTTTCCTCCACACATAAAAACTGTGCCATTGGAGGAACAAAGAGATGGGGTGGGTGAGGAATAATTTTATACTGTTGAGCAATTTCCAAAGGAAGTAAGTCGAACATCAGTATCATAGGTATTATTCTGCATCGCGCCTAAAAGAAATAATGTAAAAGTGCCTATAGGCTGTACTTTAAAGGGAAATCCGGGTTGGCATGTATTATCATTGTCCATGATAGAATTAATAGGAACTGCCATAGGCATGATTGCCCTGCTGTCATGCAGAGCCAGCAATCACCAGCAAGGGTGGGGTTCGAATTATTAAGCGAGGAGAATGTAGTTTGCAAAATATCTAATGTATTGGTATCTAAACCTGGGAACTGGGATTTAGGCTACATTAAGGGATGATATGTGAGCTCAGGGATTTGGGGTTTCAAAAGTTTGATTATCTGAGGATGCTTGACAGAATAAGTGGGTCCTCCACCATCAGAGACCCCTGTAGGGGCCTTAATCGGCCAGTAGGAACCTTTTCCGACAGTGCCTTGGCACCCAGCTGACTGTAGCTTGGTGTATTTGCCATCTCCTCCATGGTCAAAGAGAATGGGGGTATAATGAATAGTGGTCCCCCTGCTGCATGAGTTTTAGTTAGGGAGGCTTCAAAAAATTGTTCTCCCTGTTTATTAACACAAAGTGAAGCCGACACATTACAAGAGACATGCATCGCCTGGGTATGCGTACAAGTTGCAGAACAATTTTGGAGAGCTTTACTTGTACTAGGGGGAATAATCTTTGGCTTGTTAACACATACCCATTTAGGCTGATGAACTCCTCCGAGATTATGGTCAACCTTGGCACGGAGGTAAGTCACCTTAGTCATGCAGTCAGCAGTCTGGGTCCAACTAGTGGGAGCCTCAGTCCAAAATCCTCCTTCGCATTCACGGGGGGGGGGGGCAAAAAGGTACTCCATGATGTTGGAAATTGGAGGTCCAAGGTCTCCGTGTTCAAACCTGTTCAGCAGAAGTGCCTTAAGCAGGATCCTCGCACAGATTCTTGGCTGTATCTGAAATGGAGGAAAATTTGTCCTCAAGGGGAGGGCCTCCGTCCCTGGGTTGAGGTAAGTAATTTACCTGTTTAACCAGGCATTCTGGTAACCATCTTGGGGATGCTTGCTCTTGGTCCAAAACACAAGCTGAGCCTCATCCCCTGATGAGGATAGGATCTGGGCGTTTTCATTATTTGTAATGGGATTGCACCACATAACAGGCGAGCGAACAGAATTGGACGAAGGATGCCAGTGTCTGTCTGTGGCCAAATGGCCTTCACTGTCTAAGGTAAGAAAAATAAGGGCAAATAATGCATGGTTAAGGCGATCCCTGGGAGTGGTAAATACAAGGGCGGAAGCCTTAAGACGGGATAGCCAAGTCTTTAAGCTAAGCTGGGCAAGTTCCACATGCCTTGGCCCTGAGAGTTGTATGAAATTTCAGTAGTATGACAAAATTGCAAGGTAGCACAAAACTGTTTAAACTTGGCACTGGTATATGCAGGACATTTATCTGTTTTAATATGTATTGGTTTACCCATTACTAAAAAGGCTGAAACAAGATGAGAAAGGACGTCTTTGGTAGCCTCTCCAGAATGTGGTGATGCAAAACTAAAGCCGCTGAAGGTATCTATAGAAACGTATATATATTTGGTTTTTCAAAATTCAGGAAAATGAATAACATCCATTTGCTAAACCTGATTGGGCTGTAATCCTCGGGGGTTAACTCCCAAGTGTTGAATGGGGAGGGACACAGTGCAACCAGGGCATGCTTTTACTATTTGTCATGCATGTTGCCTGATAATTTTCCAAAGTAATCGATGGCTCTGGGAATTTAGATGGTGAAGATTTTGTAACTCCATGGCCTTTTGAATGGAGCCAACAAAAATTGGAAAGATGGAACGTGTTGCTGCATCAGCTTGGGCATTACCTTGTGTTAGAGGGCTCAGAAGGTCAGAGTGTGTCATGATGTGTCCTAAGGAAAATGCATGTTTTCTGGCCTGAATTAGCTGCTGAAGCTGGTGAAACAGAAAGGGGAAATTGGAAGAAGCCATAATGGTGGGTGAAATCTCCAGCAGGGGCACAGAATGAGCAATGTAGGCACTGTCTGTATAAATATTAACAAGATTATCAAAAAAACTTTATGAAAACTTGTGTTATGGTGAACAATTCCACAAACTGAGCTGACTGATAAACAGTATCAAAGGTGGTAGGCTTGTTATTGACAACAAAGACTGCACGGCCATTACTGGAACCATCTGTAAAGACAGTAAGTTCTTGAGGAATGGGAGCCTTTTGAGTAATTTTGGGAAAAATAAATGAATGTAACTGGACAACATTTAAAACGGGGTCATTGGGGATGTGGTTATGAATTGTTCCCAAAAAGCCTGATAGGGCAATACCCCATTGATCCATGTCTCTAGTAAAAATTGTAGTAAGGGTTTGGTCCTTAGTATATGGAATTAAAATATTATCAGGGTCTTTGCCAAAATGTTGTTGAGAAAGCAAACGACCTTTAAAAATAAGAGAAGCTACCTGAGCAAGATAAACAGTAATAACCTTGGAGGATGTGGTGGATACAAGGACCAAAAGCAAGGGGCAGCCTTTATTTTTAAAATGTGGATCTCGCTGCCAAAATATTCCTGTGGGTGTATGAGGAGTGTGGAAAATAACCAGAACCAGAGGAAGGTTATAAGAAATTTGTGTAACAAACTTTTGGGCAATGGCTTCTGTGGCTTGGTTTAATGCATGTCATGCCTCGGGAGTAAGCTTTTGAGGGGAGGAGGGGTGGGAATCACCTATCAAAATATCATTAAGGGGCAAAAGTACACAAGTGGGTAATTTTAAATATGTTCCTAGCAATTGAATATCCCCCAGTAATATTTGAAAATCATTAAGTGTGTGAAGATGGTCCACACATAGTTGTATTTTAGGAATTTGGATCTGATTATCTTGAAGTTTAAGACCCAAATAGGTATAAGGGTCCTGTGTTTGAAACTTATCTGGAGCTATCTGTAGTCCCAAGGTAGTGAGGTTTTGTAAAAGTCCAAGTAACAATTATTAAGGTCATGGGTATTAGGTGCAGCAATTAACAAATCATCCATATAATGTAAAATATAATTTTGTGCTCATCGCTCTCTCACAGGGTCTACTGCTTGAGCAACGTGTTTTTGGCAAAGACTAGAGCTGTTGGCCATACTTGGGGAAGAACCTTCCATTGAAATCTCTGCATAGGGCCCTGAAAATTAATGTGAGGGAGACTAAAGGCAAAATAGGGTCTATCCTCAGGATGTAAAGGAATGGTAAAAAAGCAATCTTTTAAGTCAATAACCATTTTACAATAGTTTTTTGGAATCGCCACTGGTGTGGGAATGCCTGGCTGTAGTGCTCCCATCGGGCGCATAACTTTATTAATGGCACACAAATATTGTAAAAGGCACCACTTGCCTGATTTTTTCTTGATAATAAAAATAGGAGTAATCCATGATGAGGTTGAGGGCTTTACATGGCCGGCTGCGAGCTGTTCCTGCACTAACGTGGAGGCAGCCTCCAATTTTTCTTGGGTAAGGGGCCACTGATCCACCAACACAGGAGTCTGAGTCTCCCAAATAACTTTATCTGCATGGGGTACAGGAGGGTCAGGGACTGACACTAAAAATCTGAATACACAAGTCCACATGTATTTGTTTTTGTATGGGTTGTATAGGCTCCACCAGTCCTTGTTTCAGTATCCCCAGGCCTGTACCAGGAACAAAATTCATAGGAAGCATTTGATGAGTCACCATGGAATTGGGACTGGCGAGAATATCTTCCAATAACTCAAAATATCTCCTCCCTATACGTTAACAGGGAGGTCAGAATCAACGAAAGGAGTGACAGTTGACTTATTACCATCTTTATCAGTGCAGCTAATAGACCTAGAGCTGACCAGAGGATTTTTTTATTTTCCTATCCCTTTAAGGTCAGTCAAGGATGGAGTGTGGGGCTAACCTGATGGCTTGTAATTTTGAGAAATAATTGTGGCATCAGCTCCAATATCTAGAACTCCTTGGAATTCCTTTTCTTCAGTAAGTAAGGTAAGGGTGGGTCTATTGTGAGAAATGGGCTGAACCCAATACACATCAGAGAAGCCCAAGAAGGCAGTCCCCCGAGGTAGGTTTGGGTTTTGGAAATGCCTCCTGAATCCAAGGGACGGAGAATTAATTGTGCAAGTCTTGTTCCTGCTGGGATAGCGGAAACTCCATTAATAGCAGTGGCCAGTATTTTTATTTCTCCAGTGAAATCATTATCATTAATGCCAACGAAGACCTGAACACCTTGTATGGTAGTGGAGGCTCTTCCAAGATTAAGGGCACATGTATGAGATGGAGGGGGACCCATAATTTCATTGGGTATTATCTGGGGCCCTTGCATTGGGTCTAATATTGTATTTGTGGCAGCACAGAGGTCCAATTTTGTGCTGCCTGGGGTGGCTAGTTGGAGGGAGGCAATTGTGGAGAAGGATTTTGTGGTAGGTTGGGAGTTTAGGAGGGAACAAACTTTATTGCTCCTGTGTTTGTCGTGGGGGATGTTGTGACCGGGGGCTGGCCCCGCAGGGAGTTTCCCGAGAAGTAGGAAGAAATAGGCTGTGTGAGGGCATTTGTCTTAGATCTACACTCACTGGCCCAGTGATGACCTTTACCACTTCTATGGAAAAGGGTAGCTGGGGGCGGTTAAGCCCCAGTTTGAGGAGACGCTATTCCTAGGCTTTGTTTGCCTGTGGGACACTCACATGCAAAATGGCCAGGTTGTTTACAAGTAAAGCAAGTACGTGAGCCAGGATTGTGAAAGGCCTTGGTAAAGGCGGTCCCTAAAGCCAGACCCATGGCATGGGCTGCACCCACGTCTGCACAGAGTCTAATAACTTCAGAAGGTTTCCCTTTATCCTTATGTGGTTGAAGAACATTCTGACATGCTGGGTTAGCATTTTCAAAGGCAAGATGTTTTACATAGGTGCTTTCGCCTTCGCTTGGTAAATCCTATAGGCTGTGGCACGGTCCTGAGAGGTCGCGGGTGTTCTGAATGGTAGAGAGCTGCTTCCTTCTCCAAGATAGCGTCCTCCCCAGGGGTCAATGTGTCTCTGGGATTTAAAACTGGATAAAGGTGGTTTTTAATCATTGGAGCCTTATTAATTAGGGTCGTATTTTGAGGGGGACCAGGAAGGTTCTCAGGGTTCTGGGAAGACTGAGAAGGTTCTATGTCTATACTAATGATGGGCATGCAGAGGGGGGACGAGAGGTCTTTTGCATAATCTCTTCCCCAATCCTGACAAGTTGTAAGGTACCATTGTCAAAGCGAAAACTTTTAAGAATTTCATTAATTAAGTTCCAGTAAGAAAAGGTGGGAACTGGCATTTTTTTCTGGGCCAAATGATTCATAATAATCTTTTAAACAGTCTCCTACTCTAAGCCATTTTTGCCATCAATGGTCCCTTCAAGAGGAAACCATGGACACAATTCTCCTATGTATGAAAAGAAAAATTTTAAGTCCTTTTTCTTAACATGTGCCCCTCATGTCTTGAAGGACTCCTTGAGGCCTGAAATAAACAAATCATGTGACGATACTGCTTGTCACATGGTGCGTCACTCACCGTGCATCATCCCCACCTTCCTCCTGGATATGTCTCCGGGTGGTGTCTGCTGAGGCGATCGTGAGCTCCTCTTGACCAAGTCTTCCAGGAGGAAGGGGTTCCCCCTCAGTCAAAAGCTTGAGCCCCAGTCGGTGGGCGCCAGATGTCCCGGCCGGCAGGACACATCAACGTGGTCAGCGAACCTAGATGGGGAGGAATGAAGGGACAAGAGGCATGAGAGATGAGAGCAACACAGGAGTTCTGATCAAGCTGCAAAATTTTATTGTTCACACATGGGTATTAATATGCTGGATATGGGAAAGCTCTCTTATCAGCAGTTCCTGGATGTCTTCACAAGGTGAGATAACTTCAGGATGTTTCTGGAAGAAAGATGGCCACAGGATGTCTCAGGGACATATATGGCTACAGGATGTCGTCCAGACAGGATGTCTCCTGGGGGCTGTTTCTTGTAAGTGTCAGGCTGTTCTTTGAAGAAGAATTCCTTCTACCCCTGACAGTCAGGGATTCAGTATTTCGAATGGAAAATTCGAAAATGAATCCAATGTGTAGGCAAATATGTGCTACCCAAAAATCTTCCCACTCTCATTCAGAACAATGCCTTGACATTTCCTTCACTCCAAGTAAGACATAATTAGAGGAGAAGAGTTAGAAATCTGTGAATACATATCGGTAATGGAAAATGCTCAGGAGTTCACAACCTTCGAGGTTGTAGAGGAGTTTCCAAAAGTAAAGGACAGGGTAAAAACTCCAAAAACATGGAGCTCTGCTGGCCTAAAGACTTCTTGAGAAACTGCCTCTGAGATTGGGCACCTGAAATATATGTTGATGACAGGAGCTTTAGCTTCCTTTGTAGTGAGACCATCAAAGCTGGGTCTGCATCTATATGACCTGGAGGACATGGTTTCTTTTTTTCCTATGAACATGAAGCAGTAGGGCTGAATTCCCTCTTTATAGGTAAACTGTTGCCACTGGGGGCTAAGTGTCTTGCAGTGTGGACTGTGAAGCCATTTGGTCATCCTCCACTTTTCGTGGTGTTTCTTGCAGCTGCACTGGGAGTTTGGTATTTGCTTCACAAAATACGAGAAGTTCAACTGGGACACAGTGATGGAGGGAGTTCTGTCATGTGTGGTGGGTAAGGGTCTGCAGGAGAATGCACCAACCTGGCTTATATCCCACATAGCTTGCCCCCTTGACCACAGCAATCTGATTCTAAACATTGCCCTTCAACCTGTCCATATAACAAGATGCCTTTACATACAAGGGTATGGGGGCTGCACTATATCAGTCACAAGGCATTTGAAAGCCAATGGCATATCCACATCAGCCCACCACAGATGTTTTAACACACACCTGCACACCACTGCTCTAGGCCGACTACTCATCAGGCTCCAAGTTACTGGCATCTCTGTTCTACACCATTTTCATGAAACCCAGTCAATCAAGGCACTGTCTGGTACATTCATGATCAGTAATAGGACACCTAAAGGTTCTCCAGTGCCACCAGGTGATGGGAATTTCCAAACTTTAATGATATTTATCTAGGCATTTTTCATGGATGAAGTTGAAGGCACTGTGGGTTTCAAATTATTCAGGAACCATTAAATGGAGAAGAAGCTCATTTCAATGAAAGCTCTGGAGAATTCTAACAGGCAAGGCTTCCCAAAGACAGGCTAAAAGGTCACATTAAGCCAGGCATTTGAGGTCTACAATGTGAGGTCCATGTGTGTTTTGACTTGCAATGATGGCTGCCAAGTCTTTAAGAATAAAATCATGTGATGTCCTTCCTGAGATTTCCAGTGCTCTTCGGAAAGCCTCCCTGGGCCTAGATCTCAGTTTCCAAGGGCGACTCTCATGCGTGGCCTCCTAAAATCCCAACACAATACATGGCAATACTTCTTTGAGGTCAGTTCCAGAACTCAGTCTCTAAGGGGAATCACATAAGGGTTCAAGCCCAGGTGGACATAGCCATGTCTTCCAACGGCCACAAAAATGACCACAATTAAAACCAAAACACTCCCACATGACACACCTGATGCAAAGACCTTCCTGACTTTCAGGGCAACAGAAGAATCGGTAAGCAAAATGTCCAAAGCAGGGTTTTTCCAATGAGGCATTCCTGGTCTCACTGATATCTGAGCTTTCTGAGATGCTCGCCATTCCCTTCAGCTATCCAGTACATGGCCATGTCACAGAGATTTGAGGTGGTACATATATTTGACACAAAACTATGAGCCTATTCTGGAGAGTGCACACAATTCAGGAAGAAAACAGGAACTTAAGAAGTTAGCAGGTGTTCCCCATCGATAAGTCATGCCGCAGTCCATTCAAGAATTGTGCAGGATGAAAGCTGAGAAGCTTTCTACTAGACAGGACTCACCAATTGATGCATTTTCTTTTCTAATGTCTACAACCAGGGACACAGTGGTATAAACAGACATAGAAACACTCGCCTTGTCAAATGACTTACTAGAAACAGTTCCCTCCAAACCAAACAAACCGCCATTCCTACCTATTCTCAGAATATGAGACAAAACCACAAACCCACACCCACACCCACAAAGACACCTCCTTCCCCCATGTAGGTCTGTGACTATCCGGAGTGTCCTCTGACTGGTGGGCCATACTATGTTCCAATGAAATGGCCTGTCCTGTCTCAGATCTGGTCTCCTTGGCCAACTCTGTGAAGTTGTCAGGAGCCAGCAGTGAGCCACTACCTACTTTCTCAGGAAAAGCCCCTCTTCAGAGCTTTCCTGGTTTTGGCCATCCTCACATCAGTAGGTAGCAAGAATGACTGACTCTGTCCTTGGTAAGTCCAAACAAGTGAGACCACTAAGACTGGGACTGCCTCTTGGTGCCTGGCTTCTTGGATACCAAGTTCAGAGAGTTCCATCAACAAAGAAGTGAGGTGAGGTCACTTCCTTAAGGAACTGAATCAGATCACTGCCTTGGTAACCACTTTGTCCTAACAGTTGCTTCCAAGACTACCATGAGATGGAGGCTGCCCCTACTTTCTGTGACACTTTCACAAGGTAGAATGGTATATCAACCATAGGCACCTAGGAACAGCTCTCCACACCAACCTGGTTTGGTCCATCTTCTCTACATTAAGAAGAGAGAGGCTGATTCATAAACAACCCTTCATCCTGACCAGGTTGTTTTCCATGGAAGCTGACTTTTGCTCTCTCAGGTCCTTCATAGTTGTCTACATCTTCTCCAGGGATCATTTCTGCATGGACCTTGAGGTTCTCAGGAGGTGGAAGATCCCCTACATTCCTGTATTGTAAGACCAACTCTGTCCCTGCTCTTCTGTAAAGTTAGATTGAGGGAACAGTGTATGGTTAGGGTTAATAATATGTTCAATTTGAATTAGGAATCATTCTGCTGGATGAATAATGGTACTGGGAACCTGCGACATTTATAAGTATATATAGGTGAAATATATGTATGAAAACAGAAATCTAAGTAAGATTTGAAGCGCAGAATGGGGATGGGCCCTTGATTGTGATACTTAGCGTTGAATTATGTTCTGCACAGATGTCTGAGATAGATCGATATACAATGGCATTAGACCCTGTACCTTGGATTATTGAATGTATAAGAGAACATCCAGTCAAAAAGGGATAATGGGTAGGATTAGGAAGATAGTCAGTAGGTTTAAGAAGAAGAGTGAGTATAGGATTTGGAACAAAAGTTCCTTAGCAATAGGGTTTGGATTAGAGTGTGAATGTAAGTGTCAGCACAATTGAAGAGTCAGTCACAATGATGAACTGCGGAAAGTATGTAGGAAAGCTGATATAAATAGAGACATTATGAAATCAGGAAAAGTATAAAGTGAGAGATAGGATTAGATATTTTCAACAGGGTTGAGTTTGAATATATAATCTTAGCAAGAAACAAATATGTTGTCACAAATAGGATTGAATTTTGACAGCATTAGCCAAACTTGATATGGATGGTTTTAGTAATCCATGTTCACTTTACATTTAGGCTTTCGTGCAAACATAAGTGTGACCATTTCTTTTTGTGTCCAGAATATTACTCTGATAAAATGTATATGTAGATCAGATGACATGAGTATTTCTTCCACCATTACTGGGAGCAAAATTTTGAAGACGTATAAATTAGTATTGGGTTTACAAAGAGGTGTACTCTGTGTCTATGAATATAGAGACAATGCATGAATAGACAATAGTGTGAATAAATAATATAACTGGTTCCACTTTAAATAATGGATTGATTTGATATCTGAAAATATATAAGAAATCTTATATTGATATACAATCATTCATTCCAACCAGTTATACATCTAATAGTAATATTAGGGTTATACTTTATCATGAAGGGTGTGTGAGTTTTGCTTCAAATTTGATTATGGAAATCGAAAATAATATGTTTGGAATGAAGTCTCATGAAAAAACCAGTCAAGAAACATGGAGGATTACATGTGTTCTAAAGCAGAAAATGATTGAAAGTGAAACAAATGCCTATAATTTTGCTAACGTATGGATGAAATATATATCCTATAATGTGCATAAACTGAAGAAATTGTAACATACCAGTGGTGAATAAAAATGAACATCAAAATACACATCATGTCCCATAGGAATCTACTTGCATTGATGACAAACTGGATCAATTATTGTAGAAATATTAGGATTTGTATCCACCATTCACTGAAGTTATTTTTCATTTCTAGGAAAAAATATGTATTTCAGGTGGATGAATATTTCCGTGAATAATCTTGTGAAATGTTAACTCTAAATCCACATACATGAATATGAATGAATTTAGGGAGTGTATAATAAGACACATATATTTTATATTTTAAAAAAATTTAGTGTGTGTGTGTATATATATATATATACACACACACACACACACACACACAGAGAGAGACATTAAAAATTAGTAATACATATGCCAATCGAAATTCACCATTAAATATATATCATCCACAGATCCAAAAATATTCATTTTACTGAACATGGATTTATGTATAATGTTGTTCAACTAGGAAGCTCACCCATAGTTTGAAATTTCAGTTTCAACAGCGTTTAGGCGGAGTGATCTATTCTCACAATTTCTATCTGCCAAGTCAGCCACCTCACAAGAGTGTACCTGTGGTACCAGGTAGAATTCTATATGTGCATATAAAAATACATGTGCTGAATAGGCTACAGAGAAAGGGGGAGAGGAATTCACATATTTGTTTACTTTAAGTACCCATGGAACTATTTCAATTAAAAATTAACTTGAATTATAACACCTACACTTTATCATGCAAAAGCCAAGTCTAACTATACACCATGCCTCCTCTGAAATGCTTGCATTTCTATTCTGTTTGGGTTATTTTACTCCATCATATTAGGATTAGTAGTAAGAGTCTATTAGGGTATGGGTTAGTGTCAGTTATTCAGTATTTCAAATGGAAAATAGGAAAATAAATCCAATGTGTATGCAAATATGTGCTACAAAAAATTCCCACTATCATCCAGAACAATGCCTTGACAATCTCTTCGCCCCTAGTAAGACACAATTAGAGAAGAAGAGTTAGAAAATCTGTGAATACATACCTGGAATGGAAAATGTTCAGGAGTTCACAACCTTGGAGGTGGTAGAGGAGTTTCCAAAAGTAAGGGACAGTGTAAACACTCCACAAACATGGAGCTATGCTGGCATTAAGACTTCTTGAGAAACTGCCTCTGAGGTTGGACACTTGAAAAATATGTTGTTGTCAGGAGCTTTAGCTCCCTGTGTACGGAGACCATCAAAGCTGGGTCTGCATCTATGTGACCTGGAGGATATGGTTTCTTATTTTCTAATGAACATGAGGAAGCAGTGATTAATTCTCTCTTTGTAGATAAACTGTGGCCACTGGGGGCTAAGTGTCTCCCTGTGTGGACTTTGAAGCCATTTGGTCATTCTCCAATTTTCGTGGTGTTTCTTGCTGCTGCACTGGGTGTTTTGTATTTGCTTCACAACATACAAGGATTTCAAATGGGTCACAGTGCTGGTGGGAGTCCTGTAAGGTGTGGTGGGTCAGGGACTTCAGGAGAATGCACCAACCAGGCTTCTATCCCACATTTCTTGCTCCCTTGACCATAGCAACCTGATTCTGAACATTGCCCTGAAACCTGTCCATATAACCAGATGCCTTTTCATATAATTTTCTGCTGGCTGCACCAAGTCAGTCACAAGCCATTTGGAAGCCAATGACACACCCACATGGCCACACCGCAAATATATTATCAGACAACTGCACACCACTGCTCTAGGCCCACTACTCAGCAGGCTCCAACTTACTGGCATCTGTGTTCCACACCATTTTCAAGAACTCCAGTCAATCAAGGCACTGTCTGGTACACTCATGAGCAGCAATAGGACATCCAATGGTTCTCCAGTGCCACCTGGTCATTGGGAATTTCAAAAATTTCATGGTATTTATCTATCCATTGTTCAAGAATGAAGTTGGAGGCACTTTGGGGTTTTCATTCATCCAAGAACCATTAAATGGTGAGGAAGCTCATTTCAATGAAAGCTCTGGAGAACTCTCACAGGCAAGGCTTTCCAAAGAGTGGTCAAAATGTCATATGCAGACAGGCCCATTGAGGTCTAAAATGTGAGGTCCATGTGTGTTTTGACTCTTAACTATGGCTGCCAAGTCTTTCAGAATAAAATCATGTGATATCCTGGTTGAGATTCTCAGTGCTCTGTGGAAAGCCACCCAGGGCCCAATCTCAGGTTTCAAGGGTGACTCTCATGCGTGGCCTCCTACAATCCCAACACAATTAATGGCAATACTTCTCTGAGGTCAGTTCCAGAACTCAGTCTCGAAGGAGAATCACACCCGAGTTCAAGCCCATGTGGACCCAGTCATCTCTTCCAACCGCCACACAAATGACCACAATTGAAACCAAAACATTCCCACATGACCCTCATCTTCTTCCATATAGACACTCATCATAAACTCTTGCTGGAGGTTTCCATGAGGAGCGCAGCCCAAGGCAATGTCCAAAATATGCACCCTTGCCCGTCATTTGCCTAAAATGAGGGTGGCCTTGACACCCTTCCTGTGAACCAGGAGTGATCAAATAGGCCTGCCTTTAATACTGCTCTGCTTCTCCAATTTGAGGCCAACTGACTGTCAGGTATAGATTCTTTATGTGATTTGGCATCATGGGAGAACCCAAGCACTTCTGCAGGAGTTCAAAGAACTCATTTTACCCAGAGGATCCTATTCTCACTTGATGGAGGTTAGGAACCTAACAGAGGAAGGCAAGAAACTTCATCCACAATGACTGATATTTTTACCATTTTCGTTTTCAATACACACATGGGAACTTTCTTTATATCCATCAGGTGCTGAGAATCTAATCCATAGCCTGACCCAGAGGCAAGCAGCTGATTCAGACACATCCCTTTCGAAAGCAATTAAGCAAAGCACCACAGGTGATGCCCATTCATTTGCATTTAAAAACTGTTTACTTCAGGCTTCAAAAAGGAGTGGCCTGAGGTAAGGACCTTCCTGACATTCAGGGCAACAGAAAAATAGGTAAGCAGAAGGCCCAAAACGGTATTTCTCCACTGAGACTTTCCTGGTCACACTGATATCTGAGTTTCCTGAGATGCTCGCCATTCCATTCAGCTATCCAGTACATGGCCATGTCACAGAGCTTGGAGGTGTTACATATCTTGGACACAAAACCATGAGCCTATTCTGGGTAGTGGCCAAAATTTAGGAAGAAAACAGGAACTTAGGAAGATAGTAGGGGTTGCCCATCCATAAAGCAACCTGCAGTCCAGTCATAAATTGGGTAGGATGAATGATGGAAAACTTTCTTCTAGACAGGACATATCCATTGATGCATTCTCTTTTCTTATGTCTACAACCACGGACACAGTGAGATACACAGATATAGAAACACTCACCTTGTCAAACGACTTTTTAGAAGCAGTCCACTCCAAACCAAACAAATCGCCTTTCCTACCTATTCTCAGAACATGAGACAAAACCACAAACTCACACCCACACCCACAAAGGCACTTCCTTCCCCCAATATGTCTGTGACAATCCGGAGTGTCCTCTGACTGTGGACCATATTGTTACCCTGAACTGGCCTGCCCTGTCTCAGATCTGGTCTCCGTGGCCAAATCTGTGAAGTTGTCAGGAGCCAGCGATGACCAACTACCTGTTTTCTTAGGAAAGGACCCTCTTCAGAGCTGTCCTGGCATTTGGCCATTCTCACATCAGTAGGTACCAAAAAAGACTCTCTCTGCCCTTGGTAAAACCAAACATGTGATCCCACTAGGACTGTTACTGGGACTGGCTCTGGATGCCTGGCTTCCTGAATCCCAAGTTCAGAGAGTTCCATCACCAAGTAAGTTAGGTGAAGTCACTTTCTTCATGAAATGAATGAGGTCACTGCCTTGGCAACCACTTTGTCCTAACAGTTGCTGCCAAGGGTCTCATGAGATGGAGGCTGTTCCTACTTTCTGTGACACTGTCACAAGTTAGAATGGTATATCAACCATATGCACCGGGGAACTTCTCTCCATACAGGCCTGCTTTGGTCCATCTTCTCTACATTAAGAAGAGAGAGGCTGATTCAGACACATCCTTTCATCCTGTCCAGGTTCTTTACCATGTCAGAAGACTTTTGCTCTCTTTGGTACTACATAGCTGCCTACAACTTCTCCAAGGATCATTTCTGCATTGACCTTTGAGGTTCTCAGCAGGTGGAAGATCCCCTACATTCCTGTATTGTAAGACCAACTCTATCCCTGCTCCTCTGTAAAGGTAGATTGAGGGAACAGCGTATGGTTAGGGTTAATAACAGGTTCGAATTCGGTTGGGAATCATTCTGCGGGATGAATAATGTTATTGGGACCCTGCGAAATTTAAAAGAATATATAGGTGAAATATAAGTTTGAAAACCCAAATCTATGTAAGTTTTGAAGCCCAGAAGTGTATTGGGCCCTTGGCTAGGATACTTAGCTTTGAATTATGTTCTGCACAGATGTCTCTGATTAATCGCTATACAATGGCATAGGACCTTTACCTTGGATGATTGAATGTCGAAGAGAACATGCAGTCAAAAAGGGATAGTCGATAGGATTAGGAAGATAGTCAGTAGGTTTAGAAAGAAGAGTGAGTATAGGATTTGGACAAAAACATTTTTAGCAATAGGGTTTCGGGTAGAGAGTGAATGTAAATGTCAGCACATGTGAAGAGTCATTCACAATGATGAACTGGGGAAAATATGTAGGAAAGTAAATATCAATTGAGACAAAAGGAAATCAGGCAAAGTATAATGTGAGTTATAGGATTAGACATTTTCAACAGGGTTGAGGTTGAATATATAATCTTAGCAAGAAACAAATATGTAGTCACCAATTGGATTGACATTTGAGAGCATTAGGCAACCTGGACATGGATGTTATTACTAATCCATGCTCACTTTCCATTTAGGCTTTGGTACAATCATAAGTGTGATCTTTGCATTTTGTGTCCATAATATTACTGTAATAAAATATATATGTAGATCAGGTGACATGAGTATATCTTCCACCATTTCTGGGAGCAATATTTTGAAGACGTATAAATTAGTATTGGGGGTTCAAACAGGTGTACCCTGTTTCTATGAATATACAGATAATGCATGAATGGAACATACTCTGAATAAAACATATACTCATTCCACTATAAATAATGGATTGAATTGATATCTGAAAAAATACAGGAAATCAAATATTGATATACAGACATTCATTACAACCAGTTATACATCAATGATAATATTAGTATTAGGATTTTCATGAAGAGTGTGTGAGTTTTGCTTCAAAATTGATTATGGAAATCGAAAATAATGTGTTTGGAAAGAAGTCTCATGAAAAGAGCAGTAAAGAAACATGGAGGAATACATGTTTTCAGAAGCAGGAAGTGATTGGAAGTGAAACAAATTACTATATATTTTTGAACTTTTGGATGAAATATATATATTATGATGTGCATAAACTGAAGAAATAATAATGTCCCACTGTTGAATAAATATGAACGTCAAAATACATATCATGTCCCATAGGAATCTACTTGCATTGATGTTAAACTGGGTTAGTTACTGTAGAAATATTAGGATTTGTATACACCATTCACTGAAGTTAGTTGTCAGTACTAGGAAACAAATATGAATTTCAGGTGGATGAATAGTTTGGAAAATAATCTTGTGAAAAGTTGATTATAAATCCACATAAATGAATATGAATGAATTTAGGGCGTGTATAATAAGTCACATATATTACATATTTTGAAATATCTGGAGAGTATATATATATATATATATATATATATATATATATAGAGAGAGAGAGAGAGAGAGAGAGAGAGAGAGAAAGAGAGAGAGAGAGAGAGAGAGAGAGAGAGAGAGAGAGACAGAGAGAGAGACATTAAAAACTAACAATATATATGCCAATCAAAATCCATCATGAAATATATATCATCCACAGATCCAAAAATATTCATTATACTGAACATGGATTTATGTATAATGTTGTTCAACTAGAAAGTTCACCCATAGTTTGAAATTTCAGTTCCAATAGCATTTACGAGGAGTGATCTCTTCTCACAATTTGTATCTGCCAAGTCAACCACCTCACAAGAATGTACGTGTGGTACCAGGTAGAATTCTATATGTGCATATAAAAATACATGTGCTTAATAGGCTACAGAGAAAGGGAGAAAGGAATTCACATATTTGTTAACTTTAAAAATACATGGAGAACTATTTCAAAAAAAATTTGCAAGATTTATAACTCCTACCCTATATTATGCAAAAGGCAAGTCCAAGTATACACCTTGCCTCCTCTGAACTGCTTGTACTTCTTTTCTGTTTTTTGTTATTTTTCTCCATCATATTAGGATTAGTAGTCAGAGTCTAGTTTGGAATTGGTTAGGGTTAGAGATTCAGTGTTTTAAAGGGAAATTGAAAAATGAATCCAATGTCTATGCAAATATGTGCTACCCCAAAATCTTCCCAGTCTCATCCAGAACAATGCCTTGACATTATCTTTTACCAAAGTAAGATACAGTTAGAGGAGAAGAGTTAGAAAATCTGTGAATACATATCTGGAATGGAATTTGCTCAGGAGTTCACAACCTTGGAGGTGGTAGCAGAGTTCAAAATAGTAAGGCAAAAGGTAAACACTCCTCAAACATGGAGCTCTGCTGGCCTAAAAAATTCTTGAGAAACTGCCTCTGAGGTTGGGCACTTGAAATACATGTTGTTTTCAGGAGATTTAGTTCTTTTATAGAGAGACCATCAAAGCTGGTTCTGCATATATGTGACCTGTAAGACATGGTTTCTTATTTTTCATTGAACATGTGGCAGCAGTGCTGAATTATTTTTTTGTAGCTAAACTGTGGACACTGGGGCTAAGTTTCTCCCTGTGCTAAATGGGAAGACATTTGTTCATCCTCCACTTTTAGTGGTGTTTCTTGCTGCTGCACTGGGAGTTTGGTATTTGCTTCACGAAATAAAGGAGGTCAATTGGGACACATTGTTGGAGGGAGTTCTGTCACGTGTGGTGGGTGAGGGTTTGCAGGAGAATGCAATAACCAGGCTTCTATCCCACATAGCTTTCCCCCTTGACCATAGCAACCTGATTCTGAACATTTCCCTGAAACCTCTCCATATAACAAGATGCCTTTACCTATTGGGTCTGTTGGCTGAAACCATATCAGTCACAAGCCATTTGGACGCCAATGGCAGTTCCACGTGGCCTCACCACAGATGTTTTGTCACACATCTGCTCACCACTGCTCTAGGCCCACTAATCAGCAGGCACCAACTAACTGGCATCTCTGTTCTACACCATTTTTATGAAACCCTGTCAATCAAGGCACTGTCTGGTATACTCATGATCAGCATCAGGACATCCAAATGTTTTCCAGTGCCAACTGGTCATTGAAATTTCAAAAATTTCATGGTATTTATCTAGCCATTATTCAAGGAAGAAGTTGTAGTCACTGTGGGTTTCAATTCATTCAGGAACCATTAAATGTTAAGGAAGCTCATTTCAATGAAAGCTCTGGAGAACAATCACAGGCAAGGCATCCCAAATAGTGGCCAAAAGGTCACATGAAGCCAGGCCCATTGAGGTCTACAATGTGAGGTCCATGTGTGTTTTGACTCTCAACTATGGCTGCCAAGTTTTTCAGAATAAAATCATGTGATATCCTGGCTGAGATTCTCAGTGTTCTGTGGAAAGCCACCCTTGGCATAGATCTCAGTTTCCAAGGGCGACTCTCATGCGTGGCCTCCTAACATCCCCACACAATTCATGGCAATACTTCTCTGAGGTCAGTTCTACAACTCAGTCTCTAAGGAGTATTACACCAGAGTACAAGCCGAGGGGGACCCAGTCATCCCTTCCAACTGCCACACAAATTACCAAAATTAAAACCAAAACATTCCCACATGGCCCTCATCTTCTTCCACATAGACCCTCATTTTAACCTCTGGCTGGAGATTTCCATGAGGGGTGCAGCGCAAGAGAGTGTCCAAAATAAGCTCCCTTGGCCCTCATTTGCCTAAAGTCAGGGTGGCCTGGACACCATTCCTGTGAACCAGGAGTGATCAAATAGGCCTTCCATTACAACTACTCTGCTTCTCCAATTTGAGGCCTACTGACTGTGGGGTTTAGATTCTTTATGTGAAGTGGAATCATGAGAAAACCCAAGCACCTCTGCATGGCTTTGAAAAACTCATTTGACCCAAAGGATCCCTATACTCACTTGATGATTGTCTGCAACCTAATAGAGGAAGGAGAGAGACATCATCCACAATGACTGAATTTTGCCATTTTAGTTTTGGATGCACACATGGGATCTTTCTTTATATCCATCAGGTGCTGAAAATATAAGCCACAGCCTCACACAGGGACAAGAGGCTGATTCAGACACATCCCATTCAAAGCAATTAAGCAAAGAGCCACGGGTGATGCCCAATCATTTCCATATGAAAACTGTTTTTTTCATGCTTATCAAAGGGGTGCCCTGAGGCAAAGACCTTCCTGTCATTCAGTGAAACAGAAAAATAGGTAAGCAAAAGGCACAAAGCATGGTTTCTCCACTGAGACTTACCTGGTCACACTGATATCTGAGTTTTCTAAGAAGCTCGCCATTACCTTCAGCTATTCAGTACATGGCCATGTGACAGAGCTTGGGGTGGTACCTATCTTGGACACAAAACCATGAGACTATTCTGCAGATTGGTCAGAATTCAGGAAGAAATCTGAAACTTAGGAAGATAGTAGGTGTTGCCCATCGATAAGGCAACCTGCAGTGCAGTCATAAATTGGGCAGGATGAATGCTGGGAAGCTTTCTACTAGACAGGACACATTCATTGATGCATTCTCTTTTCTAATGTCTACAACCACGGACACAGTGTTATACACAGACATAGAAACACTTGCCTTGTCAAAAGACTATCTAGAAACAGTCCACTGCAAACCAGACATACCAGCTTTCCTACCTATTCTAAGAAAATGAGACAAAACCACAAACTCACACCCACAAACACAAAGCACCTCCTTCCCCCAAGTAAGTCTCTGAATATCCAGAGTGTCCTCTGACTAGCGGGCCCTACTATGTTCACCCGAAATGGCCTGTACTGTGGCAGATCTGGTCTCCTTGGCCAACTCTGTGTAGTTGTTAGGAGCCAGCGGTGAGTCACTACCTACTTACTAAGGAAAGGCCCGTCTTCAGAGCTCTCCTGATATTTGGCCATCCTCACATCAGTAGGTACCAAGAAAGACAGAATCTGTCATTGGTAAAACAAAACAAGTGAGCCCACTGGTACTGGGACTGGGACTGGCTCTGGATGCCTGGCTTCCTGGATCCCAAGTTCAGAGAGTTCCATCACCAAAGAAGTAAGGTAGGTCACTTCCTTCAGGAACTGAATGAGGTCAATGCCTTGGCAAACACTTTGTCCTAATAGCTGCTTCCAAGGGTCCCATGAGATGGAGGCTGCCCCTACTTCCTGTGACACTGTCACAAGTTAGAATGGTATATCAACCATAGACACACGGGAACAGCTCTCCACACAGACCTTGTTTGGTCCATCTTCTCTACATTAAGAAGAAAGTGGCTGATTCAGACACACCCCTTCATCCTGACAAGGTTGTTTGCCATGGAAGATGACTTTTGCTCTCTCAGGTCCTTCATAGCTGCCTACCTCTTTTCCAGGGATCATGTCTGCATGGACCTTTGAGGTTCTCAGCAGGTGGAAGATCCCCTACATTCCTGTATTGTAAGACCAACTCTGTCCCTGCTCTTCTGTAAAGTTAGATTGAGGGAACAGTGTATGTTTAGGGTCAATAACATGTTGGATTTGGTTTAGGAATCATCCTGCAGAATGAATAATGGTATTTGAAACTGCGATATTTACTAGAATATATATGTGAAATATAAGTGTGAAACTAGAAATCTAGGTAACATTTGAAGCCCAGAAGGGCATTGGACCCTTGATTGTGATACTTAGAATAAAATTACATTCTGCACAGAGGTCTCAGATAGATCAATATACAATGGCATAAGACCTTGTACCTTGCTTGATTGAATGTAGAAGAGAATATCCAGTCAAAAAAGGATAGTCGGTAGGATTAGGAAGATAGTCGGTAGGTTTAGAAAAAGAATGAGTATAGGATTAGGAACAAACGTTTATTAGCAATAGGTTATCGATTAGAGTGTGAATGTAAATGTCAGCACATGTGAAGAGTCAGTCACAATGATGAACTGGGGAAAATATGTAGGAAACAGATAGAAATAGAGCCATAATGAAATCAGGCAATGTATAAAGTGAGGGATAGGATTAGACATTTTCAGTAGGGTTGAGTTTGAATATATAATCTTAAGAAGAAACAAATATGTAGTCACCAATAGGATTGATATTTGAGAGCATTAGGCAAGCTGGACATGGATGTTTTTAGTAATCCATGTTTACTTTCCTTTTAGGCTTTGGTACAAACATAAGTGTGAGCTTTGCATTTTGTGTTCCGAATATTTCTGTGATTAAATGTATAAGTAGATCAGGTGACGTGAGTATTTCTTCCAACATTTCAGGGAGCAATATTTTGAAGACATATAAATTAGTATTGGGGGTATAAAGAAGTGTACACTGCGTCTATGAATATAGAGATAATGCATGAATAGACCATACTGCGAATAAATAATATAACTCGTTCCACTTTAAATAATGGATTGAATTTTTATCTGAAAAAATATAAGAAATCCTATATCGTTATGCAATCATTAATTCCAACCAGTCATACATCTAATGGTAATATCAGAGTTATAATTCATCATAAAGTTTATGTGAGTTTTGCTTCAAAAGTGATTATGGAAATTGAAAGTAATGTGTCTTGAAAGAACTCTCATGAAAAGACCTGTCAAGAAACATGGAAGAATACATGTGTCCTGAAGCAGGAAGTGATTGAAAGTGAAACAAATTCCTGTAAATTTGCGAACTTGTGGGGAAATCTTAAGAGCCCCTCCCAGCTCTCCCTTGAGCGCGATAGCCAGACCGAGGGAATTAGGAGTGGCACGGGACTCGTGGTGCAGACCTCCAGGCCACCGCTCCCACCAGTGCTGAAAACTGAAGTCTCTTGCTCCAGCTTCTGGGGGCATGGCTTCCGGAGTGCAAGCAAATTCGCTGGGGGTTCTCAGGCCTAAGCTCTACAAACTTAGGGTCTGAGGGAGACAAACAGGGAGAGTGTTCCCAGGCGTTCATGAAAACAGGGCTCCTAGGAGCAGCAGACCTGGCATGTAGCCAGTATTGTGGTGAGTGTCACAGGTGAGTGGGGCCTGGCTTGAGGAAACACAAAAGAAGGCCCTAGGCACTCAGGATTGGACACCCACCCAGTCTGGGAGGAAGAGCTGCTGCACAGTGATTGGTTCCCACTTATTGAAAGGAGAAGCATGGCCCAGTGGGCACAGCTCTACATACTGGAAAAGAAGTTTATTGCAATCTATGACTGCATTTATTGTTATTATTATTATTTTAATTTGTTTTTTTTTGTTTTTGTTTTTGTTTTTTTTTGTTTTCTTTTATTTTCATTTTTTTGTTGCTGTTCTTTAACTTTTAAAAAATGTTTTAAAATTTTTTATTTTATTTTATTTTTTTTTCCGGTTCATGATGACCATCTGAGAACACAAATTTATTGCTTTTATTTTCCAAAATCCTCATAAAAGAACTTAAACACTATAAAAATAATCACACGGTATTACCATAAAACAACAAATGAAAGGGAAAAAACGTATTGGATCTCACCATTATGTATACACACAACACACACCTGCACAATCCCCCCAAACTAAAAGTAAATAGCGGAAAGATCAGTAGAGTGGAGGGAAGGGAACAGAAAGAGGGAGGAAAGGAGAAAAAGAGGAAGTACTGGGGACTGAATTAGAGCAAATTATATTTCATGCTTTTATAATTATGCCAAAATGAATCTTAATGTTATGTATAATCTTAATGTTATGTATAAAAAGAACCAATTAAAAAAAGAAATATGATAGTATACCAGTGCTGTGTAGAGCCAATAAAAAAATACCTATACATAAACTGAAAAAAAAAATGTGAATTTTAAGAATAAACTGGAGTGGGCTAGAGTTGTGGATCAGTGGTAGAGCACTTGTCTAGCATGTGTGAGGCACTGGTTGGATTCTCAGCACTGCATATAAATTAATTAATTAAATAAGGATCCATCAACAACTAAAAAAACTAGTAAAAAAGAATAAATTATAAAAAATAAATGAAAGTGTGTAGAAAATGTCATTTGAAGTAAAAATACAAAATCAGCTCTAAGTTGTTTGCAACACAAACACACAAGTTAAGTGGTGTTTGAAAATACAGGGAGCAAAAGCTATTGTATAAAAATTTTATTGATAATTCCAGAAAATCTATTATTAATATCAATGTAAAATATGTATTTTAAGTGAAAGAACCTTTAATAAGACAGCAATTGTGTTAATTAATTAAAGAATCTAAAAATTAGATGAAAATATGATTTGTTTTTATTCAATGAAGCAAGATTAAATGTTTGAAATATGATTTTAAGGAGAAATATAGGCACCACAATAAGTTTTAGGAATTTTGTGGATACAAAGATAATTAACTTAGGACAACTTACTATGATAAATGAGTTTACTTTAGTAGAAAAATAGAATTTGCCCTCTGGAAACTGGGCACCCCTAATCCCCAAATCCCAAATCCAAAATGCCAAATCTAACGTGTTTTAGTACTGGAATGTGACAAGTGAAAAGTTTCCTACTTGGCTTCATTTGACAGGTTACAGTCAAAATGCAGGTATACTAAAAATGTTGTATGAAATTTCCTCCAGGCTATGGGTCTAAGGCATGTATGAAATATAAATGAATTTCATATTTACACTTGAGTCTTATCCCCAAGATTATGTGTGTATAAATATTCCATAATTCCAAAAAAATCCAAAATCTGAAATGCTTCTTGTTCTAAGCATTTTTGATAAACAATATTAACGTATATACAATTGTTTCCCCCACAACAAATAAACAAATTTAATAAGGTTAAAAACTTTCCAAAAATAAAATTTAAACATACTACAAAGCAAATAAATAACACATGAAATAATAAATTTTTTGGTGACTTAACAACTGGAAACTGTTTCATTTAACTTGCCCCTGGATCATAGATAAACTTCAAAATTATTTTCTTTTTTTTTTTTAAATGGCAAAATAATTTTATTTTATTTTATTTTTTTATTGGTTGTTCAAAACCCTACAAAGCTCTTGACATATCATATTTCATACATTAGCATACATTAGCTTCAAGTGAGTTATGAACTCCCTTTTTTAAACCAAGTAGAGATTGCAGAATCACATGGGTTACACATCCACATTTTTACATAATACCATACTAGTAACTGTTGTATTCTGCTGCCTTTCCTTTCCTCTGCAATCCCCCCTCCCCTCCCCTATTTTGTTATTATTATTTTTTAAAATTTTAATTTTAATTTTATATTATCATTATCATTTTTTAAAAAAAATCATTTTCATTCTTTATTTTCTATTTTTTCTATTGTATTTCATTTCTTTTCAATTTTCTTATTTCCAATTCCTTGCATTCTACCTGCCTACTCTCATTCTCTTTAGTGACTTTTTCCCTTCCCTTCTAAAATCTTTCCTCCCAAGCATCAAATAAATTTATAAGAGTAAACAGTAACTCAGCAGTCAAACAGAACAAGAAGTAACATGAGCAGCATAAACAAGCAAGGAAGAAAAGGAGAACAAACAACGAAGAACACCCTAAATATTCAGGAGGACCAGGATTCATCAGAAAAGTGGTCATATAAAGAACTCAAGGAATACCTTAGACAGATGGAATGGAAACTTAAAGAAGATACGAGACAGAAAATCCAAACAGTAAAAGAAAACATTGAAAATGAATTACATAAACATATAAAAGAAAAAGTTAAGCATCTTTATCAGTGGATAGAGATTATAAAAAAAATCAAACAATAATTCTAGAAATGAAGGAAATGATAAACCAAATTAAGAACTCCATTGAGAGTATCACTAACAGAGTGGAACAAGTAGAAGCCAGAACGTCAGATAATGAAGACAAAATATATCATCTTGAAACGAGTCCAGCCAACTCAGAAAGGCTGGCAAAAAATCACAAGAAAAACATCCAAGAGATTTGGGATAACATAAATAAAACCACACTTACGAGTCATCAGGATAGAGGAAGGTACAGAGACTCAAACCAAGGGAATGAGAAAACTGCTGAATGAAATAATTACAGAAAACTTTCAAGAAATAAAAAAGGAAATGGATATACAAATTGTAGATGCATACAGGACAAGAGCACACAAAATCACAGTAGACGAATGCCAAGACACATTGTTATGAAGATATCCAATATACAGAACAAAGAGAAAATAATAAATCTACAAGAGAATGGAGGCAGAATACATTCAGTGGTAAACCAATAAAGTTAACAACGGATATTTGATCACAGATGCTGAAAGCGAGAAGATCCTGGAAAAACGTATTTCAAACACTGAAAGACAATGGATGCCAACCAAGAATTATGTATCCAGCATAATTAACCATCAGGTACTACAATAAAATAAGAATCTTTCATGATAAACAAAAGCTAAAAGAATTTGAAGCCAGAAAACAAGCTTTACAAAGCGTCTTGAGAAAACACTACACAAGAAAGAAATGAAAAACAACAACCAAAACCATCAGTGGGAAGTACCTTGGTAATGACAGAGGCAGGGTGAAAGCTTATCATGGAGAAACAAACTAAATTTAAAAAAAGATAAATAATCAAACATGGCTGGCAGTACAAACCATACATCAATAGTAACTCTGAATGTAAATGGCTTCAACTCTCCAATAAAGCGACATAGGCTGGTAACTTGGATTAAATAAACAAATCCAACAATATGTTGCCTCCTGGAGACACATCTGAAATGCAAAGACACACAGGCTGAAGGTGAAAGGTTGGGAAAAAATACACCATGCACACTTATCCTCATAAACAAGCAGGGGTGGACATCCTCATATCAAATAAAATCGACTTCAAGACTAAGTTAATCAAAAGGGATAAGGAAGGACATTATATACTGTTAAAAGGAACCATTCACCAACAAGACATAACAATTATCAATATTTATGCACTAAATAATGGTGCTACGATGTTCATGAAACAAATACTCCTCAAGCTCCAAAATGAAATAGACCTCAACACAATAATTATGGGTGACTTCAACACACATCTATCACCATTGGACAGATCCTCCAAACAAAAGTTGAATAAAGAAAGTATAGAACTCAATATCACAATCAATAACCAACATGTAACTGACATATATAGAATATATCAACCATCATCAAGTGGATATACTTTTTTCTCAGCAGCACATGGATCCTTCTCAAAAAAAGACCATATATGATGCCATAGGGCAACCCTCAGTAAATATAAAGGTGTGGAGATAATAACATGCATTTTATCTGATCATAATGGAATGAAACTGGAAATCAATGATAAAAGAAGGAAGGAAAAATTCTACATCACATGGAAAATGAACAATATGTTACTGAATGATCAATGGGTTACAGAAGACATAAAGGAGGAAATCAAAAAATTCTTAGAGATAAATGTAATTATAGACACAACATATCGGAATCTATGGGACACAATGAAAGCAGTTTTAAGAGGGAAATTCATCGCCTGGAGGTCATTCCTGAAAAAAAAGGAAAAACCAACAAATAAGTGAGCTCACACTTCATCTCAAAGCCCTAGAAAAGGAAGAGCAAAACAACAGCAAATTTAGCAGAAGGCAAGAAATTATTAAAATCAGAGTGGAAATCAACAAAATTGAAACAAAAGAAACTATTGAAAAAATTAACAAAACTAAAAGTTGCTTCTTCGAAAAAATAAATAAGATCAACAGACCCTTAGCCATGCTAAAGACGAAAAGAAGAGAAAGAACTCAAATTACTAACATATGGGATGAAAAAGGCAACATCACAACAGATGCTACAGAAATACAGAAGACAATTAGAAATTATTTTGAAAACCATTATTCCAATAAAATAGAAAATAGTGAAGACATCGATAAATTTCTTAAGTCATATGATTTGCCCAAACTGAGTCAGGAGGATACACACAATTTAAACCGACCAATATCAATGGATGAAATAGAAGAAGCAATCAAAAGACTACCAACCAAGAAAAGCCCAGGAACGGATGGCTATACAGCGGAGTTTTACAAAACCTTTAAAGAAGAATTAATACCAATACTTTTCAAGTTATTTCAGGAAATAGAAAAAGAGGGAGCTCTGCCAAATTCATTTTATGAGGCCAACATCACCCTAATTCCAAAACCAGAAAAAGACACCTCAAAGAAAGAGAACTACTGACCAATATATCTGATTAACCTAGATGCAAGAATCCTCAATAAAAATCTGCCTAATCGAATACAAAGGCAAATCAAAAAAATTGTTCACCAGGATCAAGTAGGATTCATCCCTGGTATGCAACGATGGTTCAATATACGAAAATCAATAAATGTTATTCATCACATCAATAGACTTAAAGATAGGAACTATATGATCATCTCGATAGATGCAGAAAAAGCATTTGACAAATTACAGCATCCCTTTATGTTCAAAACATTAGAAAAATAGGGATAACAGGAACTAACCTCGACATTGTAAAAGCTATCTATGCTAAGTCTCAGGCTAGCAACATTATGAATGGAGAAAAATTGAAGGCATTCCCTCTAAAATCTGGAACAAGACAGGGATGCCCTCTGTCACCACTTCTATTCAATATAGTTCTCAAAACACTGGCCAGAGCAATTAGACAGACGAAAGAAATCAAAGGCATAAAAATAGGAAAATAAGAACGAAAATTATCACTATTTCCTGGTGACATGATTCTATACATAGAAGACCCAAAAGGGTCTACAAAAGAACTACTAGAACTAATAAATGAATTCAGCAAAGTGGCAGGATATACAATCAAAACGCATAAATCAAAGGCATTTCTGTATATCAGCGACAAACCTCCTGAAACAGAAATGAGGAAAAACACTCCATTCACAATACCCTCAAAAAAATTAAATACTTAAAAATCAACCAAACAAAAAAGGTGAAAGACTTATACAATGAAAACTACAGAACCCTAAAAAGAGAAGTAGAAGAAGATCTTAGAAGATGGAAAAATATACCCTGTTCCTGGATAGGCAGAACTAACATCATCAAAATGGCGAAATTACCAAAAGTTTTCTATAGGTTCAATGCAATGCCAATCAAAATCCCAATGGCATTTCTCGTAAAAATAGATAAAGCAATCATGGAATTCATATGGAAAAATATAAGACCCAGAATAGCAAAAGCAATTCTAGCAGGAAGTGTGAATCAGGCGGTATAGCGATACCGGACTTAAAACTATACTACAGAGCAATATTAACAAAAACAGCATGGCACTGGTACCAAAACTGGCAGGTTGACCAATGGTACAGAATAGAGGACACAAAGACTAATTCACAAAGCTACAACTATGCTATATTTGATAAAGGAGCTAAAAGCATGCAATGGAGGAAATATAGCATCTTCAACAAATGGTGTTGTAAAAAATGGAAATCCATATGCAACAAAATAAAATCGAATCCCCTCCTCTTGCCATGCACAAAAGTTAACTCAAAGTGGATCAAGGAGCTAGATATCAAATAAGAGACTCTGAATCTGATACAAGAAAAAGTTGGCTCCGATCTACATAATGTGGGGCCGGGCTCCAAATTCCTTAACAGGACACCCATAGCAGAAGAGTTAATAACAAGAATCATCGAATGGGACTTACTTAAACTGAAAAGTTTTTTCTCAGCAGGATAAAAAATGAGAGAGGTAAATAGGGAGCCTAAATTATGGGAACAAATTTTTACTCCTTACACTTCAGATAGAGCCCTAATATCCAGAGTATACCAAGAACTCAAAAAATTAGACAATAAGATGATAAATAACCCAATCAAAAAATGGGCCATGGACCTGAACCGACACTACTCAGAGGAGGACATACAATCAATCAGTAAGTAAATGAAAAAATGCTCACCATCTCTAGCAGTCAGAGAAATGCAAATTAAAATCACCCTAAGAAACCATCCTACTCTAGTAAGATTGGCAGCCATTATGAAGTCAAACAACAAGTGCTGGTGAGGATGTGGAGAATAGGGTACTCTTGTACATTTCCGGTGGGACTGCAAACTGTTGTGGCAAATTTGAAAAGCAGTATGGAGAATCCTGGGAAAGCTGGGAATGGAACCACCATTTGACCCAGCTATTGCCCTTCTCAGACTATTCCCTGAAGACCTTAAAAGAGCATATTACAGGGATACTGCCACATTGATGTTCATAGCAGCACCATTCAAAATTGCTAGACTGTGGAACCAACCCAGATGCCCTTCAGTAGATGAATGGATAAAAAAATGTGGCATTTATACACCATTGAGTATTATGCATCATTAAAAAATGACAAAATCATTGAATTTGCAGGGAAATGGATGGCACTAGAGCAGATTATGCTTAGTGAAGCTAGCCAAACCCTAAAAAACAAATAAAAATGTCTTCTTTGATATAATGAGAGCAACTAATAACAGAGCAGGGAGGAAGAGCAGGAAGAAAAGATCAACATTAAACAGAGACATGAGGTGGGGGTCGGAAAGAGAGAGATAAAGGAAATTGCATGGTAATGTAGGGAGACCCTCATTGTTACACAAAATTACATATAAGAGGTTGTGAGGGGAATGGGAAAATTAACAAAGATATAATTGTATTACAGTAGATGGGGTAGAGAGAGAAGATGGGAGGGGAGTGGGGATACTAGAGGATAGAAAATGTAGCAGAATACAACAGTTACTAATAGGGCATTATAAAAATGCAGATGTGTAACACATATGATTCTGCAATCCGTATTTGGGATAAAAATGGGAGTTCATAACCCACTTGAATCTAATGTATGAAATATAATATGTCAAGAGCTTTGTAATGTTTTGAACACCCAATTAAAAAAATAAAAAATAATATGAAATAAAATAATTGAAAAAAAAACACATGGAGAAATATTTCACTCTCTTCCAGAACAATGCCTTGACATTACCCTCGCCCCAAGTAATACATCATTAGAGGAGAAGAGTTAGAAAATCTGGGAATACATAGCTGGAATTTAATATGCTCAAAAGTTCACAACATTGGAGGTGGTAGAGTAGTTTACTAAAGTAAGGGACAGGGTAAACACTCCACAAATATGGAGCTCTGCTGGCCTAAAGACTTCTTCAGAAACTGCCACTGAGGTTGGGCACTTGAAATATATGTTGTTGTCAGGAGCTTTAGATACCTTTGTAATGAGAGCATCAAAGCTGGGTCTGCATCTATGTGACCTGGAGGACATGGTTTCTTATGTTCCAATGAACATGAGTCAGCAGTGCTGAATTCAATCTTTGTAGGTAAACTGTGGTCACTGGGGGCTAAGTGTCTCCCCGTGTGGACTGTGAAGCCATTTGGTCATCCTCCACATTTTGTGGTGTTTCTTGCTGCTGCACTGTTAGTTTGGTATTTGCTTCACAAAATACAAGGAGTCCACCTGGGCCAAAGTGTTGGAGGGAGTTTCTCACGTGTGGTGGGTCAGGGTCTGCAGGAGAATGCACCCACCAAGGTTCTATCCCAAATAGCTTGCCTCTTGACCATAGCAACGTGATTCTGAACATTGCCCTAAAAACTCTACAAATAAAAATACGCCTTTACATATAAGGGTCTGCTCGCTGCACCATGTCAGTCACAAGCAATTTGGAAGCCAATGGAAGATCCACATGGCTCCACCACAGATGATTTATCACACACCTGCCGACTGCAGCTCTATGCCCACTACTCAGCAGGCTCCAAATTACTGGCATCTCTGCTCTACACCATTTTCTGGAAACCCAGTCCATCAGGCACTGTCTGGTATACTCATAGTCAGCAACAGGATATCCAAAGGTTCTCCAGTGCCACCTGGTCATGGAAATTTAAAAAAATTTCACGGTATTTATCTAGCCATTTTTCAAGGATGAAGTTGAAGGCACTGTGGGTTTCACTTCATTCAGGAACCATTTAATGGTGAGGATGCTCATTTCAATGAAAGCTCTGGAGAACTCTCATAAGCATGGCTTCCTAAAGAGTGGCCAATGATCACATGATGCTAGGCACATTGAGGTCTACAATGTGAGGTCCATGTGTGTTTTGACTCTCAACTATGGCTGCCAAGTCTTTCAGAATAAAATTATGTGATACCATGGCTGAGATTCCAAGTGCTCTGTGCAAAGCCAACCTGGGCCTAGATCTCAGTATCCAAGGGCAAATCTCATGCGTGGCCTCCTAATATCCCAACTCAATTCATGGCAATACTTCTCTGAGGTCAGTACCTCAACTCAGTATCTAAGGGGAATCACACCAGAGTTCAAGCCCAGGTGGACCCAGTCGTCACTTCCAACCACCACCCAAATGACCACAATTAAAACCAAAACACTCCCACATGACCCACATTTTCTTCCATATAGACACTCATCATAACTTCTGGCTGGAGGATTCCATAAGGGGCTCCGCCCAAGCCAGTGTCAAAAATAAGCTCCCGTGCCCCTTAATTTGACTAAACTGAGGGTGGCTGTACACACTTCCTGTGAACAAGATGTGATCAAATAGGTCTGCCATTAATACTGCTCCGCTTCTCTAATTTGAGGACTACTGACTGTGGGTTTTAGATTCTTTATGTGAACTGGAGTCATGATAAAACCCAAGCACCTAGGGGATAGAATCTGCAGGGCTTTGAGGAACTCATTTGAGACAAAGGATCCCTATTCTCACTTGATGGAGGTCACGAACCTTACAGAGGAAGACGAGAGACTTCATCCACAATGACTGCTCTTTTTGCCACTTTGGTTTTGTATGTACAAATGGAATCTTTCTTTAGATCCATCAGATGATGAGAAACTAAGCAACAGCCTCACACAGGGCCAATGGTCTGAATGAGACACATCTTTTTCAAAGCAATTAAGCAAAGAGCCACAGGTGATGCCCATTCATTTCCATTTGAAAACTGTTTTCTTCAGGCTTCACAAAGGGGTGGCCTAAGGCAAAGACCTTCCTGACATTTAGGGCAACAGAACAATAGGTAACCAAAAGGCCCAAAGCAGGGTTTCTCCACTGAGTCTTTAATGGTCATAGTGATTTCTGAGTTTTCTGTGATGCTCGCCATTCCCTTGAGCTATCCAGTACATGGCCATGTCACAGAGCTTGGAGGTGGTATATA
Organism: Callospermophilus lateralis; assembly: GCF_048772815.1. Classification (NCBI taxonomy): domain Eukaryota; kingdom Metazoa; phylum Chordata; class Mammalia; order Rodentia; family Sciuridae; genus Callospermophilus; species Callospermophilus lateralis. Next base: position 205,831 of record NW_027516216.1, read on the forward strand.
TCTTGCACAAAAAACCATGAGCCTATTCTAGAGAGTGGCCAGAATTCAGGAAGAAAAGTGGAACTTAGGAAGATAGCAGGTGTAGCCAATTGATAAGGCAAGCCACAGTCCATTCATAAATTGTGCAGGATGAATTCTGGGAAGCTTTCTACTAAACAGGACATATCCATTGATCCAATATCTTTTCTAATGTCTACAACCATAGATAACAGTGGGATACACAGACATAGAAACACTCGCCTTGCCAAACGACTTACTAGAAACAGTTCACTCCAAACCAAACAAACCGACTTCCCTGCCTATTTTCAGAACATGAGACAAAACCACAAAACCACAACCAAACCTACAAAGGCACCTCCTTCTGCCAAGTAGGTCTTTGACTATCTTGAGTGTCCTCTGACTTATGGGCCATACTATGTTCCCCCGAAATGGCCACTCCTGTCTCAGATTTGGACTCCATGGCCAACTCTATTTAATTGTCAGGAGCCAGCTGTGAGCCACTACCTGTTTTCTCAGGAAAGGCCCCTCTTCAGAGATTTCCTGCCATTTGGCCATCCTCACATGAGTAGGTACCAAGAAAGACTGACTCTGTCCTTGGTAAATCCAAACAAATGAGACCACTCGGACTGGAACTGGCCCTGGCTTTTTTGCCTGAATTCCTGGATCCCAAGATCAGAGAGTTCCATCACCAAGGAAGTGAGGTGAGGTCACTTCTTTCAGAAATTGAAAAATCTGTGGAAAGCAACGCTGGGCCTAGATCTCAGTTCCAAGGGTGACTCTTATGCGTGGCCTCCTAAAATCCCAACAAAATTCAATGCAATACTTCTCTAAGGTCAGTTCCACAACTCAGTCTCTAAGGGGAATCACACCAGAGTTCAAGCCCAGGTGGACAAAGTCATTTCTTCCAACCGCCACACAAATGACCAAAATTAAAACGAAAAGACTCCCACATGGCCCTCATCTTCTTACATATTGTCATTCATCATAATGTCTGGCTGAAGATTTTCATGAGGGGCGAAGCCCAAGAAAGTGTCCAAAATAAGCTCACTTGCCCCTCATTTGCCTAAAGTCAGGGTGGCCTGGACACCCTTCCTGTGAACCAGGAGTGATCAAATAAGCCTGTCATTAATAATGCTCTGTTTCTCCAATTTGAGGCCTACTAATTTTCAGGTATAGATTCTTTGTGATTTGGAGTCATGCGAAACCCGAAGCACCTCTGCAGGGCTTTGAGGAACTCTTTTGACCCAAAGAATCCATTTTCTCACTTGACAGAGGTCAGGAACCTAACAGAGGAAGGCAAGAGACTTCATCCACAATGACTGATCTTTTTGCCATTATGGTTTTTGATGCACACATGGGATCATTCTTTAGATCCATCAGGTGCTGAGAATGTAAGACACAGCCACACACAGGCCAAGAGGCTAATTCAGCCACATCCCTTTACAAAGCAATTAAGCAAAGAGCCACAGGTGATGCCCATTCATTTCCATTTGAAAACTCTTTCTTCAGGCTTCACAAAGGGGTGGCCTGAGACCAAGTCTTTCCTGACATTCAGTGCAACAGAACAATAGGTAAGCAAAAGGCCCAAAGCGGGGTTTTTCCACTGAGACATTTCTGTTCACACTGATATCTGAGTTTTCTGAAAGGCTGGCCATTCTCTTCCGCTATCCAGTACATGGCCATGTCACAGAGCTTGTAGTGGTGCATATCTTGGACACAAAACCATGAGCCTATTCTGGAGAGTGGCCAGAATTCAGGAAGAAAACAGGAACTTAGGAAGATAGAATGTGTTGCCTCTCGATAAGACAAGCTGCAGTCCATTCATAAATTGGGCAGGTTGAATTATGGGAAGATTTATAGTAGACTGGACGCATCCATTAATGCATTCTCTTTTCTAATGTCTACAACAATGGACACAGTGGGATACACAGACATAGAAACACTCGCCTGGTCAAACGACTTACTAAAAACAATCCACTCCAAACCAAACAAACCAACTTTCCTACCTATTCTCAGAACATGGCCTGACCTCTCTCAGATCTGGTTTCCTTGGCCAACTCTGTGAAGTTGTCAAGAAAAAGGGGTGAGCCACTACCTGCTTCTTCTGGAAAGGTCCCTCTTCAGAGCTCTCCTGGCATTTGGCCATCCTCACATCGGTAGGTACCAAGAAAGACTGACTCTGTCCTTGTTAAATCCAAACAAGTGAGTCCACTGGGACTGGGGCTGCCTCGGGGTGCCTGGATTCTTGGATACAAAGTTCAGAGAGTTCCATCACCAAGGAAATGAGGTATATCACTTTCTTTGGAACTGAATGAGGTCACTGCCTTGGCAACCACTTTGTCCTAACAGTTGCTTCCAAGTGTCCCATGAGATGGAGGCTGCCCCTACTTCCTGTGACACTTTCACAAGGTAGAATGGTATGTCAACCATAGGCACCCAGCAGCAGCTCTCCACACAGGCCTGGTTTGGTCCATCTTCTCTACAATAAAAAGAGAGAGGCTGATTCAGACACATCCCTTCATCCTGACCAGGTTGTTTGCCATGGAAGATGACTTTTGCTCTCTCAGGTCCTTCATAGCTGCCTACATCTTCTCCAGGTATCATTTCTGAATGGACCTTTGAGGTTCTCAGCTGGTGGAATGTCCCCTACTTTCCTGTATTGTAAGAACGACTCTATCCCTGCTCTTCTGTAAAATGAGATTGAGGAAACAGTGTATGTTTAGGCTTAATAACAGGTTCGATTTGGGTTAGCAATCATTCTGTGTGATAAATAATGGTATTGGGAACCTGCGATATTTACAAGAATATTGAGGTGAAATATAAGTATGAAAACAAAAATCTAGGTATGATTTGAAGCCCAGAAGGGCATTGGGCCCTTAATTGGGATACTTAGTTTTGAATTATATTCTGCAAATATGTCTCAGACAATTTGATATACAATGGCATAGGACCTTGTACCTTGGATGTTTGAATGTAGAAGAGAACATCCAATCCAAAGGGATAGTCAGTAGAATTAGGAAGATAGTCGGTAGGTTTAGGAAGAAGAGTGAGTGTAGGATTGGGACTAAAAATTCTTTAGCTATAGGGTTTCGGATAGAGAGTGAATGTAAATGTCAGCACATATGAAGAGTCAGTCACTATGATGAAATTGGGAAAATATGTAGAAAAGCAGATAACAATAGAGACATTATGAAATCAGGCAAAGTATTAAGTGAGTGATAGGAGTAGACATTTTCACCAGGGTTGAGTTTGAATATATAATCTTAGGAAGAAACAAATATGTAGTAACCAATAGGATTGACATTTGAGAGCATTAGGCAACCTGGACAAGGATGTTTTTAGTAATCCATGATCGCTTTCCATTTAGTCTTTGGTACAATCATAAGTGTGACCTTTACATTTTTTGTCCAGAATATTACTGTGATAAAATCTATATGTAGATCAGGTGACATGAGTATTTCTACCACCATTTCTGGGAGCAATATACTGAAGACGTAAAATTTGTATTGGGGGTACAAAGAGGTGTACCCTGTGTCCATGAATATAGAGATTAAGCATGAATACACCATACTGTGAATAAATAATATAACTGGTTCCAACTTTAAATAATGGATTGAATTGATATCTGAAAATTTACAATAAATCTTATATTGATATATATTCATTCATTCCAACCAGTTATACATCTAATGGTAATATTAGTGTTTTGATTTATCATGAAGAGTGTGTGAAGTTTGCTTCAAAAGTGATTATGGAAATCGAAAATAATGTGTTCGGAAAGAATTCTCATGCAAAGACCAGTCAAGAAATATGGAGGAATACATGTGTTTTGAAGCAGGAAGTGATTGAAAGTGAAACAAATGCCTATAAATTTGCTAAATTTTTTATGAAATATATATCCTATGATGTGCATAAACTGATGAAATTGTACCAGTTTTGAATAAAAATTAACGTAAAAATACACATCATGTCCATTGGAATCTACTTGCATTGATGTTAAACTTGGTCAGTTACTGTAGAAATATTAGGATTCGCGTGCCTCATTCACCGAAGTTAGTTTTCTTTTTTTTTTTTAATTTTTTATGGTTGTTCTAAACATTATTTATTTCTTGATATATCATATTTCACACTTTGATTCAAGTGGGTTATGAACTCCCATTTTTACCCCGTATACAGATTGCAGAATCACATCAGTTACACATCAATTGATTGACACATTTCCATACTAGTGTCTATTGTATTCTGCTGCCTTTCCTATCCTCTACTATCACTCCTCCCCTCCGCTCTCTTCCCCTCTCCTCTCTCTACCCCCTCTACTGTAATAAATTTCTCCCTTTTGTATTATTTTTCCCTTTCCCCTCACATCCTCTTTTATGTAATTTTGTATAACCCTGAGGGTCTACTTCCATTTCCATGCAATTTCCCTTCCCTCTCCCTTTCTCTCCCACCTCTCATCCCTATTTAATATTAATCTTCTTCTCATGCTCTTCATCCCTACTCTGTTCGTAGTTACTCTCCTTTTAATCAAAGAAGGCATTTAGCATTTGTTTTTTAGGGATTGGCTAGCTTCACTTTGCATAATCTGCTCTAATGCCATCTATTTTCCTGCAAATTCTATGATTTTGTCATTTTTTAAAGCAGAGTAATACTCCATTGTGTATAAGTGCCACATTTTTTTTATCCATTCTTCTATTGAACAGCATCTAGGTTGGTTCCACAGTCTTGCTATTGTGAATTGTGCTGCTATGAACATCAATGTAGCAGTGTCCCTGTAGCATGCTCTTTTAGGGTCTTTAGGGAATAGACCGAGAAGAGGAATAGCTGGGTCAAATGGTAGTTCCATTCACAGCTTTCCAAGAAATCTCCATAATGCTTTCAAAATTGGCTCTACCAATTAGCAGTGCCTCCAATAATGTACAAGTGTACCTGTTTCTCCACATCCTCACCAGCACTTGTTGTTGTTTGACTTCATAATGGCTGCCAATCTTACTGGAATGAGATGGTATCTTAGGGTGGTTTTGATTTGCATTTCTCTGACTGCTGGGGATGGTGAGCATTTTTTCATGTACTTGTTTTTTGATTGTATGTACTTCTCTGAGAAGTGTCTGTTCTGGTTCTTGGCCCATTTGTTTATTGGGTTATTTGTTATCTTATTGTCTATTTTTTTGAGTTCTTTGTATACTCTGAATATTAGGGCTCTATCTGAAGTGTGAGGAGTAAAGATTTGTTCCCAGGATTTAGGCTCCCTATTTACCTCTCTTATTGTTCCTTTTGCTGATAAAAAACTTTTTAGTTTGAGTAAGTCCCATTTGTTGATTCTAGTTATTAACTCTTGTGCTATGGGTGTCCTATTCAGGAATTTGGAGCCCGACCCGACAGTATGTAAATTGTAGCCAACTTTTTGTTCTATCAGACGCCATGTCTCTGATTTGATATCAAGCTCCTTGATCCATTTTGAGTTAACTTTTGTGCATGGCGAGAGAAAGGGATTCAGTTTCATTTTGTTACATATGGATTCCAAGTTTTCCCAGCACCATTTTTTGCAGATGCTATTTTCCTTCATTGCATGCTTTTAGCCCCTCCATCAAATATAAGATAGTTGTAGTTTCCTGGCTTGGTTTCTGTGTCCTCTATTCTGAACCATTGGTCCACCTGCCTGTTTTGGTACCATTACCATGGTATTTTTGTTACTATTTTTCTGTAGTATAGTTTGAAGTCTGGTATCGCTATGCCGCCTGATTCACACTTCCTGCTTAGTGTTGTTTTTGTTATTCTGTGTCTTTTATTTTTCCATATGAATTTCATGATTGCTTTCTCTATTTCTAGAAAAAATTCCGTTTGGATTTTGATTGGCATTGCATTAAACCTATTGAGAACTTTTGGTAATATCACCATTTTGATGATATTAGTTCTGCCTATCCATGAACAAGATATATTTTTATATCTTCTAAGATCTTCTTCTATTTCTCTCTTTAGGGTTCTGTAGTTTTCATTGTATAAGACTTTCACATCTTTTGTTAGGTTGATTCCTAATTATTATTATTTTTTTTTAGGATATTGTGTATGGAGTGGTTGTCCTCATTTCTATTTCAGAGGATTTGTCGCTGATATGTAGGAATGCCTTAGATTTATGCATGTTGATTTTATATCCTGCCACTTTGCTGAATTCATTTATTAGCTCTATTAGTTTCTTTGTAGACCCTTTTGGGACTGCTAGACATAGAATCATGTGATCTGATAATTTAAGTTCTTCTTTTCCAATTTTTTACGCCTTTTATTTCTTTCGTCTGTCTAAATGCTCTGGCTAGTGTTTCGAGAACAATGTTGAACAGAAGTGGTGAGAGAGGGCATCCCTGTCTTGTTCCAGATTTTAGAGAGAATACCTTCAATTTTTCTCCATTCAGAATGATGCTAGCCTGAAGCTTAGCATAGATTGCTTTTACAATATTGAGGTATGTTCCTCTTATCACTAGTTTTTCTAGAGTGTTGAACATAACAGAATGCTGTACTTTATAGAATGCTTTTTTTGCATCTACCGAGATGATCATATGGTTCTTATTTTTAAGTCTATTGATGTGGTGAATAACATTTATTGATTTCCGTATATTGAACCAGCCTTGCATCACACGGATGAATCCTACTTGATCAGGATTCACAATTTTTTTGATATGTTTTTGTATCCAATTCGCCAGAATTTTATTGAGGATTTTTTCGTGTAGGTTCATTAGAGATATTGGTCTGTAGTTTTCTTTCTTTGAAGTGTCTTTGTCTGGTGTAAGAATCAGGGTGATCTTGGCCTCGTAGAATGAATTTGGAAGAATCTCCCTCTTTTTCAATTTCCTGAAACACCTTGAAAAATATTGGTATTTGTTCCTCTTTAAAGGTTTTGTTAAACTCTGCTGTATACCCATACGGTCCTGGGCTTTTCTAAGTTGGTAGTGGATTGATGGTTTCTTCTATTTCCTCAATTGATATTGGTCTGTTTATGTTGTCTATATCCTCCTGACTCAATATGGGCATATCATATGACTTAAGAAATTTATCGATGCCTTCACTGTCTTCTATTTGTTTGGAGTATAAGGATTAAAAATAATTTCTGATTATCTTCTGTATTTCAGAAATATCTCTTGTGATATTTTCTTTTTTAATCCCTTATGCTAGTAATTTGAGTTCTCTCTTCTTCTCTTTCATAGCATGGCTAAGGGTCTGTCAATTTTATTTATTTTTTCAAAGAACCAACTTCTACTTTTGTCAAGTTTTTTCAATTGTTTCTTTTGTTTCAATTTCATTAATTTCAGCTTTGATTTTAATTATTTCTTGCCTTCTACTTCTTTTGCTGTTTCTTTCGTCTTCTTTTTCTAGGATTTTGAGATGAAGTATGAGATCATTTATTTGTTGGTTGTTTCTTTTTTTAAGGAATGAACTCCAAGCAATGAATTTTCCTGTTAGAACTGCTTTCAATGTGTCCCATAGATTCCGATATGTTGTGTCTGTGTTTTCATTTATCTCTAAGAATTTTTAAATTTCCTCCTTGATGTCTTCTATAACCCATTGATCACTCAGTAACCTATTGTTCATTCTCCAAGTGATGCATGATTTTTCCTTACTTCTTTTATCATTGATTTTTAGTTTCATTCCATTATGATCAGATAATATGCATGGTATTATCTGTACTCCTTTATATTGTCTAAGAGTTGCCCTGTGATATAATATATGATCATTTTTTAGAAGGATACATGTGCTGCTGAGAAAAAAAGGTAACTGTTTGATGTTGGGTGTTATATTCTACATATCTCAAATAAGTCTAGGTTATTAATTGTGTTATTGAGTTCTATAGTTTCCTTATTCCTTATTCCTTGTTTGGAAGATCTGTCTAGTGGTGAGAGAGGTGTGTTCATGTCTCCCATGATTACTGTATTGTGGTGTATTAGACTCTTGAACTTGAGAAGAGTTTGTTTGATGAACATAGCTGCACCATTGTTTGGGGCATATATATTAATGGTTGCTGTCTCTTGTTGGTGTATGGTTCCCTTGAGCAGTATGTAGTGTCTCTCTTTATCCCTTTTGATTAACTTTGGCTCAAAATCTATTTTATTTGATATGAGTATGGACTCTCCTGCTTGTTTCCGAAGTCCATATGAGTGATATGATTTTTCCCAAACTTTCACCGTCAGTCTATGTATGCATTTTCCTATCAAATGCATCTCCTGTAGGCAGCATATTGTTGGGTCTTGTTTTTTGTTCAATTCTACTAGCCAGTGTGTCTTCATTGGTGAGTTTAAGCCATTAACATTTAGGGTTATTATTGAGATATGGGTTGTTCTTCCAGCCATATTTGTTTATTTATGTTACTAAACATGGTTTGTTTTCCTCTTTGATTATTTTCCCCCCTTTAATGTCCTACCTCCCACTGTTGGTTTTCATTGTTATTTTCCATTTCCTCTTCCTGCAATGTTTTGCCGAGGATGTTTTGAAGAGATGGTTTTCTAGCTGCAAATTCTTTTCACTTTTGTTTATCGAGGAAGGTTTTAATTTCATCTTCCATACTGAAGCTTAATTTCGCTAGATACACAATTCTTGGTTGGAACCCATTTTCTTTCAGTGTTTGAAATATGTTATTCCAGGATCTTCTAGCTTTCAGAGTCTGTGTTGAAAGATCAGCTGTTATCCTGATTGGTTTACCCTTAAACGTAATCTGCTTCCTTTCTCTTGTAGCTTTTAAAATTCTCTCTTTTTTCTGTTTGTTGGGCATCTTCATTATAATGTGTCTAGTTGTGGCTCTCTTATGATTTTGCACATTCGGCGTTCTGTAGGCTTCTAGGACTTGGGATTCTGTTTTATTTATCAAGTCTGGGAAGTTTTCTCGTATTATTTCATTGAATAGGTTGCTCATTCCTTTGGTTTGGACCTCTATACCTTCCTGTATCCCAATGACTGTTAAGTTTGGCCTCTTTATGTTATCCCATATTTCTTGGATATTCTGCTCGTGGTTTCTTAACAGTCTTGCTGAGTGGTCTATGTTCTTTTCAAGTTGAAATACTTTGTCTTCATTGTCTGATGTTCTATGTTCTAAGTGTTCTACTCTCCTGGTAGTATTCTCAATTGAGTTTTTAAGTTGGATTATTCCTTCCTGCAATTCTAGGATTTCTGTTTGTTTGTTTTTACAACCTCTATCTCCCTATATAGTTGATCTTTTGCTTATTGGATTTGTTTATGTAATTCATTGTCGAAGTGATCTTTAATTGTCTGATTTTGTTGTCTAATGTCTTCCTTGAGACTCCAGATCATCTAAAGCATGAGTATCCTGAATTCTTTATCTGACATTCCATCTGATGCAGCTATTACATCTTCTAAAGTTGTGTTGACCTGCATTGCTTGTGGTCCTTTATTTCCTTGTCTTTTCATACTGCTCGCGTTTCTCTCTGCTTGTTGAAACTGTTTTGTTTTGGGCAGTGGCTCTGCTCTGCCCCTATTCCTATTGGGGTGACCTAACAACCACGCTGGTGGGCCGCTGGGCTTGTACTGGGCGCGGGAGAAGGCTCTGCTTTGCCACTACTCCAATAGGGGTGCCGTGTCTACCACACCAGCGGGTCATTGGGCCTGTTCTGGGCATAGGCGGTGGCTCTGCTCTGCCCCTACTCCAATTGGGGTGACGTGACTACCACGCCTGCTGGTTGATGGGCCTGTTCTAGGCACGGGCAGCAGCTCTGCTCTGTCACTACTCCAATTGGGATGACATGACTACCACGCCTGCAGGTCGCTGGGCCTGTGCCGGGCATGGGCGGCGGCTCTGCTCTGCCCCTCTGGCTTGAAGACAAAGTGAGAGAGACTCGGGTGTTTGTGACTCACTTTTTTTACCAGGAGACCAACTGTTTCTTTCACCGCTGGTATCGATGAAGTTATCTCCTCCACCACTTTGTGATGACATCAGATCTCTAACATGTTGGTATCCCATGCGAATGGCAGCATTTCGTTCCCTTTGTCGGATGACCAAAGCAATGGGTGAGTCCTGACCAGCCCTCACAAGCCCCGTCTCAATCCTGTTGCCACTGCCTATGAAGGCTAGGTAGGTATTTACCTCCACAGTATTCAGCAAGACCTAGACCGAGAAGGAGTTTCCGCGGGTTCTTTAGCCCTGGGTCTGATCAGTTCCAGGAGCCAGAATTCGGCCGCTCTGGGCTTGGTGTATGTTCTGATAGGAACAGGCCTGAGTAATTTGTCTCCGAGACACAGGCAAATGGCAGCCTGAGATTACCTGTTCTATAGCTGAATGAGCTGCTATGAGTTGAAAACAGGAATGGTGACGTCAGCTCTCCAAGATGGTGGCCCCTGGCTTCCTCTGTGGTCTGACTGGTGTGGAAAACCGAATTGGACCGCGTCCTTCCCCGGTCTCAAACCCAGAATTCAGCAATGAGCACAGTGATTGTACAGCTGGCTGGAGCCCACAGAATCCTCACCACTGAATATTTGTGTTGCTATCTCATTGTTTGCCAGCAGGCGCCACAGACTCTAGCCGCAGGGCGATTTGCTGAATAAGCAGCATGACGCTCTATGCGGACAAATCACTCACGTTTGAGCCCCGTAGCTAATCCTCATGAGATGGAAATACTTCCACTAGGTTTTGGAGCACCCAAATTTTGCTGGAAATTCGTCATTCTCTTGCACAGTGATGCTGTATATGGGGTTGATGCACTCCTTTCGCTGCCATCATATGATCCCCTGAAGTTAGTTTTCAGTACTGGAAACGAATATGTATTTCAGGTGGATGAACATTTCTGAGAATAAACTTGTGAAAAGTTGATTATAAATCCACATACATAAATATGAATGAATTTAGGGAGTGTAAAATAAGACAAATACATTTCATATTTTGAAAAATCTGGAGAGTGAATACATATATATATATAGATAGATAGATAGATAGATAGATAGATACACACACAGAGAGAGACATTAAAAAGTAGCATTATGTATGCCAATTGAAATTCACCATGAAATATATATCATCCACAGATCCAAAAATACTCATTTTCCTGAACATCAATTTATGTTGTTCAACTAGAAAGCTGACCCATATGTTGAATTTTCAGTTCCAACAGCGTTTAGTAGGAGTGATCTTTTTTTACAGTTTGTACAGTTTGTATCTGCCAAGTCAGCCACCTCACAAAATGTATGTGTGATACCAGGTAGAATTCAATATGTGCATAAAAAAATACATGTGCTGAATAGACTACAGAGAAAGGGAGACAGTTATTCACATATTTGTTAACTTTTAAAACACATAAAGAACTGTTTCAATAAAAATTTGCTAGATTTATAGCACCTACCATTTATCATAGGAAAGGCAAGTCCAACTATACACCATGCCTCCTGTGAACCTCTTGTATTTCTATTTTGTTTGGGTTATTTTTCTCCATCATATTAAGATTAGAAGTAAAAGTCTAGAAGGGAATTTGTTAGTGTCAGGGATTCAGTATTTCGAATGGAAAATTGGAAAATGTATCCAATGTGTATGCAAATATGTGCTACACAAAAATCTTCCCACTCTCATTCAGAACAATGCCTTGGCATTACCTTCGCCCCATGTAAGACACAATTAGAGGAGAAGAGTTAGAAAATCTGTGAATACATTCCTGTTATAGAAAATGCTCAGGAGTTCACAAATTTGGAGGTGGTAGAGGAGTTTCCAAAAGTAAGGGACAGGGTAAACACTCCACAAACATGAAGCTCTGCTGGCCTAACATCTGGAGAAACTACCTCTGAGGGTGAGCACTTGAAATATATTTTGTTGTCAGGAGCATTAGCTTCCTTTGTAGTGAGACCATCAAAGCTGGGTCTGCATCTATGTGACATGGATGACATGGTTTCTTATTTTCCGATGAACATGAGGAAGCAGTGCTGAATTTTCTCTTTGTAGGTAAACTGTGGCCACTGAGGGCAAGTGTCTCCTCATCTGGACTGTGAAGCCATTTGGTCATCCTCCACTCTTTGTGGTGTTTTTTGCTGTTGCACTAGGAGTGTGGTATTTGCTTCATGAAATAAAAAGAGTTCAACTGGGACACAGTGCTGTAGGGAGTTCTTTCAGTTGTGGTGGGTTGGGTTCTGTTGGAGAATGCACCAACCAGGCTTCTATCCCACATAGCTTGCAACATTGACCATAGCAACCTGATTCTGAACATTGCCCTGAAACCTCTCCATATAACAAGATTCTTTTACATATAAGGGTCTACTGGCTGCAAAATGTCAGTCACAAGTTATTTGGACACCAATGGCAGATAAACATGGCCACACAAGAGATATTTTATCACACACCTGCCCACCACGGCTCTAGGAACACTACTCAGCAGGTTCCAACTTACTTGCATCTCTGTTATACACCATTTTCATGAAACCCAGTCAATAAAGGCAATGTCTTGTATTCTCATGATCAGCTAGAGGACATCCAAAGGTTCTCCTGTGACACCTAGTCTTGGGAATTTCAAAAATTTCATGGTATTCATCTAGCCATTATTCAAGGAAGAAGTTGTAGGCACTGTGGGTTTCAATTCATTCATTAACCATTAAATGTTGAGTAAGCTCACTTCAATGAAAGCTCTGGAGAACTCTCAGAGGCAAGGCTTCCCAAAGGGTGGCCAAAAGGTCACATGAAGCCAGGCCCATTGAGGTCTACAATGTGAGGTCCATGTGTGTTTTCACTCTCAACTATGGCTGCCAAGTCTTTCAGAATAAAATCATGTGATATCCTGGCTGAGATTCCCTTTGCTCTGTGGAAAGCCAACTTGGGCGTAGATCTCACTTTCCAAGGGCGACTCTCATGCATGGCCTTCTAAAAGCCCAACACAATCCATGGCAATACTTCTCTGAGGTCAATTCCAGAACTCAGTCTCTATGTTGAATCACACAAGAGTTCAAGCCCAGGTGTACCCAGTCATCTCTTCCTACCGCCATACAAATGTTCACAGTTAAAACCAAAACACCCCAACATGGCCCTCATCTTCTTCCATGTAGACACTCATCATAACCTCCGGCTGGAGGTTTCCATGAGGTACACAGCCCACGTCCGTGTCCAAAATAAGCTCCCTTGCCCCTCATTTGCCTAACATCAGGGTTGCCTGGACTGCCTTCCTGTGAAACAGAAGTGAAAAAATAGGCCTGGCGTTAATACTGCTCTACTTTTCCAACTTGAGGCCTACTGAGTGTGGGGTTTAGATTCTTTATGTAAATTCATATTTTTTGTTGTTGTACTTTAACTTTTTAATATGTTTTCATTTTTTAAATATTTTTATTTTATTATTATTATTATTTTAAACTTTAATTTACATCTTTTAAATGATCATTATTTTTAAATTTTTTTCTTTCTTTCTTTCTTTTCTATTTTTTCTTTTGTCTTATCATTTCTTTTCAATTTTCTGATTTCCCCTTCCTCGAATTCTACCTGCCTATTCTCATTCTCTTTAGTGACTTCTTCCCTTTCTTTCTAATATCTTTTCTTCCAAGCATCAAATAAATTTATAAGAGTAAGCAGTAACTCAACAGTCAAACAGAGCAAGAAGTAACATGAGCAGCACAAAAAATCAAGGAAGAAAATAAGTACAAACAACGAAGGACAGCCAAAATATTCAGGAGGACCTATAGTCATCAGAAAAATGGTCATATAAAGAACTCAAGGAATACCTTAGACAGATGGAATTGAAACTTAAAGAGGATACGAGACAGCAAATCCAAACAGTGAAAGAACACATTGAAAATGAATTACATAAACAGATAAAAGAAGAAGTCATGCATCTTTATCAGGAGATAGAGATTATAAAAAAATCAAACAATAATTCTAGAAATAAAGGAAACGATAAACCAAATTAAAAAGTCAATTGAGAGTATCACTAACACTGTGGAGCAAGTAGAAGACAGAATGTCAGATAATGAAGACAAAATATATCATCTTGAAATGAATCTAGCCAACACAGAAAGGCTGGTAAAAAATCATGAGTAAAACATCCAAGAGATATGGGATAACATAAAAAAAAAATTAATGAGTCATCTGGATAGGTACACAGATTCAAACCAAGGGAATTAGTAATCTATTGAATGAAATAATTACAGAAATATTTCCAGAAATACAAAGTAAATAGATATACAAATTGGACATGCTTACAGGACACGGAGAACACAAAATCACAGTAGACCAACACCAAGACACATTGTTATGAAGATATCCAATATACAAAACAAAGAGAAAATATTAATAGCTCTAAGAGAAAGGAGGCAGATTACATTAAGGGGTAAACCAATAAGGTTGAGAATGGATTTTTCATCACAGTCGCTGAAAGCGAGAAGATCCTGGAGCAACGTATTTCAAACACTGAAAGACAATGAATGCCAACCAAGAATTCTGTATCCAGCAAAATTAAGCTGCAGGTATGACGATAAAATAAAAATATTTCATGATAAACAAAAGGCAAAAAAATTTGTAGCCAGAAAACCAGCATTGCAAAGCATCTTGAGCAAAACAATACACGAAGAAGAAATGAAAATCAACAACCAAAACCATCAGTGGGAAGTGCCTCAGTAATGACTGAGGGTGGGGGAAAAGCTAATCATGCAGAAACAAACTAAATTAAAAAAAAAAAGATGAATCATCAATCATGAGCGGCAGTACAAACCATATATCAATAGTGACTCTAAATGTTAATGGCTTAAACTCTCCAATAACGCGACATAGGCTGGTAACTTGGATTAAAAATGAATCCAACAATATATTGCCTCCAGGAGGCACATCTGAATGGAAAAGACATACACAGGCTGAAGGTGCAAGTTTTGGAAAAAATATACCATGCAACGCTCCCCATAAGCAAGCAGGGGTGGCCATGCTCATATCGAATAAAATCGACTTCAAGACTAATTTAATCAAAAGGGATAAGAAAGGACATTATATACTGTTAAAAGGAACCATTCATCAACAAGACATAAAAATTATCAATATTTATGCACCAAATAATGGTGCTGCAATGTTCAAAAAACAAATTCACCTCAAGTTCCAGAATGAAATAGACCACAACACAATAATTATGGGTGACTTCAACACACCTCTCTCACCATTGGACAGATCCTCCAAACAAAAGTGAATAAAGAAACTATAGAACTCAATATCACAATCAATAACCTAGACTTAACTGACATATATCGAATATATCAATCATCATCAAGTGGATATACTTTTTTCTCAGTAGCACGTGGATCCTTCTCAAAAATAGACGATATATTATGTCATAGGGCAACCCTCAGTAAATATACAGGGGTTGAGATAATACCATGAATTTTTTCTGATCATAATGGAATGAAACTGGAAACCAATGATAAAAAAAGGAAGGAAAAATCCTACATCACATGGAAAATGAACAATATGTTACTGAATGATCAGTGGGTTACAGAAGATATAAAGGAGGAAATCAAAAAATTCTTAGAGATACATGAAAATACAGACACAATATATCAGAATCTATGGGACACAATGAAAGCAGTTTTAAGAGGGAAATTCATCGCCTGGAGGTCATTCCTGAAAAAAAGTAAAAACGAACAAATAAATGAGCTCACACTTCAACTCAAAGCCCTAGAAAAGGAAGAGCAAAACAACAAAAAATGTAGCAGAAAGCAAGAAATAATTAAAATCAGAGCAGAAATCAACGAAATTGAAACAAAAGAAACTATTGAAAAAATTAACAAAACTAAAAGGTGGTTCTTCGAAAAAATAAATATGTTCGACAGACCCTTAGGCATGCTAATGAAGAGAAGAAGAGAGAGAACTCAAATTACTAACATATGGGATGAAAAAGGCAATATTACAACAGATGCTTCCGAAATACAGAAGACAATTAGAAATTATTTAGAAAACCTATATTCCAATAAAATAGAATATAGTGAAGACATCGATAAATTTCTTAAGTCATATGATATTCCCAGACTGAGTCAGAAGGATACACACAATTTAAACAGACCAATGTCAATGGATGAAACAGAAGAAGCAATCAAAAGACTACAAACCAAGAAAAGCCCAGGAACGGATGGCTATACAGCGGAGTTTTACAAAACATTTAAAGAAGATTTAATACCAATACTTTTCAAGTTATTTCAGCATAGAGAAAAAGAGGGAGCTCTTCCAAATTCATTCTATGAGGCCAACATCACGCTGATTCCGAAATCAGAAAAAGACACCTCAAAGAAAGAAAACTACAGACCAATATATCTGATGAACCTACATGCAAAAATCCTCAATAAAACTCTGGTGAATCGAATACAAAGGCACATCAAAAAAATTATGCACCATGATCAAGTAGGATCCATAGCTGGGATGCAAGGATGGTTCAATATACGGAAATCAATAAATGTTATTCACCACATCAATAGACTTAAAGATAAGAACCATATGATCATCTCAATAGAAGCAAAAAAAGCATTTGACAAAGTACAGCATCCCTTTATGTTCAAAACATTAGAAAAAATAGGGATAACAGGAAGTTACCTCGACATTGTAAAAGCTATCTATGCTAAGCCTCAGGCTAGCATCATTATGAATGGAGAAAAATTGAAGGCATTTCTTCTAAAATCTGGAACAAGACAGGGATGCCCTCTCTCACCACTTCTATTCCATATAGTTCTCGAAACACTGGCCAGAGCAATTAGACATACTAAACAAATAAAAGGCATAAAAATAGGAAAATAAGAACGCAAATTATCACTATTTTCGGGTGACATTATTCTATACATAGAAGACACAAAAAGGTGTACAAAAACTACTAGAACTAAAAAATGAATGACCTGCGACCCACCGGCAGGTCAGGCCCAGAAACCTGCAGAGGGGCACAGCTGCCCCACCCACCTGCAAGGTAGGCGATACCGTGACCACTGATAAAACAGGCCCAGTGGCCGTCTGACACATCACCCAGTTTGGGGGAGGGGCAGAGCCACCACCAGCACCTGTTAGGTAGACAGACCTGCAAACGACAGACAGAACAGGCCTAGCGGCCAGCAGAGGTGCAGAGCCGCTTCTCACGCATGCAAGGGAGGCGAACCTGTGACCACCGAAAGAACAGGCCCACCGAAAGTAGAGGCACAGCAGCCTGCCGGCGTAGTAGGCACATTGCCCCAATTGGAGGAGGGGCAGAACCACCGCCAAAGCCTGCGAGGGAGACTTTGCAACTATATAAGAGCAATATAAATATATAGGGGGAAAATCAATAACAAAACAGTTTCACCAAGCAGAAAGAAACGCGATCAGTATGATAAGACAAGGAAAGAAAGGACCACAAGCAATGCAGGTCAACTCAACTTTAGAAGAGGTAATATCTGCAGCAGATGGAATGTCAGATAAAGAATTCAGGATATACATGCTTCAGATTATCTGGAGTCTCAAGGAAGACATTAGACAGCATAATCAGACAATGAAAGACCACTTCGAGCACTTCGAAAATGAATTACATAAACAAATACAAGAAGCAAAAGATCAATTATACAGGGAGATCAAGGTTATAAAAAACAAACAAACAGAAATCCTGGAAATTCAGGAAACAATAAACCAAATTAAAAACTCAATTGAGAATACTACCAGCAGAGTAGAACACTAAGAAGATAGAACATCAGAAAATGAAGACAAAGTATTTCAACTGGAGAAGAACATAGACAGCTCAGCAAAGCTGTTAAGAAACCATGAGCAGAACATTCAAGAAATATGGGATAACATAAAGAGACCAAACTTAAGAGTCATTGAGATACAGGAAGGTATAGAGTTCCAAACAAAAGGAATGAGCAATCTATTCAATGAAATAATACGAGAAAACTTCCCAGACTTGAAGAATGAGACAGAATCCCATATCCTAGAAGCCTACGGGACGCCGAATGTGCAAAATCATAAGAGATCCACACCTAGACACATTATAATGAAGATGCCCAACATACAGAATAAGGAGAGAATTTTAAAAGCTACAAGAGAAAGGAAGCAGATTACATTTAGGGGTAAACCAATCAGGATAACAGCTGATCTTTCAACACAGACTCTGAAAGCTAGAAGATCCTTGAATAACATATTTGAAACACTGAAAGAAAATGGGTTCCAACCAAGAATTGTGTATCCAGCAAAATTAAGCTTCAGTATGGAAGATGAAATTAAAACCTTCCATGATAAACAAAAGTGAAAAGAATTTGCAGCTAGAAAACCATCTCTTCAAAACATCCTCGGCAAAACATTGCAGGAAGAGGAAATGGAAAATAACAATGAAAACCAACAGCGGGAGGGAGTACAGTAAAGAGGGGGAATAATCAAAGAGGAAAACAAACCATGTTTAGTAACATAAATAAACCAATATGACTGGAAGAACAACCCATATCTCAATAATAACCCTAAATGTTAATGGCTTAAACTCACGAATTAAGAGACACAGGCTAGTAGAATGGATCACAAAACAAGACCCAACAATATGCTGCCTTCAGTAGACGCATTTGATAGGAAAAGACATACATAGACTGAAGGTGAAAGGTTGGG
This sequence comes from Callospermophilus lateralis, assembly GCF_048772815.1. Taxonomy (NCBI): domain Eukaryota; kingdom Metazoa; phylum Chordata; class Mammalia; order Rodentia; family Sciuridae; genus Callospermophilus; species Callospermophilus lateralis. Next base: position 224,363 of record NW_027516216.1, read on the forward strand.
AAATATCATATCACTCTTATGGACTTCGGAAACAAGCACGAGTGTCCATACTCATATCAAATAAAATAGATTTCAAGCCAAAGTTAATCAAAAGGGATGAAGAGGGACACTACATACAGCTCAAGGGAACCATACACCAACAAGACATCACAATCATAAATATATATGCCCCAAACAATGGTGCAGCTATGTTCATCAAACAAACTCTTCTCAAGTTCAAGAGTCTAATAGACCACCATACAATAATTATGGGAGACTTCAACACACCTCTCTCACCACTGGATAGATCTTACAAAGAAAAGTTGAATAAGGAATCTATAGAACTCAATAACATAATTAATAACCTAGACTTAATTGACATATATAGAATATACCACCCAAGATCAAGCAGTTACACTTTTTTCTCAGCAGCACTTGGATCCTTCTCAAAAATAGATCATATATTATGTCACAGGGCAACTCTTAGACAATAGAAAGGAGTAGAGATAATACCATGCATCTTATCTGAACATAATGAAATGAAATTGAAAATCAACGATAAAAGAAGTAAGGAAAAATCATGCATCAATTGGAGAATGAAAAATAGGTTACTGAATGATAAATGGGTTATAGAAGACATCAAGGAGGATATTAAAAAATTCTTAGAGATAAATGAAAACACAGACACAACATATCGGAATCTATGGGACACATTGAAAGCAGTTCTAAGAGGAAAATTTATTGCTTGGAGTTCATTCCTTAAAAAAAGAAACAAACCAACAAATAAATGATCTAATACTTCAACTCAATGTCCTAGAAAAAGAAGAGCAAAACAACAGCAAAAAAGTAGAAGACAAGAAATAATTAAAATCATAGCAAAAATTAATGAAATTGAAACAAAAGAAACAATTGAAAAAATTGACAAAACTAAAAGTTGGTTCTTTGAAAAAATAAATAAAATTGACAGACCCTTAGCCACGCTAATGAAGAGAAGAAGAGAGAGAACTCAAATTACTCGCATATGGGATGAAAAAGGCAATATCACAACAGACACTTCAGAAATACAGAAGATTATCAGAAATTATTTTGAATCCTTATACTCCAATAAATTAGAAGATAGTGAAGGCATCGATAAATTTCTTAAGTCATATGATTTGCCCAGATTGAGTTAGGAGGATATTGACAACCTAAACAGACGAATATCAACTGAGGAAATAAAGAAACCATCAAAAGACTACCAACTAAGAAAAGCCCAGGACCGGATGGGTATACAGCAGAGTTTTACAAAACCTTTAAAGAGGAACTAATACCAATACTTTTCAAGCTATTTCAGGAAAATGAAAAACAGGGAGAACTTCCAAATTCATTCTATGAGTCCAACATCACCCTGATTCCTAAACCAGACAAAGACACTCCAAAGAAAGAAAACTACAGACCAATATCTCTAATGAACCTAGATGCAAAAATGCTCAATAAACTTCTCGCAAACCGGATACAAAAACATATCAAAAAAATTGTGCACCATGATCAGGTAGGATTTATCCCTGGGATGCAAGGTTGGTTCAATATACGAAAATCAATAAATGTTATTCACCACATCAATAGGCTTAAATATAAGAACCATATGATCATCTCGATAGATGCGGAAAAAGCATTCGACAAAGTACAGCATCCCTTTATGTTCAAAACTCTAGAAAAACTAGGGATAACAGGAACATACCTCAATATTGTAAAAGAAATCTATGCTAAGCCTCAGCCTAGCATCATTCTGAATGGAGAAAAACTGAAGGCATTCCCTCTAAAATCTGGTACAAGACAGGCATGGCCTCTCTTACCACTTCTGTTCAACATAGTTCTCGAATCACTGGCCAGTGCAATTAGACAGACAAAAGAAATTAAAGGCATAAAAATAGGAAAAGAAGAACTCAAATTATCACTATTTGCAGATGACATGATTCTATACCTAGCAGACCCAAAAGGGTCTACAAAGAAACTATTAGAGCTAATAAATGAATTCAGCAAAGTGGCAGGATATAAAATCAACACGCATAAATCAAAGGCATTCCTGTATATCAGCGACAAATCCTCTAAAATATATATGAGGACAACCACCCCATTCACAATATCCTCAGAAAAAATAAAGTACTTGGGAATCAACCTAACAAAAGAGGTGTAAGACTTATACAATGAATACTACAGAACCCTAAAGAGAGAATTGAAGAAGATCTTAAAAGATGGAAAAATATACCCTGTTCATGGATAGGTAGAATTAACATCATCAAAATGGCGATATTAACAAAAGTTCTCAATAGGTTTAATGCAATGCCAATCAAAATCCCAATGGCATTTCTTGTAGAAATAGAGAAAGCAATCATGAAATTCATATGGAAAAATAAAAGACCCAGAATAGCAAAAACATTGCTAAGCAGGAAGTGTGAATCAGTCGGTATAGCTATACCAGACTTCAAACTATACTACAGAGCAATAAAAACAAAAACAGCATGGTACTGGTACCAAAACAGGCGGGTGGACCAATGGTACAGAATAGAGGACACAGAAACCAATCCACAAAACTACAACTATCTTATATTCGATAAAGGGGCTAAAAGCATGCAATGGAAGAAGGCTAGCATCTTCAACAAATGGTGTTGGGAAAACTGGAAATCCATATGCAACAAAATGAAACTGAATCCCTTTCTCTCACCATGCACAAAAGTTAACTCAAAGTGGATCAAGGAACTTGATATCAAATCAGAGACATGGCGTCTGATAGAAGAAAAAGTTGGCTATGATCTACATACTGTGGGGTCGGGATCCAAATTCCTCAATAGGACACCCATAGCACAACAGTTAATAACTATAACCAACAAATGGGACTTACTCAAACTAAAAAGTTATTTTCTCAGCAAAAGAAACAATAAGAGAGGTAAATAGGTAGCCTACGTCCTGGGAACAAATCGTTACTCCTCACACTTCAGACAGAGCCCTAATATCCAGAATATACAAAGAACTAAAAAAATTAGACAATGAGATAACAAATAACCCAATCAACAAATGGGCCAAGGACCTGGACAGAAATTTCTCAGAGGAGGACATACAATCAATCAAGAAGTATATGAAAAAATGCTCACCATCTCTAGCAGTCAGAGAAATGCAAATAAAAACCACCCTAAGATACCATCTCACTCCAGTAAGATTGGCAGCCTTTAGGAAGTCAAACACCAACAAGTGCTGGCGAGGATGTCGGGAAAAGTGTACTCTAGTACATTACTGGTGGGACTGCAAATTGGTGCACCCAATTTGGAAAGCAGTATGGAGATTTCTTGGAAAGCTCGGGATGGAACCACCATTTGATCCAGCTATTCCCCTTCTCGGTCTATTCCCTAAAGACCTAAAAAGAGCACACTATAGGGCCACTGCTACATCCATGTTCATAGCAGCACATTTCACAATAGCAAGACTGTGGAACCAACATAGATGTCCTTCAATAAAAGAATGGATAAAAAAATGTGGCATTTATACACAATGGAATATTACTCTGCATTAAGAAATGACAAAATCATAGAATTTGGAGGGAAATGGATGGCATTAGAGCAGGTTATGCTAAGTGAAGCTAGCCAATCCCTTAAAAACAAATGCCAAATATCTTCTTTGATATAAGGAGATTAACTAAGAACAGAGTAGGGACGAAGAGCATGAGAAGAAGATTAACATTAAACAGGGATGAGAGGTGGGAGGGAAAGGGAGAGAGAAGGAAAATTGCATGTAAATGGAAGGAGACCCTAAGGGGTATACAAAATTACATACAAGAGGAAATGAGGGGAAAGGAGGAAAAATATAAGGGGGAGAAATGAATTACAGTAGATGAGGTAGAGAGAGAAGAGGGGAGGGGAGGGAGAGGGGGGATAGTAGAGGATAGGAAAGGCAACAGAATACAACAGTCACCAGAATGGCAATATGTAAATCAATGGTTGTGCAATTGATGTGATTCTGCAATCTGTATATGGGGTAAAAATGGGAGCTCATATCCCACTTGAATCAAAGTGTGAAATATGATATATCAAGAACTATGAAATGTTTTGAACAACCTACAATAAAATTAATTTTAAAAAAACCAGCATGGTACAGGTACCAAAACAGGCGGGTGGACCAATGGTACAGAATGGAGGACACAGAGATTAATCCAAAAAGCTACAACTATTTTATATTTGATAAAGGAGCTAAAAGCATGCAATGGAGGAAATATAGTATCTTCAACAAATGGTGTTGGGAAAAATGGAAATCCATGTGCAACAAAATGAAACTGAATTCCTTTCTCTCGCCATGCACAAAAGTTAACTCATAGTGGATCAAGGTGCTAGATATCAAATCAAAGACTCTGTGTCTGATAGAAGAAAAAGTTGGCTCTGATCTACATATTATGGGATCGGGCTCCAAATTCCTTTATATGACATCCATAGCACAAGAGTTAATAACAAGAATCAACAAATGGGACTACTTAAACTGAAAAGTTTTTTATCAGCAAGAGAAAGAATAAGAGAGGTAAATAAGGAGCATACATCATGGGAACAAATTTTTACTCCTCACACTTCAGATAGAGGCCTAATATCCAGAATATACAAAGAACTCAAAAAATTAGACAATAAGATAACAAATAACCCAATAAACAAATGGGTCAAGGACTTGAACAGACACTTCTCAGAGGAGGACATACAATCATTCATCAAGTACATAATAAAATGCTCACCATTTCTAGCAGTCAGAGAAATTCAAATCAAAATCACCCTAAGATACCATCTCACTCCAGTAAATTGGTAGCCATTATGAAGTCAAACAACAACAAGTGCTGGCAAGGATGTGGGGTAAAAGATACTCTTGTACATTGCTGGTGGGACTGTAAACTGGTGTGGCCAATTTGGAAAGCAGTATGGAGATTCCTGGGAAAGCTGTGAATGGAACCACAATTTGACTCAGCTATTGCCCTTCTCTGACTATTCCCTGAAGACCTTAAAAGAGAGTAATACAGGGATACTACCACATGGATTTTCATAGCAGTACAATTTACAATTGTTACACTGTGGATCCAGCCCAGATGCCCTTCAATAGATGAATGGATAAAAAAATGTGTCATTTATACACTATGGAGTATTACGCAGCACTAACAAATGACAAAATCATAAAATTTGCAGAAAAATGGATGGCACTGGAGCAGATTATGCTTAGTGAAGATAGCCAATCCCTAAAAAATAAATACCAAATGTCTTCTTTGATATAATGAGAGCAACTAAGAACAGAGCAGGGAGCAATAGCATGAAGAAAAGATTAACTTTAAACAGAGACATGAGGTGGGAGGGTAAGTGAGAGAAAAGGGAAATTGCATGGTAATGGAGGGAGACCCTCATTGTTACACAAAATTACATATTGTTGTGAGTGGAATGGGAAAATAAACATGGAGTGAAATAAATTACAGTAGATGGGGAAAAAAGAGAAGATCGGAAGGAAGGGGAGGGGAGATAGTAGAGTATAGGAAAGGTAGCAGAATACAACAGTAGCTAATAGGGCATTATGTAAAAATGTGGATGTGTAATCGATGTGATTCTGTAATCTCTATTTGGGCTAAAAATGGGAGTTCATAAGCCACTTGAATCTAATGTATGAAATATTATATGTCAAGAGATTTTTAATGTTTTGAGCAACCAATAAAAGAAAAAAAGTAGCAATATATATGCCAATCGAAATTCATCATGAAATATAGATAATCCACAGATCGAAAAATATTCATTTTACTGAACATGGATTAATGTATAATGTTATTCAACTAGGAAGCTCACCCATAGGTTGAATTTTCAGTTCCAACAGCATTTAGGAGGAGTTATCCTTTCTCACAATTTGCATCTGCCAATTCAGTTACCTCACAAGTATGTACGTGTGGTACCAGGTAGAATTCTATATGTGCATATAAAAATACATGTGCTGAATTGGCTACAGAGAAAGGGAGACAGGAATTCACATATTTGTTAATTTTAAAAACACATGTAGAACTATTTCAACAAAAAAATGACTAGATTTATAACTCCTACACTATATAATGCAAAAGGCAATTGTAACAATACACCATGCCTCCTCTGAACTGCTTGTATTTCTATTCTGTTTGGGTTATTTTTCACCATCATATTAGAATTATTAGTCAGAGTATAGTAGGGTATGTGTTAGCTTCAGGACTTCAGTATTTCAAATAGAAAATTGAAAAATGAATCGAATGTGTATGTAAATATGTGCTACACAAAAATCTTCCCACTCACATTCAGAACAATGCCTTGATATTACCTTGGCCCAAGTAAGACACAATTAGAGTAGAAAAGTGTGAAAATCTGTGAATACATATCTGGAATGGAATATGCTCGGGAGTTCACAACCTTGGTGGTGGTAGAGGAGTTTCCAAACGTAAAGAACAGTGTAAACACTCCACAAACATGGAGCTCTGCTGGCCTAAGACTTCTTGGAAAACTGCCTCTGAGGTTGGGCACTTGAAATATATGTTGTTGTCATGAGCTTTAACTTCCTTTGTAGTGAGACCATCAAAATGGGTCTGCATCTATGTGACCTGGAAGACATGGTTTCTTATATTCCAATGACCATGAGGCAGCAGTGCTGAATTCTCTCTTTGTATGTAAACTGTGGCCACTGGAGGCTAAGTGTCTCCTCGTGTGGACTGTGAAGACATTTGGTCATCCTCCACTTTTCGTGGTGTTTCTTGCTGCTGCACTGGGAATTTGGTATTTGCTTCACCAAATACAAGGAGTTCTACTAGGATACAGTGCTGAAGGGAGTTCTGTCACGTGTGGTGGGTCAGGGTCTGCAGGAGAATGCACCAACCAGGCTTCTATCCCACACAGCTTGCCCCAATAACCATAGTAAACTGATTCTGAACATTGCCCTGAACCTCTCCATATAAAAAATGCCTTTACATATAAGTGTCTGATTTCTGCACTATGTCAGTCATAATCCATTTGGAAGCCAATGGCCGATCCACATGGCCCCACCATGGTGTTTTATCACACACCTGCCCACCACTGCTCTAGGCCCACTAATCAGCAGGATACAAATTACTGGCATCTCTGTTCTACACCATTTTCATAAAACCCAGTAAAACAAGGCATTCTCTGGTATACACATGATCAACCACAGGACTTCCAAAGATTCTCCAGTGCCACCTGGTCATGGAAATTTCAAAAATTTCATGGTATTTATCTAGCCATTTTTCAAAGATTAAGTTGGAGGCACTGTGGGTTTCAAATCATTCAGGAACCATTAAGTGTTGAGAAAGCTCATTTCAATGAAAGCTCTGGAGAACACTCACAGGCAAGGCTTCTCAAAGAGTTGCCAAAAGGTCACATGAAGCCAGGCAAATTGAGGCCTACAATGTGAGGTCCATGTGTGTTTTGACTCTCAACTATACCTGCCAATCTTTCAGAATAAAATCATGTGATATCCTGGCTGAGGTTCCCATTGTTTTGTGGAAAGACACCCTGGGCCTAGATCTCAGTTTCCATGGGTGAGTCTCATGCATGGCCTTCTAAAATCCCAACACAATTCATGGCAATACTTCTCTGAGTTCAGTTCCAGAACTCAGTCTCTAAGGGGAATCACGCCAGAGTTCAAGCCCAGGTGGAACCAGTCATTCCTACCAACCACCACAAAAATGACCACAATTAAAATCAAAACACTCCCACAGGGCCCTCATCTTCTTCCATATAGACACTCATCATAACCTCTGGCTGGAGATTTCTATGAGGGGCACAGCCTAAGAAAGTGTAAAAAATAAGCTCACTTGCCCCTCATTTGCCTAAAATCATGGTGGCCTGGACACTCCTCCTGTGAACCTGGAGTGATCAAATATTCCTGCTGTTAAAGTGTTCCGCTTCTCCAATTTGAGGCCTACTGGCTGTGAGGTATAGATTCTTTATGTGATTTGGAGTCATGAGAAAACCCAAGCACATATGGGCAAGCCTCTGCAGGGATTTGAAGAACTCATTTAATCCAAAGAATCCCTATTCTCACTTAATGGAGGTCAGGAACCTAAAACAAGAAGGCAAAAAAATTCATCCACAATGACTTCTCTTTTGGCCATTTCGGTTTGGGAAGCACATGGGATTTTTCTTTAGATCCATTGGGTGCTGAGAATCTAAGTCACAGCCTCACACAAGGACCAGAGACTGATTCAGACACATCCCATTCCAAAGCAATTAAGCAAAGAGCCACAGGTGAACCCCATTCATTTCCATATGAAAACAGTTTTCTTCAGTCTTCACAAAGGGTTGGCATGAGGAAAAGACCTTCCTGAAATTCAGGGTAATTGAAACACAAGTAAGCAAATGGCCCAAGAAGGGTTTCTTCACTGAGACTTTACTGGTCACACTGATATCTGAGTTTTCTGAGATGCTCTCAATCTCTTCAGCTATCCAGTACATGGCCATGTCACAGAGCCTTGTGGTGTTACATATCTGGGACACAAAACCATGAGCGTATTCTGTAGAGTGGCCAGAATTCATGAAGAAAACAGTAACTTAAGAAGACAGTAGGTGTTGCCCATCCATAAGGCAAAGTGAAGTCCATTAATCTATTGGGCAGTATTAATGTGGGGAAGCTTTCTACTAGAGAAAACAAATCCATTGATGCATTCTCTTTTCTAATGTCTACAACCACGGATACAGTGGGATACACAGACATAGAAACCCTCACAATGTCAAAGGACTTACTAGAAACAGTTCACTCAACACCAGAAAAAAACGCCTTTCCTACCTATTCTCAGAACATGAGAAAAAAACCACAAACTCACACCCACAACGGCAAAGCCACCTCCTTCCCCCAAGTAGGTCTGTGACTATCCAGAGTGTCTTCTGACTGGTGGGCCATATTATGTTCCCCCGAAATGGCCTGTCCTCTCTCAGATCTGGTCTCCTTGGCCAACTATGTGAAGTTGTCAGGAGACAGCGGTGAGCCACTACCTGCTTTCTCAGGGAAGGTGCCTCTTCAGAGCTCTGCTGGCAATTGGCCATCCTCACATCAGTAGGTACCAAGAAAGACTGACTCTGTCCTTGGAAAAAGCAAACAAGTTAGCCCAATGGGACTAGGACTGGGACTGGCTCTGGGTGCCTGTCTTCCTGGATCACAAGTTCAGAGAATTCAATCACCAAGGAAGTGAGGAGAGGTCACTTCCTTCAGGAACTGAATGAGGTCACTGCCTTGAAAACCACTTTGTCCTAACAGTTGCTTCCAAGGGTCCCATGAGATGGAGGCTGCCCCAACATCCTCTGACACATTCAGAAGTTAGAATGGAATATCAACCTTAGGCACCCAGGTACAGCTCTCCACACAGGCCTGGTTTCTTCCAACTTCTTTACAATAAAAAAAGAGAGGCTGACTTAGACCCATCAATTCATCCTGACCAGGTTGTTTGCCATGGAAGATTTCTATTGCTCTCTCAGGTCCAACATAGCTGCATAAATCTTCTCCAAGGATCATTTCTGCATGGATGTTTGAGGTTCTCAGAAGGTGGAAGATCACCTACATTCCTATATTGTAAGACCAACTCTGTCCCTGCTCTTCTGTAAGTTATATTGATGGAACAGTGTATGTTTAGGGTTAATAACATGTTTGATTTGGGTTAGGAATCATTTTGCGAGATGAATAATGGTATTGGCAACCTTCGATATTTACAAGAGTATATAGGTGAAATATAAGTATGAAAGCAGAAAATTAGGAAAGATTTGAAGCCCAGAAGGGAATTGGACCCTTAAGTGGTATACTTAGCTTTGAGTTATGTGCTGCACAGTTGTCTCAGATAAATCAATATACAATGGCATAGGACCTTGTACCTTGGATGATTGAATGTTGAAGAGAACATCCAGTCAAAAAGCGATATTCAGTACGATGAGGAAGGTAGTAGTTAGGTTTAGAATGAAGAGTGAGTATTGGATTTGAACAAAAAGTTCTTTAGCAATAGGGTTTCGGTTAGAGAGTGAGTGTTAATGTCAGCACATGTGAAGAGTCAGTCACAATGATGAACTGGGGAAAATATGAGGGAAAGCAGATATCAATAAAGACATTAGGAAATCAAGCAAAGTACAAAGTGAGTGATAGGATTAGACATTTTCAACAGGCTTGAGGTTGAATATATAATCTTAGGAAGAATCAAATATGTAGTCACCAATAGGATTGACATTTGAGAGCATTAGGCAACCTGGACATAGATGTTTTTAGTAATCCATGCTCACTTTCCATTTAGGCATTGGTACAATTGAAAGTGTGACCTTTGCTTTTTGTGTCCAGAATATTTCTGTGATAAAATGTATATGTATATCACGTGACATGAGTATTTCTTCCACCATTTCCAGGAGCAATATTTTGAAGACATATAAATTTGTATTGGGGTACAAATAGGTATACCCTCTGTCTATGAATATAGCAATAACGCATGAATAGACCATACTGGGAATAAATAATATAACTGGATCCACTTTAAATAATGGATTGAATGGATATCTGAAAATATATAAGAAATGTTATAAAGATGCACAATCAATCATTCCAACCAGTTATATATCTAATGGTCATCTTAGGGTTATGTTTTATCATGAAGGATGTGTGAGTTTTGCTTAAAAATTGATCATGGAAATTGAAAATAATATATTTGAAAAAAGTCTCATGAAAAGACCAGTCAAGAAACATAGGGAAATACATGTGTTCTGGAGCAAGAAGTGATTGAAAGTGAAACAAATGCCTATAAATTTGCTAAGTAGTGGATGAAATATATATCCTATGATGTGCATAAACTGAAGAAATAGTAATGTACCAGTGTTGAATAATAATTAATGTCAAAATACACATCATGTCCCATAGGAATCTACTAGCATTGATGTTAAACTAGGTCAGTTACTGTAGAAATACTAGGATTTGTTTGCACCTTTCACTGAAGTTAGTTTTCAGTACTAGGAAACAAATATGTATTTCAGGTGGATGAATATTTCTGAGAATAATCTTGTGAAAAGTTGATTATTAATCCACATACATGAACATGAATGAATTTAGGGAGTGTATATAAGACACATATATTTCATATTTTGAAAAATCTGGAGATTTATTTTGTATATATATATATATATATATATATATATATATATATATATATATATACATACACACACACACACACAAACAAAGACATTCAAAAGTAGAATTATATATGCCAATCGAATTTCACCATGAAATATATATCATCCACAGATCCAAAAATATTCATTTTACTGTACATGGATTTATGTATAATGTTATTCAACTAGGAAGCTCACCATTAGCTTGAATTTTCAGTTCCAACAGCATTTAGGTGCAGTAATCTCTTCTCACAATTTGTATCTGCAATGTCAGGCACCTCACAAAAATGTACGTGTGATATCAGGTAGGATTCTATATGTGTATATAAAAATTAATGTGCTGAATAGGTTACAGCGAAAGGGAGATAGGAATTCACATATTTGTTAACTTTAATACACATATAAAACTATTTCAATTAAAAAATGACTAGATTTATAACACCTACCTTTTATCTTGCAAAAGGCAAGTCCAATATACACCATGCCTCCTCTGAACTGCTTGTATTTCAATTCCGTTTGGGTTATTTTTCTCCATCATATTAGTATTTGTAGTTAGCGTCTAGAAGGGTATGGGTTATTGTCAGGAATTCAGTATTTCAATTGGAAAATTGGAAAGTGAATCCAATGTGTATGCAATTATGTGCTGCACAATATTCTTCCCACTCTCATCCAGAACAATGGCTTGACATTAACTTCGCCCCAAGTAAGACGCAATTAGAGAAGAAGAGTTAGAAATTCTGTGAATACATATCTGGAATGGAAAATGCTCAGGAGTTCACAACCTTGGAGGTGGTAGAGGATTTTCCAAAAGTAGGGGACAGGGTTGATCACCCAACATGATCTTTCATTAAAATTGTGAGCCATCTTGCCACAAAGCCATGAAAAGATAATTTTTGCTTTACTATAAATTACTGAAAATTCTGAACCTGCTTAGAATGCCTGACCATGTTTTGAACTCACCCATGCCTGGCTCTCTGACCAGAAAACGGCCCTCTCTGAAACTTTAATGACACCTCATAAATATTCGCCTTCCCTGGCCAGACAATGACCCTCTCTGAGGCTCTAATGGTCCTCATAATTTCTGATGCTGGGGCCAGAAAAAACAAATGTAAACTACAATTAGTGTGATGCTTGTCAAAGTTCTGTTTTCTGTAACCCCCCTTTTGTGTAACTTTCTGGGCTATAAAGCTGGGCTGTAGGAAAGGTGGGGTTGCTGTCTTGTTCCCGCCATTTTGAGAGGGAGAGGCAGCCCGGCTGCTTGAAATATTAAGCTTGCCTTAATTTGATTTTAATTGGAGTCAGTGGTCTTTTCTTGTGTCCTGGACTAACATTTTGGAGTTCCCCAGCAACATGACCCGACCAGATCACAAAGCCATACTGCTGGAAATTCTGAAGCTGGCCTATCCTCCAGGACTCCAGGCTGGAGAGCCAAGTTCCAAGGCCTTGGAATGAGCCTTCAGTCCGTGAATCACTGCAGTGAACCATCGCACTAAAACTATTATCAAGCACCTGGTGGAGGAGGCCTTCATAGGTAAGAGGCGCCTTTATAACATCTGATATCCGGTTAAGGGAGTTCTCTTCTGATGACAGAGAGGTGGCCTGGGAAGGCTCACATATACTCCTGTCCGGGACAGTAATAGGAATCCTTCTTTCCTCTGTTCTTTTCTGTAGGGAATACCTCTGAAAGTGTAGAGAGGTGCCGACTGGCACGCAGGAGCTCCTACCCCGGAGCTTTAGCAAGACGCTGCATTGCTCCTCTGGTTTTCTGTTTATTCGCCGAGTTTCTGTTTTTTTGTGTGTGTTTTGTTCTGTGTTCTAAATGTTTTTTATTTGTTTGTTTTTGTGCGTTTTGTTGTGTGATTTCTGTGGTAAAAACTTAAGGATATTGGACGTGAAAATGGGTAATAAAGCATGTAAGCCTGTCACCCCTTTGGACTGTGTTTTAAAGAAATGGGATGCACTATACCCCCCTTTGTTAAGCAGGATGAGAGAAGCCCCTAGCTGGCTGTCTGGAGCACACCCACTGCAGAGGGCAATGCCTGCTGGAGACCTAATAACTGAGTATCTCCCAGGTTAACAAGTGAAGCTCCTTTAAAACCCCTTGTCCCTCCAGATCAAGAGAGTCACAACTTTGGACAGAGTCCCCTGTTTTTATCCTTTGTTAGCAAAGCAGTAAACCTCGCTTTTACTTTTTCTCAAACCCTGTCCTTATATTAAATTGGTATTAATTGGCTTCAAGGTCCAGAACCGAAATTTAAGTTACAAATTTTGATACCCCCCCGACCCCGGAATTTTTGAGAGCTGACTACTGAAATGTTAGGAGATTCAGCGTGCTTGGGGTGGAACCAAACCAGAGGAGCTAATCCTGTTTAAGTAAAAGACGGGACTGAGGGACTCCCAGCAGCTGCCGAAGTCCTGTTGCTTCAGTAAATTCCCTCCTTCCTTCCCTGCACTGTAAGTATTATGCCACCTCTGTTTTCTTAAAAAAGAGAAAAAGAAAAAGGAGACACTAAATGCAGTAAAGTCACCATGGAGACCTTTGATATTACATTTCAGGTTGCCCCTCTGTGAAAACATCTGATGCCCTTGTGGGGACATCTATCATACCACTGGTGTAGGAGATTTTTCTCTTATCTGCTGTTTTAAAGGCTTCTGTCCTGTCAGCCATAGTCTGGAGCTCCTTTCTGTCTGTCTTTTGTCTTTGTTTCTGGCCATTTAAGACATGTGCAATAATGTGTTGATATTATAAATTGTTTCTTGGGAATGATCTTAGCTGAATGTGTGTCTAAATGATGATGTTTTATTGTAACAATATGGTATCTGGATGGGTTTTTGTAGCATTGCTCAATCTTGCAGTTAAAAGTCGGGTTTAGGTAATTTTTTAGTTTATGATTTCAGATAATTCATGCCAAAGAACTTAAATACTTAAAATGGAAAACTAAAGAATTCTACTTCCAAGTTGGCAAGTAACTTCCCAATCATTTAGTCTTTTTTTTCACCAATTTTTAATTGGGTAGCCTGGGTAAATGTCACAGTGTGTCAGTGCATTAATTTGGACAAGGATAGTAAATCATAGTATGGTATCTGCTGACAAAACAAGATGTTAAGGTATAAAATTTTGAATTGTATCTTAAAATTGTATCATAATTTTCAACATCCTCACCTGAAAATTATGGTTAAAGTGCCTTAGGCCTGAGGTGTCCGCTCAGAATAGCAGTTTTGTCCAGCTCCTTCCAGAACTCAGCCAGGACTTATGTTGAAATGTAAATGAAAGAAGCCTACAAGCTCAGTAGGAGACTGATCTGATGTCTAAGTGGGCAAAAAAAAGGTAAATCGTATGGTATTTACTAATTACTGGCCAGTCATTTTTTCTAGGACTCTCATTTTTTTCCTTAGATTCTGTATTTTTTTTGAGCTCATTATTTTGATCCTAGAGAACTAGGTTAATATTTTTCTCATCAGTTCTATCTTTGACCAACAGTGGAGTTCTGAAACATTACAATGGAGATTTCACCTGTGAAAAGCTACAAGGCCTTACTATTATTATTTGTGCACACTTTTGTTATGTGTTGTATGTCCATATATCCATATGTTCGTATATCATATATATGATATACAAATTAACATATATAAGGAGCGATCATTAAAAAAAAGCACTCATGAAAACAAATTTTAAAAAGTGGATTCGAAGATCTTTAATTCACGTGAGTTAAATGGTTCACTTTAAATTTGGATAAACAAATAACAATAAATGTCTTTAAATTTAAGCTTACAAGTTTTTCTAGCTGCTCAAAAATCTAATAAAATATTAATGTCTATAAAATGTCTAATATGCCTTGGTTCTAGGACTTTTCCTTTAACAAAAAAATGGTTTACACTGTTCCATACATTTCTCTAATATTTTGATAAATAAGTGAAGTAAATTTGATATGGGATTACTCATTCATGAGTACTTTTGTTAGATATCTGATTGATTTAGTAAGGTCTGTATAAGTTTGTTCTAAAGTCTGTATAAGATTGTAAAAATCAGTCATGTGATAAAGCGACACAAATTTCTGAAAACAAAAGTTTACCCATAACATTGTGTTTATTTTTATTTTTCTAGAGCAAGCAACCATAAAAATTAAACAACTGATTAAATAAGAACTGTTATTTTAGAGCACTGTACTGGAATTTCTTTAAAAGCTAAATTTGGTTAATGTAAAAACATCAATGTCATTGTGATGCTATTAATGTGCTCATATCTTCCAGGTATACAAGTCTGTAAAGTAGAAACTTTAAAAGAGCATTACATCAAGCTGGTGTTCTGAAGTTGTATGGTAAAAAAATATATATATATTGGGGATTTATTTACTTGTTATCAATAAGATATGTAAAGTTTTAAGTTACTTTTTACATTGGGGAAAAATTTAAATATATTTTTTAAGTTAATGAGCTCCTAATCTATGTAAAGGTTAAAAACTTTCAGCCTTTCTTTAATTCATGTTTTAAATGTGATATCATATGGTGTTAGCTAATGTTCATGTGACCTCAAACAATTTATGTAAACTGTGTAAGATGATAAATAAAAAAAAAGATCAGCTTTAGAACTAAAAGACTTAAGATTTATATAGAGCCCTGCCTTACCTGAGATAAGGCTCTGTGTCTCATCTTACAACATGTGAGAATAACTACGAAAGCAGTAGGTCAGATGTTATTTAATTTAAAGTTACGTTCAGAAGATTTTTTTTTTCTGTCAAGATTACTAGGATCTCAAAAAGGGGATATAATTTATAACTCAGCCAAAAATTCAGGGTAGCTATTACACGAACTAAGTATTTTTACTCTTGTTAATTTTATTTTGTAATTTCCTTATAAGTTAACTAAAGATTCCCTGTTAGTGTTTTACAAAAGAGTTGCTTTTGAACACAACATTGGTTAATTTAAGATAATAAGGCATCACCTACAAGACAGAAAAATACAGATCCAAATAATAAAAAGATAAATAATTTTAAATTATAGACATTAAAGCACAGTACTCTTAATATAAGGCTGTTAAAATTTATTTGCTGGATGTTTAAGATTAGGATTTAAAATTTAATTTAAATGAAAAGGGACAATAAAACAAATTTTGGCTCTTGACCTCTGAGTCAGTTTGTATCCAGGGAACAGGAGACTTCTCTAAAGAACTTTGCAACTCTCAGCCACATAAACTCCTGATCAGGAAGATTAATGAGGCCACTGGAGAACAGAAAGCCAATCAGTGCATTTTCTACGAAGAAGAGAGTCATCAGAGAAGGGAGATATTCCTGATGCTTCTGAGAGAAGCCACATGGTCAAGCAAGACCTGGAATCACCTAGCGCAAATGGCACTAGCAGAACTGAGAAGCTGCTCTCAAGTTTCCCCAGAAATGACTCCCATAAAATCTCAGCTGACTGTTAACAATAGATAGAAACAAAAGTCAGTTTTACTGCTTCATCTTAAACTCTTAGCAAAGACAGATAAACCCAAAATACAGCCATTCCTGGGCATTTTAAATAATAATAGTTATAATAATATTTTAACGTATACACTTTATGGTAGCCTCCCAAAATAAGTAAGACTGGAGGCTACAAAGAAAGATTCTCAGAGAGGAATGCCTGATGAGAATAAAAAGAGACTATCAAGAGGAGCTACCAGAGGCAGAAGTTTTTTGTTTAAGGCCTACAGATATTCCTAACCTACACAGGTAGGCTTGGTGTTTGCTAGTATGATTATCCAGCCCTGACTAACAGAATTAAAGGTTTCTCTATTACACACAGAGGTCATACTAGTAAAAGGAATTTGCAAGATCAGATGACATTAAATTATTAAACTGTATCTTATGGGGTGGGACAACTGTGACACTAAAAGTTAAATATTAAGTTGAAAGTCCTGATAACTGGGGATATTGAAGACAGATGAGGGGACATCTATACAGTGACTTGTTTCAGCAGCTGCAACATTTATTCAGTACTCATGGTTTTTGTTTCTCTCATAGAAGAACCCATCCCCAGATGACTTTACAAACTGTTCTACCACAACCAGACTTCAAACCGAACTGACTTCTAAAAGGCAACTCATGTCCCTCATGCTGTGCCCCCTCATGTCACCCTCTCTCAGCTCAGAAGAAGCCAAAATGAGTGGCGCCACTCTTCTTACAACAATGGAGCCAAAAATAAATAGACTTTCATTTTAAGTAATTAATTAAGTCAGGTAAAATCAGGGAGACTGGTTTTGTGTGAGTTCAAAAAATATGGAGACTGTTACGTGAGGTATTAAAATTCCCTCAGTGCTCTTCCCCTACCCTATCAAAGATTTGAAAGGGACACATTAGAAAAGGGGGGAATGATAGACCCAACCTGATCTTTTATTAAAATTGGGATCCATCTTGCCACAAAGCCATGAAAAGAAAATTTTGGCTTAACTATAAATTACACCAAATTCTGAACCTGCTTGCAATGCCTGCCCGTGGCCTTGAACTCACCCATGCCTGGCTCTTTGACCAGGAACAGCCCTCTATGAAACTTTATTGACACCTCATAAATACTGGCCTTCCCTGGCCAGACAATGACCCTTTCTGAGGCTCTAATGGTCTTCATAAATTCTGATGTTGGGGCCAGCAAATATATATATATATATATATATATATATATATATATATATATATATATATATATATATAAACTACGATTAGTTTGATGCTTGTCAAAGTTCTGATATTTTAACCCCCCTGTAGTGTAAAATTCTGGGTTATAAACCTGGGCTGTAGGAAATTTGGGTGGCTGTCTTGTTCCCACTGTTTTGGTAGGGAGAGGCCACCTGGGCAGTGGAAAATATAAGCTTGCTTTAACTTGATTTTAATTGGAGTCAGTGGTCTTTTCTTGCATCCTGGTCTAATAGGTAAATGCTATCAAACAAGGAGCTCTGCCAGCCTGAAGACTTCCTTAGAAACTGCCTCTGACGATGGGCACTTGACATATATGTTGTTGTCAGGAGCTTTAGCTTTCTTTCTAATGAGACCATCAAAGCTGGATCTGCATCTATGTGACCTGGAGGGCATGGTTTCTTGTTTTTCAAAGGACATGAGGCAGCAGTGCTGAATTCACTCTTTGTAGGTAAACTGTCGCCACTGAAGGCTAAGTGACTCCCCGTGTGGACTGTGAAGCAATTTGGTCATCCTCCACTTTTCGTGGTGTTTCTTGCTGCTGCACTGGGAATTTGTTATTTGCTTCACAAAATACAAGGAATTCAGCTGGGACACAGTGCTGGAGGGAGTTCTTTCACATGAGATGGGTCAGGGTCTGCAGGAGAATGCATCAACCAGGCTTCTATCCCACATAGCTTGTCCCCTTGACCATTGCACCTGATTCTGAACATTGTCCTGAAACATCTCCATATAACAAGATGCCTTATATGGAGAGTTATCAGACATATAAGTGATTCCTGGCTGCACAATGTCAGCCACAAGCCATTTGGAAGTCAATGGCAGATACACATGGCCCGACCACAGATGTTTTATCACACACCTGCACACCACAGCTCTGGGCCCACTACTCAGCAGGCTCCAACATACTGGTATCTCTGTTCTACATCATTTTCATGAAACCTAGTCAATCAAGGCACTGTCTGGTACACACTTCATCAGCAAGAGGACATTGAAAGGTTCTCCAGTGCCACCTGGTCATGAAAATTTCAAAAATTTCATGGTATTTATCTAGCCATTTTTCAAGGATGAAGTTGGAGAAATTGTGGGTTTCAATTCATTCAGGAACCATTAATGTTTGAGGAAGCACATTTCAAGGAAACTCTGGAGAATTCTCAGAGGCAAGGCTTCCCAAAGAGTGGCCAAAAAGACACATGAAGCCAGGCCCATTGAGGTCTACAATGTGAGGCCCATGTGTGTTTTGACTGTCAACGATGGCTGCCAAGTCTTTCAGTATAAAATAATGTGATGCCCTGGCAGAGATTGACAATGCTCTATGGAAAGCCACCCTGGGCATTGATCTCAGTTTCCAAAGGCAACTCTCATGCGTGGTCTCCTAAAATCCCAACACAATTCATGGCAATACTTCTCTGAGGTCAGTTCCTGAACTCAATCTGTAAGGGGAATCACACCAGAGTTCAAGCCCAGGTGGACCTAGGCATCTCTTCCAACCACCAAACAAATGACCACAATTAAAACCAAAACACTCCCAAATGGCCCTCATCTTCTTCCACATAGACACTCTTCATAACCTCTGGCTGGAGGTTTCCATGAGGGGCACAGCCCAAGACAGTTTTCCAAATGAACTCCCTTGCCCCTCATTTGCCTAAAGTCAGGGTGGCCTGGACTCCCTTCCTGTGAACCAATAGTGATCAAATAGTCCTGCTCTTAATACTGCTCTGCTTCTCTAATTTGAGGCCTACTGACTGTCTGGTATATATTCTTTATGTGAATTGGTGTCATGAGAAAACACAAGCCCTTATGTGCTAGCCTCTGTAGGGCTTTGAAGAACTGATTTGACACAAAGGATCCCTATTCTCACGTGATGGAGGTCAGGAAGCTTACAGAGGAAGGCGAGAGACTTCATCCACAATGACTGCTCTTTTGGCCATTTTCGTTTTGCATGCACACTTGGAAACTTTCTTTAGATCCATCAGGTGCTGAGAATCTAAGCCGCTGCCTCACACAGGGCAAAGAGGATGATTCAGCCACATCTCTTTCCAAAGCAATTAAGCAAAGAGCCACAGGTGATGCCCATTCATTTCCATTTGAAAACTCTTTTTTCTGGCTTCACAAAGGGGTTTCCTGAGGCAAAGATCTTCCTGACATTTAGGAAAACAGAACAATAGGTAAGCAAAAGGCCCAGTGCAGTGTTTTTCCACTGAGACTTTAATGGTCACACTGATATGTGAGTTTTCTGAGATGCTTCTATTCTCTTCAGCTATCCAGTACATGGCCATGTCACAGAGCTTAGAGGTGGTACATATCTTGGAAACCAAACCATGAGGCTATTCTGGAGAGTGGCCAGTATTCAGGAAGAAAACAAGAACTTAGGAAGATAGTAGGTGTTGCCCATCCATAAGGCAAGCCTCTCTCCATTCTTAAATTGTGCAGTATGAATGTTGGGAAGCTTTCTACTAGACAGGACACAACCATTGATGCATTCGCTTTTCAAATGTCTACAACCACAGATACAGTGGAATGCACAGACATAGAAACACTCGCGTTGTCAAACGACTTTCTAGAAACATTCCAGTCCAAACAAACAAACAGTCTTTCCTACCTATTCTCAGAAAAGAGACAAAACCACAAACTCACACCAACACCCACAACGGCACCTCCTTCCCCCAAGTATGTTGGTGAATATATTGAGTGTCCTCTGACTGGTGGTTCATACTATGTTCCCCCAAAATGGCCTGTTCTGTCTCAGATCTGGTCTCCTTCGCCAACTCTGTGAAGTTGTCAGGAGCCATGGTTGAGCCACTACCTGCTTTCTCAGAAAAGGCTCCTCTTCAGAGGTCTCCTGACATTTGGCCATTATCACTTCAGTAGGTACCAACAAAGACTGACTCTGTCCTTGGTAAATCCAAACAATTGAGACCACTGGGACTGGGACTGGGACTTACTCTGGGTGCCTGGCTTCCTGGATCCCAAGTTCAGAGTGTTCCATCACCAAGGAATTGTGTACTGATATTTGCTTCTAAGGGTCCCAGGAGATGGAGACTGCCCCTACTTTCTGTGACAGTTTCACAAGTTAGAATGGTATATCAACAATAGGCACCCGGGAACAGCTCTTCTCACAGGCCTGGTTTGGTCCATCTTCTCTATATTAAGAAGAGAAAGGCTGATTCAGATACATCTCTTCATCCTGACCCGGTTGTTTAACATTGAAAATGACTTTTGCTCTCTCAGGTCCTTCATAGCTGCCTTCTTCTCCATGTATCATTTCTGCATGGACCTTTGAGGTTCTCATCAGGTGGAAGATACCCTACAATCCAGTATTGGAAGACCAACTCTCTCCCTGATCTTCTGTAAAGTTAGATTGAGGGAACAGTGTATGGTTAGGGTTAACAACATGTTCAATTGGGTTAGGAATAATTCTGCAGGATGAATAATGGTTATGGGAACATGTGATATTTACAAAATATACAGTTGAAATATAGGTATGAAAACAGAAATCTAGGTGAGATTTGATGCCCAGAAGGGCATTGGGCCCTTGATTGGGATACTTAGCTTTGAATTAATTTCTGCACAGATGTCTCAGATAAATCAATATACAATGGTATAGGATATTGTACCTTGGATGATTGAATGTCGAAGAGAACATGCAGTCAAAAAGGGATAGTCGGTAGGATTAGAAAGATAGACGGTAGTTTTAGAAAGATGAGTGAGTATAGGATTTGGACAAAATGGTCTTTAGCAATAGGGTTTCATGTAGAGAGTGAATGTAAATGTCAGCACATGTTAAGAGGCAGTCACAATGATGAACTGGGGAAAATATATATCAATAGAGACATTAGGAAATCAGGCAAAGTATAAGGTGAGAAATAGGATTAGACATTTTCAACAGGTTTGAGGTTGAATATATAATCTTATGAAGAAACAAATATGTAGTCACCAATAGGATCCACATTTGAGAGCAATAGGCAAACTGGACATGGATGATTTTAGTAATCCATGTTCAATTTCCATTTAGGCTTTAGTACAATCATAAGTGTGACATTTGCTTTTTGTTTCCAGAATATTACTGTGATAAAATGTATATGTAGATCAGGTGACATGAGTATTTCTTTCACCATTTCTAGGAACAGTATTTTGAAGACGTGTAAATTAGTATTTTGAATACAAATAGGTGTACACTGTGTCTATGAATATAGAAATAATGCATGAATAGACCATACTGTGAATAAATAATATAACTGGTTCCAACTTAAATAATGGTTCAAATTGATATCTGAAAATGTACAGGAAACCTTATATTGATATATATCCATTCATTCAAACCAGTTATACATCTAATGGTAATATTAGGGTTATGGTTTATCATGAAGAATGTGTGAGTTTTGCTTCAAAAGTAATTGTGGAAATCGAAAATAATGTGTTTGGAAAGAAGTCTCATGAAAAGACCAGTCATGTAACCTGGAGGAATACATGTGTTCTGAAGCAGGAAGTGATTGAAAGTGAAACAAAAGCCTTTAAATTTGTGAACTTGTGGATGAAATATATATCTTATGATGTGCATAAACTGAGGAAATAGTAATGTACAAGTGTTGAAAAAAAATGAACGTCAAAATACACATCATGTCCTATAGAAATCTACTTGCATTTATATTAACCTGGGTCAATTAGTGTAAAAATATTAGGATATGTATGCACAATTCACTTAACTTAGTTTTCAGTACTAGGAAACAAATACGTATTTCAGGAGGATGAATATGTCTTAGAATAATCTTATGAAAAGTTGATTATAAATACGCACTTAAATATTAATGAATTTAGGGAGTACATAATAAGATACATTTATTTCATATTTTGAAAACTCTGGAGAGTGTATATATATATATATATATATATATATATATATATATATATATATATATATATATATATTAAAATACACACACAGAAATTAAAAAGTATTAATATACAAGCCAAATGAAATTCACCATGAAATATATATCATCCACAGATCTAAAAATATTCATTTTACTGAACATGAATTTATGTATAATGTTGTTCAGCTAGGATACTCACTCATAGGTTGAATTTTCCGTTTCAACAGTGTTTAACAGGAGTGATCTCTTCTCACAATTTGTATCTGCCAAGTGAGCCACCTCACAAGAATGTACGTGTGGTACCAGGTAGGATTCTATATGTGCATATAAAAATATATGTGCTGAATAGGCTACAGAGAAATGGAGACATGAATTCACATATTTGTTAACTTTAAAAACACATGGAGAAGAGTTTCAACAAAAAAATGACTAGATTTAAAACTCCTACCATATATAATGCAAAAGGAACGTCCAAATGTTAACCTTGCATCCTCTGAACTACTTGTATTTCAATTTGGTTTTGTCTATTTTTATCCATCATAATAGGATTTGTAGTCAGAGTCTAGTAGGAAGTGGGTTACTATGAGGGATTCAGTATTTTGAATGAATAATTGGAAAATGAATCCAATGTGTATGCAAATATGTGCTACAAAAAAATCTTCCCACTCTCATCCAGAACAATGCCTTGACATTACCTTAGCCCCAAGTAAGATACAATTAGAGGAGAAGAGTTAGAAAATCTAGGAATACATATCTGGAATGGAAAATGCTCTGGAGTTCACAACACTGGAGGTGGTAGAGGAGTTTCCAAAAGTAATGGAGACTGTAAAAACTCCACAAACATGGAAGTGTGCAGGCCTCAAGACATCTGGGAAACTGTCTTTGAGGTTGTACACTTGAAATATATGTTGTTTTCAGGAGCTTTAGCTTCCTTTTTAGTGAGACCATCAAAGCTGTGTATGCATCTGTTACATGGAGGACATGGTTTCTTATTTTCCAATGAACATGAGGTAGCAGTGCTGAATTCTCTCTTTGTGGGTTTACTGTGGCCACTGGGGTCTAAGAATCTTTCCGTGTAGACTGTGAAGCCATTTGGTCATTCTCCAATTTTGTTGTGTTTCTTGTTGCTGCACTGGGAGTTTGGTATTTGCTTCACAAAATACAAGGAGTTCCACTGGGACACAGTGCTGGAGGGAGTTCTGTCACGTGTGGTGTGTAAGGGTCTGCAGGAGAATGCACCAACCAGGCTTCTACACCACATTGCTTGCCCCCTTGACCATAGCAACTTGATTCTGAACATTGCCCTGAAAACTCTCCATCTAACAAGATGGCTTAATATACAAAGGTATGCTGGCTGCACCATGTCAGTCACAAGCCTTTGGAAGCCAAAGTAAGATCCACATGACCCCACCACAGATATTTTATCACACAACTGCACACCACAGCTCTGGGCCCACTACTCAACAGGCTCCACCATACTGGCAGCTCTGTTCTACACCATTTTCATGAAACCCAGTCAAGGAAGGCACTGTCTGGTACACTCTTGATCAGCAACAGGACATCCAAAGGTTCTCCAGTGCCACCTGGTCGTGGAAATTTCAAAAATTTCATGGTATTTATCTAGACATTTTTCAAGGATGAAGTTGGAGAAACTGTGGGTTTCAATTCATTCAGGAACCATTAAATTTTTAGGAAGCACATTTCAAGGAAAACTCTGGAGAATTTTCAGAGGCAAGTCTTCCCAAAGAGTGGCCAAAAGGCCACATGAAGCCAGGCCCATTGAGGTCTACAATGTGAGGTCCATGTGTGTTTTGACTCTCAACAATGGCTGCCAAGTCTTTCAGAATAAAATCATGTGATGTCCTGGCTGAGATTGACAGTGCTTGGTGAATAGCCACCCCAGGCTTAGATCTCAGTTTCCAATGGCGACTCTCATGCATGGCCGCCTAAAATCCCAACACAATTAATGGCAATATTTCTCTGAGGTCAGTTCCAGAAATCAGACTTTAAGGGGAATCGCACCAGAATTCCAGCCCAGGTGGACCCAGGATTCTCTTCTAACCACCAACAATTGACCACAATTAAAACCAAAAAACTCCCACATGGCCCTCATCTTCTTCAACATAGACACTCTGAATAACCTCTAGCTAGAGGTTTCCATGACGGGCGCAGCCCAAGACAGTGTCCAAAATAAGCTCCCTTGCCCCTCATTTGCCTAAAGTCAGAGTGGACTAGACACCATTCCTGTGAACCAAGAGTGATCAAATAGCCCTTCTTTAATACTGCTCTGCTTCTCCAGTTTGAGGCCAACTGACTGGTATAGATTCTTTATGTGAATTGGTGTCCTGACAAAACCCAAGCACCTATTGGCTAGCCTCTGCAGAGCTTTGAAGAACTGGTTTGACCCAACGGATCCCTATTCTCACTTGATGGAGGTCAGGAAGCTTACAGAGGAAGGCGAGAGACTTCATCCACAATGACTGCTCTTTGGGCCATTTTGGTTTTGGATGCACACTTGGAAACTTTTTTTAGATCCATCAGGTGCTGAGAATCTAAGCCACTGCCTCACAGAGGGCAAAGAGGCTGATTCAGCCACATCCATTTCCAAAGCAATTAAGCAAAGAGCCACAGGTGACGCCCATCCTTTTCCATTTGAAAACTGATTTCTTCAGGTTTCACACAGGGGTGGCCTGAGGCAAACACGTTCCTGACATTCAGGACAACAGAACAATAGGTAAGCAAAAGTCCAAAGTAGTATTTCTCCACTGAGACTTTACTGGTCGCACTGATATCTGAGTTTTCTGAGATGCTCTCATTCCCTTCAGCTATCCAGTACATGATCATGTCACAGAGCTTGGAGGTGGTACATATCTTGGAAATAATACCATGAGGCTATTCTGGAGAGTGGCCAGTATTCAGGAAGAAAAGAGGAACTTAAGAAGATAATAGGTGTTGCCCATCCATAAGGCAAGCAGCTCTTTATTCTTTAATTTGGCAAGATGAATGCTGGGAAGCTTTCTACTAGACAGGACACAACCATTGATGAATTCTCTTTTCAAATGTCTACAAAAACGGATTCAGTGGGATACACAGACATAGAAACACTCGCGTTGTCAAACGACTTTCTAGAAACATTCCAGTCTAAACAAACAAACCGCCTTTCCTACCTATTCTCAGAACATGAGACAAAACCACAAACTCACACAGACACCCACAACGGAATCTCCTTCCCCCAAGTATGTCTGTGAGTATCCTGAGTGTCCTCTGACTGGTGGGCCATACTATGTTCCACCAAAATGGCCTGTCCTATCTCAGACCTGGACTTCTTTGCCAACTCTGTGAAGTTGTCAGGAGCCATGGTTGAGCCACTACCTGCTTTCTCAGAAAAGGCCCCTCTTCAGAGCTCTCCTGGCATTTGGCCATTCTCACTTCAGTAGGTACTAAGAAAGACTGACTCTGTCCTTGGTAAATCCAAACAAATGAGACCACTGGGACTGGGACTGGGAATGGCTCTGGGTGCCTGGCTTCCTGGATCCCGAGTTCAGAGAGTTCCATCACCAAGGAAGTGTGATAGGTCACTTCCTTCACGAACTGAATGAGGTCACTGGGTTGGCAACCACTTTTTCCTAACACTTGCTTCCAAGGGTCCCATGAGATGGAGGCTGCCCATACTTCCTGTGACACTTTCACAAGATAGAATGGTATATCAACCATAGGCACCCGGGAACAGCTCTCCACACAGGCCTGGTTTGGTCGATTTAATCTACATTAAGAAGAGAGAGGCTTTCAGACACATCCCTTCATTTTGACCAGGTTGTTTTACATGGAAGTTGACTTTTGCTCTCTCAGGTCTTTCATAGGTGTCTACATCTTCTTCAGGGATCATTTCTGCACGGAACTTTGAGTTTCTCAGCAGGAGGAAGATCCCCTACATTCCTGTATTGTAAGACCAACAATATCCTTGTTCTTCTGTTAAGTTATATTGAGGAAATATTGCATGGTTAAGGGTAATAACAGGTTCGATTTGGTTTAGGAATCATTCTGCAGGATGAATTATGGTATTGGGAACCTGCGATATTTACAAGAATATACTGGTGAAATATAAGTATGAAAACAGAAATCTAGGTAATATTTGAAGTCCAGAAGGCATTGGGTGGCCTGAACACCCTTCCTTTGAATCAGGAGTGATCAAATAGCCCTGCCGCTAATACTGCACTGCTTCTCCAATTTGAGGCTTACTGACTGTCAGGTATAGATTCTTTATGTGATTTGGAGACATGAGAAAACCCAAGCACCTATTGTCTCATGCCACAGCAAATGGTTTATTGGGGGTCCAGCATGCTGGGGCTCAAAGCTCACTTCAGAGGAGGAAAGAACAAAGAGCCCCGAGAACAACTTGAGAAGAGATTATATACAATCTTTAGAGAGTGCAGGGACTTTATATACATCATAGCCTCCTTTAGCAAATATCATATACTGTGGGAAAATCAAATAACAACTCTAAAACATGATTAGCACATTCATTGGCGGGAACAGTTCGGGCAGGGGGTGATTGGTCAGCCCTGAGAAGGGGTATACATTTAAACTGATTGGTTGAAGCCCTGAGATGTATACGTGCTGAGATGCACGGTTTCTGGGAAGGGGTTGTTAAGTAACTAGGTGGTCAGGAAAGATTTCAACACATCTAATGGGCAGTTCCGGGAATTGTCTTCACTGACACAGGAATTTAAGGTTCTGAGCACAGCTTGTAAACTTTACAAAACCTGGTTCTTTACGTTTCAATTTTAATTTCTTTAATTCTTTCATTTCTCCTTTTTCTGCCTACTTTTAATTTTAAAAGTAATGAATCATAATTTTTGTGGGGTCTCACATTCTATTTCTGCCAGTGAAGTGTATTTCTGTCTGATTACCATGAGTTTTACCTGCCCAATCTGAGCCTGGAGAAAGGAAACTATGAGGTTAAGCAAACAAGGTCCCACAGTTATCAACACCATAAGCATGATCAGGGGTCCAGCTAAGGCTGATAGGAGTGTAGTTAACCAGGGGGACAAGGTAAACCATGACTCAAACCACACTTGTTGAATCTCCCTTTCTCTCTGGTGCTCTTCAAGGCATTTTCTCAATTTACTCATGGGTTATTTTACAACTCCAGTATGGTCAGCATAAAAACAGCATTTTTCTCTCAGTACAGCACAGAGGCCCCCCTCCCTTATTAAATGGAGGTCTAATCCTCACCTGTTCTGTAAAACAACTTTAGAGAGAGAGGTTAAGGATTCCTGAAAAACTGTGATGGAGGTCTCTAACGTCTTCAAGTCTTGATTTATTGCTGTTTCTAATCAGTCCATTTGTTGTGACCCATGGATCATATCAGCTGTTCCTGTACCCACTCCTGCAGCAGCTCCTAGCCCCAATAGGATGGCTAAAGTAAGGGACACTGGCTCCCGGCAAAATCGGGCTGTTTGTCCACCTAGTAGACCTTCAAAGGATTCTGGATCATGATAGAGCACCCTGGGGGGTATCTGCACCATTACACAATAATGTACAGAGCTGTCAAATACCTGGGCTGAAATGCAAGGAGTTCTGACTGTGTGGAGTTCAGTACCATAAAGGTTCCTTTAATTAGTTCCCAGGGGGAGGAGTCAGCTGTACTCTGGACTGGGGAAGTAGGCAAAGACGGAAACTGCGAAGTATGAGATGGTAGAGGGGTTTTGGTAGATCTAGGCATGGGAGGTTTAGGAGGCTTAATTCCAGACTTGAATGGATTGGGCCCTATTGCTGTGGGATTTTCTTCCTTTTTAAGCCGAATGGTGAACCAGAGACCAAAGTCATAGCCAGGGCCATTAATATAGAATCGCATTCCCCAAGTATTTCCCATAGGCCATGTTGTTCTGAGGTAGCCCCTTCCTTTGGAAGTGAAAGTTATATTGAGGGGGTAACATAGACTATTTTTTCCACAGCAAGTTTTTGACACCACTTGGATAGCGGCACATTTATTGGGATCAATCCAGATGTCATTTCATCCTACCGAATCATACTGTCTGGGGAGTTTGGGTTTCACAATGTAGCTCCCGTGTGTTCACAACCCCAAGATCTACAATAAAAGTCACTGGGTCCTCCACAGGTTTGGGCCTGTTTGCGATTTCAGAAATCAGCTGGGCACACTTAATAAACAAGACTGGCTAGTTTACACCTGAGCTGGGGAGATGACATCAATAATTCATGGGGTAAGTTGGTTTGGGCTTTAGTGGGATCTGTGTGGGGTCCACTATGTCAGGGAGATCCCAGTCAGAGAGGCCTATGGCAAGCTGACAAATGTCCGGGTGGAGAGATGGCCACCAAGTCCATAAGGGGGCTGTATGTGAAATAGACGACACTACTTGCCCAGTAGGATTTATAACTTGCCATTGTTGCTGAACAGGCTGATGGGGATTAGGACTGCTGGTGGTCAGGGGAAGAATCCATAGCCCTACCCACACCACAGACATGCAACTTGAGAGGGTTACCAGTCTGTTCCAGTTTCCAGCCAGAGTATGGACAGGGCACAGGATTGAGATGGGAGGCATGGATCCAGGAAGTGATCCCATCCATTTTCACCACTGTAGGTGTTATAAGCAGCACCTGGTATGGTCCTTTCCAGCAGGGTTCCAGGGATGACACCCGATACTGTCTCATGTAGACGAAGTCTCCCACTTGATATCGATGTGGAGTTCCCTCGTCTCCAGGATGATAAGCAGTGGCCAACTGTTTCCACAGGTATCGCTGGGTGCTGGGTTTGTTCAAGGGCTTTAAGTCTGTCTAGCAAGGGTGTGTGAAAGGAATCATTAATCTCAGAGTTGGGGTTAGGTCCCTTAATGGAGGAGGGGCACCGTAGAGAATTTCATAAGGGGTGAGGTTACACAAAGGGGCGGAGGGGTATTTCTTGCACGAAAAAGTACATGAGGTAGGAGCATAGTCCAATTTTTTATGCCGGTCTCCAAGATTAATTTCGTTAAGTCTCTTTGATGGTTCTATTCATCGTTTCTACCTGTCCTGAGCTCTGGGGTCTATAAGCACAATATAACTTCCAAGTAATCCCCAGGGTCCTGGAAAATCCCTGACTTACCTGGACCACGGATGCTGGTCCGTTATCAGACCCTATTACCTTAGGCAGGCCGAACCTTGGAAAACTGTCTTCTAGGATCTTTTTGACCACCATCTGAGCTGTTTCTTTCTTCATGGGGAAGGCTTCGACCCATCCTGAAAAAGTATCTACAAAGACTAGGAGATATTTAAGTCCATACCTTGCTGGCTTAATTTCAGAAAAGTCCACTTCCCAGAATTGTCCTGGTCTGGTTCCTCGTATGCGCTTCCCTGCAGGAATCTTGGATGGGAAAGTATTAACTAATTGGAAGACTTGAAAAGCTCTAGTCACCTGCTCAGCTATTTTTTTCCTCTTTGAGTCAGTCAATAATAAGTCCTTTCTTCGGTCCTTTAAGAGTGCCTATAACTTCTTTGAGCCTAAGTGGTTTAGCTGGTGTACGTCTTTGACATAAAGGTGGGCTTTTTGAAATTGTAAACTTGGCTCTGTAGGGTCCCAGATTTCTGTATCTGTCTCCTCAGATGATAAGTTGCCTGAATGTTCCGGGGCAGCCAAGTCTCCTGATTTTTGTTCCCCCCGGTGTAGAAAAAGTTAACAGAGTCACTCTGTTTAGGGCTGCCAATTAAGCTTCCTCATCTGCCCTTCTGTTTCCAACTGCCACAGGGTTGTTTCTCTTCTGGTGCCTGGGACAGTCCACTATAGCTAGTTCCTTATGGCCCTGCACTGCTGAGCCAAGGTGGAGGATCTCATCTTTATTTTTTATTTTTTTCCCGGCAGAGGTTAATAGCCCGCATTGTTGGTAAATAGTCCCGAGCATATGAACAGTGGCAAATGCATAGTGGCTATCAGTTTATATGGTGGCCCTTTTCCCTGTTGCTAGTTCCAATGCTTTCATAAGGGCAATCAGTTCTGCTTTTTGGACTGATGTCCCTTCTGGGAGACCAGAGTATCAGATGAAATCAGTTTTGCTAACTGCTGCTGCTCCAGCCCGCCGCTTACCATCTTGGAGGAAGCTGCTGCCATCCGTAAACCATACGACTTCAGGGCGAGGCAGTGGCTGATCCTTCAAGTCTTGTTGTATACTGGTTTCCTTGCCAGTATGTGTTGACACTCATGAGTGACGGGTCCTGATGATTCTTCTGACAGCAGTGTAGGTGGGTTGAGTGGAGCAGGGGGTCCCAGCGTTATTCTGTCTTTGTCAAGCAAGAGGCTCTGGTAGTGGTTTATTCTGGAGTTTGATTGCCACCTCTCTGGAGGCTAACAGATGATGCTCTCCAGGGCATGGGGGGCTATAATGGTTAGCTTCTGTCCCAACGTTAATTAATGAGCATCTTTTATTAGAAGGGCTGCCGCTGCTATAGCACTTAAGCAATGGGGCCACCCGCTAGCCAATGGGTCCAGTTTTTTGGATAAATACGCTACTGGCTTTTTCCAAGGTCCCAAAGACTGAGTGAGCACTCCCCGTGCTATTCCTTTCTTTTCCTCGATATAGAGAGTGAAGGGTTTTCTACATCTGGGAGTGCTAAGGCCGGAGCAGATAGCAGCACCTTTTTTTGACATTATCAAAAGCTTCTTGGTGCTCAGGGGTCCATTGGAAGTGGGCATCCCCCTTTATCAGCGGGTGTAAAGGGGCAGCCAGAGATGCGAACCCAGGAATCCATAACCTGCAAAAGCTGGCAGTCCCAAGAAACTCTCTGAGTTTTCTCTAATTAGATGGGGGCAGTATCTGCAAAACGGTTTTTTTTCTGGGCTCAGGGAGCCATCGTTTGCAACCCCTAAGAGAATAACCCAGGAAGATTACTTCTTGCTGACAAGTTTGGGCCTTTTGGCAGAAGCCATATATCCAAGCCGAGCAAGCTCGAATAATAGTGCTTGGG
This sequence comes from Callospermophilus lateralis, assembly GCF_048772815.1. NCBI lineage: Eukaryota > Metazoa > Chordata > Mammalia > Rodentia > Sciuridae > Callospermophilus > Callospermophilus lateralis. The sequence goes on from NW_027516216.1 coordinate 255,989, forward strand.
TCCCAGACTCATAGGTCTCCTTGGTGTTGGCTGCCAGTAGAAGATCATCCACTATTGGAGTAGGGTGACTTCGGGGTGTGCAGTTTTGAAGTCATTGATGTCTCTGTGGAGGGCTTCATCAAAGAGAATGGGGGATTTTTTGAACCCCTGTGGGAGTCTAGTCCAGGTTAGTTGGCCAGATGTTCCAGGTTCTGGGTCTATCCACTCTAAAGCTAACAGCAACTGACAGTCCTTATGTAGAGGCGAGCAGAAGTAAGCATCTTTTAAGTCCAGCACAGTGTACCATTTCTGCTCCGGATTCAGAGTGCTAAGCAAATTATATGGATTGGGTACTGTGGGGTGAATGTCCTGCACTCTGTTGTTTATCTCTCTTAGGTCTTGAACAGGACGGTAGTCCCCAGTTCCTGGCTTTCTTACTGGTACCGGGGGGTGTTCCAGGCTGATTGACAGGGCCTTAGGACCCCAAGACCCAGGTATTTATGAATATGGGGCCTTATCCCATCCTTAGCTTCTTTGCTTAGAGGATATTGTTTAACACTAATTGGAGACGCAGAGGCTTTTAATTCTACTACTATTGGAGGTTGTTGATGGCTAGACCTAACCCAGCAGTTTCTGCCCAGGCATTAGGATAATCTTTTATCCATTTCTGGGGTAGTTTGCCTGTTTGATCAGTCCTAGGGGGCGCGAAGAGTTGATGTTCATCTTCTACAGACATAGTCAAAGATGTTACTATGGGAGTTAATACTGCAGGCTTTAGAACCCCCACTTGGGGACCATTAGGGTTAAAGGTTATTCTAGTCCAGAGTTTGGTAAGCATATTCCTGCCCATCAATGGGGCCGGGCATTCTGGGATTACTAGGAAAGAGTGGTGGACTTTTTTCTTTCCGAGGTCCATATTCATTTTAGTTGTCCAAGCCTGATATCTACTGCCATTAGCCCCTTGAACTAGGGACGATTTAATTGATAGGGGGGCCAGTGAAGTCTTAAGGGCTGAGTATACTGCTCCTGTAATCACTTCAAAGTTCACTGTGTTCCCCTCAACTTCAAATTTTACTCTGAGCTGGGGGAGGGGATCTGAGCCCCGAATTTCCTAGTCCTCTTCTAGAGTCAGCACGGCGGGCTGGCGTGGCTGCTTCTTTTGGGGGCACTCTTTGGCCCAGTGTTCTTTTTTATTACAGTGGGCACATTGATTTGAGGCCAACGGCAGCCTTTGGCGTGGGTCCAGGTATGCCTTTATGTATCCCTGCTTTTTAACTTCTGGCCTATTTGCTGCTGTGACCAGAACCTTAGGCAATGCTTTACTCTGCCATTTGCTTCTTTCCTCCTTCTTTTGTTCCCTTTCCTTCTCTCTCCTCTATTCCCTTTCCTCCTCAGTTTCTCTCTTATAATATACTTTCTCAGCTTCTCTGACTAAATCTCTTAAGGTCATATCTTATAATCCATCTAGACGTTGTAACTTTCTCTTAATATCTACGGCAGTCTGCTCGATAAAGGCCATTGCAACAGATGGCTTTTGGTCTTCTGCCTGAGGATCAAAAGGAATATATTTCCTATACGCTTCCATAATTCTATCCAGAAACATAGAAGGAGACTCATTAGGCCCTTGGATAATCTCTCTTACCTTGGCCAAATTAGTCGGCCCTCTGGCGGCCGCTCAGAGACCCACTATTAGAGAACGGCGATAAGTGGACAGATGCTACCTACATTCAAAGGTGTTGGGGTCCCAGTTGGGTCGGTTCATGGGCCCGTAGGGACAGAGAGGGAGCATCACTGGGGCTTCCGAGTTTTATATTATTTATCTCCTGCGGGTTCCTTTAGGTGGCCCAGCTTCCTTCAGGGGAGCAGGGTCTGCTGCTGCTGCGGGGAAGTCCCCTGGAGGGCTTGGGTCTGGCCCAATTGCCTCTAGCGGCGGAGAGGCTGAGTCAGCGGCGGGAGGATCATCTGGAACATGTTGTGGGTTGGGGAGCGAGGGTAGAGGATAAGGAGAGAGAGGAGTGTCCAGTCTTCTGACTCAGAATGGAGGGAAGAGGGGGAGGAGCAGAATGTTGGAATGATAAGATCGTGGGGGAAGGGGTATATGGCTGTTAATCTAGGTGGCCAAGTGGCCCCGGTGAAAGACAATATCTTTGACTTTTCGGATTAGAGGGAAGAGGAAGGATTCTTCTCGGGGCCATCCGACTCCTAGGATGGGCCATTCTGAAGCACAGAGAGTCTGCCAGATCCGGCATTTTACTGAAAAAGAAAGATTCTTGGTACTTGAGCGAACATCAGTCCAATGATCAAGGTTAAGGGACAGAGGCATGGAAGTGCTTTGTCCCATAATGTCCCATAATGGGAGTTACTCAAACAGGGACAGTGAATACACAAACGTGACACAGACAAAGACAAACAGTAAACGTTTAACATGAGTCCAAGAAAAAGATTAGAACTGAGTAACTGGCCAAACCTGATGGGTTAGACAATAAAGACAGACAGTAAACTCAACATGAGTTCCTGACAATGAACAAAACTGAGTAGCCAGCAAAACCTGATGGGCTGGAAAACCGAATCCTGAAGCAAAAAATAACCGAGTTGAGGAATCTACTAATCCTCAATTTCCCGAGTCCTCTGGAGTTTCCCCCAGGGACGTGGCCTGTGACTCTGTGACACATCTGTCAGCCACCATCGCATAGAGCTAATGTTCTTCACCGACAGCCATTTTGCCAAGCCCTAACCTGAAACCTGAAACCAGAAAGAGGCACCTTAATTACTCTGAAAGGAGTCCATTGGGGTCTTTTGTTCGTCACTGCTGGATTTCTCAGCTAGGGCCTCCAGATGAAAAGGTGGGCCGAACGTCGGAGGAAAAGACCACCAAGAGAATTTCTCATGAAACAGCAAAGGGTTTATTGGGGGTCCAGCATGCTGGGGCTCAGAGCTCACTTCAGAGGAGCAAAAAACAAAGAGCCCCAAGAACAACATGAGCAGATTTTATATACATTCTTTAGAGAGGGCAGGGACTTAACATACATCCTAGCTTCCTTTAGCAAATCACCATATACTGTGGGAAAATCAAATAACAACTCTAAAACATGATTTGCACATTCATTGGTGGGAACAGTTCAGGCAGGGGGTGATTGGTCAGCCCTGAGAAGGGGTATACATTTAAACTGATTGGTTGAAGCCCTGAGATGTATATGTGCTTAGCTGCACGGTTTTGGGGAAGAGGTTGTTAAGTAACTAGGTGGTCAGGGAAGATTTCAACACACATCTAATGGGTAGTTCCGGGAATTGTCTTAACTGCCACAGGAATTTCAGGTTCTGCGTGCAGCCTGGAAACTTTACAGAACCTGTTTCTTTACGTTTCAATTTCAATTTCTTTTATTCTTTCAGAACCTTACAAAGGAAGGCGAGAGACTTCATCAACAATGACTGCAATTTTGGCCATTTTGGTTTTGGAAGCAGACATGGGATCATTTTTAGATCCATACGGTGCTGGTAATCAAAGCCACAGCCTCACACAGGGCCAAGAGGCTGATTAAGACACATCCCTTTCCAAAGCAATTACTTCTCTGAGGTCAGTCACTGAACTCAGTCTCTGAGGGGAATCACAAAAGAGTTCAAGCCCAGGTGGACCCAGTCATCTCTTCCAAACTCCACACAAATGACCACAATTAAAACCAAAACACTCCACCAAGGCCCTCATCTTCTTCCATATATACATTCATCATAACCTCTGGCTGGATGTTTCCATGAATGGCACAGCCAAAGAGTTTCCAAAATAAGGTCTCTTTCCCTTCATTTGCCTAACCTCAGGGTAGCCTGGACACCATTTCTGTGAACCAGGATTGATCACATAGGTCTGCCATTAATACTGCTCTGCTTCTCCAATTTGAGGCCTACTGACTGTCAGGTATAGTTTCTTCATGTGATTTGGAGTCATGAGAAAACCCAATCATCTCTACAGGGCATGAAAGAACTCATTTGTCCCAAAGGATCCCTATTCTCACTTGATGGAGGTCAGGAACCTAAAAGAGGAAGGTGAGAAACTTCATACACCATGACTGATCTTTTTTGCATTTTGGTTTTGGATGCACACATTGGATTTTTCTTTAGATCCAACTGGTGCTGAGAATCTAAGCCACTACCTCACACAGGGCAAAGAGGCAGATTCAGACACATCCCTTTCCAAAGCATTTAAGCAAAGAGCCACAGGTGATGCCCATTTATTACCATTTGAAAACAGTTTTCTTCAGGATTCACAAAGGGCTGGCCTGAGGCAAAGACCTTCCTGACATTCATGGCAACAGGCAAATAGGTTAGCAAAAGTCCCAAAGCAGGGTTTCTCCACTGAGACTTTCCTGGTCACACTGATATCTGAGTTTTCTGAGATGCTCGCATTCCCTTCAGCTATCCAGTACATGGCCATGTCACAGAGCTTGGAGGTCGTACATATCGTGGACACAAAACCATGAGCCTATTCTGGAGAGTGGCCAGAATTCAGGAAGAAAACAGGAGCTTAGGAAGATAGTAGGTGTTGTTAACTAGATTTATAACACTTACCCTATATCATGCAAAAGGCAAGTCCAAATATACACCATGCCTCCTCTGAACTGCTTGTATTTCTATTCTGTTTGGGTTATTTTTCTCCATCATATTAGGATTAGTTGTCAGAGTGTAGTAGGGTATGGGTTAGTGTCAGTTGTCCCGGCCGGCGGGACACATCAACGTGGGCAAGAAACTTAGTTGGGGAGGAATGAAGGGACAAGAGACACGAGAGATTACAGCAAGACTGGAGTTCTGATCATGCTGCAAACTTTTATTGTTCTCACATGGAAATTTATATGCTGTGGATGGGAAAGCTCTCTTATCGGCAGTTGCTGGATGTCTTCAGAAAGTGAGATAACCTCAGGATGTTGCCGGAAGACAGATGGCTGCAGGATGTCTCAGGGAGATAGATGGCTGCGGGATGTCTCCCAGGCAGGATATCTCCCAGGGGGCTGTTTCTTTTCAGTGTCAGGCTATACTTTGAAGGAGAACTTCCTTCCAGCCCCTGACCTCTCCCCCTTTCTTATATAAAATATTTGACCATACCTTACCGGCCAATGTTTTAGGGGGTGATAGAGGCTCTGTTTCTCTAGCAGGCCTTTGAATATCTCCTGATTCGAGAGAGCATGTTTACAAGATTTCGTGGTGGCCTTGGCATATTTTTGGAGGAGACGGCTTTAAAAGGGAAGCATGCCGACCGCCATGCACCAGAGCGTGTCACTAAGAGGTCTTCTGTTTTGGTATCCGTGGATCCATCCTCCTGCAGTCCATCCTGCATCCTCCGTTATTATGGCCTAACGTCCTCACTCCATGGGTGCATCCCCCCCCCCAAGTGAAGGGGCCCATGGAGGACGAACCCTTATGGCAATGGCAGAAGATGGTTGGTCAGAGCTGTTACTTATAGTTTAATGTAAGAAAGAGAGATCTGTGGGGATGTAAACTTAAGAAATAAGCCTGTTAGAAGGGTAGAACATCCTTTTAAATGTTGGCAGCATGGTCTTCCATCTCCAGGTGATGATAGTGGACCTGTATGGGCTTAGAGGCCAAAATATTAATCTGTTCTATAATAAATTGTACAAGCCTGTTTATAATGCAGGGTCCTATGGACACCATTAAAAGTAAACCCAACAAAGGGCCTAATAGGGGAAGAAGGTAGGGTAGAAATCCATTAAACCCAGTCCAGAGGGGATTTTCAAAAAGTTCCCTTCATCTCTTTTCTAGATCTTCTTGAAGCTGCTTAATTTTAGTGCGTACTATGACTGATTTATTGGCATTAAAGCAGCATCGTGCCCCTAAGGCCAAGCAAATACCTCCCTGGTTAGCTGTCAGTAAATCTAAGCCTTCTCTGTTTTGAAGGAACACTTCTGCCAGGGAGTCTACTAGGTCCTGCAAATCTTTAATGGTTCCTGATAGAGTTTTTACATCATTTATAAGTTGTTGAGACAGGCGACGCTAAGAGTGTATAGCCATGCCTAAGCCAGCTGTACCTGTGTTCACAGCAGCTGTTATTCCAAGGCTGGCAAAGAGTGGAAAGGCCTGTATTGCCCGCCTGTGTCTTTTGACTAAGGTGTCTAGACTAGGAATGCATAGAGTTTTGTCTCCTGGGACAATAGTTATATCAGGGAGTAATAAGGCAAGAACACAGCCAACGGTCCAATTCGATGGAAGCCTCAGGAAGGCCGAGTTTCCTCCACACATAAAAACTGTGCCATTGGAGGGACAAAGAGATGGGGTGGGTGAGGAATAGTTTTGTACTGTTGAGCAATTTCCAAAGGAAGGAACTCCAACATCAATATCATAGGTATTATTTTGCATCGCGCCTAAAAGACATATTGTAAAAGTGCCTATAGACTGTACTTTAAAAGGAAATCTGGGTTGGCATGTATTATCATCGTCTATGATAGAATTAATAGGAACTGCAATAGGCATGATTGCCCCTGTTGTCATGGAGAGCCAGCAATCACCAGCAAAGGTGGGGTTGGAATTATTAAGCAAGGAGAAGGTAGTTTCCAAAATATCTAATATATTGTTATCTAAACCGGGGAGCTGGCATTTTCTCTATATTAAGAGATGATATGTGAGCTCAGGGATTTGGGGTTTCAAAAGTTTGATTATCTGAGGATGCTTGACAGCATAAGGGAATCCTCCACCATCAGCGACCCCTGTAGGTGCCTTAATGGGGCAGAAGGGGGGTTTACCAACAGGGCCTTGGCACCCAGCTGACTGTAGCTTGGTGTATTTGCCTTCTCCTCCCCGGTCAAAAAGAACGGGGGTATAATGAATAGTGGTCCCTCCTGCTGCATGAGTTTTAGTTAGGGAGGCTTCAAAAAATTGTTCTCCCTTCTTGTTGACACAAATTGAGGCCGACGCATAACAAGTGGCATGCATCTCTTGGGTATGCGTTCAAGTTGCAGAACAATTTTAGAGAGCATTACTTGTACTAGGGGGAATAATCTTTGGCTTGTTAACACATACCAATTTAGGCTGATGAACTCCTCTGAGTTTATGGTCAACCTCGGCCTGGAGGTAAGCCACCTTAGTCACGCAGTCAGCAGTCTGGGTCAAACTAGTGGGAGCCTGAGTCCAAGATCCTCCCTTGCGTTCACAGGGAGGGCCAAAAAGGTACTCCATGATGTTGGAAGGTGGAGGGCCAAAGCCTCCGTGTACAATCCTGTTCAGCAGAAGTGCCTTAAGTAGGATCCTCACACAGATTGTTGGCTGCATCTAAAAAAGAGGAAAATTTGTCCTCAGGGTGAGGGCCTCCATCCCTGTGTTGAGGTAAGCCATTAACCTGTTTAACCAGGCGTTCTGGTAACCATCTTGGGGCTGCTTGCTCTTGGTCCAAAACACAAGCTGAGCCTCGTCCACAGATGAGGACAGGACCTGGGCCTTTCCATTTATTTGTAAGGGGATTGTGCCACATAACAGGTGGGCGAACAGAATTGGACGAGGATTGCCAGTGTCAGTCTGCAGCCGAATGGCCTTCATTGTCTAGGGAAAGAAAAATAAGGGCAAATAATGCATGATTAAGGCGATGCCTGTGAGTGGTAAATACAAGTGCAGAGGAATTAAAGCGGGTTAGCCAAGTCTTTAGGTAAGGTGGGCACGTTACACAATGCCTGAGGCTTGTATGGAATTCCAGTAGTATGACAAATTTGCGAGGAAGCACAAAACTGTTTAAACTTGGCACTGGTATATGCAGGACAATTATCTTTTTTTTTAATATGTATTGGTTTACCCATTACGGAAAACACTGAAACAAGATGAGAAAGGACATCTTTGATAGCCTCTCCAGAATGTGGTGATGCAAAAATAAGGCCGCTGAAGGTATCTACAGAAACGTGTATATATTTGGTTTTTCCAAATTCAGAAAAATGAGTAACATCCATTTGCCAAAACTGATTGGACAGTAATCTTCGGGGGTTAACTCCCAAGTGTTGAATGGGGAGGGAGACAGGGCAACCAGGGCATGCTTTTACTATTTCTCGTGCCTGTTGCCTGGTAATTTTACATAGTTATCGAAGGTTCTGGAAATTTAGATGGTGAAGATTGTGTAAATCCGTGGCCTTTTGAATGGAGCCAACAAAAATTGAAAAGATGAAACGAGTTGCTGCATCAGCTTTGGCATTACCTTGTGTTAGAGGGCTGGGAAGATCAGAGTGTGCCTTGATGTGTCCTAAGAAAAATGGGTGTTGTCTGGCCTGAATTAGCTTCTGAAGCTGGTGAAACCGATGGGCCACATTGGAAGAAGCCTTAATGGTGGGTGAAATCTGAAGCAGGGGCACAGAATGAGCAATGTAGGCACTGTATGTATAAATATTAACAGGATTATCAAGAAATGTTTTAAAAACTTGTGTTATGGCAAACAATTCCACAAACTGTGCTGAATGATAGACAGTATCAAAGGTGTTAGGTTGGTTATTGACAACAAAGACTGCTAGGCCATTACTGGAACCGTCTGTAAAGACAGTAAGGACTTGAGGAATGGGAGCCTTTTGAGTAATTTTGGCAAAAATAAATGGATGTAACTGGACAAAATATAAAAGGGGGTCATTGGGGAGGTGGTTATCAATTGTTCTCAAAAAGCCATTCATTCTCTGTCTGTAGTAAAAATTGGGTTTGGTCTTTAGTATATGAAATTAAAATATTATCATGGTCTTTGCCAAAATGTTGTCGAGATAGCAAACGACATTTAAAAATAATAGAAGCTACCTGAGCAAGAAAAACAGTAATAACCTTGGAGAATGTGGTGGGTAAATGGACCCAAAGCAAAGGCAGCCTTTATTTCTAAAATGTGTATTTCGCTGCCGAAATATTCCTGTGGGTGTATGAGGAGTGTGTAAAATAACCAGAACCAGAGGATGGTTATAAGAATGTTCTGTAAAAAACTGTTTGGCAATGGCTTCTGTGACTTGGTTTAATGCCTGTCATGCCTCGGGAGTAAGCTTTTGAGGGGAGGAGGGGTGGGAATCACCTCTCAAAATATCATTAAGGGACAAAAGTATACAAGTGGGTAATTTTAAATATGTTTTTAGCCATTGAATATTTCCCAGTAATTTTTGAAAATCATTAAGGGTGTGAAGATGGTCCACCCATAGTTGTATCTTAGGAATTTGGATCTGATTATCTTGAAGTTTAAGGACCAAATAGGTATAACAGTCCTGTGTTTTAACCTTATTAGGAGCTATCTGTAGTCCCAAGGTTGTGAGGATTTTGTAAAGGTCCAAGTAACAATTATTAAGGTCATGGTTATTAGGTGCAGCAATTACAAATCATCCATATAATGTAAAATATAAATTTGTGGCCATAACTCTCTCACAGGGTCTACTGCTTGAGCAACATATTTTTGGCAAAGACTAGGGCTGTTGGCAATACCTTGGGGAAGAACCTTCCATTGAAATCTCTGCATAGAGCCCTGAAAATTAAGGTGAGGGAGACTAAAGGCAAAATAGTGTCTATCCTCAGGATGTAAAGGAATGGTAAAAAAAAAACAATCTTTTAAGTCAATAATCATTTTACAATAGTTTTTGGGAATAGCCACTGGTGTGGGAATGCCTGGCTGTAGTGCTCTTATTCGGCACATAGGTTTATTAATGGCACACAAATATTGTAAAAGGCACCACTTGCCTGATTTTTACTTGATAACAAAAATTGGAGTATTCGATGGTGAGGTTGAGGGCTCTACATGGCCGGCTGCCAGCTGTTCCTGCACTAACATGGAGGCAGCCTCCAAATTTTCTTGGGTAAGGGACCATTGATCCAACCACACAAGAGTCTGAGTCTCCCAAATAATTTTATCTCCATGGGGTACAGGAGAGTCAGAGACTGACACTAAAAATCCGAATACCCAAGTCCATATGTATTTCTTTTTTGTATGGGTTTTATTGGCTCAACCAGTCCTTGTCTCAGTCTCCCAAGGCCTATACCAGGGACAAAATAAATATGAAGCATTTGATGAGTCACCATGGAATTGGGACTGGCATGAATGACTTCCATTTGACTCAAAATATCTCGGGCCCATAGGTTAACAGGGAGGTCAGGAACAATGAAAGGAGTGACAATTCCCTTATTACCCTCTTTATCAGTCCAGATAAGAGCCGTAGAGCTGACCAGAGGATGTTTTGACTGTCCTATCCCTTTAAGGTCAGTCAAGGATGGGGTGAGGATCCAAGCTGATGACCAATATTTTTGAGAAATAATTGTGGCATCAGCTCCAGTATCTAGAATTCCTTGGAATTCCTTTCCTTCAATAAGTAAGGAAATGGTGGGTCTATTTTGAGAAACGGGTTGAACCCAATTTACATCAGAGCAGCCCAAGGAGGCAGTCCCCCGCGGTAGGTTTGGGTGGTTAAGTGCCTCCTGGATTCAAGGGAAGGAGTATTAATTGTGCAAGACTTGTTCCTGCTGGGATGGCCAAAACTCCATTAATAGCTGTGGCCAGTATTTTTTTTCTTCAGTGAAGTCATTATAATTAATGCCATGGAAGACCTGAACACCATGTAAGTTAGTAGAGGCTCTTCCAAAAATAAGGGCACAGATATGAGATGGAGGGGGACCCATAATTCCAGTGGGTATTATCTGGGGCCCTTGCATTGAGTCTAATATAGTTTCAGTGGTGGCACAGATGTCCAATCCTGCGCTGCCTGGAGTGGCTAGTTGGAGGGAAGCAATTGTGGAGAAGAATTTTGAGGTAGGTTGGGATTTTGGAAGGGAAAAAATCTTATTGCCCCTGGTTTTGTCCTGGGGGATGTCGTGGCCCGGGGCTGGCCCCGCAGGGAGTTTCCCAAGAAGCAGGAAAAAATAGGCTGTCTGAGGGCATTTGTCTTAGATCTACACTCACTGGCCCAGTGATGACCTTTACCACATCTAGGGCAAAGGGTAGCTTGGGGCGGTATAGCCCCAGTTGAAGGAGATGCTATTCCTAGGCTTTCTTTGCCTGTCGGACACTTGCGTGCAAAATGGCCAGGTTGTTTACAAGTAAAGCAAGTACGTGAGCCAGGATTGTGAAAGGTCTTGGTAAAGGTGACACCTAGGGCAAGACCCATGGCATGAGCTGCACCTACCCCTGCATAGAGTCTAATAAAGTCAGAAAGTTTCCCTTTATCCTTATGTGGTTGAAGAACATCCTGACATGCCGGGTTGGCGTTTTCAAAGGCAAGATGTTTTACAAAAGAGCTTTTGTTTTCACTTGGTCCAAGCAAGCATTCCACAGCTAGGTTAAGCCTGGGAACAAAGTCGCTATAAGGCTCGTCGGGCCCTTGTCGAATTTTGCCAGGGAAGTGGTAGCCGAGGCTTTTGAGGGAGGTGTCTCCAAGCATGTAAGCCAGCCATCTGAATCTGCATCAAAAGTCCAGCAGGGAAATGTGCCTGTTTAGTTTTAGTGTCAAAAGGCTCATTGCCCACTAGCTTAACATAAGTCCCGGACTTAGAGGAGGCCTTAGTTAAAATTTTTTGAGCAGTTTCCCGACAGTGCTCTTTGAAATCTGCATTCCATAACAGGAAGTCTCTGGCACTGAGGGTAGCTTGGTCTAAAAATTTCCAATCATTGGGAGTAAGTCATTGTGTGCTGTGGCTTTCTAATAAAGCCAACATGTAGGGTGCAAAGGGGCCATAGTGAGCACAAGCCTTTTTAAGTTTTTCAGGAAAATGCAGGCTTAATTTTTTTGTAGACTCTGGGTTCCTGCCTGCCTAGGGCTGAACTCCTCATCCTCTGAGTCCTGATCTCCTTATTCCATTTCTCCGCTTCCTCCTCTTGATCCTCGTCTAAGTCTTTGACCTCAGCCTGGGCAGGCTTATCTATCTGACTGGTGGTGACTGGGAAGGCGAGCACAGGTTGATGGAGTGGCTTCGCCTTTGTATTAGACCACTGTAGGCCAGTTACTTTGACTCCATACCTAAGGCTAATGAACAGAGCTCAGAGTGAAGGGATCTTAATTCTTTTAAAGGTTGGATCTGTTCCTGTCTATGTTGGAAGGATGCTCACAAAGGAGCCAGTTTAGGCAAGGGAAGTGGGGAAAAAATATCTGGGAGGGGCATTTGTACCCTGAAGGGCCAGAGCACAAAAGGCAGGAGGGATATAGGAGGGGTTGGATGTGTAAGTCCTATAGGCTGTGGCAGGGTCTTGAGAGGTGCAGGGTCTTCTGAATGGTAGCGAGCTGCTTCCTTCTCCAAGGTAGCCTCCTCTACAGGGGTCAATGAGTCTCCGGAATTTAAAACTGGATAAAGGCAGTTGGTAACCATTGGAGCCTTAATCCTTAGGGTGGTATTTTGAGGGGGACCAGGAAGGTTCCCATGGTCCTGGGGAGCCTGAGAAGGGTCTATGTCTATACTAACTGATGGGCATGCCGAGGGGATACGAGAAGTATTTGCATAGCCTCTTCCCCAACCTCGACAAGTTTTAAGGTACCATTGTCAAAGGGTGAACTTTTAAGAATTTCATTAATTAAGTTCCAGTAAGAAAAGGTGGGAACAGGCACTTTTTCTGGGCCAAAGGATTCATAATAATCTTTTAAACAGTCTCCTACTCCAAGCCATCTTTTACCATCAATGGTCCTTTCAAGAGGAAACCATGGACACTGCTCTCTTATGTATGAAAAAAAAAATTAAGTCTTTTTTCTAAACACGCGCCCCCATGTCTGCAAGGACTCCTTGTAGCCTGACAAAAACAAATCATATGACGAAACTGCTTGTCCCATAGTGGGTCAATCACCGTGCGTCATCCCCACGCTCCTCCTGGATCTGTCTCTCGGTGGTGTCTTCTGCAGTTATTGGAAGCTCCGCTTGACCAAATCTTCCAGGAGGACGGGGTCCCCCTCAATCAAAAGCTCAAGGCCCAGTCGGTGGGCGCCAGATGTCCCAGCCGACAGGACACATCAACGTGGGCAGCGAACCTAGATAGGGAGGAATGAAGGGACAAGAGACACGAGAGATGACAGCAAGACAGGAGTTCTGATCAAGCTGCAAACTTTTATTGTTCACACAGGGGTATTTCTATGCTGGATGTGGGAAATCTCTCTTATCGGCAGTTCCTAGATGTCTTCACAAGGTGAGATAACCTCAGGAAGTTTCAGAAAGACAAATGGCCGCAGGATGTCTCAGGGAGACAGATGGCTACAGGATGTCTCTCTGACAGGATGTCTCCTGGTGGCTGTTTCTTGTAAGTGTCAGGCTATTCTTTGAAGTAGAATAGAATTCCTTCTACCTCTGACAGTCAGGGATTCAGTATTTCGAATAGAAAATTGGAAAATGAATCCAATGTTTATGCAAATATGTGCTACCCAAAAGTCTTCCCACTCTCATTCAGAACAATGCCTTGACATTACCTTCACCCCAAGTAAGACACAATAAGAGAAGAAGAGTTAGAAAATCTGTGAATACACATCTGGAATGGAAAATTCTCAGTAGTTAACAACCTTGGAGGTGGTAGAGGTGTTTCAAAAAGTAAGGTACATGGTAAAAACTCCACAAACATGGAGCTCTGTTGGCCTAAAGACTTCTTGAGAAACTGCCTCTGAGGTTGGGCACTTGAAATATATGTTGTTGTCAGGAGTTTTAACTTCCTTTGTAGTGAGACCATCAAATCTGGGTCTGCATCTGTGTGACCTGGAGCACATGGTTTCTTATTTTCCAATAAACATGAGGCAGCAGGGCTGAATTCTCTCTTTGTAGGTAATTTGTTGCCATTTGGGGGCAAAGTGTCTCCCAGTGTGGACTTTGAAGCCATTTGGTCTTTCTCTACTTTTCATGGTGTTTCTTGCAGCTGCATTGGGAGTTTAGTATTTGCTTCACGAAATACGAAGAGGTCAACTAGGACAGAGTGCTGGAGGGAGTTCTGTTACGTGTGTTGGTTAAGGGTCTGCAGGAGAGTGCACCAACCAGGCTTCTATCCCACATAGCTTGCCCCCTTGACAATAGCAATCTGATTCTAAACATTGCCCTGAAACCTCTCCGTATAACAGATGCCTTTACATACAAGGGTATGGGGGCTGCACCATGTCAGTCACAAACCATTTGGAAGCCAATGGCAGATCCACATGACCCCATCACAGATGTTTTAACAAACACCTACACTCCACTGCTCTAGGCCGACTACTCATCGGGCTCCAAATTACTGGCATCTCTGTTCTACATGATTTTCATGAAACCCAGTCAATCAAGGCATTGTCTGGTACACTCATGATCATCTATAAGACATCCAAAGGTTCTCCACTGACACCTGTTCATGGGAATTTCAAAAATTTAATGGTATTTATCTAGCCTTTTTTCAAGGATGAAGTTTGGGGCACTGTGGTGTTTAATTCATTCAGGAACCATGAAATGGAGAGGAAGCTTATTTCAATGAAATCTCTGGAGAATTCTAACAGGCAATGATTCCCAACGACAGGCTAAAAGGTCACATTAAGCCAGGCATTTGAGGTCTACAATGTGTGATCCTTTTGTGCTTTGACTTGCAACTATGGCTGCCAATTCTTTAAAAATAAAATCATGTGATATCCTTCCTGAGATTCCCAGGGCTCTGTGGAAAGCCACCCTGGGCCTTGATCTCAGTTTCCAAGGGCGACTCTCATGCGTGGCCTCCTAAAATCCCAACACAATACATGGCAATACTTCTTTGAGGTCAGTTCCATAACTCAGTTTCTAAGGGGAATCACACCAGTGTTCAAGCCCAGGTGGACCCAGTCATCTCTTCCAACGGCCACAAAAATGACCAGAATTAAAACCAAAACACTCCCACATGGCCCTCATCTTCTTCCATATAGACACTAATCATAACCTCAGGCTGTAGGTTTCCATGAGGGCCAAAGCCAAAGACAGTATCCAAAATAAGGTCCCTTTCCCCCATTTGCTTAAAGTCAGTGTGGCAGGGAGACCCTTCATGTGAACCAGAAGTGATGAAAGAGGCCTGCCCTTAATACTGCTCTGATTCTCCATTTTGTGGCCTAATTACTGTGGGGTTTAGATTCCTTATGTTAATTGGGGTCATGAGAAAACCCAAGCACCAATGGCCTAGCCTCTGTAGTGATTTGAAGAACTCATTTGACCCAAAGGATCCCTATTCTCAAAGATGGAGGTCAGGAACTTTACAGAGGAAGGTAAGAGACTTCATCCACAATGACTGTTCTTATGGGTATTTTGCTTTTGGATGCACACATGGGATTTTTTTAGATCCATTAGGTGCTGAGAATCTAAGCCACAACCTCACACAGGGCCAAGAAGCTGATTCAGACATATCCCTTTCCAAAGCAATTAAGCAAAGAGCCAAAGGTGATGCCCATTCATTTCCATTTGAAAACTCTTCAGTCTTCACAAAGGGGTGGCCTGAGGCAAAGACTTTCCTGACATTAAGGGCAATAGTACAATAGGTAAGCAAAAGGCCCAAAGCAGGGTTTCTCCACTGAGACTTTCCTGATCACACTGATATCTGAGTTTTCTGAGATGCTCACCATTGCCTTCAGCTATCCAGTACATGGCCATGTCACAGAGCTTAAAGGTGGTACATATCTTGGACACAAAACCATGAGCCTATTCTGGAGTTTGGCCAAAATTCAGAAAGAAAATAGGATCTTAGGAAGATATTAGGAGTGGCCGATCCATATGGCAAGCCGTAGACCATTCATAAATAGGACAGGATGAACGCTGGTAAGATTTCTACTAGATAGGACATATGTATTGATGCGCTCTCTTTTCTAATGTCTACAACCACGGGCACAGTGGGATACACAGACATAGAAACACTCGCCTTGTCAAAAGACTTACTAGAAACAATTCACACCAAACCAAACAAAACGACTTTCCTACCTATTCTCAGAACATGAGACAAAACCACAAACCCACACCCACACCCACACCCACACAGACCCCCAAGTAGGTCTGTGAAAATATGGAGTGTCCTTTGACTGGTGGGCCATAATATATTCCCCCATAATGGGCTGTTCTCTCTCAGATCTGGTCTCCGTGTCCAACTCTGTGAAGCTGTTAGGAGCCAGCGGTGAGCCACTACCTTCTTTCTCAGGAAAGGCCCCTCCTCAGACCTTCCTGGCACTAGGCCATCCTCACATCAGTAGGTACCAAGAAAGACTGTCTCTGTCCTTGGAAAATCCAAACAAGTTTGACCACTGGGACATGAACTGGGACTGGCTCTGGGTGCCTGACTTCCTGTATCCCAAGTTCAGAGAGTTCCATCACCAAGGAAGTGAGGTGAGGTCACTTCCTTCAGGAACTAAATGAGGTCACTGCCTTGGCAACAACTTTTTCCTAAAAGTTGCTTCTAAGGGTCCCATGAGATGGAGGATGCACCTACTCGCTCTGACATTTTCACAAGTTAGAATGGTATATCAACCATAGGCAACCGGGAACAGCTCTCCACACAGGCCTGGTTTGGTCCATCTTCTCTACATTAAGATGAAAGAGGCTGATTCAGACACATCCCTTCATCCTGACCAGGTTGTTTACCATGGAAGTTGACTTTTCCTCCCTCAGGTCCTTCATAGCTGCCTACATCTTCTCCATGGATCATTTCTGCATGGACCTTCGAGGTTCTCAGCAGGTGGAAGTTTCCCTACACTCCTGTATTGTAAGACCAACTCTGTCCCTGCTTTTCTGTAAAGTTAGATTGAGGGAACAGTGTATGGTTAGTGTAATAACAGGTTCGATTTGGGTTAGGAATCATTCTGCGCGATGAATAATGGTATTGGGAACCTGCGATATTTATTAAATTATATTGGTAAAATATATGTATGAAAACAGAAATCTAGGATTTGAAGCCCAGAAGGGCATTGGGCCCTTGATTGGGATACGTAGTGTTGAATTAGGTTCTGCACAGTTGTCTCAGATAAATCCATTTACAATGGCATAGGACCTTGTACATTGGATGATTGAATGAGGAAGAGAACATCCAGTCAAAAAGGGATAGTCGGTACGATTAGGTAGATAGTCGGTAGGATTAGGAAGAAGAGTGAGTACAGGATTTGGACGGAAATTTCTTTTTTTTTTTATTGGTTGTTCAAAACCCTACAAAGCTCATGACATATCATATTTCATACATTAGCATACATTAGCTTCAAGTGAGTTTTGAACTCCCTTTTTTATCCAAGTACAGATTGCAGAATCACATGGGTTACACATCCAAATTTTTACATCATACCATACTAGTAACTGTTGTATTCTGCTACCTTTTCTATCCTCTACTATCCCCCCTCCCCTCCCCTCCCATCTTCTCTCTCTACCCCTTCTACTGTAATTCATTTCTCACCTTGTTTGTTTTCCCATTCCACTTACAACCTCTTATATGTAATTTAGTATAACAATGAGGATCTCCCTCCGTTTCCATGGAATTCCCCTTTTCTCTCCCTTTCCCTCCCACCTCATGTCTCTGTTTAATGTTAATCATTTCTTCCTGCTCTTCCTCCCTGCTTTATTTTTAGTTGCTCTCATTATATCAAAGAAGACATTTGGTATTTGATTTTTAGGGATTGGCTAGCTTCACTAAGCATAATCTGCTCTAGTGCCATCCATTTCCCTGCAAATTCCAAGATTTTGTCATTTTTTAGTGCTGCGTAATACTCCATGGTGTATAGATGCCACATTTTTTTAATCCATTCATCCATTGAAGGGCATCTGGGTTGGTTCCACAATCTAGCTATTGTAAATTGTGCTGCTATGAACATCGATGTGGCAGTATCCCTGTAATACGCTCTTTTAAGGTCTTCAGGGAATAGTCCGAGAAGGGCAATAGCTGGGTCAAATGGTGGTTCCATTCCCAGCTTTCCCAGGAATCTCCATACTGCTTTCCAAATTGGCCGCACCAATTTGCAGCCCCACCAGCAATGTACAAGAGAACCCTTTTCCCCACATCCTCGCCAGCACTTGTTGTTGTTTGACTTCATAATGGCTGCCAATCTTACTGGAGTGAGATGGTATCTTAGGGTGGTTTTGATTTGCATTTCTCTGACTGCTAGAGATGATGAGCATTTTTTCATGTACTTGTTGATTGATTGTATGTCCTCCTCGGAGAAGTTTCTGTTCAGGTCCTTGTCCCATTTGTTGATTGGGTTATTTGTTATCTTATTGTCTAATTTTTTAAGTTCTTTGTATATTCTGGATATTAGGGCTCTATCTGACGTGTGAGGAGTAAATATTTGTTCCCATGATGTAGGCTCCCTATTTACTTCTCTTATTGTTTCTTTTGCTGTGAAAAAACTTTTTAGTTTAAGTAAGTCCCATTTGTTGATTCTTGCTATTAACTCCTGTGCTATGGGTGTCCTATTAAGGAATTTGGAGCCCGACCCCACTATATGTAGATCGTAGCCAACTTTTTCTTCTATCAGACGCAGAGTCTCTGATTTGATATCAAGGTCTTTGATCCATTTTGAGTTAACTTTTGTGCATGGTGAGAGGAGGGGGTTCAGTTTCATTTTGTTGCATATGGATTTCCAGTTTTCCCAACACCATTTGTTGAAGATTCTATCCTTCCTCCATTGCATGCTTTTAGCCCCTTTATCAAATATAAGATAGTTGTAACTTTGTGGATTGTTCTCTGTGTCCTCTATTCTGTACCATTGGTCCACCCGCCTGTTTTGGTACCAGTACCATGCTGTCTTTGTTACTATTGTTCTGTAATATAGTTTGAAATCCGGTATCGCTATACCGTCTGATTCGCACTTTCTGCTTAGAATTGCTTTTGCTATTCTGGGTCTTTTATTTTTCCATATGAATTCCATGATTGCTTTATCTATTTCTACAAGCAATGCCTTTGGGATTTTGATTGGCATTGCATTAAACCTATATAGAACTTTTGGTAATATCGCCATTTTGATGATGTTAGTTCTGCCTATCCATGAACAGGGTATATTTTTCCATCTTCTAAGATCTTCTTCTACTTCTCTCTTTAGGGTTCTGTAGTTTTCATTGTATAAATCTTTCACTTCTTTTGTTAGGTTGATTCCCAAGTATTTTATTTTTTTTGAGGATATTGTGAATGGAGTGGTTTTCCTCATTTCCATTTCAGAAGTTTTGTTGCTGATATACAAGAATGCCTTTGATTTATGCGTGTTGATTTTATATCCTGCTACTTTGCTGAATTCATTTATTAGTTCTAGTAGTTTTTTTGTAGACCCTTTTAAGTCTTCTATGTATAAAATCATGTCATCCGCAAATAATGATAATTTAAGTTCTTCTTTTCCAATTTTTATGCCTTTAATTTCTTTCGTCTGTCTAATTGCTCTGGCCAGTGTTTCGAGAACTATATTGAATAGAAGTGGTGATAGAGGGCATCCCTGTCTTGTTCCAGATTTTAGAGGGAATGCCTTCAATTTTTCACCATTCAGAATGATGCTAGCCTGAGGCTTAGCATAGATAGCTTTTACAATGTCAAGGTAATTTCCTGTTATCCCTAGTTTTTCTAATGTTTCGAACATCAAGGGATGCTGTACTTGTCAAATGCTTTTTCTGCATCTATCGAGATGATCATATGGTTCTTATCTTTAAGTCTATTGATGTGGTGAATAACATTTATTGATTTCCGTATATTGAACCATCCTTTCATCCCAGGGATGAATCCTACTTGATCATGGAGCACAATTTTTTTGATGTGCCTTTGTATCAGATTCGCCAGAATTTTATTGAGGATTTTTGCATCTAGGTTCATCAGGGTTATTGTTCTGAAGTTTTCTTTCTTTGATGTGTCTTTGTCTGGTTTCGGAATCAACGTGATGTTGGCCTCATAGAATGAATTTGGAAGAGCTCCCTCTTTTTCTATTTTCTGAAATAACTTGAAAAGTATTGGTATTAATTCTTCTTTAAAAGTTTTGTAAAACTCTGCTGTATACCCATCCGGTCCTGGGCTTTTCTTGGTGGGTAGTCTCTTGATTGCTTCTTCAATTTCATCGATTGGTATTGGTCTGTTCAAATTGTGTGTATCCTCCTGACTCAGTCTGGGCAAATCATATTTCTTAAGAAATTTATCGATGTCTTCACTATCTTCTATTTTATTGGAATATAGGTTTTCAAAATAATTTCTAATTGTCTTCTGAATTTCTGTAGCATCTGTTGTGATATTGCCTTTTTCATCCTGTATGTTAGTAATTTGAGTTCTCTCTCCTCTTCGTTAGCATGGCTAAGGGTCTGTCAATCTTGTTTATTTTTTCGAAGAACCAACTTTTAGTTTTGTTGATTTTTTCAATAGTTTCTTTTGTTTCAATTTTGTTGATTTCCGCTCTGATTTTAATTATTTCTTGCCTTCTGCTGCATTTGCTGTTGTTTTGTTCATCCTTTTCTAGGGCTTTGAGATGAAGTGTGAGCTCATTTATTTGTTGGTTTTTCCTTTTTTTGAGGAATGACCTCCAGGCGATGATGGTTAGGGTAATAACAGGTTCGATTTTGGTTAGGAATCATTCTGCGCGATGAATAATGGTATTGGGAACATGCGATATTTATTAAATTATATTGGTAAAATATATGTATGAAAACAGAAATCTAGGATTTGAAGCCCAGAAGGGCATTAGGCCCTTGATTGGGATACGTAGTGTTGAATTAGGTTCTGCACAGATGTCTCAGATAAATCCATTTACAATGGCATAGGACCTTGTACATTGGATGATTGAATGAGGAAGAGAACATTCAGTCAAAAAGGGATAGTCGGTACGATTAGGTAGATAGTCGGTAGGTTTAGGAAGAAGAGTGAGTACAGGATTTGGACGGGAATTTCTTTAGCAATAGGCTTTCAGTTAGAGAGTGAATGTAAATGTCAGCACATATGAAAATTCAGTCACAATGATGAACTTTGAAAAATATGTAGAAAAGCAGATAATAATAGAGACTTTACAAAATCAGGCAAAGTATAAAGTGAGTGATAGGATTAGACATTTTGTACACTGTTGAGTTTGAATATATAATCTTAAGAACAAACAAATATGCAGTGACCATTAGGATTGACATTTGAGAGCATTAGGAAACCTGGACATGGATGCTTTTAGTAATCCATGTTCACTTTCATTTTAGGCTTTGGTACAATTATAAGTGTGACCTTTGCATTTTTTGTCCAGAATATTACTGTCATAGAATGTATATGTGGATCCGATGACATGAGCATTTCTTCAAGCATTTCTGGAAGTAATGTTTTCAAGACCTATAAATTACTATTGGGGGTAAAAGAGGTGTACCCTGTGTCCATGAATATAGACATAATGCATGAATAGACCACATTTTGAATAAATAATTTAACTGTTCCCACTTTAAATAATGGATTGAATTAATATATGAAATATTATAAGAAATCTTGTATTGATATAATATCATTCATTCCAACCAGTAATACATCTATATGTAATATTAGGGTTATGATTATCATGAAAGGTGTGTGAGTATTGCTTCAAAAGTGATCATAGAAATCTAAATTAATGTGTTTGGAAAGAAGTCTCATAAAAAGACCAGTCAAGAAACATGGAGGAATACATGTGATCTGAAGAAGAAAATGATTGAAAGTGAAACAAATGCCTATAAACTTGCGAACTTGTGGATGAAATATATATCCCATGATGTGAATAAATTGAAGAAATAGTAATGTACCAGTGTTGAATAAAATGAACATCCAAATACACATCATGTCCCATAAGAATCTACTTGCGTTGATGTTAAACTAGGTCAGTTACTGTAGAAATATTAGGATTTGTATGCACCATTCACTAAAGTTAGTTTTCAGTACTAAGAAACAAATATGTATATCAGGAGAATGAATATTTTGAGAAAACTCTTGAGAAAATTTGATTATAAATCCACATACTTGAATATGAATGAGTTAAGGGAGTGTATAATAAGACACATATTTCATATTTTGAAAAATCTGGAGAATATATATATATATATATATATATATATATATATATATATATATACACACACACACACAAACACACACAGACATTAAAAATAGCATAATATATGCTATATGAAATTCACCATGAAATTTATATCATCCAGAGATCCAAAAATATTTATTTTATTTAACATGGATTTATGTATAATGTTGTTCAACTAGGAAGCTCACGCATAGGTTGAATTTTCAGTTCTAAAGCGTTTAGGAGGAGTGATCTCTTAAAATTTGTATCTGCTAAGTCAGCCACTTCACAAAAATGTACGTGTGGTATCAGGTAAGATTCTATAATTGCATGTAAAAATACATGTGCTGAATAGACTACAGAGACAGGGAAACAGGAATTCACATATTTGTTAACTTTAAAACACATGGAGAAATATTTTAACAAATAATTGACTAGATTTATAACTCCTACCCTAAATAATGCAAAAGGCAATTCCACTATACACCATGCCTTCTCTGAACTGCTTGTATTTCTATTTTTTTTGGTTTATTTTTCTCCATCTTATTAGGATTAGTTGTCAGAGTCTAGTAGGGTAAGTGTTAGTGTGAGGTGTTCAGTATTTTGAAAGGAAAATTGGAAAATGAATCCAAAGTGTATGTAAATATGTGGTACACAAAAATCTTCCCACTCTCATCCAGAACAATGCCTTGACATTACAATCGCGCAGAGTAAGACACAATTAGAAGAGAAGAGTTATAAAATCTGTGAATAAATATCTGGAATGGAATATGCTCAGGAGTTCACAACCTTGGAGGAGGTAGAGGAGATTCCAAAAGTAAGGGACAGTGTAATCATTCCAAAAACATGGAGCTCTGCTGGCGTAAAGACTTCTTGAGAAACTGCCTCTGAGGGTGGGCACTTGAAATATATGTTGTTGTCGGGAGCTTCAGCTTCGTTTGTAGTGAGACCATCAAATCAGCGTCTTCATCTATGTGACCTGGAGGACATGGTTTCTTATTTTCCCTGAACATGAGTCAGCAGTGCTGAATACTCTCTTTGTAGGTAAACTGTGGACACGAGGGGCTAAGTGTATCCACATGGGCCTGTGAAGCTATTTGGTCATTCTCCACTTTTCGTGGTGTTTCTTGCTGCTGCACTGGGATTTTGGTATTTGCTTCAAGAAATACAAAGAATTCAACTGTTACTCTGTGCGTGAGGGGGTTCTATCACGTGTGGTGGATCAGGGTCTGCAGGAGAATGCACCTAACAGGCTTATATCCCACATAGTTGCCCCCTTGACCATAGCAACCTGATTCTAAATATTTCCCTAAAACCTCTGCATATAACAAGATGCCTTTACATTGAAGGGACTGCTGGCTGCACCACATCAGTCACAAGCCATTTGGAAGCCAAAGGCAGATCCACATGAACACACCGCAGATGTTTTATCACACACCTGCCCACCAATGCTCTAGGCCCACTCCTCAGCAGGCTCCAGCTTCCTGGCATCACTGTTCTGCACAATTTTTATGAAAACCAGTCAATCAAGGCACTGACTGTTATTCTTATGATCAGCCACAGGATATCCAAAGAATCTCCAGTGCCAACTTGTCATGGGAATTTTAAAAATTTCATGATATATTGACCTAGCCATTTTTCAAGGATGAAGTTGGAGGCATTCTGGAACTATTAAATGGTGAGGAAGCTCATTTCAATGAAATATCTGGAGATCTCTCACAGGAAAGACTTCCCAAAGAGTGGCCAAAAGGTCACATGAATCCAGGAACATTGAGGTCTACAATGTGAGGTACATGTGTGTTTTGACTCTCAACAATGGTTGCCAAGTTTTTCAAACAAAATCATGTGATATCCTGGCTGAGATTTCCAGTGTTCTGTGAATAATTACCCTGGGCCTAGATCTCAGTTTCCAAGGGCGACTCTCATGCGTGGCCTCCTAAAATTCCAACACTATTCATGGCAATACTTCTCTGAGTTCAGTACGAGAACTCAGTCTTTATGCAGAATCCCACCAAAGTTCAAGCCAAGGTGGACCATGTAATCTCTACTAACCGCCACAAAAATGACTACAATTAAAACCAAAACACTCCCACATGGCCCTCATTTTCTTCCATACAGACACTCATCATAACCTCTGGCTGGAGGTTTCCGTGAGGGGTGCAGCCCAAGACAGTGTCCAAAATAAGCTTCCTTGCCCCTCATTTGCCTAAAGTCAGGGTGGCCTGGACACCCTTCCTGTGAACTAAGAGTCATCAAATAGGCCTGCCGTTTATTTTGCTCTGCTTCTTAAATTTGAGGCCTACTGATGGTGGGATTTAGATTCCTCATGTGAATTGGAGTCATGAGAAAACCCAATCACCTATGGGCTAGAATCTGCAGGGCTTTGAAGAACTTATTTGACCCAAAGGAGGCCTATTCTCACTTAATGGAGGTCAGGAACCTTACCACGGAAGGAGAGAGACTTCATCCACAATGATTGCTCTTTTGGACATTTTGCTTTTGGATGCATACATGGGATCTCTCTTTAGATCCATCAGGTGCAGAGAATCTAAGCCACAGAATTACACAAGGCCAAGAGGCTGATTAAGACATATCCCTTTCCAAAGCAATTAAGCAAAGAGCCACAGTTGATGCCCCTTCATTTGCAGTTGAAAACTTTTCTTCAGGCTTCAAAAAGGGTGGCCTGAGGCAAAGACTTTCCTGACATTCAGGGCAACAGAACATTAGGTAAGGAAAAGGCCCAAAGCATGGTTTCTCCACTGAGTCTTTACTGGTCACACTGATATCTGAGTTTTCTGAGATGCTCGCCATGCCCTTCATTTAACCAACACATGGCCGTGTCACAGAGCTTGGAGGTGGTACATATCTTGGACACAAAACCATGAGCCTATTCTGGAGAGTGGCCAGAATTCAGGAAGCAAACAGTAACTTAGGAAGATAGCAGGTGTTGCCGGTCCATAAGGCAAGCCGCAGTCCATTCATAAATTGGGAAGGATGAATGCTGGGAAGCTTTCTACTAGACAAGACTCATCCATTGATGCATTCTCTTTGCTAATGTCTACAACCACTGACACAGTGAGATACACAGACATAGAAACACTCGCCTTTTCATACGACTTTCTGGAAACACTTTACTCCAAACCAAACAAACCGCCTTTCAGACATATTCTCAGAGCATGAGAAAAAAACCACAAACCCACACCCCCAGCCAGATAATCACCTCCTTCCTCCAAGTAGGTTTGTGACTATCCGGAGTGTCCTCTGACTGATAGGCCATACTATGTTCCCCTGAAATGGCCTCTCCTATCTCACATCTGGTGTCCATGGCCAATTCTGTGAAGTTGTCAGGAGCCAGCAGTTAGCCACTGCCTTCTTTCTCAGGAAAGGCCCCTCTTAAGAGCTTTCCTGTCATTTGTCCATTCTCACATCAGTAGATACCAAGAAAGACTGACTCTGTCCTTGTTATATCAAACAAGTGAGACCACTGGGTCTGGGACTGAGACAGGCTCTAGGTGCCTGGCTTCCTGGATCCCAAGTTCAGAAAGTGCCATGAACAAAAAAGTGAGGTGAGGTAACTTCTTTCAGGAACTGAATGAGGTTACTGCCTTGGCAACCAGTTTGTCCTAACACATGCATCCAAGTGTCCCATGACATGTAGGCTGACCGTATTTCTGTGACACTTTCACAAGTTAGAATGGTATATCAACCATAGGCACCTGGGAACAGCTCTCCACACAGGCCTCATTTGGTCCATCTTCTCTAGATTAAGAAGAGAGAGGCTGATTCAGACAAAAGCCTTCATCCTGACCAGGTTGTTTGGCATGGAAGATGACTTTTGATCTCTCAGGACCTTCATACCTGCCTACATCTTCTCCAGGGATCAATTCTGCATGGACCTTTGAGGTTCTCAGCAGGTGGACAATCCCCTACTTTCCTGTATTGTAAGACCAACTCTGTCCCTGCTCTTTTGTAAATGTAGATTGAGGGAACAGTTTATGGTTAGGGTTAATTACATGTTTGTTTTGGGTTAGGAATCATTTTGCTGGATGAATAATGGTATTGGGAATCTGTGATATATATAAGAACATAGAGTTGAAAAATATGTATGAAAACAGAAATGTAGTAAGATTTAAAGTCCATATTGGCATTGGGCCTTTGATTTGGATACTTAGCTTTGAATTACGTTCTGCAGTGATGTCTCAGATAAATTGATTATCAATGACATAGGACCTTGTACCTTGGATGATAGATTGTAGAAAAGAACATCCACTCAAACAGGGATAGTCCATAGGATTAGGAAGATAGTTGGTAGGTTTTGCAAGAAGTGTGAGTACAGGATATGGACCAAAAGTTCTTTATCAATAGGGTTTCGGTAATAGAATGAATGTCAATGTCAGCACATGTGAAGAGTCAGTCACATAGGTAAACTGGGGAAAATATGTAGGAAAGGAAACATCAATAGAGACAGTAGGAAATCAGGCAAAGTATAAAGTGAGTGATAGGATTAGACATTTTAACAGGGTTGATGTTGACTATATAATCTTCGAAGAAACAAATATGTAGTCACCAATAGGATGGACATTTGAGAGAATTAGGCAACCTAGACATCAATGTTTTTAGTAATCCATGCTCCCATTCAATTTAGGCTTTTGTACAAACATATGTGTGATCTTTGCATTTTGTATCCAAAATAGTACTGTGATAAAATGTATAGGTAGATCAGGTGACATAAGTATTTTTTCCACCATTTCAGGGAGCAATATTTTGAAGATGTATAAATTAGTATTGCGGGTACAAAGAGGTGTACCCTGTGTCTATGAATATAGAGATAATGCATGAATAGATGATACTGTGAATAAATAATATAACTGATTCCACTTTAAATAATGGATTAAATTGATATCTTAAAATATATAAGAAATCTTATATTGATACACAGTCATTCATTCCTATCAGTTATACATCTAATGGTAATATGAGGGTTATGGTTTGTCATTAAGGGTGTGTGAGTTTTGCTTCAAAAGTAATTATGGAAATCGAAAATAATGTGTTTGTAAAGAAGTCTCATGAAGAGACTAGTCAAGAAACATGGAGGAATATATGTGTTCTGAAGCAGGAAGTGATTGAAAGTGAAACAAATTGATATAAATTAGCGAACTTGTGGATGGAATATATATCCCATGATGTGCATAAACTGAAGAAATAGTAATGTACCAGTGTTGAATACAAATGAACGTCAAAATACATATCATGTCCCATAGGAATCTACTTGCATTGATGTTAAACTTGGTCAGTAACTGTAGAAATATTAGGATTTGTATGCATCATTCACTGAAGTTAGTTTTCAGTACTAGGAAACAAATATGTATTTCAGGTGGATGAATATTTCTGAGAATAATCTTGTGAAAAGTTGATAATAAATTCACATACATGAACATGAATAAATTTTGGGAGTGTATAATAAGACACATATATTTCATATTTTCAAAAATCTGGAGAGAGTGTATATATAGATATAGATATAGATATAGATATAGATATAGATATAGATATATATAGATATATAGATATATATATAGATACATATATATACATATGCCTATATATATACACACACACACACTCACACAGACATTAAAAAGTAGCAATATATATGCCAATCGAAATTTATTATGAAATATATATAATCCACACATCCCAAAATATACTTTTTACTGAACATGGATTTATATATAATTTTGTTCAGCTAGAAAGGTCACCAATAGTTTGAATTTTCAGTTCCAACAGCATTAAGAGGAGTGATCTCTTCTCACAATTTGCATCTGCCAAGTCAGCAACCTCTCAAGTATATACATGTGATACCAGGTAGGATTCTATATGTGCATATAAAAACACATGTGCTGAATAGGCCACAGAGAAAGGGAGAGAGGAATTCACATATTTGTTAACTTTAAAAACACATGGAGAACTGTTTTAATTAAAAATTGAGTAGATTTATAATTCCTAGCCTATATAATGCAAAAGGCAAGTCCAATTATACAACATGACTCCTCTGAACTGCTTGTATTTCTATTCTGTTTTGGTTATTATTCTCCATCATGTTAGGATTAGTAGTCAGAGTCTAGTGGGGTATGTGTTAGTGTCCAAAATAAGCTCTCTTACCCCTCATTTGCCTAAAGTCATGGGGGCCTGGACACCCTGCATTTGAACCAGGAGTGATAAAATAGGACTGCAGTTAATACTGCTCTGCTTCTCCATTTTGAAGCCTACTGCCTGTCAGGTATAGATTCTTTATGTGATTTGGAATAATGAGAAAACCCAAGCACTTCTTTAGGGCTTTGAAGATTTCATTTGAACCAAATGATCCCTATTCTCACTTGATGTAGGTCAGGAACATAACAAAGGAAGGCAAGACACTTCATCCACCATAACTGATCTTTTTGCCATTTTGGTTTGGATGCACACATGGGATCTTTCTTTAGATCCATCAGGTGCTGAGAATCTAAGCCACTACCTCACACAGGTCCAAGAGGCTGATTAAGACACATCCATTTCCAAAGAAACTAAGCAAAGAGCCACAGGTGATGACCATTCATTTTCATTTGAAAACTGTTTTCTTCAGGCTTCACAAAGGGGTGGCCTGAGGCAAAGACCTTCCTGACATTCAGGGCAACAGAAACATAGGTAAGAGAATGGCCCAAAGCAGGGTTTCTCCACTGAGAATTTCCTGGTCACACTGATATCTGAGTTTTCTGAGATGCTCGCCATTCCTTACCGCTATCCAGTACATGGCCATGTAACAGAGCTTGGAGGTGGTACATATCTTGGACACAAAACCATGAGCCTATTCTGCAGAGTTGCCAGAATTCAGGAAGAAAACAGGAACTTAGGAAGATAGTAGGTGTTGTCCCTCCATAAGGCAAGCTGCAGTTCATTCATAAATTGGGCAGGATGAATGCTGGGAAGCTTTCTACAAAACAAGACATATCCATTGATGCATTCTCTTTTCTAATGTCTACAACCACGGACACAGTGGGATACACAGGCATAGAATCACTCACCTTGTCAAAAGACTTACTAGAAACAGTCCATTCCAAACCAAACAAACTGTCTTTCCTACCTATTCTCAGAACATGAGACAAAACCACAAACTGACACTCACACTCACAAAGGCATCTCCTTCCTGCAAGTAGGTCTCTGACTATCTGGAGTGTCCTCTGTCTGTTGGGCCGTATTATGTTCCAATGAAATGTCCTGTCCTGTCTCAGATCTGTCTCCTTTGCAAACTCTGTGAAGTTCTCAGGAGCCAGCGGTGAGCCACTACCTGCTTTCTCAGGAAAGGCCCCTCTTCAGATCTGTCCTGGCATTTGGCAATCCTCACATTAGTAGATACCAAGAAATACTGACTCTGTCCTTGGTACATCCAAACAAGTGAGCCCACTGGGATTGGGACTGGGACTGGCTCTGGCAGCCTGGCATCTTGGATCCCAAGTTCAGAGAGTTACATCACCAAGGAAGTGAGGTAGGTCACTTTCTTCAGGAAATGTATGAGGTCACTACCTTGGCAATCACTTTGTTTTAACATTTGCTTCCAAGGGTCCCATGAGATAGAGGCTGCCCCTACTTTCGGTGACAAGTTCACAAGATAGAATGGTATAACAAACATAGGCGCCTGGGAACATCTCCCCACACAGGACTGGTTTAGTCCATCTTCTCTACATTTAGATAGAGAGACTGATTCAGACACATCCCTTCATCCTGACAAGGGGGTTTGCCATGCAAGATGACTTTTGCTCTCTCAACTCCTTCATAGCTGCCTACGTCTTCTCCAGGGATCATTTCTGCATGGACCTTTGAGGATCTCAGCAGGTTTAAGAACCCCTACATTCCTGTATTGTAAAAGCAACTCTGTCCCTGCTCTTCTGTAAAGTTTGATTCAGGGAAGAGTGTATGGTTACGGTTAATAAAAGTTCAATTTGGGATAAGAAACATTCCACGGCATGAATAATGGTATTGGGAACCTGTAATATTTACAAGAATGTAAAAGTGAAATATAAGAATGAAAACAGAAATCTAGGTAAGATTTGAAGCCCAGAACGGCATTGGGCCCTTGATTGGGATACTTAGCTTTGAATTATGTTCTGCAGAAATGTCTCAGATAAATCAATGTTCAATGGCATAGGACTTTGTACCTTGAATGATGGAATGTCAAAGAGAACTTCTAGTCAAGAAGGGATAGTCGGTATTATTAGAAAGATAGTCTGTAGGTTTAGAACTAAGAGTGAGTATAGGATTTGGACCAAAAGTTCTTTTGCAATAGGGTTTCTGGTAGAGATTGAATGTAAATGTGAGCACATGTGAAGAGTCAGTCACAATGATAATCTGGGGAAAATATGTAGGAAAGCAGATATCAATAGAGACATTAGGAAATCAGGCAAATGAAAAAGTGAGTGATAAGATTAGACATTTTCAACGGGCTTGAGGTTGAATATATAATCTTAGGAAGAAACAAATATGTAGTCAAGAATAGGATTCACATTTGAGAGCATTAGGCAAACTGGACATGGAAGTTTTTAGTAATCCATGTTCACTTTCCATTTAGGTTTGGTAAAATCATAAGTGTCACCTTTGCGTTTTGTGTCCAGAATATTACTGTGATAAAATGTATATGTAAATCAGGTGACATGTGCATTTCTTCCACCATTTCTGGGAGCAATATTTTGAAGACGTATAAATTAGTATTGGGGGTACAAAGAGGTGTATCCTGTGTCTATGAATATAGAGATAATGCATGAAAAGACCATACTGTGAATAAATAATATAACTGGTTCCACTTTAAATAATGGATTTAATTGATATCTGAAACTAAGTAAGAAATCTTATATTGATATACAATCATTCATTCCAGCTAGTTGTACATCTAATGGTAATACTAGGGTTTGGTTTATCATGACGGGTGTATGAGTTTTGCTTCAAATGTGATAATGGAAATCGAAAATAATGAGTTTGGAAAGAAGTCTCATGAAAAGAGCAGTCAAGAAACATAGAGAAATACATGTGTTCTGAAGCAGGAAGTGACTGAAAGTGAAACAAATGCGTATAAATTAGCGAACTTGTGGATGAAATATATATCCTATGATGTGCATAAACTGAAGAAATAGTAATGTTCCAGTGTTGAATAAAAATGAATGTCAAAATACACATCATGTCCCATAGGAATCTACTAGCCTTGATATTAAACTGGGTCAGTTACTATAGAAATATTAGATTTTTTTTGGTGTTATAATAGAATTTATTTTACCACTAGCATGCCACAGAATGTTGAGGAAAGAGCAATGGATTTTTAGTTATCGCACTAATAATCTAACATTTAATGACTCTTTTGGATAGTCTAGAAATTACATAAGGCTATGTAACATAATTTTTTTAATTTAACATTCATAAAAGCTTGGAGTTTTGGTAATATTTCTACTTTTTTATTTTTAATTTTTTCAGTTGTGATTGACCTTCATTTTGTTTATTTGTATGTGGTGCTTAGAATAGAACCCAGTGTCCCACACATGCTAGAAAAGCATGTTACCACTGAACCACAAACCCAGCCCCTCCACTTTTATCTTTACATCGAACATGCCTCTCCCTCATCTTTACTCACTTTCTTCCTCATTTTCCCCCTTCTCTCTCTTGCTTTTTCGTTTTCCTTTTATATCTGTTTTTCTCTCATGTCATTACAAACAGTAGTATGCTATGAAATTTAAATTTAAGACTGTTTTTTATAGTCATTGTTCTTTTCTTGAGAAAATTTAATAATTATAATCACCTGATAGATATATTAAAATAAATTTTTATACATATGTATCTATATTCATGCATATGCATTACATATTATATATATATACATACATATACATTTAAAAGTACTTTGATTAGCCTGTTAAAAATAATATAGACCAAAACTTTCTTAATTCTCAAGCCTTCCAGAATTAACATCTTACAGTGAAAATCAAATAAACATATTTAAATAAACAGGTATCATTCTTTTTATCAATACTGATAATTTAAGGTTTTATATCACATTAAGCTATAATACGGCATATTAAATCTTATGAATTAGAAAAAGTTTTTTGAATAACCTATTATTTAAGGACCATATGCACTGACATTTTAAAGGCTTTCTTGTGATTTCAATTTCTATCAATTGTGTATTAATTGCCAAATGCTTATTTTAGTACTTTTCATATTCATAATTGATATAAAGTCAATTGTTTAATTCTTCTTGTAAATAATTACTTATTACAGTAGGGACATTATTAATAATTCTAAATCTGTATAAGAAAATAGTACAAAGATATTTTCATGCAAAATTAAGAATAATTGTGTGCTCTAAATGTCTGATTGTTGATACATATAACAAAGAGCTTTTGATGAGTCTCTTCCCCAGTTTAACATAAAATGCAAAGATATTGTTGGGTATATATGTGCAAATAAAGATAAAGAAAATACACATTATCAGCTAGAAACTATTAAATAAAAGGTGAAAACAACAATCCAACACATTGTACGAATTTGTCAGATGAGGTAGTATTCTGGAAGAATAGCCTAAGACTAGACCTGGTCCATGACAAAATATTCACGAAAAAAAATGAAATATGAAAAATATAGAAAATGCTATGAATTTTTCATGAAGGTAGGTGAATTATCCTTTAATCTCAATTTATGTGCATTTTCAAAAGCCAATTTCCTGGTAAAATAAATTTGTGATAGTTACAACTAAACGAAACAAAGTTTCTGCTTAGCAAAATGAATGCATCTCAACCCATTTTTAGCTGATTTCTTCCCTCTCAATTTTAAACCGTTATTTATTTATTTATTTCTATTGGTTGTTCCAAACATTACAAAGCTCATGATATATCATCTTTGATACATTTGACTCAAATGGGTTATGAACTCCCATTTTTTCCACAAATATGAATTTCAGAATCACATTGGTTACACATTCACATTTTTGAACAATAGCATATTAGTGACTGTTGTATTCTGCGACCTTTCCTATCCCCCACTATCCCCCCTCCCCTCCCCTCCCATCTTCCCTCTCTACCTCATCTGCTGTTGTTCAATTCTCTCCATTGTTTCCCCCCCATTTCCCCTCAAATCCTCTTATATGTAATTTTGTGTAACATTGAGGGTCTCCTACTATTTCCATATGCTTTCCCTTCTCTCTCCCTTTCTCTCCCCCAACTCGTCTTTGTTTAATGATAAACTTTTCCTCATGCTCTTCCTCGATGTTCTGTTCTTAGTTGCTCTTTTAATATCAAAGAAGACATTTGGCATTTGTTTTTTTAAGGATTGGCTAGCTTCGCCTAGCATAATCTGCTCTAATGCCATCCATTTCCATGCAAATTCTATGATTTTGTCATTTTTTAATGAAGAGTAATACTCCATTTTGTATAAAAGCCACATTTTTTTTATCCATTCATTTATTGAAGGGCATCTAGGTTGGTTCCACAGTCTAGCTATTGTGAATTGTGCAGCTATGATCATTGATGTGGCAGTATCTCTACAGTACGCTCTTTTAAGATCCTCAGGAAATAGTTCGAGAAGGGTGATAGCTGGGTCAAATGGTGGATCCATTCCCAGCTTTCCCAGGTATCACCATAGTACTTTCCAAATTGGCCTCACCAATTTGCAGTCCCACCAGCAGTGTACAAGTGTACCCTTTTCCCCACATTCTCACCAACACTTATTTTGTTTGACTTCATAATGGCTGCCGATCTTACTGGAGTGAGATGGTATCATAGGGTGGTTTTGATTTGCATTTCTCTGACTGCTAGAGATAGTGAGCATTTTTTCATGTACTTGTTCATTGATTGAATGTCCTCCTCTGTGAAGTGTCTGTTCAGGTCCTTGGCCCATTTGTTGATTGGGTTATTTGTTATCTTATTGTTTAATTTTTTTGAGTTCTTTGTATATTCTGGATATTAGGGCTCTATCTGAAGTGTGAGGGGTAAAAATTTGTTCCCAGGATGTAAGCTCTCTATTTACCTCTCTTATTGTTTCTCTTGCTGAGAAAAAAAAATTAGTTTAAGTGAGTCCCATTTGTTTATTCTTGTTATTAACTCTTTGGCTATGGGCATCCTATTAAAGAATGTGGAGCCCGACCCCACAGTATGTAGATCGTAGCCAACTTTTTCTTCAATTAGACGCAGTGTCTCTGATTTGATATCTAGCTCCTGGATCCATTTTGAGTTAACTTTTTGCATGGTGAGAGAAAGGGATTCAGTTTCATTTTGTTGCATATGGATTTCCAATTTTCCCAGCACCATTTGTTGAAGATGCTATCTTTCCTCCATTGCATGTTTTTAGCCCCTTTATCAAATATAAGAAAGTTGTAATTTTGTGGATTGGTTTCTGTGTCCTCTATTCTATACCATTGGTCCAGCTGCCTGTTTTGGTACCAGTACCACGATGTTTTTATTACTATTGCTTTGTAGTACAGTTTGAACTCTTGTATCGCTATACCTCCAGATTCACACTTCCTGCTTAGAATTGCTTTTGGTATTCAGGGTCTTTTGTTTTTCCATATGAATTTCATGATTGCTTTATCATTTCTACAATAAATGCCGTTGGGATTTTTATTGGCACCGATTTAAACCTGTAGAGAACTTTGGGTAATATCAACATTTTGATGATGTTAGTTCTGCCTATCCATGAACAAAGTACATTTTTCCATCTTCTAAGATCTTTTTCTATCTCTCTCTTTAGGGTTCTGTAGTTTTCATTATATAAATCTTTCACCTCTTTCGTTAGGATGATTCCCAAGTATCTTATATTCTTTGTGGATATAGTGAATGGAGTGGTTTTCCTCATTTCAATTTCAGAAGTTTTTCTGCTGATATACAGGAATGCCTTTGATTAATGCGTGTTGACTTTATATCTTGCCACTTTGCTGAATTCATTTATTAACTCTAGCAGTTGTTTGTAGACCCTTTTGAGTCTGTTAAATATATTATCATGTCATGTCATCTGAAAATAGCGATAATTTAAGTTCTTCTTTTCCCATTTTCATGTCTTTAATTTCTTTTGTCTGTCTAATTGCTCTGGCTAGTATTTCAAGAACTAAATCGAATAGAAGTGGTGATAGAGGGCATCCCTGTCTTGTTCCAGATTTTAGAGGGAATGCCTTCAGTTTTTCTCCATTTACGATGATGCTAGCCTGAGGTTTAGCATATATAGCTTTTACAATGTTGAGGTAAGTTCCTGTTATCCCTAGTTTTTCTAGTGTTTTGAACATAAAGGGAGGCTGAACTTTGTCGAATGTTTTTTCTGCATCTATCAAGATGATCATATGGTTCTTGTCTTTAAGTCTATTGATGTGGTGAATAGCATTTATGGATTTCCGTATATTGAACTAGCCTTGCATCCCTGGGATGAATCCTACTTGATCATGGTGCACAATTTTTTGATATGCTTTTGTATTACATTCACCAGGATTTTATTGAGAATTTTTGCATCCTAGTTTATTAGAGATATTGGTCTGTAGTTTTGTTTCTTTGAAGTGTTTTTGTCTGGTTTCGGGATCAGGGTGATTTTGGCCTCATAGAATGAATTTGAAAGAGCACCTTCATTTTCTATTTCTTGAAATAGCTTGAAAAGTATTGGTATTAATTCTTCTTTTAAGGTTTTGTAGAGCTCCGCTCTATACCCATCCGCTCCAGGGCTTTTTTTGGTTCGTAGTCTTTTGATGGCTTCTTGTATTTCTTCCTTTTTTATTGGTCTGTTTAAATTGTGTGTGTCTTCCTGACTCAATCTTGGCACATCGTATGACTTAAGAAATTTATTGATATCTTCACTATCTTCTATTTCATTTGAATATAGGGTTTCAAAATACTTTCTAATTATCTTCTGTATTTCTGTAGTGTCTGTTATGATAATGCCTTTTTCATGCCATATGTTAGTAATTTGAGTTCTCATTCTTCTTCTCTTTGTTAGCATGGCTAAGGGCCTGTCGATCTTATTTATGTTTTCAAAGAACCAACCTTTAGTTTTATCAATTTTTTCAATGTTTTTTTTTGTTTCAATTTCGTTGATTTCTGCTCTAATTTTAATTATTTCTTGTCTTCTACTACATTTGCTGTTGTTTTTCTTTTCTTTTTCTAGGTTTTTGAAGTGTAGTGTGAGTTCATTTATTTTATTTTATTTTATTTTTTTGAGGAAAGAACTCCAAGAAATGAATTTCCCTCTTAAAACTGCTTTCATTGTGTCCCATAGATTCCAGTATGTTGTGTCTGTATTGTCATTTGTCTATAAGAATTTTTTATATCCTCCTCTATGTCTTCTGTAACCCATTGATCATTCAGTAGAATATTGTTCATTTTTCCATATGATGTAGGATTTTTCCTTCCTTCTTTTATCATTTATTTCCAGTTTCATTCCAATATGATCAGATATGGTGCATGGTATTATCTCCAAGCCTTTATATTTACTAAGGGTTGCCCTATGGCATAATATATGAACTATCTTTGAGTAGGATCCTTGTGTTGCTGAGAAGAACGTGTATCCACTTGAGGATGGTTGATATATTCTATATATGTTGGTTAAGCCTAGGTTATTTATTGTGCTGTTGAATTCCATAGTTTCTTTATTCAGTTTTTGTCTAGAGGATCTTTCTAATGGCGAGATCAGTGTGTTGAAGTCACCCGTAGTTATTGTGTTGTAGTCTATTTGACTCTTGAACTTGAGGAGAGTTTGTTTCATGAGCGTTGCAGCTCAATTGTTTGGTGCATACAAATTGATAATTGTTATGTCTTGTTGGTGGATGGTTCCTTTTAACAGTACATAGTGTCCTTCGTTATCCCTTTTTATTAACGTAGGTTTGAAATTGATTTTATTTGATATGAGTATGGCTACTCCTGCTTGCTTCCGAGGGCCATGTGAGTGGTATGATTTATCCCAACCTTTTACTTTCAGCCTGTGTATGTCTTTACCTATCATATGAGTCTCCTGAAGGCAGCAGACTGTAGGATTTGTTTTTTTGATTCAGGTTACTAACCTATGTCTCTTGATTGGTGAGTTTATGCCATTAACATTTAAGGTTACAATTGAAATATGATTTTTACTTTCATTCATGTTTATTTATTTATTTATTTTTAGTTTGGCTAGTTTTTACTTTTTGGTTATTTTTCTCCCCCTTTACTGAGATACCTCCTGCTGTTAGTTTGGGGCACTATTTATCAATTCCTCTTCTTCTAGTATTTTGCTCAAATGCTTTGCAGTGCTGGTGTTCTTTCTGCAAATTCTTTTAGCTTTTGTTTATCGTGAAAGACACTAATTTCATTGTCAAATCCCAAACTTAATTTTGATGGATACAGTACTCTTGGTTGGAATTCATTATTTTTCAGCGTTTGAAATACATTGTTCCAGGATCTACTCGCTTTCAAAGTTTGTGATGAAAATTCAGTCGTTAACCTAATTGGTTTACCCCAGAATGTAATCTGCCTCATTTCTCTTTTAGCTTTTAATATTCTCTCCTTGTTCTGTATGTTAGCTATCTTGATAATTCTATGTCTTGGAGTTGGTCTATTATGGTTTTGAATGTTTGAGGTCATGTAGGCTTCAAGGATTTGGCAATCCATTCCATCTTTTATCTCTGGGAAGTTTTCTAGAATTATTTCATTTAATATGCTGTCCATTCCTTTGGTTTGAATCTCTATGCCTTCTTCTATCCTGATGACTCTCAAATTTGTTTTTTTATGACATCCCATATCTCTTAAATAGATTGCTCATGGGATATAAGCATCTTTTCTGTGTTCACTATATTCTTTTCAAGTTGATAAACTTTGTCTTCATTATCTGATCTTCTGACTTCTACTTAATCTAGTCTATTTACAATATTCTCGTTTGAGTTTTTAATGTGGTTTATATTTTTCTGCATTCCTAGGATTACTGTTTGATTTTTTTAAGAACTCTGTCTTTTGGTAAAGCTCCTTCTTTGCCATTTGAATTTGTTTGTTTAATTCATTTTCAAAATATTCTTTTATTGCTTGGACTTGCTGCCTCATGTCTTCTCTAATATTTCTTTCCATCTGAGTTAGGGATGCATTGAGTTTTTTCCCTATCCCTGTTTCTGATGATTCTAGGTCCTCCTGTAGAATTAAGTTGTCCGGCATTATTTGTACACCTTTTTCCCTTGTTTTTTCATGAAGTTCACATTACTTTCCAGCTCTGTTTGATTGCTGTGTTTCTGCTCTCTTCTATATATTTGTTTTGGTTTTATATATCTCTATTGTAGCTCCTTTGTGTTGGTAGACTGTGCATGCTAGAGTGGATTCCACTGGGAAGGAATTCCGACGGCCGAGCTCCAGTGATGTCACCTCTCTGCTATGGTGGGCCCCAGGCTCTTTGCCCGGGTGTTCGCATGGGGGTGTGGGACTGTACTGTCTCTGTTTGTTTTCAGCTCCTGGTCGCGGGTGTGCAGGCGGTCACAAGCTGTCCAGTCACGCAGTCAGCGGGTGGGCTGTCACCGGCGGTTGTGCGATCTCTAGCCACCCATTAGGGCAGGAATATGGCAGGTGATTGGTCGCTGGTGGGCAGGCGGTCTCCAGCCGTCCAGTCGCACCTGCAGCGGGCCGGCTGTTGCCGGCGGGCGAGCGTTCTCCAGGCGCCCAGTCACGCGGGCCTGGCCTCTAGTCCCCTGGTTTCTCCTGCTAGTCCTGGTTTCTCTTGCTACACCAGTTTTCCCCTGAGTAATGCCCTCGGCAGCTCAAACTGTACTCTGGCCTGCCGTTTCTTGGGTGTGGATTGTGTCTATTGGGAACCCCAGCACTCTATTGTTTTTTTTTTTTTTTTTTCCGTTTGCCCCTTCCCCATCTCTGGCTAGACAGATTTTGTTCTCACCACTGATGGGAGGGGGAGTAGAAGGTCAGGTGCCTCTAGTTTCCCCCCCATCTTTATTCAGGCTCTCTCTGATAATCCCTCCCCTGGAAAGCTTAGGAAAGATTTTATGCAAGTATCCTACTGTATGGGAGATGAGTGGAAAACACACAACTGTTTTATTGTTGCAATCTGTCGGAGAGTGGCGGTGGTTACTTCAGCTCTCCAAGATGGTTGCCGTTGGTTTCCTTGGTGGAGTTTCCGTTGTGGGGGATAGAACTGTAGCGCTTCCTTCCCTGACTGAGATCCCGAACTCCGCCTGGGGCTCAGTGGGGGGTCAGCCGGCAGGATTCCACAGAATCTGCAGCAACGTTTCTCCCTGGATGCTAGTCGCTTCTCGGTGGTGCCCCGACGTCTGTAGCCACGGGGCGGGCCGCACGGATCAGTAAGCCCGGATCTCTGGTTGCATATTCAGCTCACGTTTGAG
This sequence comes from Callospermophilus lateralis, assembly GCF_048772815.1. Taxonomy (NCBI): domain Eukaryota; kingdom Metazoa; phylum Chordata; class Mammalia; order Rodentia; family Sciuridae; genus Callospermophilus; species Callospermophilus lateralis. The sequence continues at coordinate 295,199 of NW_027516216.1, forward strand.
ACTCAATTACCGGACCTCGTTGGTGGAAATCATTCTTTTAGGTTTCGGTGCACACCCATTTTTCTATAAGATCCTAACAAGATAGTCTTTTGTCATTTTAACTCGTTATTCACCTGCAATGTGGCGTGGTACACTGGGTGTGATGCACTCTATTCGCGGCCAACTTGCAATGTCGAAATATTATGTTTTGTATGCACCATTTACTGAAGATAGATTTCAGTACTAGGCAACCAATATGTAATTCAGGTTGATGAATATTTCTGAGAATTATCTTTTGAAAAGTTGATTATAAATCCACATTCATGATATGAATGAATTTGGGGAGTGCACAATAAGGCACATATATTTCATATTTTGAAAAATCTTGAGAGTATATATATATATATATATATATATATATATACACAGAGAGACATTACAATGTAGCATTATGTATGCCAACGGAAATTTATCGTGAAATACATATCATCCAGAGATCCAAAAATATTAATTTTACTGAACATGGATTTATGTATAATGTTGTTCAAATAGGAGGCTCAGCCATAGGTTGAATTTTCAGTTTCAACAGCATTTAGGAGGAGTGATATCTTCTCACAATTTGTATCTGCCAAGTCAGCCACCTCACAAAAATGTACGTGTAATACTAGGTAGGATTCTATATATGCATATAAAAATACATTTGCTGACTAGGCTACAGAGAAAGGGAGACATAAATTCACATGTTTGTTAACTTTAAAAACACATGGAGAACTATTTCAACAAAAAAATTGACTAGATTTATATCTCCTACCCTATATAATGCAAAAGGCAAGTCCAAGAATACCAAACATGCCTCCTCTTAACTGCTTGTATTTCTATTCTGATTGGGTTATTATTTTCCATGATATTACGATTAGTAGTCAGAGTCTAGTAGGGTAGGGGTTAGTGTCAGGGATTCAGTATTTCAAATGGAAAATTGGAAAATGAATCCAATGTGTATGTAAATATGTGCTACACAAAAATGTTCCCACTCTCATCAAGAACTATGGCTTGACATTACTTTTGCCCCAAGTAAGACACAATTAGAGGAGAAGTGTTAGAAAATCTGTGAATACATATCTGGAATGGAATATGCTCAGTAGTTCACAACACTGGAGGTGGTAGAGGAGTTCCCAAAAGTAAGGGATAGGGTGAACACTCCACAAACATGGAGCTCTGCTGGCCTAAAGACTTCTTGAAGAACTGCCTCTGAGGTTGGGCACCTGAAAAATATGTTGTTTTCTGGAGCTTTAGCTTCATTTGTAGTGAGACCATCAAAGCTGGGTCTACATCTATGTGACCTGGAGGACATGGTTTCTTATTTTCCAGTGAAGATGAGGCAGCAGTGCTGAATTTGCTCTTTGTAGGTAAACTGTGACCACTGGGGACTAAGTGTCTCCCCATGTGGACTGTGAAGCCATTTGGTCATCCTCCAAATTTCATGGTGTTTCTTGCTGCTACACTGGGAGTTTGCTATTTGATTCAAAAATACAAGGAGTTCTAGTGGGTCACAGTGCTGGAGGGAGTTCTGTCACATGTGGTGGGTCAGTTTCTGCAGGAGAATGCACCAAACATACTTCTAGCCCACATATATTGCCCCATTGACCATAGCAACTTGATTCTGAACATTGCCCTGAAATCTCTCAGTATTACAAGATGCCTTTATATAGAAGGGACTGCTTGCTGCACCATGTCAGTCACAAGCCATTTGGAAGCCAATGGAAGATCCACAGGCCCCACCACAGATGTTTTGTCATACACCTGACCACCACGGCTCTAGGCCCACTACTCAGCAGGCTCCAACTTATTGGCATCTCTGTTCTACACGATTTTCATGAAACCGAGTCAATCAAAGCACTGTCTGGTATACTCATGATCAGCAACAGGACATCCAAAGGTCCTCCATTGCCACCTGGTCATGGGAAATTCAAAAATTTTATGGTATTTTTGTAGCCATTTTTCAATGATGATGTTGGAGGCACTGTGGGTTAAAATTCACTCCAGAACCATTAAATGTAGAGGAAGCACATTTCAATGAAAGCTTTGGAGAATTCTCACAGGCAAGGCTTCTCAAAAAGTGGCCAAATGGTCACATGAAGCCAGTCCCATTGAGGTCTACAATGAGGTCCATGTGTGTTTCGACTCTCAAATATGGCTGACAAGTCTTTCAGAATAAAATCACGTGATATCTTGGCTGTGATTCCCAGTGCTCTGTTGAAAGCCACCCTGCACATAGATCTCAGTTTTCAAGGGGGACTCTCATGCATGGCCTCCGAAAATCCCAACGCAATTCATGGCAATAATTCTCTGAGTTCAGTTCCAGAACTCAGTCTCTAAGGGGAATCACACCAGAGTTCATGTAAAGGTGGACCCAGTCATCTCTTCCAAACACCAAACAAATGGCCACAATTAAAACCAAAACACTCCCACATGGCCCTCATGATCTTTCATATAGACACTCATCATAACCTCTGGCTGGATGTTTCCATGAGGGGCGAAACACAAGACAGTCTCCAAAATAATCTCCCTTGCCCCTTAATGGCCTAAAATCAGGGTTGCCTGGACACACTTCCTGTGAACTAGGAGTGATCAAATAGGCTTGCTGTTAATACTTCTCTGCTTCTCCAATTTGAGGCCTACTGACTGTGGGGTTTATTTTTTTATGTGAATTGGAGTCATTATAAAACCCAAGCACATATCGGCTAGCTTCTGCAGGGCTTTGAAGAAATCATTTGACCCAAAGGATCCCTATTCTCACTTGATGGAGGTCAGGAACCTAAAAGAGGAAGGGGAGAGACTTCATCCACAATGACTGCTCTTTTGGCCATTTTGGTTTTGAATGCACACATGGGATCATTCTTAAGATACATCAGGTGGTGAGAATCTAAGCCATTGCCTCAAACAGGGCCAAGAGGCTGATTCAGACACATCCCTTTTCAAAGCAATTAAGCAAAGAGCCACAGGTGATGCCCATTCATTTCCATTTGAAACCTGTTTTCTTCAGGCTTCACAAAGGGGTGGCCTGAAACAAAGACCTTCCTGACATTCAGGGCAACAGAACAATAGGTAAGCAAAGCAGGGTTTCTCCACTGAGACTTTATTGGTTACACTGATATCTGAGTTTTCTGAGATACTCGCCATTCCCTTCAGCTATCCAGTACATGGCCATGTAACAGGGTTTGGAAATGGTACATATATTGGACACAAAACCATGAGCCTATTCTGTAGAGTGGCCAGAATTCAGGAAGAACGCACGAACTTTGGAAGATAGCGCGTGTTGCCCATCGATAAGGCAAGCCAAAATCCATTCATCAATTTGGCAGAATAAATGATGGGAAGCTTTCTACTAGACAGGACACATCAATTGATGCATTATCTTTTCTAATGTCTATAACCATGGACACAGTGGGATACACAGACATAGAAACACTCGCGTTGTCAAATGACTTACTAGAAACAGTTCACTCAAAACCAAACAAACCGCCTTTTCTATCTATTCTCAGAACATGAGGCAAATCCATAAACACACAGCGACACCCACAGAGGCACCTCCTTCCCCAAAGTAGGTCTGTGACTATCCAGAGTGTCCTCTGACTGGTGGGTTATAGTATGTTCCCCCGAAATGGCCTGTCCTGTCTCAGATCTGGTCTCTTTAAACAACTCTGTGAAGATGTCAGGAGCCACTGGTGAACCACTATCTGCTTTCTCAGGAAAGGCCCCTCTTTAGAGCTTTTCTGGCTTTTGGCCATTCTCATATCAGTAGGTACCAAGAAAGACTGACTCTGTCCTTGGTATATCCAAACAAGTGAGACCACTGGGACTGGGACTGGGACAGGCTCTGGGTGCCTGTCTTCCTGCATCCCAAGTTCTTAGAGTTCCATCACCAAGGAAGTGAGGTGAGGTCACTTCCTTCAGGAACTGAATGAGATCACTGCCTTAGCAACAACTTTGTCCTAACAGTTGCTTCCAAGGGTCCCATGAGATGGAGGCTGCCCCTACGTCCTGTGACACTTTCACAAGTTAGAATGTATATCAACCATAGGCACCCGGGACCAGCTCTCCAAACAGGACTGTTTGAGTCCATATTCTAGTGGGTGGCACTAGAGCAGATTATGCTTAGTGAAGCTGGCCAATCCCTAAGAAACAAATACCAAATGTCTTCTTTGATATAATGAGAGCAACTAAGAATAGAGCAGGTAGGAAGAGCAGGAAGAAAAGATTAACATTAAACAGAGACATGAGGTGGGAGGGAAAGAGAGAGAAAAGGGGAATTGCATGGAAATGGAGGGAGACCCTCATTGTTATACTAAATTACATATTAGAGGTTGTGAATGGAATGGGAAAATAAACAAGGTGAGAAATGAATTACAGTAGATGGGGTGGACAGAGAAGATCCGAGGGGAGGGGAGGGGGGATAGTAGAGGATAGGAACGGTAGCAGAATACAACAATTACTAGTATGGAATTATGTAAAAATGTGGATGTGTAACCGAAGTGATTCTTCAATCTGTATCTGGGGTAAAAATGGGAGTTCATAAATCACTTGAAGCTAATGTATGCTAATGTATGAATATGTTATGTCAAAAGATTTGTAAGGTTTTGAACAACCAATAATAAAAAAAAGAACAGAGAGGCTGATTCAGTAACAACCTTTCATCCTGACCAGGTTGTTTGCCATGGAAGTTGACTTTTGCTCTCTCAGGTCCTTCAGTGGTGCCTATATCTTCTCCAGGGATCACTTCTGCATGAAACTTTGAGTTTTTCAACAGGTGGAAGATTCACTACATTCCTCTATTTTAGGACCAACACTGTCCCTGCTCTTCTGTAAAGTTAGATTGAGGGAACAGTGTATCGTTTTGCTTAATAACAGGTTTGATTTGGGTTAGGAATCATTCTGCTTGATGAATAATGGTATTGGGAACCTGTGATATTTATAAGAATATATAGGTGAAATATAAGTATGAAAACAGAAATCTAGGTAAGATTGGAATCCCACTAGGGCATTGCGCTCTTGATTGGGATACTTAGCTTTGATACATGTTCTGCATAGATGTTTCAGATAAATCAATAATCAATGGCATAGGACCTTGTACCTTGGATGATTGAATGTAGAAGTGAGTATCCACTCAAACTGGGATAGTCGGTAGGATTAGGAAGATATTCTGTAGGTTTCAGAAGAAGAGTGAGTACAGGAATTGTAACAAAAGTTCTTTAGCAATAGGGTATCACATAGACAGTGAATGTAAATGTCAGCACATGTGAAGTGTTAGTCAAAATTGTGAACTGGTGAAAATATTTAGGAAAGCAGACATCAATAGAGACATTAGGAAATCAGGGAAAGTATAAAGTGAGTGATAGGATTAGACATTTGCAACAGGGCTGAGGTTGAATATATAGTCTTAGGAAGAAACAAATATGTTGTCATAAATATGATTGACATTTGAGAGCATTAGGCAACCTGGACATGAATGTTTTTAGTAATCCATGCTCACTTTCCATTTAGGCTTTGGTACAATCATAAGTGTGACCTCTGCTTTTTGTGTCCAGAATATTACTGTGATAAATGCATACGTAGATCAGGTGACATGAGTATTTCTTCCACCATTTCTGGGAGCAACATTTTGAAGACGAGTAAATTAGTATTGGGGTTACAAATAGATGTACCCTGTGTCTATGAATGTAGAGATAATGCATGAATAGACCATACTGTGAATAAATAATATAATTGGTTCCAACTTTAAATAAAGGATTGAATTGATATCTGAATATATACAGAAAATCTTATATTGATATACAATTATTCATTCCAACCAGTAATACATCTAATGGTAATATTAGGGTTATGTTTTATCATGAAGAGTGTGTGAGTTTTGCTTCAAAATGATTATGGAAATCAAAAATAATGTGTTTGAAATGAAGTCTCATGAAAAGACCAGTCAAGAAACCTGGAGGAATACATGTGTTCTGAATCAGTAAATGACTGAAAGTGAATCAAATGCCTATAAATTTGTGAACTTATGGATGAAATATATGTCCTATGATGTTCGTAAACTATAGAAATTCTATTGTACCAGTGTTGAATAAAATGAACTTCAAAATACACATCATGTCCCATAGGAATCTACTTGCATTGATGTTAAACAGGGTCAGTTAATGTAGAAATATTAGGATTGTATGCACCATTCACTGAAGTTAGTTTTCAGTAATAGGAAACAAATATGTATTTCAGGTGGATGAATATTTCTGAGAATAATCTTGTGAAATGTTGATTATAAATCCACATACATGAACATGAATGAATTTAGGTAGTGTATATAAGACACATATATTTATGAACATGAATGAATTTAGGTAGTGTATATAAGACACATATATTTTATATTTGGAAAAATTTGGAGTGTATATATATATATATATATATATATATATATATATTAAAAAACACACACAGACAATAAAATGTAGCAATATATATGCTAATCGAAATTCTTCATGAAATGTACATCAGCCACAGATGCAAAAATATTTATTTTACCGAACATCGATTTATGTATAATGTTGTTCTACTAGGAGGCTCACCCATAGGTTGAATTTTCAGTTCCAACAGAGTTTAGGAGGAGTGATCTCTTCTCACAATTTGTATTTGCCAAGTCAGACACCTCAGAAGAATATACGTGTGATACCAGGTAAGATTCTATATGTGCATATAAAAATACATGTGCTTAATTGGCTACAGAGAAAGGGAGACAGGTATTCACATATTTGTTAACTTTAAAAACATGTGGAGAACTATTTCAGTTAAAAATTAGCTAGATTTATAACACCTACCCTATATCATTCAAAAGGCAAGTCCAACTATACACCATGCCTCCTCTGTACTGCTTGTATTTCCATTCTGTTTGGATTATTTTTCTCCATCATATTAGGATTAGTAGTCAGAGTCTAGTAGGTTATGGTTTAGTGTCAGGTGTCCGGGCCGGCTGGACACTTCAACGTGGGCGTTGAACCTTGTTGGGGAGGAATGAAGGGACAAGAGTGATGAGAGAAGACAGCAAGACAACAGTTCTGATCATGCTGAAAACTTTTATAGTTCTCACAGTGTATTTATATGCTGCGGATGAGAAAGCTCTCTTATCGGCAGTTGCTGGATATCTTCACAGGGTGAGATAACCTCAGGATATTTTAGGAAGACGGATAGCCGCAGGATGTCTCAGGGTGATAGATGGCTGCGGGATGTCTCCCAGGCAGGAAATCTCGCAGGGGTCTATTTCTTGTAAGTGTCAGGCTATTCTTTGAAGGAGAACTTCCTTCTAGCCCCTGACATCTTCCCCCTTTCTTATATTAAATATTTGACCATACCTTACAGGCCAATGTTTTAGGGGGTTATAGAGGCTCTGTTTCTCTAACAGGCCTTAGAATATCTCCTGATCTGATCGAGCATGTTTACTAGGAGATTTCGTGGTGGCCTAGGCATGTTTTTTAAGGAGACGGCTTTGAGGGGGAAGCATGCCAACTGCCATGCACCAGAGCGTGTCACTCAGAAGACTTGGGTTTTGGGAACCATGGATCCATCCTCCTGCAGTCCTTCCTGCACCCTCTGTTATTATGGCCTAACGTCCTCACTCCATGGGTGTGTCCTCCCCCAAACAGAGGGGCCCATGGAGGACGAACCCTTATGGCAAGGGCAGAAGATGGTTGGTCAGAGCTGTTACTTAGAGTTTTATATAAGAAAGCGAGATCTGTGGGCATGGAACCTTAAGAAATAAGCTTGTGAGGAGGGTAGAACATCCTTTTAAATGTTGGCAGCACGGTCTTCCATATCCAGGCGATGATAGTGGACCTGTAGGGGCTTAGAGGCCAAAATATTAATCTGTTCTTTAATAAATTGTAACAGCCTGTTTATAATGCAGGGTCCTAGGGACACCATTAAAAGTAAACCCAACAAAGGGCCTAATAGGGGAAGAAGATAGGGCAAAAATCCATTAAGCCCAGTCCAGAGGGGATTTTCAAATATTTCCCTTCGTCTCTTTTCTAGATCTTCTTGAAGCTGCTTAATTTTAGTGCATACTATGCCAGAATTATTGGCATAAATGCAGCATCATTCCCCTAAGGCCAAGCAAATACCTCCCTGGTTAGCTGTCAGCAAATTTAAGCCTCGTCTTTTTTGAAGGAACACTTCTGCCAGGGAGTCTATTTGGTCCTGCAAATCTTTAATGGTTCATGATAGAGTTTTTATCAGTTGTTACTGATAGAGTTTATAATTTGTTGAGACAGGCGATGGTAAGAGTGAATAGACGTGCCTAAGCCAGTGTACCTGTGCCCACAGGAACTGTTATTCCAAGGCTGGCAGATTGTTGGCTGCATCTGAAAAAGAAGAAATTTTGTCCTCATGAGGAGTCCCTCTGTCCCTGTTTTGAGGTAAGTCATTAACCTGTTTAACCAGGAGTTCTGGTAACCATCTTGGGGCTGTTTGATCTTGGTCCAAAACATAAGCTGAGCCTCCTCCCCAGATGAGGACAGGATCTGGGCCTTTTTATTTATTTGTAAGGGGATTGTGTCACATAACAGGTGGGCGAACAGAATTGGACGAGGGATGGCAGTGTCTGTCTGCTGCCAAATGGCCTTCATTGTCTAGGGTAAGAAAAATAAGGGCAAATAATGCATTGTTAAGGCGATGCCTGGGTGTGGTAAATACAAGGGAGGAAGCCTTAAGGAGGGTTAGCCAAGTTTTTAAGGTAAGGTGGGCAAGTTCCACAATGCCTTGGCCCTGAGGGTTGTATGGAATTCCAGGAGTATGACAAATTTGCAAGGTAGCACAAAACTGTTTAAACTTGGCAATGGTATATGTAGGATAAATATCTGTTTTAATATGTATTGGTTTACCCATAACAGAAAAGGCTGAAACAAGATGAGAAAGGACATTTTTGGTAGCCTCTCCAGAATGTGGTGATGCAAAAATAAAGCCGCTGAAGGTATCTACAGAAATGTGTATATATATTTGGCTATTACAAATTCAAGAAAATGAGTAACATCCATTTGCCAAAACTGATCGGGCAGTAATCCTCGGGGGTTAACTCCCAAGTGTTGAATGGGGAGGGAGGCAGCGCAACTAGGGCATGCTTTTACTATTTCTCGTGCCTGTTGCCTGGTAATTTTACAAAGTAATCAAAGGCTCTGGAAATTTAAATGGTGTAGATTGTGTAACTCCGTGGCCTTTTGAATGGAGCCAACAAAAATTGGAAAGATGGAACGAGTTGCTGCATCAGCTTGGGCATTACCTTGAATTAGAGGGCTGGAAAGATCAGAGTGTGCCCTTATGTGTCCTAAGAAAAATGGGTGTTGTCTGACCTGAATTAGCTGCTGAAGCTGGTGAAACAGAAAGGCCGCATTGTTAGAAGCCTTAATGGGGGGTGAAATCACCAGCAGGTGCACAGAATGAGCAATGTAGCCACTGTCTTTATAAATATTAACAGGATTATAAAAAATGTTATAAAAACTTGTGTTATGTCAAACAATTCCACAAACTGTGGTGACTGATAGACAGTATCAAAGGTGGTAGGCTGGTTATTGACAACAAAGACCGCTCGGCCATTACAGGAACCATCTGTAAAGACAGTAAGGGCTTGAGGAATGGGAGCATTTTGAGTAATTTCAGGAAAAGTAAATGGATGTAACTGGACAAAATGTAAAGGGGGGTCATTGGGGAGGTGGTGATCAATTGTTCCCAAAAGCCTGATAGGGAAATACCTCATTCATCCCTTGTCTCTAGTAAAAATTGGGTTTGGTCCTTAGTATATGGAATAAAAATATTATCAGGGTCTTTGCCAAAATGTTGTAGAGAAATCAAATGACCTTTAAAAATAATAGAAGCTACCTGAGCAAGATAAACAGTAATAACCTTCGAGGATGTGGTGGGTAAATGGACCCAAAACAAGGGGCAGTCTTTATTATTAAAATGTGGATCTCGCTGCCAAAATATTCCTGTGGGTGTATGAGGAGTGTGTAAAATAACCAGAACCAGAGGAAGGTTATAAGAAATTTGCGTAACAAATTGTTGGGCAATGGCTTCTGTGACTTGGTTTAATGCCTGTTATGCCTTGGGAGTAAGATTTTGAGGGGAGGAGGGGTGGGAATTACCTCTCAAAATATCATTAAGGGTCAAAAGTACACAAGTGCATAATTTTAAATATGTTATTAGCCATTGAATATGCCTCAGTAATTTCTGAAAATCTTTAAGGGTGTGAAGATGGTCCACACGTAGTTGTATTTTAGAAATTTGGATCTGATTTCTGTAGAATTTTAAGGCCCAAACTTTTATAAGAGTCCTGTGTTTGAACCTTATTAGGAGCTATCTGTAGTCCCAAGGTAGTGAGGATTTTGTAAAAGTCCAAGTAACAATTATTAAGATCATGGGTATTAGGTGCAGCAATTAACAAATCATCCATATAATGTAAAATATAAATTTGTGGCCCTCGCTCTCTCACAGGGTCTACTTCTTGAGCAACGTATTTTTGGCAAAGAGTAGGGATGTTGGCCATACCTTGGGGAAGAACCTTCCATTGAAGTCTCTGCATAGGGCCCTGAATATTAATGCAAGAAAGACTAAAGCCAAAATAGGGTCTATCCACAGGATACAAAGGAATGGTAAAAAAGCAATCTTTTAAGTCCATAACCATTTTACAATAGTTTTTGGAAATAGCCACTGGTGTGGGAATGTCTGGCTGTAGTGCTCCCATCGGGAGTATAACTTTATTAATGGCACACAAATCTTGTAAAAGGCGCCACTTGCCTGATTTTTTCTTGATAACAAAAATAGGAGTGTACGATGGTGAGGTTGAGGGCTCTACATGGCGGGCTGCCAGCTGTTCCTTCACTAACATGGAGGCAGCCTCCAAATTTTCTTGGGTAAGGGGCCACTGATCCACCCACACAAGAGTCTGAGTCTCCCAAATAATTTTATCTCCATGGGAACAGGAGGGTCAGGAACCGTCACTAAAAATCCAAATATCCAAGTCCATATGTATTTTTTTTTATTGGTTGTATAGGCTCCACCAGTCCTTGTCTCAGCCTCCCAAGGCCTGTACCAGGGACAAAATTCATATGGAGCATTTGATGAGTCACCATGGAATTGGGACTGGCAAGAATAACTTCTATTTGACTCAAAATATCTCCAGCCCATAGGTAAACAGGGAGGTCAGGAACAACGAAAGAAGTGACAGTTCCCTTATTACCCTCTTTATCAGTCCAGCTAAGAGCAGTAGAGCTGACCAGAGGATTTTTTGACTTTCCTATCCCTTTAAGGTCAGTCAAGGATGGGGTGAGGGGCCAACCTGATCGCCAGTATTTTTGAGAAATAATTGTCGCATCAGCTCCAGTAAGTACAATTGCTTGGTATTCCTTTCCTTCAATAAGTAAGGTAAGGGTGTGTCTAATATGAGAAATGGGATGAACCCAATATACCTCAGAGGAGCCCAAGGAGGCAGTCCCCCACAGTAGGTTTGGGAGGTGGAAATGCCCCTTAATCTAAGGGAAGAAGTATTAATTGTGCAAGACTTTTTCCTCCTGGGATGGCCGCAACTCTATTAATAACTGTGGCCATTATTTTTATTTCTCCAGTGAAATCATTATCATTAATGCCAGGGAAGACCTGAACACCTTGTAAGGTAGTAGAGGCTCTTCCAAGAATAAGGGCACACGTATGAGATGGAGGGGCACCCATAATTCCAGTTGGTATTATCTGGAGCCCTTGCATTGAGTCTAATATTGTATCAGTGGTGGCACAGAGGTCCAATCCTGCACTGCCTGGAGTGGGTAGTTGGAGGGAGCCAATTGTGGAGAAGGATTTTGAGGTAGGTTGGGAGTTTGGGAGGGAACAAACCTCATTGCCCCAGGGAGTTTCCTGAGAAGTAGGAAGAAATAGGCTGTCTGAGGGCATTTGTCATTGATCTACACTCACTGGCCCAGTGATGACCTTTACCATATCAAGGACAAAGTGTAGCTGGGGTCGGTTTAGCTCCAGTTTGAGGAGACACTATTCTTACTCTTTGTTTGCCTGTCGGACACCTGCATGCAAAATGGCCTGGTTGTTTACAAGTAAAGCAAGTACTTGAGCCAGTATTGTAAAAGGCCTTGGTAAATGCGGCACTAATTTGAGACCCATCGCATGGGCTGCACCCACGCCTGCACAGATTCTAATAAAGTCAGAAAGTTTCCCTTTATCCTTATGATGTCGAAGAACATCCTGACATGCCGGGTTGACATTTTCAAAGGCAAGATGTTTTACAAAGGTGCTTTCACTTTCGCTTGGTCCAAGCAAGCATTCCACAGCTAGGTAAAGCCGGGGAACAAAGTCGCTATAAGGCTCATCGGGCCCTTGTCGAGTTCTTGCCAGGGAAGTGATAGCCGAGGCCCTTTCAGGGAGGCGTCTCCAAGCAACTAAGCCAGCCATCTAAATCTGCGCAAAAAGTCCAGCAGGGAAACGTGCCCGTTTAGTTTTAGTGTCAAAAGTTGCATTGCCCACTAGCTTAACATAAGTCCAGGATTTAGAGGAGGCCTTTGTTAATTTTTTTTGAGTAGTTTCTGACAGGGCTCTTTGAAATCTGCATTCCATAGCAGGAAGTCTCCGGCACTGAGGGCAGCTAGGTCTAAAAATTTCTAATCATTGGGAGTAAGAAATTGTGTGCTGCAGCTTTCTAATAAAGCCAACGTATAGGGCACAGTGGGGCCATAGTGAGCACAAGCCTTTTTAAGTTTTTCAAGAAAATGGAGGCTAAATTTTTTGTAGACACTCTGGGTTCCTTCCTGCCTAGGGGTGAACTCCTCATCCTCTAAGTCCTGATCTCCTTGATCCATTTCCCCCGCTTTCTCCTCTTTTTCCTCTTCTAAGTCTTTGACCTCAGCCTGGGCAGGCTTATCTATCTGACTGGTGGTGACTGGAAGGCGAGCACAGGCCGATGGAGCGGCTTCGCCTTTGTATTAGACCACTGTGGGCCAGCTTGTGTTGACTCCATTCCTAAGGCTAATGAAGAGAGCTCAGAGTCAAGGGATCTTTATTCTTTTAAAAATTGGATCTGTTCCTGTCCATGTTGGAGAGACTCTCTCAAGGGAGCCAGGTTAGGCAAGGGAAGTGGGGAAAAAATATCTGGGGGGACATTTGGCCCCTGAAGGGCCAGAGCACAAAAGGCAGGAGGGATATAGGAGGGAGGGGAATGTGTAAGTCCTATAGTCTGTGGCAGGGTCCTGAGAGGTGGAGAGTCTTCTGAATGGAGGCGAGCTGCTTCCTTCTCCAAGGTAGCCTCCTCCCCAGGGGTCAATGTTTCTCCGGGATTTAAAACTGCATAAAGGCGGTTGGAAACCATTGGAGCCTTATTCATTAGGGTGGGATTTTGAGGAAGATCAGGAAGGTCCCAGGGTCCTGGGGAGACTAAGAAGGGTCTATGTCTATAATAACTGATGGGCATGCCGAGAAGGGACGAGAGGTCTTTTGCATAGTCTCTTCCCCAATCCTGACAAGTATTAAGGTACCATTGTCAAAGGGTGAACTTTTAAGAATTTCACTAATTTATTTCCAGAAAGAAAAGGTAGGAACAGGCACTTTTTCTGGGCCAAAGGATTCATAATAATCTTTTAAAATGTCTCCTACTCTAAGCCATCTTTTACCATCAATGGTACCTTCAAGGGAAAACCATGGAAAAAATTCTTCGATGTATGAAAAGAAAAATATTAAGTCATTTTTCTTAACACGTGCCCCCCATGTATTTAAGGATTCCTTGTGGCCTGACAAAAATAAATCATGTGACGAAACTGCTTGTCCCATGGTGGGTCACTCACTGTGCGTCATCCCCACTCTCCTCCTGGATCTGTCTCTCAGTGGTGTCTGCTGAGGCAATCGCGAGCTCCACTTGTCCAAATCTTCCAGGAGGACAGGGTTCCCCCTCAGTCAAAGGCTCGAGCCCCAGTCGTTGGGCGCCAGTTGTCCTGGCCTGCAGGACACATCAAAGTGGGTAGCAAACCTAGGTGGGGAGGAATGAAGGGACAAGAGACACGAGAGATGACAGCAAGACAAAAGTTCTGATTAAGCTGCAAACTTTTATTGTTCACACAGAGGAATTTATATGCTGGAGATTTGAAAGCTCTCTTATCAGCAGTTCCTGGATGTCTTCACAAGGTGAGATAACCTCAGGATATTTCAGGAAGACAGATGGCCACAGGATGTCTCAGGAACACAGATGACTACAGGATGTCTCCCAGACAGGATGTCTCCCTGGGGGCTGTTTCTTGTAAGTGTCAGACTATTCTTTGAAGGAGAATTCCTTCTACCCCTTACAGTCAGGGATTCAGTATTTCAAATGGAAAATTGGAGAAAGAATCCAATGTGTATGCAAATATGTGCTACCCCAAAATCTTCCCACTCTCATCCAGAACAATGCCTTGACATTACCTTCACCCCAAGTAAGACACAATTAGAGGAGAAGAGTTAGAAAATCTGTGAATACACATCACGAATGGAAAATGCTCAGGAGTTCACAACCTTGGAGGTGGTAGAGGAGTTTCCAAATGTAAGGGAGAGGGTAAAACTCCACAAACATGGAGCTCTGCTAGACTAAAGACTTTTTGAGAAACTGCCTCTGAGGTTGGGCACTTGAAATATATGTTGTTGTCAGGAGCTTTAGCTCCCTTTGTAGTGAGACCATCAAGCTGGGTCTGCATGTATGTGACCTGGAGGACATGGTTTCTTATTTTCCAAAGGACATGAGGCAGCAGTGCTGAATTCTCTCTTTGTAGGTAAACTGTTGTCACTGAGTGCTAAGTGTCTTCCAGTTTGGAAGCCATTTGCTCATCCTCCAATTTTGTTGTGTTTCTTGCAGCTGCACTGGGAGTTTGGTATTTGCTTCATGAAATACGAAGAGTTCGACTGGGACACAGTACTGGAGGGAGTTCTGTCACATGTGATGGGTAAGGGTCTGCGGGAGAATGCACCAACCAGGCTTCTATCCCACATAGCTTGCCCCCTTCACAATAGCAATCTGATTCTAAACATTGCACTGAAACCTCTCCATATAACAACATACCTTTACATACAAGGGTCTGGGGGCTGCACCATGTCAGTCACAAACCATTTGAAAGCCAATGGCAGATCCACATCACCCAACCACAAATGTTTTAACACACACCTTCACACCACTTCTCTAGGCCGACTACTCAGCAGGGTCCAAATTACTGCCATCTCTGTTCTACACCATTTTCCTGAAACCCAATCAAACAGGCACTGTCTGGTATACTCGTGATCATCAATAGAACATCCAAAGATTCTACAGTGCAAAGTGGTCATGGGAATTTCAAAAATTTCATGGTAATTATCAGACATTTTTCAAGGATGAAGTTGGAGGCACTGTGGGTTTCAATTCATTCAGGAACCATTAAATGGAGAGGAAGCTCATTTCATTGAAAATTCTGGAGAATTCTAACAGGCAAGGCTTCCCAAAGACAGGCAAAAAGGTCACATAAAGCCAGGCGTTTGAGGTCTACAATGTGTGGTCCATGTGTGTTTTGACTTGCAACTATGGCTGCCAATTCTTTAAGAATAAAATTATGTGATATTCTTCCTGAGATTCCCAGTGCTCTGTGGAAAGCCACCCTGGGCCTAGATCTCAGTTTCCAAGGGCAACTCTCATGTGTGGCATCCTAAAATCCCAACACAATACATGGCAATACTTATTTGAGGTCCATTCCAAAACTCAGTCTCTAAGGGGAATCACACCAGTGTTCAAGACCAGGTGGACCCATCATCTTTTCCAACAGCCACAAAAATGACCACAATTAAAACCAAAACACTTCCACATGGCCCTCATCTTCTTTCATATCGACACTCATCATAATCTCAGGCTGTAGTTTTTCATGAGGGGCACAGCCAAGGACAGTATCCAAAATAAGGTCCCTTGCCCACATTTGCCTAAAGTCAATGTGGCTGGGAAACCCTTCTAGTGAACCAGGAGTGATCAAAGAGGCCTTCCCTTAATACAGCTCTGATTCTCCATTTTGAGGCCTAATGAATGTGGGGTTTAGATTCTTTATTTTAATTGGAGTCATGAGAAACCTATGAACGTATGATCTAGTCTCTGCAGGGCTTTGAAGAACTCATTTGACCCAAAGGATCCCTATTCTCATAGATGGACATCAGGAACCTTACAGAGAAGGTGAGAGACTTCATCCACAATGACTGCTCTTTTGGCTCTTTTGGGTTTGGATGCAAACGTGGGATGCTTCTTTAGATCCATCAGGTGCTAAGAATCTAAGCCATAGCCTCACACAGGGCCAAGAGGCTGATTCAGACACATCCCTTTCCAAAGCAATTAAGCAAGGAGCCACAGATGATGCCCATTCATTTCCATTTGAAAACTCTTTTCTTCAGGCTTCCCAAAGGGGTGGCCTGAGGCAAAAAACTTCCTGACATTCAGAGCAACAGAACAATAGGTAATTAAAAGTACCAAAGCAGGGTTTCTTCACTGAGACTTGTCAGAAGCCAGTGGTGAGCCACTATCTGTTTTCTCATACAAGCCCCCTCTTCAGAGCTTTCCTGGCATATGGCCATTCTCACATCTGTAGGTACCAAGATAGGCTGACTCTGTCCTTGGTAATTCAAAACTAGTGACACCACTGGGAGTGGGACTGGGACTGGCTCTGTGTGCCTGGCTTCCTGGATGCCAATTTCCATCACCGAGGAAGTGATGTGAGGTCACTTCCTTCAGGATCTGAATGAGGTCACTGCCTTGGCAACCACTTTGTCCTAACAGTTGCTTCCAAGGGTCCCATGAGATGGAGGCTTCCCCTACTTAATGTGACAATTTCACAAGTTAAAATGGTATATCAACCATTGGCACCCGGGAACAGCTCTCCATACAGGCCTGATTTGGTCCATCTTCTCCACATTAAGAAGAGAGAAGCTGATTAAGACACAACCCTACATCCTGACCAGGTTGTTTGCCATTGAAGATGACTTGTGGTCTCTCAGGTCTTTCATAGCTGCCTACATATTCTCCAGGGATACTTTCAGCATGGACCTTTGAAGTTCTCAGCAGGTAGAGGATCCCTACATTTCAGTATTATAAGACCACCTCTGTCCCTGCTCTTCTGTAAAGTAAGATTGAGGGAACACTGTATGTTTAGGGTTAATAACAGGTTCAATTTGGATTAGGAATCATTTTCTGGATGAATAATGGCATTGGCAACCTGTGAAATTTATAAGAATATAGAGGTGAACTGTGTGTATGAAAATAGAAATCCAAGTAAGATTGGAAGCCCAGAAGTGCATTGGGCCCTTGATTGTGATACTGAGCATTGAATTACATTCTGCACAGATGTCTCAGATAAATTGATATACAATGGCATAGGACATTATACCTTGTGTCGGAGACCAGCTCCAACAGGGGGTCTCAGGAGACGAACGGATGGTGAGGAGTCGGTGAAAGAGGGGTGGAGAAACAACACAGACACCAAAGTGCAGGTGTTGATCCCCATCTTTACTTGTGAACTTGATCATATATACTTTTCATTTTGGCAGGCTCACAGTACTTTGTGGTTACAAAACAGGAATCATTATTCAAAGAAACAAAATATTACCTAGCTACAATCAGAATAGAAGAATGTATCTTGGCTTATGCATAAGCAAACATTTGTACTTTCAGTTCGTGTTTTGCTTTGAGCTGTTTCTGCTTAGTTAACTTTTAATAATAGTTACAAATGTCCCAAACTATTGGCCTATACCTTGACTATTCTTCCTTGACTTACTGACTGGAACCGGTGCCATGGTTATGGCAAGTGGTTGACTTGTTATTAATTTTAATCAAACAAGAGTAAGAGCACAAACCATTGTGCACAGGAACAAGAACAAGTTGCCCAGTACTAAGCACTAATCTGTCTTCTTAACATTAATTTTTCTTCTCTAGATTTTAATTTAATTTCTCAAAAACTTCCTTGACAGGAATACAGGGAGTTTTTCATTAGACATTAACAATTTACACTCCACAGCTGAATCATTGCATTTAGAGCAAACAGATCTATTCTTTAGAAGTAGTTGCATTAATTGGGAAAGTCATGTTTTTTCCTTCATACTTAATGGTCATATAAGAAGTCACAACTATACTTATTAAAGGAATACAAAAACAAATTAGCCCATTCCCAGAAACATACTGCGCTCCTCCAGAGGATGGACGCCTTGCGCCATCCACCTCAGTAGGGCCTTGCCATTGCCTGAGTCAGGGGAGGGGCTCAGCATTTCCCCCTTTTTTATTTTTTAATTTGAGGTGTTCGATTTGGACGGAGATGCTTTTGATTGATTTCCAGACAAGTCTGAAGAGGACTGGAAGAATGAGACAAACAAGAACAATGAATAAAAATCCAAAACCAATATTAATCATATATGACCACCAAGTACTATTGGAAATAGTTTTTTGTACATTTTTGTATAAATCTGCAGCAAAGTCAGCTGTAGAGTCAGTAGATAAATAAGCCTTACTTATATATTTTACTTGTTGTTGTAAATCTTGTATATTGGGGCCTATTTCAGTTTTATTCCAGATCCCTAATAAATGAGTTTGTACTTGATTCCATCCATATTTAGTTTGATTATATTTTAAGGGAGTAACACAGATCCATTTGAAATTAGCATGACATTTGGTTGTCATTTGAGTTTTTATATTTTGAATCTGGTTTCCTACATATAATAAAGCTTCCTCTAAGGCATTAATTTGGGCCTCCAATTTCTTATCTATTTTTTCTTGAATAGCTAATGCTAATGAAACATTATGAGATAAATCATTAACATGATGAGCAGTATGAATTTCTTTAACTAAAGCTGTAGTAGATAAAGCTAAAGAAGTAATAATTCCTATTAATGCTGTAATTCCTAAAATTAATGTTGCAACAAATCGCTTAGGTCTAATTAATTCATTAAATTTTTTAAGAATTTGTGACCCTTTATCATCATACCAATCATCATTAAGAAGGACAGGAATCATTACATAGGAAGGCTGATGTATAATTATAAAAGTAGTATAGTTTTTTTTTTTTTTGGAAGATTAGCATGTATACAATTAGTTAACATACATTGATCACAGGAAATAGAATAAACACTATTATTACGATTAATTGTCAAGGTATTATTATTACCTACTAAAATAGCATGAGGAGCATTAATGCAAGCACGAATATTGAAAGGTTCTGGAGTTTTACCAGGTCTGGTTAAAAGAACCATATTAGTAGCTGCTATTAATCTAAAAAGATCTGGGAAGTATGAAACCTTTCCATTAGGGAGCTCACTCTGAAATATGGGAGTGACCCAACCAGGTGAGAACCATCTATGAATAGGAGAACTTGTATACATTCCTTCAGTATGATTAAATTTTTGAGATTTAGTCTTAAAATAATTTTTATAATCAAAATGAGGGGCAGAAGCAGACCAGTCATAGATCTTAACATCTGAAGACTTAGGCTGAAAGACTTGTGCCCTTTGTATAAATCCACATTGAAACCAATGAGGAAATTCTTCCCAAGGATCAATCATATTATTCCAATAAAAATCTTTTTTGTTATTCTTTAATCCACATGGATCAATGGCTTCAGGTAATGTCTTATTAACATAGGTTTCATTAACTATATAATATCCTAAAGAAACCATTTCGAGGAGCCAAAGGCTCCTCTTTTTATTATCCATGTCTGGGAAGCCAGGAGGGCAATCAGTAAAATATTGTCTATAATTAATAGGCATACATCCTTGAGGGATGAATTTATTATCAGTAGCAAAGCAAATAGGAGTCTCTTCTATTAAACCCTTGAAATTAATATTATAGGACATCTTATGAGGAATAAGGGAATCAGAAATCCCTCCTAACAAATCAGGATTATCAGTAAACACCTTAATATTAAGTTTTCCCCAATCAGTAACTCTTAAAAGTGGAGGGTCAGGAAAATAAGCCCAATAAGATTGATTAGCAGAAATCAGTGATACCTGACAGGATAAGAGTGCTAGCATAGCAAGAAACACCTTTTCAGGAGAGGCAGAGGCACCTTGGCTAACAACCAAGTTTTGTGCCTGACTGGTCAGATGTTTTATTTGACCCCAGGAAGGTAATTTTGATGTCAATGTTGCTCGTGCCTGTCGGGGGGGGAATGAAGGTGAAGATTAGTCATGTCCTCGGCAAGTTCTTCATCCTGGGTCGATGGCATCCTTGGGTATGGCTTGGGGAGGAACCTCCATCTGCGATATGGGTGAGTCATAATGTCTGATGAGTCGATCTGGAATCCACAAAGGTGAAGTAGCGTCCTGTGGAAACACACAAGCATATCCTCTCCCTGATGTTAAGAGAATATCAGGTCCTTTCCACTGTCCAGTAAGAAGATCTTTCCATTTAACTAAAGGTTTTTGAGTTACTGTTTGCTCAGACCAATGACGTTGCATTGGAGTTAATTTAGAATCATTTACATTTAAATGATTAATAACAAATAGAGCATGTTGAAGAATTTGATGAGGAGAGCTATAATGTAGTTCCCCCTCTTTTAATTTATTAATTTGAGATTTTAAGGTCTGATGAGCTCTTTCCAATATGGCTTGTCCTTGTGGGTTATAGGGGATGCCTGTAGAATGAACTATGTTAAGTGTCTGACACAGGTGTTTAAAGGTTTTTGAAATATAAGCAGGAGCATTGTCTGTCTTAATATGAAGAGGTAATCCCATATATGCAAAGGAGGCAAAAAGATGTTGGGCAATATCCTTATAAGCTTCTCCAGTACGTGCTGTAGCAAAAATAACATGTGAGAAAGTATCCACACAAACATGAACAAAAGATAACTTTCCAAACTCTTGAATATGAGTAACATCCATCTGCCACAATTTGTTAGGTAATAAACCCCTAGGGTTGACACCCATCTGTGGAGAAGGAAAGTGAGTAGGACAGATCTGACATTGTTTAACAATTTGTCTAGCTTGTTCTTTAGTTATATGAAACTGTGCTCTAAGAGCAGCAGAATTTTGATGATGTAATTGATGATCTTTAGTAGCTTGTTCAATAACGTTATAAACAGTCCTAGTTAATAAATCAGCTTTAGCATTTCCTGCCACTAAAGGTCCAGGTAAGTTAGAATGTCCTCTAATATGTCCAATTAAAAATTTATAGGATCTCTGTAATATTAATTTTTATAACTTTTGTAATATATTAACAATTGATGAATGAGAGGACAAAGAAGATGTTTCTATGGCTGGAAAGAGATTAACTATATATTGGGAATCAGTATAAAGATTAAAAGGCTGTGTAACCTTTTCAAAAGCAGTTATAAGAGCAATTAATTCCGTCCTTTGAGCAGAGGTTTCAGTTGTTTGTTGAACTATTGGTTCTTGGTCATCTATAATAGTAACAGCTATTCCATTAGAGGATCCATCTGTAAAAATTAGAGAAGCCTGATCGAGGGGCACATGAGAAAAGTTTTTAGGAAAAATAGTATTTACCTTAGTCATAAAATGTAGTAATGGGTGGTTAGGCAAATGAAACAATATTTCTCCATAGAATCCCTGTAATGCTATAGGCCATTCATCATTAACATTTAATAAGAAATCTAATTGTTCCTTTTTATATGGAATAATAATGGAGGATGGATCTCGTCCAAAGAGCTCTCTACTTCGAAGTCTACCTTTACAAATCAATGATGACACCTGGGTGGGATATGAAATATTAATCTTTTTTGGAGTAGAAGGCAAATGAATCCATTCTAAAGGATCATCCTGCCATAGGCATCCAGTAGGAGTGTGTGAAGTCTGTAAGATTATTAACATCCAGGGCTTATTGTAGTCTATTTGTTGTAAATAATGATCTGAAATAGCCTTCTCCACCATAAATAAAGCCTTCTTTCCCTCAGGAGATAATTGTCTAGGTGAATTTGGATTTGAATCTCCCTGTAAAATTTCAAATAAAGGTTTAAGGTCAGCAGTGGTTAATTTTAAGTAAGGCCTAATCCAATTAATATCCCCAAGAAGTTTTTGAAAATCATTTAAAGTACGTAAAGAATCAACCCTAATCTGTATTTTTTGAGAAGTTATATTGTTGGAATTAATTAATCTTCCTAGGTAAGAAAAAGGAGCCTGAGTTTGAATTTTATCAGGAGCAATTTTTAATCCCCAGTCTTGTAAACTTGTAATCATAAAATTAAGTATTTGTTGGAGTATCAAATAATCAGCATGAGCTAATAAAATATCATCCATATAATGAATTATATATCCAGATGGAAACTTATTTTTCATGGAGACTAAGGCTGCATCAACAAACTTTTGACATAAGGTGGGGCTATTTTTTATTCCCTGAGGCAAAACTTTCCATTGAAATCTTTAATAAGGTCTTTGTAAATTTGGGGAAGGCAGACTAAAAGCAAAATGTTTACAATCCTGTTTGGCTAAGGGAATTGTAAAGAAGCAATCTTATAAGTCTATCACCACTATGTTATGATCTTTTAGTTATAGCAGTAGGAGATGGGAGACCCAGTTGTAAGGCTCCCATAGTTTCCATAGTTTTATTTAAAGCTCTAAGGAGGCTCTGGAGACACAGAAACTAACAAATTGGGTGGCCAATCAGAGTTATGATATTGAGCTGCAGCCTCCTCTAAGTCCTCCTGATCTTGAGGAGAAAGTTGTTCATCCTCCTCTTCATCCCCTTGTTCATCATCAGATTGAGACTGTTTTTGAGGGGATGTAGTTTTATAAAATCTAGATGTAGCAGCAGCCCCAATTAAGGGGGTTTGTTCAGACTCAGTCACTTGACGAGCCAAACAAACTGCCTCATGGGTCGGATCCAAAGCATCTTTAAAAACATTCCATAATGCAAAAGCATCTACAGGAATCTTTTCTGGCCCATGATGATCATAATAAACCTTCATCTCTTTACCTAGTTTTTTCCATGTTTGTAAATTTAAGGTTCCTTCCTCAGGGAACCAAGGAGAGCATTCTTGAATAAAATGAAAAAAATGTCTTAACTGCTTAGAAGAAACTGAAATGCCCCATTTATGGAGTATAAGCTTAGCTATATCAATAAAGAGTCCTCTTTCTTTAGACTCTTTATGGCCCATGACTTCTCAAAATAAGTTCTCTGATTACTTACCCTTCACTTACTTAGCACCTTGCTAAGGGGTCTGCAGTACCCTAGGTAAGAATCCTATCCTCACCCGAAAACTTCTGAATGAAATGAATGCATCAGACTTACGGATTACCGATCGTCCCTGTTCGGGCGCCAGATGTCGGAGACCAGCTCCAACAGGGGGTCTCAGGAGACGAACGGATGGTGAGGAGTCGGCGAAAGAGGGGTGGAGAAACAACACAGACACCAAAGTGCAGGTGTTGATCCCCATCTTTACTTGTGAACTTGATCATATATACTTTTCATTTTGGCAGGCTCACAGTACTTTGTGGTTACAAAACAGGAATCATTATTCAAAGAAACAAAATATTACCTAGCTACAATCAGAATAGAAGAATGTATCTTGGCTTATGCATAAGCAAACATTTGTACTTTCAGTTCGTGTTTTGCTTTGAGCTGTTTCTGCTTAGTTAACTTTTAATAATAGTTACAAATGTCCCAAACTATTGGCCTATACCTTGACTATTCTTCCTTGACTTACTGACTGGAACCGGTGCCATGGTTATGGCAAGTGGTTGACTTGTTATTAATTTTAATCAAACAAGAGTAAGAGCACAAACCATTGTGCACAGGAACAAGAACAAGTTGCCCAGTACTAAGCACTAATCTGTCTTCTTAACATTAATTTTTCTTCTCTAGATTTTAATTTAATTTCTCAAAAACTTCCTTGACAGGAATACAGGGAGTTTTTCATTAGACATTAACAATTTACACTCCACAGCTGAATCATTGCATTTAGAGCAAACAGATCTATTCTTTAGAAGTAGTTGCATTAATTGGGAAAGTCATGTTTTTTCCTTCATACTTAATGGTCATATAAGAAGTCACAACTATACTTATTAAAGGAATACAAAAACAAATTAGCCCATTCCCAGAAACATACTGCGCTCCTCCAGAGGATGGACGCCTTGCGCCATCCACCTCAGTAGGGCCTTGCCATTGCCTGAGTCAGGGGAGGGGCGCAGCAACCTTGGATGATTGAATGTAGAAGCGAACATCCGGTCAAAAAGGGAGAGTCAGTAGGAATAGGAAGATAGTAGGTAGGTATAGGAAGAAGGGTGAGTGTATGATTTGGAACAAAATTTCTTTAGCAACAGGGTTTCGGATAGAAAATGAATTTAAATGTCAGCACATGTGAAGAGTCTGTCACAATGATGAAGTGGGAAAAAAATGTAGGTAAGCAGATATCAATAGAGACATTATGAAATCAGGGTTGAGTTTGAATATGCAATCTTAGGAAGAAACAAATATGTAGTCATCAATAGGATTGACATTTGAGAGCATAAGTAATCTTGGACATGGATGATTTTATTAATCCATGTTAATTTTCCATTTTGGCTTTGGTACAATCATAAATGTGAACTTTGAATTTAGTGTCCAGAATATTTCTGTGAATAAATGTATATGTAGATCAGGTGACATGAGTATTTCTTCCACCATTTCTGGGAGCAATATTGACTGACTACTTCTGATTGGTAGGTACAGATTCTTTATGTGAATTGGAATCATGAGAAACCCAAGCACCTCTTCAGGGATTGAAGAACTCATATGACCCAAAGGATCCCTATTCTCAATTGATGGAGGTCAGGAATCTAACAGAGGAAGGGAAGATACTTCATCCAAAATGACTGAACTTTTTGCCATTTTGGTTTTGGATGCACACATGGGATCTTTCTTTAGATCCATCAGGTGCTGAGAATCTAAGTCACAGCCTCACACAGGGCCAAGATGCTGATTCAGACACATCCCTTTCCAAAGAAATTTAGCAAAGAGCCATAGGTGATGCCCATTCATTTCCATTTGAAAACTGTTTTCTTCAGGCTTTACAAAGGGTTAGCCTGAGGTAAAGAACTTCCTGACATTCAGGGCAACAGAAAAATAGGTAAGCAAAAGGCCCAAAGCAGGGTTTCTGCACTGAGACTTTCCTGGTCACACTGTCCCTGCTCTTCTGTAAAGTTAGATTGAGGGAACAGTGTATGGTTAGGGTTAATAACACGTTTGATTTGGGTTAGGAATCATTCTGCAGGATGAATATTTGTACTGGGAATCTGCAATAATTACAAGAATATATAGGTAAAATAAAAGTATGAAAACAGAAATCTAGGCAAGATTTGAAGCTCAGATGGGCATTGGGCCCTTGAGTGGGTTACTTAGCTTTGAATTATGTTCTGCACAGATGTCTCAGATAAATCGATATACAATGACATAGGACCTTGTACCTTGGATGATTGAAAGTTGAAGAGAACATCCAGTCACAAAGGGAAAGTCCGTAGGTTTAGGATGATAGTCTCTAGGTTTAGAAACAACAATGAGTATAGGATTTGGACCAAACGTTCTTTAGCAATTGGTTTTCAATAAGAGAGTGAATGTAAATATCAGCACATGTGAAGAGTCAGACACAATGATGAAATGGGGAAAATATGTAGGAAAGCAGATATCAATAGAGACATTAACAAATCAGGCAATGTATAAAGTGAGGGATAGGATTAGACATTTTCAACAGGGTTGAGTTTGAATATATAATCTTAGAAAGAAACAAATACATAGGATTTATCAATAGGATTTACATTTTAGAGCATTAAGCAACCGGGACATGGATATTTTTAGTAATCCATGCTCACTTTCCTTTTAGGCTTTGCTACAATCATAAGAGTGACTTTTGCTTTCTGTGTCCAGAATATTACTGTGTTAAAATTTATATGTAGATCAGGTGACATGAGCATTTCTTCCACCATTACTGGGAGCAATATTTTGAAGACGTATAAATATTGGGGGAACAAAGTGGAGTACCCTGTGTCAATGGATATAGAAATAATGTATGAATAGACGATACTGTGAATAAATAATATAACTGGTTCCAACTTTAAATAGTGGATTGATTTGATATCTGAAAATATACTGGAAATCTTAAACTGATATTCATACATTCACTACAACCAGGTATACATCTAACGGTAATATTAGGGTTATGGTTTATCATGAAGAGTGTGTGAGTTTTCCTTCAAATATGATTATGAAAATCAAAAATAATGTGTTTGGAAAGAAGTCTCATGACAAGACCAGTCAAGAACACTGGAGGAATATATGTGTTCTGAAGCAGGAGGTGATTGAAATTGAAACAAATGCCTATAAATTTGTGAACTTGTGGATGAAAGATATATCATATGATGTGCATAAACTGAAGAAATAGTAATGTACCACTGTTTAATAAAAATGAACCGCAAAATACACATCATGTCCCATAGGAAAATGCTTGCATTGATGTTGAACTTGGTTTTACTGTAGAAATATTAGGATTTGTGTGCACCATTCACTGAAGTTAGTCTTCAGTACTAGGAAACAAATCTGTATTTAAGGTGGATGAATATTTCTGAGAATAATCTTGTGAAAAGTTGATCATAAATCCACATACATAAATATGAATGATTTTAAGGAGTGTATAATAAGATTCATATATTTCATATTTTGAAAAATTTGGAGAGTATATATATATATATATATATATAAATAAATATACACACACACACACACACACACACACACACACACAGAGAGAGACAGACATTTAAACTAGCAATATATTTGCCAATTGAAATTCATCATGAAATATGTAACATCCACAGGTGCAAAAATATTGATTTCACTGAAAATGGATCTATATATAATGTTGTTCTAATAACAAGCTCACCCATAGGTTGAATTCTCAATTCCAACAGTGTTTAAGAGGAGTGATCTCTTCTCATAACTTGTACATGCCTAGTCAGCAACCTCACAAAAATGTACGTTTGATAACAGGTAGGATTCTATATGTGCATATAAAAATACATGTGCTGAATAGTCTACAGAGAAAGGAGACACCAATTTGTTGAGAGCCACAGCTTAAGGGGCCCCATCAAACTTCCAGTTACCAGCAACATTCCCCTGCGAGATGATTATTGGCTCACAGCGGCCCCAGCAACATCTAGCTGATTGGCTCCTCTGTGGTGATGCACAATGGAGATGCTCATTGAGCTTTTTCCCCGCTCTTTCCGACTGCCAGCTGATGATTGGCTCACAGCAGCCCCAGCAACATCAAGCTGATTGGCTCCTCTGCGATGATGCACATTGGGCAGTTTCCCTGCCCTTTCAGACCACAGAGCTGCTCATTGTGGGACTTTTTTGGTTCCACCCACCTGACCCAGCCATATGGCCTCAAGAGCAGGAGGATTGTGGGAGGTGGAGAGGCTTGTGGGTGTGACAGAAACTTTGCAAGGAAGCCAGTGGTGGCAGTTGGGCTCTGAGGGTTTTTCCTAAGGAGCTGTTTTGCTTGGCGTGTGTGGTTCTAAAAATAAACTTTGTTTCTTTTGAAAAGTCGCTCTTGAATCGTGCCCAGCCAGACTGCAGCATTTGGTAGCTCGCACGGGGAGCCACTGAGGGTAAGTGATAAGGTAAACTGCTAGCCCCTGAGGGAAGGGCGAGAGGATCGGTAGCCATTTTAAGATTCCTCTTTTGTTTTGCTTCACTTTTGTTGCCTGTCCATGGACAGTCAGGGCATACGTTGATACAATACAAAAATGTAGCCCATGGATTTTTAAGGAGTTGTTAAATACACCATAATGGAACCATCATGGTGAATATTTAAAAGGGGGGAAAAGAACAGCCCAGGGACTCTGACAGTTGGCACATTGCCATTGAGGACGTTTATATCTGGTTTGCTTAGTCCAAAGACTTCAGATCAGACAAAGATAGAGGAACAAAGCTTAGGTCAGAAAAAGCCATCAGGGGCAAAGTTACAAAAGGAGACTGCTACTAACAACTTTCAATAACTAGAGGGCGTAAGTGTCCAACCAACAGCGCCTCCTCTACAGGAGACTGTTACTAACACCTTTCTATCACCAGAGTATGTGAATGTCCAAATAACAAGGCCACCTCCATATGCTAGGAGGCCCCCAAACCCCGCAGTTGATAGTTCGGTTCCTGAGACAGGATCTCACGTATTAACATGCCCTGTATTTGAGGTAGGAGGGCAGCGAATTCACCATGCTTTAAATTTCAAAATAGTGAAGCAGCTAAAAGGGGCTGTAACAACCTATGGTCCTCAAGTACCCTTCATTGTAAGCTTGGTCGAATCCATTAACAACTTGAATATGATGCCAGTAGATTGGGCTAATATGTGTAAAGCTGTGCTAAATGGAGGTCAATACCTTTTATGGAAGGTTGCCAATGAGGAATTTTGCAAGGAGACGGCTAGGTGAAATGCAGAAGCTGGTTATACTCAGAGAAATCTAGATATTTTGTTAGGAAAGGGACCTTATGAGGACCAGCAGCAACAAATTGCATATGATCCTGGCGTATACGCACAAATTGCTGCAGAGGCGGTTAGGGCATGGAAGACTTTACAAGGACATGGAGGTTTACAAGGTCAATTATCTAAGGTAATACAAGGAGCTAATGAATCTTACACTGAATTTGTAGATAGGCTTATTCAAACAGCTACCAGAGTTTTGGGGAATACAGAACAAGCAATGCCATTAATAAAAAACTGGCTTATGACCAAGCGAATCGTAGGTGCAGAGATATCACTAGACCATGGAAACATGAAGATTTAAACACATATATTAAATTATGTAAAGACATTAATGAATAAGAGGAAGTCATGGCAGCTGCAGTAAAACAGGCTTTAGATGCCAGAGACATCAATGAACAAGGGCAATTTGTGGCAGCTGCATTAAACAGGCTTTAGATGCAAGGCCAGGAACATGCTACAATTGTGAACAAACAGGACATTTTAAAAGGAATTGCTCCATAGGAAGAGGGTTTAACAAAAATAGGTACCAAAGGAGTAGAATACTGGGTATTTGCCCACGATGCCGTAGAGGGAGACATTGGGCTAATGAATGCCGTTCTCAAACCACCATAGAGGGTACTTCATTATCAAAAACGAACAAGGACTAGCTGTTTATCCACGATATCATGGAGAAAGGCACCGGGCTCCATTGCCAAAAAATGGACAGGGGAGCCCAATGCTCTGGGGCCCAAAACCACAAATATACGGAGCACTGGAGGAACCCAGCAACCCCATCAGTGTAGTGCCCAGGACACATTGTGCATCAGACGCCTCATCAGACAAATCAGAGGGAGCGCAGGGTTAGACATCTGCACCTCCGTCAGATCAGTACTAACTGTAGAGATGGGGGTTCAAATCATTCACACATGGTGAAAGGACCTCTTCTCAAAGGAACAGTAGGCTTATTATTGGGACGCAGCTCTTCTAATCTAAAAGGACTTATGATAAGTCCTTGGGTAATTGATCCCGATTATGAAGGTGAAATAAAATTTATAGCCAGTTCTCCAAAGGACATATCAGTAATTTCACCAGGAGATAGAATAGCACAGTTACTAATAATACTCAGTCTGCATGATAAATTTTCCAGTCGTGCTGTAGAAAGAGGTTCCAAGGGATTAGGCTCCACAGGTGTAGATTTGGTTATGCTTTCTTTAAATTTAGATTCTCGCCCCAGGCTAAAACTAAATATTCAAAGACACGAATTCAATGGGCTACTTGATACAGGTGCAGATGTTAGCATTGTCTCTCATCAAGAATGGCCAAAACATTGGCC
The DNA here is from genome assembly GCF_048772815.1 of Callospermophilus lateralis. Taxonomy (NCBI): domain Eukaryota; kingdom Metazoa; phylum Chordata; class Mammalia; order Rodentia; family Sciuridae; genus Callospermophilus; species Callospermophilus lateralis. The sequence continues at coordinate 324,989 of NW_027516216.1, forward strand.
ATTACAACAATACACTCAAACATTTTGAGACCTAGGAGTGGCAACTAATCCCCATAGAAGTGCAATGGTATTGGATTGGAAGGATCCTGAAGAATGTGAAGGAACTATACAGCCATATGTATTGGATAATCTTCCCGTAAATTTATTGGGATGAGATGTCCTAGATCAATTAGGTTTGACATTAACAAATAACATCAATCAAAATGTACACACTATTATGGCTAGAGAAGGTTTTAGGAAAGGAAAAAGATTAGAAAAACAAGAACAAGGTATAGCAGCGCCAATACAAATAGACCAAGCAACAGACAGACATGGGTTGGATTTTCAGAAAGGGCCACTGAGACAATAAAAATTACTTGGAAATCAGAAAGACCAGTATGGCTTCTTCAGTGGACCCTGACTAAAGAAAAGATACAAGCAGCCCAGTTCCTGGTCAAACAACAATTAGCGGAAGAACATATACAACCTTCTGTATCTCCCCATTATACTTTCATTTCTGTCATCAAAAAGAAATCTGGTAAATGGAGATTATTGCAAGATTTAAGAGCCATTAATAATGAGATGGTTATTTTGGGACCTGCTCAATCAAGGATTCCTCAATTGTCTGCTTTGCCAAAAACTTGGTATGTTTTAGTTATACATATTAAAGATTGTTTTTTTTTTTTCATTTCCAATTCTTCTTGAGGATAGTCCAAGTTTTGCATTTACTATCCCTGCACTGAATCATGAAGGTCCTGATCAGAGGTATGAGTGGAAAGTACTCCCTCAAGGGATGGCTAACAGCCCAACTATTTGTCATATTTATGTTAACAAAGTAATCCAGCCACTTAGAAATCAAAATCCTGAACTACAAATATTTCACAATATGGATGATGTGTTATTAGCACACAAGTTAAAAACCCATTGATAGAATGTTATGCCACACTTACAAACTTATTAAAAAATTATAATCTAGGGATATCAATTGATAAAATACAATTAAATTTTCCAATTAATTATTTAGGAGTTCTATTATCCTCAACCATGGTCAGTCCACCAAAAATTCAAATACGAGTAGATCAACTCAAATCAATTAATGACTTTCAGAAGTTATTAGGAGACATTAATTGGATAAGGCCTTATCTAGGTATACCAACAGGACAGTTGGGACCTATATTTGATATCCTAAAAGGTCCATCTGATCCAAATTCACCCAGAATGTTTACGCCTGAAGCAATAAAGGCATTAAAAATCATTGAAACATATATGGGAAATATGCATTTGGATAGATTTGATAAAATAATGCCTTTATTATTTATTGTACTACCAACAAAAAATATTCCTACAGGAGTATTTTGGCAAGAAGGTCCATTATTATGGATACATTTATCTTATTCTTCTAACACTATTATTACTAGGTATCCTGAGGCTGAGGGACAATTAATACTCATAGGAATAAAAGCAGCAAAGGGAGTGTTTGGAATTTCTCCCAATAAAATTATTACTCCATACACTATGAATCAAATTGATGAATTAGCTATTGAGTTAAATACTTGGGCAATAATCATGTGTAAATCTAATGTTTTATTTGATAACCACTTACCATCTAATCTTTTATTGTCTTTTGGGTCATTGCATCCTGTAATTTTTCCAAAAATTACAAGAAAACTCCTATCATGAATGCTCCAAATATATTCACTGATGGGTCAAATAATGGTACAGCAGCAATAGTTACACCTGATCAAATTTTTACATTTTTAGCACCCCAAAAATCAGCTCAAAAGGTAGAGCTTAATGCAGTATTATAAGCTTTTGTGATGTTTAAAGATTCTGTGTTTAATTTATTTTCCAATAGTCAGTATATAGTTAATGCTATAGTATCTCTTGAAGATGCTGGTAGGATTTCCCCTTCCTCTACTGTTTTCTCTTTCCTTTCCAGTATACAAAGTCTAATCTGGGACAGAAAATATCCATTCTTAATAGGACATATCTGGGCACATACAGGATTGCCTGGAGCCCTTAGTTTGGGCAATGATTTAGCAGGTAAAACTACACATGACATACATACATATTTTCTGTACACTAGAAGAAGTTATAAATTTTCATAAAAAGTTCATTATCAATGCTAATACTTTACAAAAGCATTTTAAAATAACTAAGGAACAAGCTAGACAAATAATAAAACAATGTCAAAATTGTGTGACCATTTTACCACATTTTAATCTTAGAGTCAATCGTAGAGGATTGATACCTTACCATATATGGCAGATGGATGTCACACACTTGCCAGAATTTGGAAAATTAAAATATTTGCATGTTACAGTTGATACTTCTTCTGGATTTTTGATGGGCTCCCTTCATGGGGGAAAAAAACTAAAGATGTTATAGCTCATTGCTTACAAAATTTTGCCACTGTGGTCATTCCAAAGCAGTTAAAAACTGATAATGCCCCCGGTTATACTTCTACCTCTTTTAAACCATTTTGCTCATCATTTGGCATTACTCATATATCAGGAAACCCATACAATCCAAAGGGACAAGCCATAGTTGAAAGAGCACATCACACTATTAAAATGTACTCATTAAAGTAAGAAGACAGAATTGGGAAGGGATATAAATTCCCCAAAGATAAACTTAAAATAACCCTTTTTACTCTAAACTTTTTAAATTTGGATTTTCAGGACTTAGTGCTGCAGAAAGGCATAAGTGTCCAAAAAATGTGTATAAGCCCGAGGTACTTTGGAAGGATATTCTAACAGGACAATGGAAAGGTCCTGACCCATTAATTTTCTGGAGTTGGAGGTCTGTTTGTGGGTTTCCACAGGAAGAACAGCAGCCGATTTGGATTCCAGAGAGATTAACTAAGATCCCGACCCAGTGATTGCCTGGAGTCGGGGGTCTGTTTATGTGTTTCCACAGGGAGAACAGCAGCCGATTTGGATTCCAGAGAGATTAACTGAAGCGATTTCGATAGACCAAAATAAGATGATTTGGCTCAAATCCATAACAGCTGATATCCAAAACTCCAGTTTGGCTATCCTTACATCTGCGACAGAACAGGGATGCTTTTTTCAATATCTATTTTATTATTGCCCTTTCTCAAATCATGAAGTTCTCTTTTGTTTTTTTGAGCTCATACAGACCTAGGTTAATGTTTTGCTTATCAGTTCTATTTTTTGACTGTAGAGTTTTTAAACATTGCAATGATGATTTCACATGTAAAATGTTATAAGGCCTTTACTATTATATTATGTGTTGTATGTATTTATTATGTGTGCACACTTGTGTTTTGTGTTATATATTTGAATGTGCGTATGTCCATATATCACATATGATGAGTGCTAATGAAATAATATATCCATTTTTTTTATTCACGTGAATTAAATTGTTTAATTTAAATTGGGTAAACAACTGTTCAGGATTGTTTTAATATGTGAAAAAATAGGAGGTTAACAGACGTGTTTGTTTACTTTCACTTTTCCTTTTCATTATATTTAATTATTCTCTTCAAGATAACGTAAATTGTTAAGAAAATTGTTTTCTTTTAGTGCCTTCAGGAATGTTACAGAATTTTTTCTTTAGCCATTATTGCCAGAATTCCTATCTTCATCCCAGTGCCGGTGAAGACAAAGATAAAATCAATCTACAGATTCTGCAATAGCCATCACTGAACTGCTTGTAGAACTTGCCTGGATTATGTATCACTTGTATGCATTGTGAACTCACTTGTATGCATTGTGAACTATCTGCTGGTGCAGCGAATTGTGGCAGTGTTGGGGTACTTATGCTGATGCTGTCATCAGTGATAGAATTTTTCCAATAGGAGCCATCAATTGACTTGGTGTATCTTCCCTATTCTCACTTGATAGAGGTCAGGAAACTTACAGAGGGAGGCGAAAGACTTCATCAGCAATGACTGCTCTTTTGGCAATTTTGGTTTTGGATGCACACATGGGATTTTTCTTTAGATCTATCAGGTTCTGAGAATCAAAGCCACAACCTCACACAGGGCCAAGAGGCTGATTCAGACACATCCCTTTCCAAAGTAATTAAGCAAAGAGCCACAGGTGATGCCCATTCATTTTAATTTGAAAACTGTTTTCTTCAGGCTCCACAAATGGGTGGCCTGAGGCAAAGACATTCCTAACATTCAGGGCAAGGGAACCATAGGTAAGCAAATTGCCCAAAGCAGGGTTTCTCCACTGAGACTTTTCTGGTTACACTGATCTCTGAGGTTTCTGAGATGTTCCCATTCCCTTCAGCTATCCAGTACATGGCTATGTCACAGAGTTTGGAGGTGGTACATATCTTGGACACAAAACCATGAGCCTATTCTGGAGAGAGGCCAGAAATCAGGAGGTGAACAGGAACTTAGGAAGATAGTAGGTGTTGTCTATCCATAAGGCAAGCCGCAGTCCATTCATAAAAAGGGCAGAATAAATGCCTGGAAGCTTCCTACTAGTCAGGACACCTCCATTGATGTATTCGCTTTTCTAATAACTACAACCACGGACACAGTGGATACACAGACATAGAAAAACTCGCCTTCTCAAATGACTTACTAGAAACTGTCGACTCCAAACCAAACAAACAACCTTTGCTACCTATTCTCAGACCATGAGACAAAACCACGAACTCACACCCACACCCACTAAGGCACCTCATTCCCACAACAAGGTCTGTGACTATCCGGAGTGTCCTCTGACTGGTGGACCATACTATGTTCCCCCAAAATGGCCTCTCCTTTATCAGATCAGGTCCCTTTTGCCAACTCTGTTAAGTTGTCAGGAGCCAGCAATGAGCCACTACGTGCTTCCTCAGGAAAGGCCCCTCTTCAGAGTTCTCCTAGCATTTGGTCATCCTCACATCAGGAGGTACCAAGAAAGACTGACTCTGTCCTTGGAAAATTCAAACAAGTGTGCCCACTGGGAATGGGACTGGCACTGGCTCTGGGTGGCTGGCTTCCTGGATCCCAAGTTCAGAGAGTTCCATCACCAAGGAAGTGAGGTAGGTCACTTCCTTCAGGAACTGAATGAGGTCAATACCTTGGCAACCACTTTGTCCTAACAGTTGTTTACAAGGGTCCCATGAGATGGAGGCTGCCCCTACTTTCTCTGACTCAGTCATAAGTTAGAATGGTATATAAACCACAGGCACCATGGAACAGCTCTCCACACAGGCCTGGTTTTGTCCATCTTCTCTACATTAAGAACAGAGAGACTGATTCAGACACAATACTTCATCCTGACCGGTTTTTTTGCCATGGAAGATGATTTTGTGCTCTCAGGTCCTTCATAGCTGCCTAAGTCTTCTCCAGGGATCATTTCTGCATGGACCTTTGAGGATTTCAGCAGGTGGAAGATCCCCTACATACCTGTATTGTAAGACCAACTCTGTCCCTGCTCTACTGTAAAGATAGATTGATGGAACAGTGTATGCTTAGGGTTAATAACAAGTTTGATTTGGCTTAGGAATCATTCTGTGCAATGAATAATGGTTTTGGGAACCTGCGATATTTACAAGAATATATAGGTGAAATATAAGTATGAACACAGAAATCTAGGTAAGATTTGACGCCCAGAAGTGCATTGGGCCCTTGATTGAAATACTCAGCTTTGAATTATATTCTGCACAGATGTCTCATATAAATTGATATACAATGGCATAGGACCTTGTACCTTGGATGATTGAATGTCAAAAAGAACATCCAGTCAGAAAGATAGTCAGTAGGATTAGGAAGATATTCATAGGTTTAGAAAGCAGAGTGAGTATAGGATTTGAACCAAACGTTCTATAACAGTAGGGTTTCGGGTAGAGAATGAATGTAAATATCAACACATGTGAAGAGCCAGTCACATTGATGAACTCTGGAAAGTATGTAGGAAACCATATATCAATAGAGACATTAGGAAATCAGGCAAAGTATAAAGTACGTGATAGGATCAGGCATTTTCAACAGTGTTGAGGTTGAATATATAATCTTAGGAAGAAACAAATATGTAGTCACCAATAAAATTGACATTTGATAGCATTAGGCAACCTGGACATAGATGTTTTTAGTAATCCATACTCACTTTCCATTTAGACTTCGGTACAAACATAAGTGTGACCTTTGCATTTTGTGAAAGAAGTCTCATGAAAAGACCAGTCATGAAACCCTGTGGAAAACATGTTTTCTGAATTAGGAAGTGATGAAAAGTAAAACAAAATGCCTATAAATTTCTGAACTAGTGAATTAAATATATATCCTATCATGTGCATTAACTGAAGAAAAAGAAATGTACCAGTATTGAATAAAAATGAATGACAAAATACACATCACGTCCCATAGGAATCTACTTGCATTGATATAAAACTGTGTCAGTTACTGCAGAAATATTAGGATTTGTATGCATCATTTACCGTTAGTTTTCAGTAATAGGAATCAAATATGTAGTTCAGGTGGATGAATATTTCTCAGAATAATCTTGTGAAAAGTTTATTATTAATCCACATACATGAATATGAATGAATTTACGGAGTGTATAATAAGACACATATATTTCATATTTTGAAAAATCTGTAGAGTGTGTGTGTATATATATATAAACATACACACACACACACACACACACACACACACACACACGCACGCACACAAACAGACATTAAAAAGTAGCAATATATCCCAATTGAAATTCACCACGAAATATATGTCATCCACAGATCCAAATAAATTTGTTTTACTGAACATGGATTCATGTATAATTTTATTGTACTAGGAAGCTCATCAATAGTTTGAATTTTCAGTTTCAACAGAGTTTAGGAGGAGTGATCTCTTCTCACAATTTGTGTCTGCCAAGTCAGCCACCTCACAAGAATGTACGTGTGGTACCAGGTAGGATTCTATATGTGCATATAAAAATACATGTGCTGAATAGGATACAGAGAAAGGTAGACAGGAATTCACATATTTGTTAACTTTAAAAACACATGGAGAACCATTTCAACAAAAAATTGACTAGATTTATAACTCCTACCCTATATAATGCAAAAGGCAATTCCAATGATACACCATTCCTCCTCTGAACTGCTTGTATTTCTATTCTGTTTGGGGTAATTTTCTCCATCATATTAGAATTAGTAGTCAGAGTCTAGTTGGCATGGGTTTGTGTCAGGGATTCAGTATTTTGAATGAAAATTTGGAAAATGATTCCAATGTTTATGCAAATATATGCTACAAAAGTATCTTCCCACTCTCATCCATAACAATGCCTTGAGATTACCTTGGCCCCAAGTTAGACACAATTAGAGGAGAAGAGTTAGAAAATCTGTGAATACATATCTGGAATCAAATATGCTCACGAGTTCACAAACTTGGAGGTGGTAGAGGAGATTCCAAAAGTAAGGGACAGGGTAAACACTCCACAAACATGGAGCTCTGCTGGACTAAAGACTTCTTGAGGAACTGCCTCTGAGGTTGGGCACTTGAAATATATGTTGTAGTCAGGAGATTCAGCTTCCTTTGTAGTGAGACCATCAAATCTGGGTATGCTTCTATGTGACCTGGAATACATGATTTCTTATTTTCCAATAAACATGAGGAAGCTGTATTTAATTTTCTGTTTGTAGGTAAACTGTGGCCACTGGGGGCTAATAGTCTACTCTTGTGGACTCTGAAGCCATTTGGTCATCCTCCAGTTTTCCTGGTGTTGCTTGCTGCTGCACTGGGAATTTCGTATTTGCTTCACGAATTACAAGGAATTCACCTAGGACAAAGTGCTGGAGGGAGTTCTGTCACCTGTGGTGAGTCAGGGTCTGCAGAAGAATGTACCAACCAGGCTTCTATTCCACATAGCTTGCCTCCTTGACCATAGCAACTGGATTCTGAACATTGGCCTGAAACCTCTCCATATAACAAGATACCTTTACATAGAAGCGTCTGCTGGATGCATCATGTCAGTCACAAGCCAATTGAAAGCCAATGGCAGATCCACATGGCCCCACCACAGATGTTTTTTTATCACACACCTGCCCATCACTGCACTAGGCCCACTACTCAGCAGGGTCCAACTTCCTGGAATCTCTGTTATACACCATTTTCATGAAACTCAGTCAATCAAGTCACTGTCCTGCATAATCATGTTCAGCAACAGGACAACCAAAGTTTCTCCAGTGCCATCTGGTCATGGGAATTTCAAAAATTTCATGGTATTTATCTAGCAATTTTTCAAGGATGAAGTTGGCAGCATGTGGGTTTCAATTTATTCAGGGACCATTAAATGTTGTGGAAGTTCATTTCAAATGAAGGTCTGGAGAACTCTCACAGGCAAGGTTTCCCAAAGATTGGCCAAAGGGTCACATAAATCCAGGCCCATTGAGGTCTACAATGTAACGTCCATGTGTGTTTTGACTCTCAACTAAGACTGCCAAGTCGTTAAGAATAAAATCATGTGATATCAAGCCTGAGATTCCCAGTGGTCTCTGGAAAGCCACCCTGGGCCTAGATCTCAGTTTCCAAGGGTGACTCTCATGCTTGGCCTTCTGAAATCCCAACTCAATTCATGGCAATACTTCTCTAAGTTCAGTTCCTGTACTCAGTCTCTAAGGGAATCACACCAGAGTTCAAACTCAGGTGGACTCAGTCATCCCTTTCAACTGCCACAAAAATAACCACAATTAATACCAAAACACTCCCACATGGCCCTCACCTTCTTCCATATAGACACTCATCATAACCTCTGACTGTAGATTTCCATGAGGAATGCAGCCCAAGACAGTGTCCAAAATACGCTTTCTTGCCCCTCATTTACCTAAATTCTGAGTGACCTGGACACCCTTCCTGTGAACCAGGAGTGATCAAATAGGCCTGCCGTTAATACTGATCCACTTCTCAAATTTGAGACCTACTGACTGTGGGGTTTAGATTCTTTATGTGAATTGGAGTCATGAGAAAACCCAACCACCTATGTGCTAGCCTCTGCAGGGAATTGAAGAACTCATTTGACCTAAAGGATCCCTATTCTCACTTGATTGATGTCAGAAACCTTACAGAAGAAGGCGAAAGACTTCATCCACAATGACTGCTCTTTTGCTATTTTGGTTTTGGATGCACACATGGGATGTTTCTTTAGATCCATCAGTTGCTGAGAATCTAAGCTACAGCCTAACACAGGGCCAAGACGCTGATTCAGACACATCTCTTTGCAAAGCAATTAAGCAAAGAGCCACAGCTGATGCCCATTCTTTTTTATTTGAAAAAGGTTTTCTTCAGACTTCACAAAGCGTTTTCCTTAGGCAAAGACCTTCCTGACATTCAGGGAAACAGAACAATAGGTAAGCAAAAGGCCCAAAGCAGGGTTTCTCCAATGAGACTTTACAGGTCACACTGGTATGTGAGTTTTCTGAGATGCTCGCCATTCACTTCAGTTATTCAGTACATGGCCATGTCACAGAGCATGGAGGTGGTACATATCTTGGATACAAAACCATAAGCCTATTATGGAGAGTGACCAGATTTCTGGAAGAAAACAGGAACTTAGGAAGATCGTAGGTGTTGCCCATCATTATGGCAAGCCGCATTCTATTTATAAATTGGGCAGCATGAATGCTGGTAAGCTTTCTAAAAGACAGGACACATCCATTGATGCTTTCTCTTTTCTAATATCTACAATCACGGACACAGTGGGATACAGCGACACAGAAACACTCGCATTGTCAAATGACTTACTAGAAACAATTCCCCCCAAACCAAACAAACCTCATTTCCTACCTCTTCTCAGAACATGAGCCAAAACCACAAACCCACACCCACACCCACAAAGGCACCTCTTTCCTCCAAGTAGGTTGTGACTATTTGGAGTGTCCTCTGACTGTGGGCCATTCTATGTTCCCCCAAAATGGCCTGTCCTGTCTCAGATTTTGTGTCCTTTGCCAAGTCTCTGAAGTTGTCAGGAGCCAGCAGTGAGCCACTACCTGTTTTCTCAGGAAAGGCCCCTCTTCAGAGTTTTCCTGCCATTTGGCCATCCTAACATCAATAGGTACCAAGAAAGACTGACTCTGTCCTTGGGAAATTCAAAAAGTAAAACCACTGAGACTGGGACTGGGGCTGTCAATGTTTGACTGGCTTCCTGGATGGCAAGTTCACAGAGTTCCATCACCAAGGAAGTGAGGTGAGGTCACTTCCGTCAGGAACTGAATGAGTTCACTGCCTTGGCAACCAATCTGTCCTAAGAGTTGCTTCCAAGCTTCCCATGAGATAGAGGCTGCCCCTGCTTCCTGTGACCCTTTCACAAGTTAGAATGGTATATCACCCATAGGCACCCAGGAACAGCTCTCCACACAGGTATCATTGGGTCCATCTTCTCTACATTAAGAATGGAGAGGCTGATTCAGACAGAACCCTTCACCCTGACCAGGTTGTTTTCCATGGAAGATGACTTTTGCACTCTCAGGTCCTTCAGAGTTGCCTACATCTTCTCCAGAGATTATATCTGCATGGACCTTTGAGGTTATCAGCAGGTGGAAGATTCCCTATATTCCTGTATTGTAACACCAACTCTGTCCCTGCTCTTCTGTAACGTTAGATTGAGGGAACCATGTATGGTTAGGGTTAATAACATGTTTGATTTGGGTTAGGAATCATTATGCTGAATAAATAATGGTATTGGGAACCTGCAATATGTATAAAAATATATAGGTGAAATATATGTATAAAAACAGAAATCTAAGTAACATTTGAAGCCCAGAAGGGCACTGGGCCCTTGATTGGGATACTTAGCTTTGAAAAAATTGATATACAATGGCATAGGAGCTTGTACTTTGGATCATAGAATGTAGAAGAGAACATCCAGTCAAAAAGGATAGTCGGTAGTGAAAGGTTAATAAAATAGGTACTTGTCACTTACTGTTTTTCTATATGCTTAACAAAACACTGTTGAAATCTTGAGAACTGTTTGCTAATCTTGTTCCCAGAATGTGCTGTCCCCAACTGCCAAAGTGTAGAATGTACTCCCTCACCCGGTTGCATGCAAACCGACCACTTGCCCTGACCCATCAGTATACTTCCCTCCCTGCCCTCTCCAAGGAAAATATATATGTTCTGCTTAAACTGTTCTCAGGGCTCTCTGCTCTATTCAAGTGAGCTCCGAGCCCCAGCATGCTGGACCCAGAATAAACCCTTTGCTGTTGGATAAGACAGTCTGTTAGTGGTCTCTTCCTTCCATGCTCACCCGACCTTTACATATGGAGATTCCACCGAGTTTTGGCAGCGGCAGACAAAAGACCCTAACGGGTTTCTCTTGGGTTAAGTAAGGCGCCTCTTTCTTGTTTCAGTGTTAAGGTTAGTGCTGGGCAAAATGGCTGTCGATGAAGAGCGTGAGTTCTCTCCGATGGTGGCTGACAGACGTGTCACAGAGCCACAGGCCACGTCCCTGGGGAACTTCCCAAAGACTCGGGAAATCGAGGAACAATAGTCTCTTCGACTCAGTAATATTTTGTATCTGATTCGGAATTGCCAGCCCATTGGGTTTTGCTGGCTACTCAGTCCTGGTCTCAGTTTTGGATGTCCATTGAATGTCTTTATTGTCTTGTCTTGTCTGTGTCGTGTGTCTTGCATTCACTCTTTGTGTATCTTTCATTATGGGACACAGCACTTCAATGCCCCTGTCCCTGACCCTTGATCACTGGACCAAAGTCCGCTTAAGGGCTCAGAATCTTTCTTTTTTAGTTAAACGCTGGACCTTTCAGAATCTCTGTGCCTCAGAATGGCCCACCTTTGAATTTGGATGGCCCCTAGAAGGATCTTTCTACTTCCCACTAATTTAAGAAGTCAGAGATATTGTCTTTCACCCGGGCACACATAGCCATCCGGATCAACAGCCATATATCTTAACTTTGCTGGACCTCTGCAAATCTCCTCCTCAATGGGTGAAGCCTTTCTTTGTCCCTTCCCCTGCTCCTACTCCTTCCCCCATGATCTCTCAAACCCTCTGCTCCTCCTCCTCCTCCACCCTTTGTAATCCCTGAGTCAAAAGATTTGACTCTTCTGGACTCTCTTCCCCCTTATTATACCCTGACTTCATCCCCCAACCACCAACACCCTCTAAGTGATTCCCCTGCAGCTGACTCAGCCTCTCTACCACTGGAGGAATATAAGCTGGCCCAGCGCCCTCCAGATAACTCCCCCGCAGCACACACAGCCCCTCCTTCGCAGGAGGAAGCTAGCCCAGCTAAGGAAACTTGATGGTGGTGAATGATTGAAAACCCTGGAACTCCTGTGATGCTCCCACTATGTTTCTACAGACCATTGATTGACGAAGGCCATGGGGGGATAATGCAAGCCTACAAATATTGGCCTTTCTCCTCTTCCGACCTATATAACTGGAAATATAACAATCCCCCTTTTTCCGAGGACCCCACAGGGCTCACAGGTCTGGTTGAGTCATTGATATTTTCACATTTGCCTACTTGGGATGACTGTCAACAATTCCTAGGGACTCTCTTCACGACAGAGGAACAAAAGAGAATCTTCCTGGAAGCTATAAAAAAATGTCCTCCGACCAGATTGGAGAGTGATACATCTTCCCAACTTAATCAAAGCTGGTTTTCCTTTGAAACAACCCAACTGGGACACCAACACCATTGAAGTTAGAAAGCATCTGTCCACTTATCGCCAGGTTCTAATAGTGGGCATCCGAGTGGCCACTAGGCGACCAACTAATTTGGCCAAGGTAATAGAGATTATTCAAAGGCCTGATGAATCTCCCTCTATGTTTCTAGAGAGAATTATGGAGGCAAGTAGGAGATATACTCCTTTCGATCCTCAGGCAGAGGATCAAAAGGCATCTGTCATGATGGCCTTTATTGGGCAAGCTGCCCTAGATATTAAAAGAAAGTTACAATGCTTAGATGGATTACAAGATATGACTTTGAGAGATTTAGTCAGAGAAGCCAAGAAAATATACCTTAAGAGAGAAACTGAGGAAGAGAATGAAGCAAAGTGAGGATAAAAGAAACAAAAGACAGAATAAGGCGTTGACTAAGGTCCTGGTCACAACAACAAAAGGGCCAGAAATTAAGAAACAGGGAGACAGGAAGGGATACCTGGGCCCATGCCAGAGGCCACTCCTTGCCTCAGATCACTGTGCCTACTGTAAAAAAAAAGGACACTGGGCCAAAGAGTTCCCTAGAAAGAGACAGCCACTCCTGCCAGCCATTCTGACTCTTGAGGATGACTCCAAAAGTCGGGGCTAACATCCCCTCCCGGAACTCAGGGTAACTTTTGAAGTGTAGGGGACCCCTGAAAACTTTGAAGTGGATACAGGGGCAATATACTCAGCCCTCAAGGCCCCATTGGGCCATCTATCAAAAAAAAGGTCTCTAGTTCAAGGGGCAAATGGCAGTAAGTATCGGGCTTGGACAACTAAGAGGACCATAGACCTGGGAAAAGGAAAATCCATCAATCCTTCCTAGTAATCACAGAATGCCTGGCCCCATTGATGGGCAGAGATCTGCTCACCAAGTACCGGGCCAAAATAACTTTTAACCCTGAAGGCCCCCAAGTGGAATTTCTAAATCCTTCACTAAAAACTCCTATAGTCACAGCTCTAAATATGTCAGTAGAAAATGCACATCAACTCACTCACCTTGGTTCAAAGAAACTGCAGGTATTTCTGAAGTATCAAGAACAGAGTTTTCCACTAACTGACTCACAGCAAAATGAAATAACTAAATGGGTAAAAAAAGCCTGTCGAGTCCATCAATTGGTAAATGCTTACCCTTCCAAGCTTCCTGCAGGAAAGCACCTACGAGGAACCAGACCAGGACAATTCTGGGCAGTTGACTTTACTGAAATTAAGCCAGCAAGGTATGGACATAAATATCTTCTAGTCTTTGTAGATACATTTTTAGGATGGATTGAAGCCTTCCCCACTAAAAGAAAAAAAAAAAGAAACAGTGCAAATGGTGGTCAAGCAGATCCTGAAAGACATTTTTCAAAGATACGGCCTGCCAAAGGTAATACGGTCTGATAATGCACCGGCGTTCGTGGCCCAAGTAAGTCAGGGGTTAGCCAGGAACCTGGGGATTCATTGGAAGTTTTATTGTGCTTACAGACCCTAGAGTTCAGGACAGGTAGAAAGAATGAATAGAACCATTAAAGAGACCTCAACAAAATTAAGCTTAGAGACCAGCATAAATGATTGGACTATGCTCATGCCTTATACAATGTTTCGTGCAAGAAATACGCCCTCTGTTTCTTAGAGTAACCACACCCCCTGTGAATATCTAGGGTGCCTCTCCTCCAGTAATGGACCAAAGCCCAACTCTAAGACCTAACGATCCCTTTCACACCCCCTTGCTTGACAGACTTAAAGCTCTTGAAAGATCTCAGTGATACCTGTGGAAAAAGCTGGCCACTGCCTACCAAACTGGGGACGAGGGGACTCCACATCGATATCAAGTAAGAGATTCATCTACATAAGATGATATCAGGTGTCATCCCTGGAACCCCACTGGAAAGGACCATACCAGGTGGTACTTATAACATCTACAGTGGTAAAGGTAGACGGAATCACTTCCTGGATCCATGCCTCTCATCTCAAGCCTGCGCCCTGTCCACACTCTGGCTGGAAACTGGAAAAGACTGGTAACACTTTCAAATTGCATATTCACCATGTGGATAAGCCTATAGACTCTCCCCTCAGCCACAAGTAGTCCTAACCCTCATCAGCCCGTTCAGCAGCGTTGGCTGATCACAAATTCTACTGGAAAAGAAGTATAATCTATCTCGCATACAGCCCACTTAGGGACCTGGTGACCATCTCTCCACCCAGACATTTGTCAGCTGGCTATAGGTCTTTCCTAATGGGATATCCCTGATGAAGAGGATCCCACTAAAATTCCATTAAATCCCTTCCTTACCATAGATAATGGAAACAAACATTATGGATGTAGGGACACACGAGCCAGATGCAGGTTGGCTAGCCTAGATTACTGGGTTTACCCGACCGACTGTCAAAGCCATAAACAGCCATGGCTATGTGGGGGAAAAGCCGACTTCTTCTGTAAGTCATGGGGATGTGGGCATACAGGGGCTGCCTGATGGAACCCAAACTCCGCATTAAATTCAGTACACAGCATTGGCCATATTACGAATTAGAAAACAAAAACTGATGGCAACCAGAGGGGACTCTAGATCCTCAAATCCTGTGTGACCTTTTTAACATCTGCTGGTGCTCAAAAGGGTAAAAGGAGATTCCACTATGTAGAGGCCTTTTCCCTTCTTCGCTCACATCCTGAACTATGCTTACCCAATAGATCCTCACCTTCAGCCTTCTGCTCCAGAGTCTCTGCTGTCACTCCCACCTCAGCAACCTGATTTCTCCACTACAATTATTAGATCAAAAATCCAAATCTCTGCTGGTTCTCAGACCATTGCCCCCTTGCTGACGTAGCAGGTACTGAGGTACCCCTCCACCCACTCACTCCTCTCTTCTCCTGTCAGTGCCCGCACCGGGTCCCACCAGGTCCTCTTACCAACTAACCCAAAGCTCAAACCAGCTGAGGAGAGCCCTCAGACCCATATCCAAGATGTAATGAAAATGGCCTTTAAAGTTGCTTTGTCATCACTGAAAACAGTTTACTAAGAATTTAAAGTCCCTAACATGTGTTTTGGGATACTCACAACCATCTTCTTCTTTGCTCTACCTGTTCTACTGCTCAAATATTTGTTGCTAGGAAAATTCCAAACCAATTTCCAATTATTTTTTTACATCTCTCTTTTCTCATTCTCAGATACTCTGAGCTGCTCTCAGCCCCACCTTCTCCGTCTTTCCCCTCTGTACCAGGCCCACAGAAAAGTCTTTAACTGACCTTCTCCAGAAGTCTTCACCATGGCTGACTTTAGGACTTTCAGCAAAAGAGTCCCTATAAAAAAGTTCAATGTAGTTAAACTTCCTATTTTCATGTTGCCCTGTTCTACTTGGCCACTGGCTAAAAAAATTAGCACTCCTAATCAAGACACCCCCTTACTAGTTTTTCACAAAAATATGTGAACAAGGCCTCTGGCCTTGACATGGGGCTTCACAGAGATGGCTACATTTCTAAGTTAACGAAGTTAGAAACTGGGCTCCGTGGTAACAGCTGGAAATGGGAAAATAAGAAAGGGAAGAAAAAGCTCTTTCCCTCCCAGGTGTCCTTGAAAAGTTAACTTGCCCAGAACCGAGGAAAAAACAGAAACAAAACTGCTTTTTTCAACTTCTGCAGACTGTGAACTTCTGAGCCCCTTCCATTACATGTTGGGTACAAAATTCTGAAACTACCTAAACTTGGGTTTCAGAGGATTACTTGATTACAACAGAATCAATGCCCTCTGAATCTGGTTGCCACCAAATAGGACTGTTTCCCTGTCTTCAGTGCTATCTTGGGTGAGTTGCCTTGTCCGTCCCTACTACAGCATGATTCTATATACTTAAACATTGTTAATGTTTTCATGAAATGGTCAACAGATGTGATTAATTGTGTAATCGTGCAGATGTTTCCCAGAGTGCTCTATCACAATGCAGGTTCATTTGAAGATCAAATAGGGGGGCATTCAACCCGGTTCCACTGAAAATATATATCCCTCAACTTAGCCATCATATTAGGAATAGAAATTGCTGCACTGGTGGCCACGGGAACCACTGCCTTTGTCCATGGGACTCAACAAATGACCCAACAAATGACAGCAATAGACCAAAACTAAGATATTAGAAACCTCCATCAGAGCTTTGCATGAGTCTTTTACCTCTCTCTCTGAAGTTGTTTTTCAGACCACTCGAGGGTTGGACCTCCTTGTCATGAGAGAAGGGGCCTCTGTGCTGCATTGAGAGAAGAAAGTTGTTTGTATGCCGAGCATACTGGAGTTGTAATAAAATCTAAGAGTAAATTAAAAAGATGCCTTGAAAAGCATCAAAGAGACAGAGAGGCCCAAAAAAGGTGGTTTGAGTCTTGGTTCACACAGTCTTCCTGGTTAACTACGTTTTTTTATCAACCCTGGCCGGTCCAATAATAATCCTCATATTATTGCTAACTATTAAACCCTGTTTTCTCAACCGTGTAATTTCTTTTCTCCAGGCTCAAATTGGACGAGTTAAACTTATGGTAATACCCCACTAGTATACATAGAATGTGACACCCCCCAATGATCATTTTTATGATTAAAAGTAGCCAGAAGAAGAAGTGGGGAATAAAAGGTTAATAAAATAGGTACTTGTCACTTCCTGTTTTTCTGTATGCTTAACAAAACACTGTTGAAATCTTGAGAAATGCTTGCAAATCTTGTTCCCAGTATGTGCTGTCCCCAACTGCCCAACTGCAGAATGTGCTCCCTCACCCAGTTGCACGCAAATCGCCCACTCGCCCTGATCCATCAATAAACTTCCCTCCCTGCCCTCTCCAGGTAAAGTATATAAGCTCTACTTAAGCGATTCTCAGGGCTACCTGCTCTATTCAAGTGAGCTCTGAGCACCAGCATGCTGGACACTCAATAAACCCTTTGCTGTTGCATGAGATAGTCTGTTGGTGGTTTCCTCCTGCGAAGCTCGCCCGACATTTACTATAATGATTGAAAGTAGAAGAGACCATCCAGTCAAAAAGGGATTGTTGATAGAAATAGGAAGATAGTACGTTTAGGAAGAAGTGTGAGTATAGGATTTGGAACAAAAGTTCGTTAGCTACAGGGTTTCGGTTACAGAGTGATTGTTAAAGTCAGCACAGGTGAAGAGTCAGTCACAATGATGAACTGGGGAAAACATGAAGTAAAGCAGATATAAATAGAGACATTACAAAATAAGGCAAAGTATAAAGTGAGTGATAGGATTAGACATTTTGAACAGGGTTGAGTTTGAATACATAATTTAGGAAGAAACAAATATGTAGTCACCAATAGGATTGACATTTGAGAGCATTAGGCAAATTTCAGGTGGATGAATATTTCTGAGAATAATCTTGTGAATAGTTGATTATAAATCCACATACATGAACATGAATGAATTTAGGGAGTGTACATAAGACACATATATTTCATATTTAGAAAAATCTGGAGAGTACACACAGACAAAAAAAGTAGCAATATATGTCAATCAAAATTCATCATAAAATATATATCATCCACAGATCCAAAAATATTCATTTTACTGAACATGGATTTATGTATAATGTTGTTCAACTAGGAAGCTCACCCATTGTTTCAATATTCAGTACCAACAGGGTTTAGTAGGAGTGATCTCGTCTCACAATTTGTATCTGCCAAGTAAGCCAAATCACAAGAACAAACGTGTGGTACCAGGTAGGATTGTATATGTCCATATTAAAATACACATGCTGAATAGGCTACAGAGAAAGGGAGACAGGAATTCACATGTTTGTTAACTTTAAAAATACATGGAGAACTATTTCAACAAACAATTGACTAGATTTATAACTCCTACTCTGTATCATGCAGAAGGGAAGTCCAACTATACACCGTGCCTCCTCTGAACTACTTGTATTTCTATTCTGTTTGGGTTATTTTTCTCCATCATATTAGGATTAGTAGTCAGAGTCTGGTAGGGTATGGGTTAGTGTCAGGGATTCAGTATTTTGAATGGAAAACAGGAAATTGAATCCAATGTGTATGCAAACATATGCTACAGAAAAATCTTTCCACTCTCATCCAGAACAATGCCTTGACATTACCTTCGCCTCAAGAAAAACACAATTAGAGTAGAAGAGTTAAAAAATTTGTGAATACCTATCTGGATTGGAAAATGCTCCCGATTTCACATCATTGGAGTTGGTAGAGGAGTTTCTAAAAGTAATGGACAGGGTAAACACTCCACAAACCTCGAGCTCTGCTGGCCTAAATATTTTTGAGGATCTGCCTCTGAGGTTGAGCACTTGAAATATATGCTGTTGTCAGGAGCTTTAGCTTACTTTGTAGTGAGACCATCAAAGCTGGGTCTGCATCTATGTGATCTGGATGACATGGTTACTTACTTTCCAATGAAATGAGGCAACAGTGCTGAATTCTCTCTTTGTAGGTAAACTGTGGCCTCTGAGGGATAATTGTCTCTTCGTGTGGACTGTGAAGCCATTTGGCCATCCTCTAATTTTCGTGGTGTTTTTGCTGCTGCTCTGGGAGGTTGGTATTTGCTTCACAAAATACGAGTTCAAATGGGACACAGTACTGGAGGAGTTCTGTCAGGTGTGGGGGGAAGGGTCTGGAGGAGAATGCACCAAACAGTATTTTATCCCACGTAGCTTGCCCCCTTGACAATAGCAACATGATTCAGAACATTGCCCTGAAACCTCTCCATATAACAAGATTCCTTTACATATAAGGGTCTGCTGGCTACACCATGTCAGTCACAAGCCATTTGGAATCCAATGGTAGATCCTCATGGCCCTACCACTGATGTTTTATCAAACACCTGCACACCACTGCTCTGGGCCACTACTCAGCAGGATCCAACTTACTGGCATCTCTGTTCTAAACCATTTTCATGCAACCCAGTAAATCAAGGTACTGTCTGGTATACTCATGATCAGCAACAAGACATCCAAAAGTTTTCCAGTGCCACCTGGTCATGGGAATTTCAAAAATTTCATGGTATTTATCTAACCATTTTTCAAAGATGAAGTTGGAGTCACTGTGGGTTTCAATTCATTCAGGAATCATTAAATGGTGAGGAAGCTCATTTCAATGATAGCTCTAAAGAACTCTCACAGGCAAGGCTTCTGAAAGAGTGCCCAAAGAGGCCACATAAAGCCAGGCCCATTGAGGTCTACAAGGTGAGGCCCATGTGTGTTTTGACTCTCAACTCAGCCTGCCAAGTCTTTAATAATAAAATCATGTTATATCCTGGCGGAGATTCCCAGTGCTCTGTGGAAAGCCACCCTGGGCCTAGATCTCAGTTTCCAATGGCGACTCTCATGCATGGCCTACTAAAATTCCAACAAAATTCATGGCAATATTTCTCTGACTTTAGTTCCACAACTCAGTCTCTAAGGGGAATCACACCAGAGTTCAAGCCCAGGTGGACACAGTCATTTTTTCCAACCGACACACAAATGACCAAAATTATAACCAAAACACCTCCACATGACACTAATCCTCTTCCATGTAGAGACTCATCCTCACCTCTGGCGAAGGTTTCTATGAGGGGCGCAGCCAAAGACAGTTTCCAAAATAAGCTCGCTTGCCCCTCATTTGCCTAAAGTCAGGGTGGCCTGGACACCCTTCCTGTGAACCAGGAGTGACAAAATAAGCATGCCTTTAATACTGCTCTGTTTCTCCAATTTGAGCCCTACTGATTTTCAGATATAGATTCTTTATTTCATTTGGAGTCATGTGAAAACCCAAGCACCACTGCAGGGCTTGGAAGAACTCATTTCATCCAAAGAATCAATATTCTCACTTGATAGAGGTCATGAACCTAACAGAGGAAGGCAAGTGACTTCATCCACAATGACTGATCTTTTTGCAATTATGGTTTTGGATGGACACAAGCGATCATTCTTTAGATCCATCAGGAGCTGAGAATCTAAGTCACAGCCACACATAAGACCAAAAGGCTAATTCAGCCACATCCCTTACCAAAGCAATTAAGCAAAGAGCCACAGATGATGCCCATTCATTTCCATTTCAAAACTGTTTTCCTCAGGCTTCACAGAGGGGTGGCCTGAGGAAAAGGCCTTCCAGACATTCAGGGCAACAGAAAAATAGTTAAGCAAAAGATCCAAAGTAGGGTCTCTCCTCTGAGACTTTCCTGGTCACACTGATATTTGACATTCAGGGCAACAGAACAATAGTTAAGCAAAAGATCCAAAGTAGGGTCTCTCCACTGAGACTTTCCTGGTCACACTGATATCTGAGTTTTCTGAGAATCTCGCCATTCTCTTAAGCTATCCAGTACATGGCCATGTCACAGGGCTTGGAGGTGGTACATATCTTGGAAACAAAACCATGAGCCAATTCTGGAGAATGGCCAGAATTCAGGAAGAAAACAGGAACTTAGGTAGATAGCAGGTGTTGCCCATGGATAAGACAGGTTGCATTCCATTCATTAATTGGCCAGGATGAATTATGGGAAGATTTATACTAGACTAGACATATATTAATGCATTATCTTTTCAAATGTCTACAACAACGGACACAGTGAAATACACAGACATAGGAACACTAGTCTGGTCAAACGACTTACTAGAAATAGTCCACTGCAAACGAAAAAACCGACTTTCCTACCTATTCCCAGAACATGAGACAGAACCACAAACACACACCCACTCCCAC
This sequence comes from Callospermophilus lateralis, assembly GCF_048772815.1. Lineage (NCBI taxonomy): Eukaryota > Metazoa > Chordata > Mammalia > Rodentia > Sciuridae > Callospermophilus > Callospermophilus lateralis. Next base: position 346,260 of record NW_027516216.1, read on the forward strand.
AAAGGCACCTCCTTCCCTCAAGTAGGTCTGTGACTATCCAAAGTGTTCTCTGACTTGTGGGCCATACTATCTTCTCCCAAAATGGCCTGTCCTCTATCAGATCTGATTTCCTTGGCCAACTCTGTTAAGGTGTCAGGAAAAAGTGGTGAGCCACTACCTGCTTTCTCAGGAAAGGTCCCTCTTCAGAGCTCTCCTCCATTTGTCCTTCCTCACATCAGTAGGTACCAAAAAAGACTGACTCTGTCCTTGTTAAATCCAACCAAGTGAGCCCACTGATACTGGGACTGGGACTGCTTCTGGGTGCCTGACTTCTTGGATACCAAGTTCAGAGAGTTCCATCACCAAGGAAATGAGGTATGTCACTTTCTTTGGAACTGAATGAGGTCACTGCCTTGGCAAACACTTTGTCCTAAGAGTTGCTTCCAAGGGTCCCATGAGATGGAGCCGGCCTCTACTTCTTGTGACACTTTCACTAGTTAGAATGGTATATCAACCAGAGGAACCTGGGAACAGCTCTTCACCCAGGCCTGGTATTGTCCATCTTCTCTACAATAAGAAGAGAGAGGCTGATTCAGACACATCCCTTCATCCTGACCAGGTTGTTTGCCATGGAAAATGACTTTTGCTCTCTCAGGTCCTTTATACCTGCCTAAATCTTCTCCAGGTATCATTTCTGAATGGACCTTTGAGGTTCTCGCAGGTGGAAGGTACCCTAATTTCCTGTATTGTAAGAACAACTCTTTCCCTGCTCTTCTGTAAAATGAGATTGAGGGAACAGTGTATGTTTCGGGTTAATAACAGGTTCGATTTCAGTTAGGAATCATTCTGTGAGATGAATAATGGTATTGGGTACCTACGATATTTATAAGAATATAGAGTTGAAATAAATGTACAAAAACAGAAATCTAAGTAAGATTTGAAGGCCAGAAATCATTCGGCCCTTGACTGGGATACTTAGCTTTTAATTATATTCTGCAAAGATGTCTCAGATAATTCAATAATAAATGGCATAGGACCTTGCACCTTGGATGATTGAATGTAGAAGAGAACATCCAGTCAAAAAGGGATAGTAGGTAGGATTAAGAAGATAGTCGGTAGGTTTAGGAAGAAGAGTGAGTATAGGATTTGTATCAAAAGTTCTTTCCTAATAGGGTTTTGGTTAGAGGGTGAATGTTAATGTCAGCACATATGAAGAGTGAGTCACTATGATGAGCTTGGGAAAATATGTAGAAAAGCAGATATCAATAGAGACATTATGAAATCATGCAAAGTATAAAATGAGTGATAGGATTAGACATTTTCTACAAGGTTGAGTTTCAATATATAATCTTATGAAGAAACAAATATGTCGTCACCAATAGGATTGACATTTGAGAGCATTAGGCAACCTGGACATGGATGTTTTAGTAATCCATGTACAATTTCCCTTTTGGCTTTGGTACAGTCTTAAGTGTGACCTTCACATTTTTAGTTCCGAATATTACTGTGATAAAATGTTTATGTAGATCAGGTGACATGAGTATTTCTACCACCTTTTCTGGGAGCAATATATTGAAGACATAAAATTAGTTTTGGGGGTACAAAGAGGTGTACCCTGTGTCTATGAATATAGAGATAAAGCATGAATAGACCATAATGTGAATAAATAATATAAGTTGTTCCAAATTTAAATTATGTATTGAACTGATATCTGAAAAATTACAGGAAATCTTATATTGATATACAATCATTCATTCTTACCAATTATACATCAAATGGTAATATTAGTGTTTTGGTTTATCATGAAGAGTGTGTGAGTTTGCTTCAATAGTGATTATGGAAATTGAAAATAATGTGTTTGGAAAGAATTCTCATGAAAAGACCAGTCAAGAAACCCTGATAATACATGTGTTCTGAAGCAATAAGTGATTAAAGTTGAAACAAATGCCTATAAATTTGTGAACTTGTGGATGAAATGTATATCCTATGATGTGCAAACCCTGAAGAAATAGTAATGTACCAGTGTTGAATACAAATGAACGTCAAATTACATATCATGTGCCATAGGAATCTACTTGCATTGATGTTAGACTGGGTTAGTTACTGTAGAATTATTAGGATTTGTATGCACCATTCACTGAAGTTAGTTTTCAGTACTAGGAAACAAACATGTATTTCAGTTAAATGAATATGTCTGAGAATAATCTTGTGAAAAGTTGATTATAAATCCAAGTACATGAACATGAATGAATTAAGAGAGTGTATATAAGACACATATTTCATATTTTGAAAAATCTACAGAGTGTATGTATATATACAAAAAAAAACACAAATAGACATTAAAAAGTAGCAATATATATGCCAAACAAAATTCATCATTAAATATATATCGTCCACAGATGCAAAAATATTTATTTTACTGAACATGAGCTTATGTATAATGTTGTTCTACTAGGAAGCTTGTAGGTTGAATTTTCAGTTCCAACAGCGTTTAAGAGGAGTGAACTCTTCTCACAATTTGTATCTGCCAAGTCAGCCACCTCCCAAAAATGTACATGTGATACCTGGTAGGATTCTATATATGTATATAAATATACATGGGTGAAATGGCTACAGAGAATTGGAAACAAGAATTCACATATCTGTTAACTTTAAAAACACATGGAGAACTATTTCAATTAAAAATTGACTAGATTTATAACTCCTACCTTATATAATGCAAAAGGCAAGTCCAAATATACAACATGCCTCCTCTGAACTGCTTGTATTTATATTTGTTTGGGTTATTTTTCTCCTTTTTATTAGGTTGAGTAGTCTGAGCCTAATAGGTTCGGGTTAGTGTCAGGGATTCACTATTTCAATAGGAAAATTGAAAAATGAATCCAATGTGTATGCAAATATGTGCTGCATAAATATCCTTCCACTCTCATCCAGAGCAATGCCTTGTCAATACCTTTGCCCCAATTAAGACACAATTGGAGGAGAAGAGTTAGAAAATCAGTGAATACATATCTGGAATGGAAATGCTCGGGAGTTCACAATCTTGGAGGTGGTAGAGGAGTTTCCAAAAGTAAGGGACTGGGTTAACACTCCACAAACATGGAGCTCTTCTGGCCTAAAAACTTTTTGAGAAACTTTCTGTGAGGTTGGGCACTTGAAAAATATGTTGTTGTCAGGAGATTTGACTTCTTTGCGTGAGACCATCAAAGCTGGGTCTGCATTTATGTGACCTGGAGGACATGGCTTCTTATATTCCAATAAAGATGAGCAGCAGTGCTGCATTATCTCTTTGTAGGTAAACTGTGACCACTGGGGACTAAGTTTCTCCCCATGTGGACTGTGAAGCCATTTGGTCCTGGTCCACTTTTTGTCGTGTTTTTGCTACTGCACTCGGAGTTTGGTATTTGCTTCATGACATACAAGGAGCTAAACTGGGACACAATGCTGGAGGGAGTTCTGTCACGTGTGGTGTGCCAGGGTATGCAGGAGAATGCACCAACCAGGCTTCTATCCCTCATAGCTTGCCCCATTGCCCCCTTGTCCATATCAACCTAATTCTGAACATTGCCCTGAAACCTCTCCATATAACAAGATGCCTTTACATATAAGGGTCTGCTGGCTGCACCATGTAAGTAACATGCCATTTGGAATACAATGGTAGATCCTCATGACCCTACCACTGGTGATTTATCACACACCTGCCCAAAACTGCTCTAGGCCCACTACTCAGCAGGCTCTAACTTACTGGCATCTCTGTACTACACCATTTTCATGAAACCCAGTCAATCAAGGCACTGTCTGGTATACTCTTGATCAGCAATAGGACATCCAAAGGTTCTCCAGTGCCACCTGGTCATGGGAATTTCAAAATTTTCATGGTATTTATCTAGCCATTTTTCAAGGATGAAGTTGGAGGCACTGTGGCTTTCAATTCATTCAGTAACCATTAAATTTTGAGGAAGCTCAATTCAATAAAAGCTCTGGAGAACTCTCACAGGCAAGGCTTCTGAAAGAGTGCCAAAATGGTCACATGATGCCAGGCCCATTAAAGTCTACAATGTGAGTCCTATGTATTTTTCGACTCTCAAATATGGCTGCCATGTCTTTGAGAATAAAATCATGTGATATCCTGGCAGAGATTCCCAGTGCTCTGTGGAAAGCCACCCTGGCCCTAGATCTCAGTTTACAAGGGCGACTCACATGCGTGGCATCCTAAAATCCAAACAAAATTCATGGAAATACTTCTCTGAGTTCAGTTTCACAACTCAGTCTCTAAGGGGAATCACACCAAAGTTCAAGCCCAAGTGGACCCAGTCATTTCTTCCAACCGCCAAACAAATGGCCAAAATTAAAACCAAAACATTCCCACATGGCCCTCATCTTCTTCCATATAGTCACTCATCGTAACCTCTGGCTGGAGTTTTCCATCAGGGGCACAGCCCAAGACTGTGTCCAAAAAAAGCTCGCTTGCCCCTCATTTGGCTAAAGTCAGGGTGGCCTTGACAGCCCTCCTGTGAACCAGAAGTGATCAAATAAGCCTGCCGTTAATACTGCCCTGTTTCTACAATTTGAGGCCTACTGACTTTCAGGTATAGATTCTATATGTGATTTGGAGTCAAGCGAAAACCCAAGCACCTCATCAGGGCTTTGAAGAACTCATTTGACCCAAAGAATCCCTATTCACACTTGATGGAGGTCAGGAACCTAACAGAGGAAGACGAGAGACTTCATCCACAATGACTGATTTTTTGCCATTATAGTTTTGGACGCACACATGGGATCATTCTTTATATCCATCATGTGCTGAGAATCTAAATCACAGCCACAAAGAAGGCCAAGAGGCTAATTCAGCCACATCCATTTCCAAAGCAATTAAGCAAAGAGCCACAGGTGATGCCTATTCATTTCCATTTCAAAACTATATTCTTCAGGCTTCACAACGGGGTGCCCTGAAGCAAAGACCTTCCAGATATTCAGTGTAACAAAACAGTACTTAAGCAAAAGGTTCAAAGCAGGGTCTCTCCACTGAGAGTTTCTTGGTCACACTGATATCTGAGTTTTCTGAGATGCTCGCCATTCTTTTCAGCTATCCAGTACATGACCATGTCACAGAGCTTGGAGGTGGTACATATCGTGGACACAAAACCATGAGCCTATTCTGGAGACTGGCCAGAATACAGGAAGAAAACATTAACTTGGGAAGATAGCAAGTGTTTCCCTTCGATAAGACAAGCTGCAGTTCATTCATATATTGGGCAGGATGAATTTTGGGAATATTTATACTTTAAAGGACACATTCATTAATGCATTTTCTTTTCTAATGTTTACAACAACGGACACAGTGGAATACACAGACATGGAAATACTTGCCTTGTCAAACGACTTACTAGAACAGTCCACTGAAACCCAAAAACAAAAAAAAAAACAACAAATAAAAAACGCCTTTCCTACCTATTCTCAGAACATGAGACAGAACCACAAAGCCATACCCACTCCCACAAAGGCAGCTCCTTCCCCCAAGTATGTCTGTGATTAGAAGGAGTGTCCTATGACTGGTGAGCCATACTATGTTCTCCCAAAATGGCCTGTCCTCTTTCAGATCTGGTTTCCATGGCCAACTCTGTGAAGTTGTCAGGAAAAAGTGGTGAGCCACTACCTGCTTTCTCAGGAAAGGTCCCTCTTCAGAGCTCTTCTGGCATTTGGCCATCCTCACATCAGTAGGTACCAAGAAAGATTGATTTTGTCCTTGGAAAATCCAAACAAGCGAGTCCACTGGGACTGGAACTGGGACTGCCTCTGGGTGCCTGGCTTCTTGGATACCAAGTTCAGAGAGTTCCATCACCAAATAATGAGGTATGTCACTTTCTTTGGAACTGAATGAGGTCACTGCCTTGGCAACCACTTTTCCCTAACAGTTGCTTCCAAGGGTCCCATGAGATGGAGCCGGCCCCTACTTCCTGTGACACTTTCACAAGTTAGAATGAAATATCAACGATAGGCACCCAGGAACAGCTCTACACACAGGTCTGGTTTTGTCAGTCTTCTCTACAATAAGAAGAGAGAGGCTGATTAAGACACATCCCTTCATCCTGACCAGGTGTTTTGCCATGGAAGATGAGTTTTGCTCACTCAGGTCCTTTATACCTGCCTACAACTTGTCCAGGTATCATTTCTGCATGGACCTTTGAGGTTCTCAGCAGGTGGACTGTCCCCTTCTTTCCTGTATTGTAAGAACAACTCTGTCCCTGCTCTTCTGTAAAATGAGATTGAGGGAACAGTGTATGTTTCGGGTTAATAACAGGTTCGATTTGTGTTAGGAATCATTCTGTGTGATGAATAATAGTGTTGGGGACCTTCGATATTTAAAAGAATATGGAGGTTAAATATAAGTATGAGAACAGAAATCTAGGTATGATTTGAAGCCCAGAAGGGCATTGAGCCCTTGATTGGGATAATTAGCTTTGAATTATGTTCTGAAAAGATGTCTCAGTTAATTCAATACACAATGGCATAGGACTTTGTACCTTGGATGATTGAATGTAGAAGAGAACATCCAGTCAAAAAGGGATAGTCAGTAAGATTATGAAGCTAGTCGGTAGGTTTAGGAAGAAGAGTGAGTATTTGATTTGGACAAAAGTTCTTTAACAATAGGGTTTCGGTTAGAGAGTGAATGTAAATGTCAGCACATATGAAGAGTCAGTCACTATGATGAGCTGGGAAAAAATGTAGAAATGCAGATATCAATAGAGACATTATGAAATCAGGCAAAGTATAAAGTGAGTGATAGAATTAGACATTTTCAACAGGGTTGAGTTTGAATACATAATCTTTTGAAGAAAAAAAATATGTAGTCACCAATAGGATTGACAGTTAAGAGCATTAGGCAACCTGGACATAGATGTTTTTAGTAATCCATGTTCACTTTTCATTTAGTCCTTCGTGCAATCATAACCGTGACCATTACATTATTTGTCCAGAATATTACTGTGAAAAAATGTATATGTAGATCAGGTGACATGAGTATTTCGTCCACCATTTCTGGAAACAATATATTGAAGACGTAAAATTAGTATTGGGGGTACAAAGAGGTGCACCCTGTGTCTATGAATATAGAGATAAAGCATGAATAGACAATACTGTGAATAAATAATATAACTTGTTCAAACATTAAATAATGGATTGAACTGATATCTGGAAAATTACAGGAAATCTTATATTGATATACAATCATTCATTCCCACCAATTATACATCTAATTGTAATATTAGTGTTTTGGTTTATCATGAACAGTGTGTGAGTTTTGCTTCAAAAGTGATTATGGAAATCGAAAATAATATGTTTGGAAAGAAGTCTCATGAAAAGACCTTTCAGGAAACCTGGAGGAATGCATATATTGTAAAGCAGGAAGCGATTGAAATTCAATCAAATGCCTATAAATTTGCTAATTTGTGGATGAAATATATATCCTATGATGTGCATAAACTCATGAAATAGTAATGTACCATTGTTGAATAAAAATGAACGTCAAAATACACATCATGTCCCATAGGAATCTACTGGCATTGATTTTAAACTGTAGAAATATTAGGATTCTCGTGCATTATTCACCGAATTTAGTTATCTCTTTTTTTAAATTTTTATATATGGTTGTTCAAAACATTACATAGTTCTTGATAAATAATATTTCACACTTTGATTTATGTGGGTTATGAACTCCCATTTTTGCCCCGTATACAGATTGCAGAATCACATCAGTTACACATCCATTGATTCATATATTGCCATACTAGTGTCTGTTGTATTCTGCTGCCTTTCCTATCCTCTACTATCCCCCCTCCCCTCCAGTCTCCTCTCCTCTTCTCTCTCTACCCCCTATACAGTAATAAATTTCTCCCCCTTGTATTATTTTTCCCTTTCCCCTCACTTCCTCTTGTATGTAATTTTGTATAACCCTGAGGTTCTCCTTCCATTTTCATGCAGTTTCTCTTCTCTCTCCCTTTCCCTTCCACCTCTCATCCCTGTTTAATGTTAATCTTCTTGTCATGCTCCTCGTCCCTACTCTGTTCTTAGTTACTCTCCTTATATCAAAGAAGACATTTGGCATTTGTTTTTTAGGGATTGGCTAGCTTCACTTAGCATAATCTGTTCTAATGCCATCCATTTCCCTGAAAATTCTATGATTCTGTCATTTTTTAATGCCGAGTAATACTCCATTGTGTATAAATGCCACATTTTTTTCATTCATTCTTCTATTGAAGGGCATCTAGGTTGATTCCACAGTCTTGCTATTGTGAATTGTGCTGCTATGAACATCGATGTAGCAGTGTCCCTGTAGCATGCTCTTTTTAGGTCTTTAGGTTTTAGACCGAGAAGGGGAATAACTGGGTCAAATGGTGGTTCCGTTCCCAGCTTTCCAAGAAATCTCCATACTGCTTTCCCATTTGCCTGCACCAATTTGCAGTCCCACCAGAAATATACAAGTGTACCTGTTTCCCCAGATCCTCGCCAGCACTTGTGATTGTTTGACTTCATAATGGCTGCCAATCTTACTGGAGTGAGATGGTATCTTAGGGTGGTTTTGATTCACATTTCTCTGACTGCTGGAGATGGTGACCATTTTTTCATGTACTTGTTGATTGATTTTATGTCCTCCTCTGAGAAGTGTCTGTTCAGGTTCTTGGCCCATTTGTTGTTTGGGTTATTTGTTATCTTATTGACTAATTTTTTGAGTTCTTTGTATACTCTGGATATTAGTGCTCTATCTGAAGTGTTAGGAGGAAAGATTTGTTCCCAGGATGTGGGCTCCCTATTTTCCTCTCTTACTGTTTCTTTTGCTGAGAAAAAACCTTTTTAGTTTGAGTAAGTCCCATGTGTTGATTCTAGTTATTAACGCTTGTGCTATGGGTGTCCTATTGAGGAATTTGGAGGCGACCCCACAGTATGTAGATCGTAGCCAACTTTGTCTTCTATCAGACACCATGTCTGATTTGATATCAAGCTCCTTGATCCATTTTGAGTTAACTTTTGTGCATGGCGAGAGAAAGGGATTCAGTTTCTTTTTGTTACATATGGATTTCCAGGTTTCCCAGCACCATTTGTTGAAGATGCTATCATTCATCCATTGCATGCTTTTAGCCCCTTTATCAAATGTAAGATAGTTGTATTTTTTGGAATGGTTTCTGTGTCCTTTATTCTGTACCATTGGTCCACCCACCTGTTTTGGTACCAGTACCATGCTATTTTTGTTACTATTGTTCTGCAGTATAGTTTGAAGTCTGGTATCCCTATACCGACTGATTCACACTTCCTGCTTAGTGTTGTTTTTGCTATTCTGGGTCTTTTATTTTTCCATATGAATTTCATGATTGCTTTCTCTATTTCTACAAGAAATGCCGTTGGGTTTTGATTGGCATTGCACTAAACCTATAGAGAACTTTTAGTAATATCGCCATTTTGATGATGTTAGTTCTGTCTATCTATGAACAGGGTACATTTTTACATCTTCTAATATCTTCCTCTATTTTTCTCTTTAGGTTTCTGTAGTTTTCCTTGTATAAAACTTGCACCTCTTTTGTTAGGTTGATTCCCAATAATTTTTTTTTTTTTAGTATATTGTGAATGGAGTGGTTGTCCTCATTTCCGTTTCAGAGGATTTGTCACTGATATTCAGGAATGTCTTTGATTTATGAGTGTTGATTTTATATCCTGCCACTTTGCTGAATTCATTTATTTGCTCTATTAGTTTCTTTGTAGACCCTTTTGGGTCTGCTAGGAATAGAATCATGTCATCTGCAATAGTGATAATTTAAGTTCTTCTTTTCCTATTTATATGCCTTTAATGTCTTTCATCTCTCTAATTGCTCTGGCCAGTGTTTCGAGAACTATGTTGAACAGAAGTGGTGAAAGAGGGCATACCTGTCTTGTTCCAGATTTTAGGGGGAATGCCTTCAATTTTTCTCCATTCAGAAGTATGCTAGCCTGAGACTTAGCATAGATTGCTTTTACAATATTGAGGTATGTTCCTGTTATCCCTAGTTTTTCTAGAATTTTGAACATAAAGGGATGCTGTACTTTGTCGAATGCTTTTTCTGCATCTATCGAGATGATCATATGGTTCTTATTTTTAAGTCTATTGATGTGATGAATAACATTTATTGATTTCTGTATATTGAACCAGCCTTGCATCCCACGGATGAATCCTACTTGATCATGGTGCACAATTTTTTTGATATGCTTTTGTATCTGATTTGCCAGAATTTAATTGAAGATTTTTGCCTCTAGGCTCATTAGAGATATTGGTCTGTAGTTTTCATTCTTTGAAGTGTCTTTGTCTGGTGTAGGAATCAGAGTGATGTTGACCTCATAGAATGAATTTGGAAGTTCTCCCTCTTTTTCAATTTCCTGAAATAGCTTGAAAAGTATTGGTATTAGTTCCCCTTTAAAGGTTTTGTAAAACTCTGCTGTATACCCATCAGGTCCTGGGCTTTTCTTACTTGGTAGTGTTTTGATGGTTTTTTCTATTTCCTCAATTGATATTGGTCTGTTTAGGTTGTCTATATCCTCCTGACTCAATCTGGGCAGATCATATGACTTAAGAAATTTATCAATGCCTTCACTGTCTTCTATTTTATTAGAGTACAAAGATTCAAAATAATTTCGGATTATCTTCTGTATATCTGAAATATCTGTTATGATATTGTCTTTTTCATCCTGTATGCTAGTAATTTGAGTTCTCTCTCTTTTTGTCTTCGTTAGCATGGCTAAGGGTCTGTAGATTTTTTTTATTTTTTCAAAGAACCAAATGGGTTGATGTGTCTGCTGTGCTTGCAGGCCGCTAGTCCTGTTCCGCCGGTCAGTTGCAGGTCTGCCTACCTTGCGGGAGCGGGTGGTGGCTCTGCTTTGGCCCTACTGCAATTGGGGTGTCGTGACTACCATGCTGGCAGATCGCTGGGCCTGTTCCGGGTGCAGGCAAAGACTCTGCTCTGCCCCTACTCCAATTGGGTTGACGTGACTACCACGCCGGTGGGCCGTTGTGCTTGTACTGGGCGCGGGAGAAAGCTCTGCTCTGCCACTACTCCAATTGGGGTGTCATGTCTACCATGGTGGCAGGCCTCTGGGCCTGTTCCGAAGGTCAGTCACAGGTCTGCTTTTGTGGCGGGCGCGGGGGGGCAGCCTGCTTGGCCCCTACTACAATTTGGGTGACGTGACTACCACACCAGCTTGTGGCTGGGCCTGATCCGGGAGCAGGCAGTGGCACTGCTCTTTCCCTACTCCATTTGGGGTGACGTGGGTACCACGCCTGCGGGCCTGATGAATCTTCCTCTATGTTTCTAGAGAGAATTACGGAGGCATATAGGAGATATACTCCTTTCGATCCTCATGCAGAGGATCAAAAATCATCTGTCACAATGGCCTTTATTGGGCATGCTGCCTTGGATATTTAAAGAAAGTTACAATGCTTAGATGGATTACAAGATATGACTTTGAGAGATTTAGTCAGAGAAGCCGAGAAAGTATACTATAAGAGAGAAACTGAGGAAGAGAAGGGAGCAAAAGGAGGATAAAAGAAACAAAAGACAGACTAAGGAGTTGACTAAGGTCCCGGTCACAATAACAAAAAGGCCAGAAATTAAGAAACAGGGAGACAGGAAGGGATACCTGGTCCCACGCCAGAGGCCACCCCTGACCTCAGATCAATGTGCCTACTGTAAAGAAAGAGGACACTGGGTTCAAGAGTTCCCTAGAAAGAGGCAGCCACGCCAGCCAGCCTTTCTGACTCTTCAGCATGACTACGAAAGTCGGGGCTCAGATCCCCTCCCTGAGCTCAGCGTATCTTTTGAAGTGGAGGAGACACCAGTAAACTTTGAAGTGGATACAGGGGCAATAAACTCAGCCCTTAAGGCCCCATTGGGCCCTCTATCAAATAAAAGGTCTCTAGTTCAAGGGGCTAATGGCAGTAAATATCGGACTTGTATAACTAAGAGGATCATGGACCTGGGGAAAGGAAAAATCCATCACTTCTTTTTAGTAATCCCAGAATGCCTGGCAGACTTTTGCTGTACGTCATGGGGATGTGAGCATACAGGGGCTGCCTGATGGAACACAAACTCCTCATCAAATTCAGTACACAGCATTGGCCATATTACCAATTAGATAACCAAAACCGATGGCCCCCAGAGGGGTCTCTTGATCCTCAAATTCTGCGTGACCATTTTTTTTAAAGAGAGAGGTGAGAGAGAGAGAGACAGAGAGAATTTTTAATATTTATTTTTTAGTTTTTTGCTGGACACGACATCTTTGTTTGTATGTGGTGCTGAGGATCGAACCCGGGCCGCACGCATGCCAAGCGAGCGTGCTACAAATGAGCCACATCCCCAGCCCTGTGTGACCTTTTTAACTTCTGCAAGTGCTCAAAAGGGTGAAAGGAGATTCCCCTATGGGCATGCCTTTTCCATCCTTCACTCATATCCTGAACTATGCTTATCCAATCAATCCTCACCTTCAGCCTTGTGCTCTAGAGTCTCTGCTGTCACTCTCACCTCAGCAACCTGATTTCTCCCCTCCAATTATTAGATCAAAAACCCAAATCTCTGCTGGTTCTCAGACCATCGCCATCTTGCTGAAGTAGCAGGTACTCAGGTTCCCATTCACCGCCTCACTCCTCTCTTCTCCTGTCCGTGCCCGCCCCGGGTCCCACCAGGTCCTCTTACCAGCTAACACAAAGCTGAAACTAGCTGAGGAGAGCCCTCAGACTCCTATCAAAGATGTAATGAAAATGGCCTTTAAAGTTGCTTTGTCATCACTGAAAACAGTTTACTAAAAATTTAAAGTCCCTCACATGCATTTTGGGATACTCACTCTTGTCTTCCCCTCTGGTCTACCTGTTCTACAGCTCAAGTTTTTGTTGCTAGGAAAATCCCAAACCCCTTTCCCATTATTCTTTTACATCTCTCCTTCCTTATTCTCAGATCCTCGGAGCTGCTGTCAGCCCCACCTTCCCTGTCTTCCCCTTCTGTACCAGGCCTACAGAAAATTCTTAACTGACTTTCTACAGAAGTCTTCACCATGGCTGACTTTAGGACTTTCAGCAAAAGAGTCCCTATAAAAGAGTTCAATGTAGATAAACTTCCTCTTTTAGTGTTGCCTTGTTCTACTTGGCCACTGGCTAAAAAAATAAGCACTTCTATGCTAGACACCCCATTACTTGTTTTCCACAAAATAATGAACAAGGCCTCTGGCCATGAGCTGGGGCTTTACAGAGATGGCTATATTTCTAAGATAAAGAAGTTACCATCAGGGCTCCATGGTAACAGCTGTCAGGGGTGAAAAATAAGAAAGGTAGGAAAAAGCTCTTTCCCTCCCAGGTGTCCTTGAAAAGTTAACTTGCCCAGAACTGAGGTAAAAACAGAAACAACAACGGCTTTTTTGAACTTCTGAAGACTGTGAACTTCTGAGCCCCTTCCCTTACATGTTGGGTACAAAATTCTGAAACTACCTAAACTTGAGTTTCAGGAGAATAATTGATTACAACAGAAGCAATGCCCTCTGAATCTGGTTGCAACCAAATAGGACGGTTTCCCTGTCTTCGTTGCTATCTTAGGTACCTTGCCTTGTCCGTCCCTACAACAGCATAATTGTATATAATTAAACATTGTTTATGTTTTAAAGAAATTGTCAACAGATGTGATTAATTGTGTAATGGTGCAGATGTTTCCCAGAGTGCTCTGTCATGATGCAGGTTCATTTGAAAATGAAATAGAGGGGCATACAACCCGTTTCCACTGGGGACATATATCCCTCACTTTAGCCATCCTATTCGGAATAGGAGTTGCTTCAGGGGTGGGCACAGGAACCACTGCCCTCGTCCATGGACACAACAAATGACCCAATTAGAAGAAGCAATAGACCAAAACTAAGATATTAGATACCTCCATCAGAGCTTTGCATGAATTTTTAACCTCTCTCTCTGAAGTTGTTTTACAGAACAGGCGAATGACACAAAACACACACACACACACACACACACACACAGAAAAAAAAAATAGCAAAATATATGTCAATCAAAATTTTCATAAAATATATATCATAAAAAGATCCAAAAATATTCATTTTACTGAACATGGATTTATGTATAATGTTGTTCAACTAGCAAGCTCACCCATTGGTTGAATATTCAGTTCCAACACGGTTAATTAGGAGTGATCTCTTTTCACAATTTGTATCTGCCAACTCATCCACCTCACAAGAATGTATGTGTGGTACCAGGTATGATTCTATATATCCATATAAAAATATATGTGCTGAATAGGCTACAGAGAAAGGGAGACAGGAATTCACAATTTTTTAACTTTAAAAACACATGGAGAACTATTTCAACAAAAAATTGACTAGATTTAACTCCTACTCTGTATCATGCAAAAGGCAAGTCCAAATATACACCATGCCTCCTCTAAACTGCTTGTATTTCTATTCATGGCAATACTTCTCTGAGTTCAGTTCCAGAACGCAGTCTTTAAGGGAAATCCCAACAGAGTTCAAGCCCAGGTGGACCAAGATATTTCTTACAACCACCACACAAATGACCACAATTAAAAACAAAACACTCAAACATGGTCCTCATCTTCTTCCATATAGTCACTCATCGTAACCTCTGTCTGGAGGTTTCCATGAAGGGCTCACCCAAAGACAGTGTCCAAATAAACTCCCTTGCCCCTCATTTGCCTAAAGTCATGTTGGCCTGGACACCCTTTCTGTGAACCAGGAGTGATCAAATAAGCCTCCCGTTAATACTGCTCTGTTTCTCCAATTTGAGGCCTACTGACTTTCAAGTATAGATTCTTTATGTGATTTGTAGTCATACGAAAACCTAAGCACCTCTGCAGTGATTTGAAGAACTCATTTGACCCAAGGAATACCTATTCTCACTTGATGGAGGTCAGGAACCTAACAGAGGAAGACGAGAGACTTCATCCACAATGACTGATCTTTTGGCAATTATGGTTTTGGATGCACACATGGGATCATTTTTAGATCCATCAGCTGCTGAGAATCAAAGTCACAGCCACATACAAGGCCAAGAGTCTAATTAAGACACATCCCTTTCCAAAGCAACTAAGAAAGAGCCACAAGTGATGCCCATTCATTTCCATTTGAAAACTGTTTCCTTCAGGCTTCACAAAGGGGTGGCCTGAGGCAAAGACCTTCCTGATATTCAGGGCAACAGAACAATAGGTAAGCAAAAGGCCAAAAGCAGGGTATATCCACTGAGACTTTCCTGGTCACACTGATATCTGAGTTTTCTGAGATGCTGGCCATTCCCTTCAGCTATCCTGTACATGGCCATGTCACAGACCTTGGAGTTGTTGCATATCTTGGACACAAAACCATGAGCCTATTCTGGAGAGTGGCCAGAATTCAGAAGAAAACAGGGACTTAGGAAGGTAATAGGTATTGCTCATCCATAAGGCAAGCCGCACTCCATTCATAAATTAGGCAGGATGCATAATGGGAAGCTTTCTACTAGACAGGACACATCCATTGTTGCATTCTCTTTTCTCATGTCTACAACCACGGACACAGTGGGATACACAGACATAGAAACACTCATTTTGTCAAACGACTTACTAGAAACAGTTCACTCCAAATCAAACAAACCGCCTTCCCTACCTATTCTCAGAATATGAGACAAAACAACAAACCCACACTCACAAAGGCACCTCCTTCCCTCAAGTAGTTCTGTGACTCTCTGGAGTTAACTCTGACTGGTGGGCCATATTATGTTCCCCCGAAATGGCGTGTCCTCTATCAGATCTGCTTTCCTTGACCAACTCTGTAAAGTTGTCAGGAAAAAGTGGCGAGCCACTACCTGCTTTCTCAGGAAAAGTACCTCTTCAGTGCTCTCCTGGTATTTGGCTATACTCACATCATTAGGTACCGAGAAAGACTGACTCTGTCCTTGGAAAATCCAATCAAGTGAGCCCACAGGGACTTGGACTGGGATTGCCTCTCGGTGTCTTGGTTCTTGGATAGCAAGTTCAGAGAGTTCCATCACCAAGGAAATTAGATATGTCACTTTCTTTGGAACTGAATGAGGCCACTGCCTTGGCACCCCTTTTTCCTAACAGTTGCTTCCAAGGGTCCCATGAGATGGAGGCTGCCCCTACTTCCTGTGATACTTTCACAAGTTAGAATGGTATATCAACCATAGGCACCCATGAACAGCTTTCCACACAGGCCTGATTTGGTCCATCTTCTCTACAATAAGAAGAGAGAGGCTGATTAAGACACATCCCTTCATCCTGACCAGGTTGTTTGCCATGGAAGATGACTTTTGCTCTCTCAGGTCCTTCATAGCTGCCTATAACTTTTCCGGGTATCATTTCTGTATGGACCTTTGAGGTTTTCAGCAGGTGGAAGGTCCCCTACTTTCCTGTATTGTAAGAACAACTCCGTCCCTGTTCTTCTGTAAAATGAGATTGAGGGAACAGTGTATGTTTAGGGTTAATAACAGGTTCAATTTGGGTTAGGAATCATTCTGTGCGATGAATAATGGTATTGGCAACCTGTGAGATTTACAAGAATGTAGAGGTGAAATATAAGTATGAAAATAAAAATCTAGGTATAATTTGAAACCCAGAAGGGCATTGGGCCCTTGATTGGGATACTTAGCTTGATTTATGTTCTCTAAAGATGTCTCAGATAATTCAATATACAATGGCATAGGACCTTGTACCTTGGATGATTGAACGTAGAAGAGAACATCCAGTAAAAAGGGATAGTCAGTAGGTTTAGAAAGATTGTCGGTAGGTTTAGGAAGAAGAGCGATTATAGGATTTAGACCAAAAGTTCTTTAGCAATATGGTTTCGGTTAGAGAGTGAATGTAAATGTCGGCACATATGAAGAGTCAGTCACTATGATAAACTGGGAAAATATGTAGAAATGCAGATATCAATAGAGACATTATTGCATCAGGCAAAATATATAGTGAGTGATAGGATTAGACATTTTCAACAGGGTTGAGTTTGAATATATAATCTTAGGAAGAAACAAATATGTGGTCACCAATAGGATTGACATTTGAGAGCATTAGGCAGCATGGACATGGATGTTTCTATTAATCCATGTTCACTTTCCTTTTAGGCTTTGGTACAGTCATAAGTGTGACCTTTACATTTTTTTTCAGAATATTATTGTGATAAAATGTATATGTAGATCAGGTGACATAAGTATTTCTTCCACCATTTCTGGTAGCAATATATTGAAGACGTAAAATTAGTATTGGGGGTCCAAAGAGGTGTACACTGTGTCTATGAATATAAAGATAAAGCATGAATAGAACATACTGTGAATAAATAATATAACTTGTTCCAACTATAAATAATGGATTGAACTGATATCTGAAAAATTACAGGAAATGTTATATTGATATACAATCATTCTTTCCAAAATGGTATACATATAATGGTAATATTAGTGTTTTGGTTTATCACGAAGGGTGTGAGTTTTACTTCACCAGTGATTATGGAAATCGAAAATAACTTGTTTGGAAAGAAGCGTCATGAAAAGACGAGTTCAGAAACCCTGATAATACTTGTGTTCTGAAACAGGAATTGATTAAAGTTGAAACAAATGCCTGTAAATTTGTGAACTTGTGGATGAAATATATATCGTATGATGTGCAAAAACTGAAGAAATAATAATGTACCAGTGTTGAATACAAATGAACCTCAAATTACATATCATGTCCCATAGGAATCTACTTGCATTGGTGGTAAACTGGGTCAGTTACTGTAAAATTATTAGAATTTGTAGGCACCATTCACTGAAGTTTGTTTTCAGTACTAGGAAACAAATATGTATTTCAGGTGGATGAATATTTCGGAAAATAATCTTGTGAAAAGTTTATTATAAATCCATATACATGAACATGAATGAATTTAGAAAGTGTATATAAGACACATATATTTTATATATTGAAAAATCTGAATAGTGTGTGTGTATATATATATATATATATATACACACACACACATACAAACTACACACAGACATTAAAAAGCAGCAATATATATGAAAATCAAAATTCATCAGGAAATATATATCATCCACAGATGCAAAAATAATTATTTTACTGAACATGAGTATATGTATAATGTTGTTCTACTAGAAAGCTCCCCTATAGTTTGAATCTTCAGTTCTAACAGCGTTTAAGAGGAGTGATCTCTTCTCACAATTTGAATCTGCGAAGTGAGAAACCTCACAAAAATGTACGTGGGATTCCTGGTAGGATTCTATATGTGCATATAAATATACATGTGTGAATTGGCTACAGAGAAAGGGAAACAGGATTTCACACATTTGTTATCTTTAAAAACACATGGAGAACTATTTCAAATAAAAATTGACTAGATTTATAACTCCTACCATATATAATGCAAAAGGCAAGTCCAACTATACAAGATGCCTCCTCTGAACTGCTTGAATTTCTATTCTGTTTGGGTTATTTTTCTCCATTATATTAGGATGAGTTGTCTGATTCTAGTAGGTATGGGTTAGTGTCAGGGATTCAGTATTTCAAAAGGAAAATTGGAAAATGAATTCAATGTGTAAGCAAATATGTGCTTCACAAATATCTGTTAAGGTCTGATATCCTCTCACTCTCATCCAGAAAAATGCCTTGACATTACCTTCACCCCAGGTAAAACATAATTAGAGGAGAAGAGTTAGAAAATCAGTGAATACATATCTGGAATGGAAAATGCTCAAGAGTTCATAACCATGGAGGTGGTAGAGGAGTTTCCAAAAGTAAGGGACAGGGTAAACACAACACAAACAGGGAGCTCTGAGAGCCTAAAAACTTTTTGAGAAACTGCCTCTGAGTTTGGGCACTTGAAATATATGTTGTTGTCAGGAGATTTGGCTTCTTTAGTAGTGAGACCATCAAAGCTGGTTCTGCATCTATGTGACCTGAAGGACATGGTTTCTTATTTTCCAATGAAGATGAGGCAGCAATGCTGAATCCTCTCTTTGTAGGTAAACTGTGACCACTGAGGACTAAGTGTCTCTCCATGTTGACTGCGAAGCCATTTGGTCCTCCTACACTTTTTGTGGTGTTTTTCCTGCTGCACTGGGAGTTTGGTATTTGCTTCACGAAATACCAGGAGCTCAACTGGGACATATTGCTGGAGGGAGTTCTGTCACGTGTGTTGGGTCAGGGTCTGCAGGAGAATGCACCAACCAGGCTTCTATCCCTCCTAGCTTGCCCCATTGCCCCCTCGTCCATATCAACCTGATTCAGAACATTGACCTGAAACCTCACCATATAACAAGATACCTTTACATATAAGGGACTGCTGGCTGCACCATGTCAGTCACAAGCCATTTGGAATCCAATGGTAGATCCTCATGGCCCTACCACTGATGTTTCATCACACACCTGCCCACCACTGCTCTAGGCCCACTACTCAGCAGGCTCCAACTTACTGGCATCTCTGTTCTACACCATTTTCATGAAACCCAGTCAATCAAGGCATTGTCTGGTATACTCATGATCAGCAACAGGACATCCAAATGTTCTCCAGTGCCACCTGGTTGTGGGAACTTCCAAAAATTCATGGTATTTATCAAGCCATTTTTCAAGGATGAAGTTGGAGAAACTCTGGGTTTCAATTCATTCAGGAACCACTAAATGTTGAGGAAGCTAATTTAAATGAAAACTCTGGAGAACTCTCACAGGCAAGGCTTCCCAAAGAGTGGGGAAAAGGTCACATGAAGCCAGGCACATTGAGGTGTAAAATGTGAGGTCCATGTGTGTTTTGACTCTCAACTATGGCTGCAAGTTTTTCACAATTATATCATGTGATATGCTGGCTGAGATTCCCAGTGCTCTGTGGAAAGCCAGATCTCAGTTTCCAAGGGCAACTCTCATGCATGGCCTCCTAAAATCCCAAAACAATTCATGGCAATACTTCTCTGAGGTGAGTTCCAGAACTAAGTCTCTATGGGGAATCACACCAGAGTTCAAGCCCAGGTGGACCCAGACATTTCTTCCAACCGCCACACAAATGACCACAATTAAAACCAAAACACTCCCACATGGCCCTCATCTTCTTCCATATATTCACTCATCATGACCTCTGGCTGGAGGTTTCCATGAGGGGTGCAGCCATTGGAGGTGTCCAAAATAATCTCACTTGCCCCTCATTTGCCTAAAGTCAGGGTGGCCTGGACACTCTTAATATGAACCAGGAGTGGTCAAATAAGCCTGCCGTTCATGCTGCTCTGTTTCTCCAATTTGAGGCCTACTGACTTTCAGGTATGGAATATTTATGTGAAATAGAGTCATGAGAAAAGCCAAGCACCTCGGCAGAGATTTCAAGAACTCATTTGACCCAAAGGATCAGTATTCTCACTTGATGGATGTCAGGAACCTAACAGAAGAAGGCGAGAGACTTCATCCACAATGACTGATCTTTTGGCCATTTTGGTTTTGGATGCGCACATGCGATCATTCTTTGGATCCATCATGTGCTGAGAATAAAAATCACAGCCACATACAAGGCCAAGAGGCTAATTCAGACACATCCCTTTCCAAAGCAATTAAGCAAAGAGCCACAGGTGATGGATATTCATTTCAAATTTAAAACTGTTTTCTTCAGGCTTCACAAAGGGGTGGCCTGAGGCAAAGACCTTCCTGACATTCAGGGCAACAGAACATAAGGTAAGCAAAAGGCCCAAAGCAGGGTTTCTCCACTGAGACTTTCCTGGTCACACTGATATTTGAGTTTTCTGAGATGATCTCCATTCTCTTCAGCTATCCAGTATATGGCCATGTCACAGAGCTTGGAGGTGGTACATATCTTGCACACAAATCCCTGAGCCTATTCTGGAGACTGGCCAGAATTCAGGAAGAAAACAGGAACTTAGGATGATAGCAGGTGTTGCCCATCGATAAGACAAGGTGCAGTCCATTCATAAATTGAGCAGGATGAATTATGGTAAGATTTATACTAGACAGGACACATCCATTAATGCATTCTCTTTTCTAATGTCTACAACAATGGACATAGTCGGATACACAAACATAGAAACACTCACCTTGTCAAATGACTTACTCGAAACAGTCCACTTCAATCCAAACAAACCGCCATTCCTACCTTTTGTTAGAACATGAGGCAAAACCACAAACCCACACCCACTCCCATAATGGCACCTCCTTCCCCCATGTAGATCTGTGACTATCTGGAGTGTCCTCTAACTGCTCGGCCATACTATATTCCTTCGAAATAGTCTGTCCTCTCTCAGGTCTGGTTTCCTTGGCTAACTCTGTGAAGTTGTCAGGAAATAGTGGTGAGCCACTACTGGCTTTCTCAGAAAAGGTACCTCTTCAGTGCTCTCCTGGCATTTGGCCATGCTCACATTAGTAGGTACCAAGAAATACTGACTCTGTCCTTGGTAAATCCAAACAAGTGAGACCACTGTGACTGGGAATGGGATAGCGTCTGGGTGCCTGGCCACTAGGATACAAAGATCATAGAGTTCCATCACCAAGGAAATGAGGTATGTCACTTTCTTTGGAATTGAATGAATGAGGTCACTGCCTTGGCAACCAGTTTGTCCTAACACTTGCTTCCAAGGGTCCCATGAGATGGAGGCTGCTCCTACTTCCTGGAACACTTGCACAAGTTAGAATGGTATATCAACCATAGGCACCTGGGAACAGCTCTCCACACAGGTCTGGTTTAGTCCATCTTCTCTAACATAAGTAGAGAGAGGCTGATTCAGACACATCCCTTTATCCTGACCAGGTTGTTTGCCATGGAATAGGACTTTTGCTCTCTCAGGTCTTTCATACCTCCCTACAACTTCTCCAGGTATCATTTCTGCATGGACCTTTGAGGTTTTCAGCAGGTGGAAGGTCCCCTAATTCCCTGTATTTTAAGAACAACTCTGTCGCTGCTCTTCTGTAAAATGAGATTGAGGGAACAGTGTATGTTTAGGGTTAATAACAGGTTCAATTTGGGTTTGGAATCATTCTGTGCGATGAATAATGGTATTGGGAACTTGCGATAATTAAAAGAACATAGAGGTGAAATATAAGTATGGAAACAGAAATCTAGGTATGATTTGAAGCACAGGACCTTGTACCTTGGTAGATTTAATGTAGAAGAGAACATCCAGTTAAAAATGGATAGTCGGTAGGATTAGGAAGATAGTCGGTAGGTTTAGGAAGAAGAGTGAGTATAGTATTTGGACCAAAAGTTCTTTAGCAATAGGGTTTCGGTTAGAGAATGAATGAAAATGTCAGCACATATGAAGAGTCAGTCACAATGATGAACTGGGGAAAATAAGTAGGAAAGCAGTTATCAATAGAGACATTATGAAATCAGGCAAAGTATAAAGTGAGTTATAGGATTAGACATTTTCAACAGGGTTTAATTTGAATATATAATCATTGGAAGAAACAAATATGTTGTCACCAATAGGATTGACATTTGAGAGCATTAGGCAACCTTCACATGGATGTTTTTAGTTAAACATTTTCACTTTTCTTTTAGGCTTCGGTACAATCATAAGTGTGACCTTTACATTTTTTGTTCAGAATTTTACTGTGATAAAATATATATGTGGATCAGGTGACATGAGTATTTCTTCCACCATTTCTGGGAGCAATATTTTGAAGACATATACATTAGTGTTAGGGGTACACAGAGGTGTACCCTGTGTCTATGAATATAGAGATAATGCATGAATAGACCATCCTGTGAATAAATAATGTAACTGGTTCCACTTCAAATAATGAATTGAATTGATATCTAAAAATATATAAGAAATCTTATATTGATATATATATATATATATATATATATATATATATACACACACACACACACACACACGCACACGCACAGACATTAAAAAGTAGCAATATAAGAGATCCAACATGGTGGCGGACATGGAGAAATCAAGTATCTGACCTCATTAGCTGCGCAGGCATAGGGAGTCGTAAACTGTCTAAATGCTGTTTGTTCAGAATCACTAGGCAATGCTGACCTGACGTGGATCTGGTGCGAACAGTCTGGGCCCCTGAGAAAACACACAGAGCCCGGATCGGCTGCATAGAAGGTCAGATTTGCCTGCTTCTTGTGACTCAGAACTAACGTTCCCTCTGAAATAACTGGTCGGCCCTTCTGAATTTACAGAGGTAAAAGGCCACTGGATTGAAATGGGGCTTTGGAGACACAGTCAGGACCCATCCATTGCATTGGTCACCTGGCAAAAGGAACGAATGGTCACCATTTGCATGGGATACCACCGTGGAAGAGAACTGATGTCATGGGCAGAGGAGATAACTTCATTGAAACCAGTACGACAGGTGTGTAATTCCCTATGCATCTCTCTCCACACAGCGGGGAAACATTAAGGGCCCCTCCCAGCTCTCCCTTAAGGGGCCCTCCCAGGTCTCCCGTGAGAAAGATGGCCAGACCGAGGGAATCATGTGTGCTGTGGGACTTGTGGCGTGGAATTCCTGGCTACCGCTCCTACCAGTGCTGACAACTGAGGTCTCTTACACCAGCTAATGTGGGCATGGATACCAGAGAGCAAGCAAATTCGCTGGGGGTTCCCAGCCCCAAGCTCTATAAACTTAGGGTCTGAGGGAGGCAAACAGGGAGAGAGTGCCAAGCGTTGATGAAAACAGGGCTACCAGGAGCAGAGACCTGACGTGTAGCAAGTATTGTGGTGAGCGTCACAGTTGAGCGGAGCCTGGCTTGAGGAAACACTAGAGAAGGTCCTAGGCACTCAGGATTAGAGACCCGCCCAGTCTGGGAGGAAGAGCTGCTGCACAGTGATTGGTTCCCACCTATTGAGAGGAGAAGCTTGGCCCAGTGAGCACAGCTCCACCTACTGGAAGAGAAGTTAATTGAACTCTATGACTGCATGTATTATTATTATTATTATTATTTTATTTTTATTTTTTTCCTTTCATTTAAATTTTTTGTGTTGTTCTTTAACTTATTTTAATGTTTTTATTTTTTTAATTTTACTATTATTATTATTTTAAATTTTAATTTTCATTTTTTAATTATCATTATTATTTTAAAAAAATTATTTCTTTCTTTATTTTCTATTTTTTTCTTTTGTCTTTTCATTTCTTTTCAATTTTCTTATTCCCCCATCCTTGAATTCTACCTGCCTATTCTCATTCTCTTTAGTGACTTCTTCCCATCCCTTCTAATATCTTTCCTCCCAAGCTTCAAATAAATTTATAAGAATAAGAAGTAACTCAGCACTCAAACAGAACAAGAAGTAACATGAGCAGCATCAAAAAGCAAGAAAGAAAAGGAGTACAAACAATGAAGGATAACCTAAATATTCAGGAGGACCTAGAATTATCAGAAAAATGGTCATATAAAGAACTCAAGGAATACCTTATACAGATGAAATGGAACCTTAAAGAGGATACGAGAGAGCAAATAAATACAGTGAAAGAACACATTGAAAATGAATTACATAAACAGATAAAAGAAGAAGTTAATCTTCTTTATCAGGAGATAGAGATTATAAATATTCAAAGAATATTTCTAGAAATGAAGGAAACGATAAACCAAATTAAAAACTCAATTGAGAGTATCACTAACCGTGTGGAGCAAGTAGAAGACAGAATGTCACATAATGAAGACAAAATATATCATCTTAAAAAGAGTCTAGCCAACACAGAAAGGCTGGTAAAAAATCACGAGAAAAACATCCAAGAGATATGGTATAACATAAAAAAACCAAACTTATGAGTCATCTGGTTAGAGGAAGGTACAGAGATTCAAACTATGGGAATGAAAATTTTCCAGAAATAAAAAAGGAAATGGATATACAAATTGAAGATGCTTACAGGACACAGAGCACACAAAATCACAGTAGACCAACGCCAAGACACATTGTTATGAAGCTATCCAATATACAGAACAAAGAGAAAACTTTAAAAGCTTCAAGAGAAAGGAGGAAGATTACATTCAGGGGTAAACCAATAAGGTTAGCAACCTATTTTTCATCACAGACACTGAAAGTGAGAGGATCCTGGAACAACGTATTTCAAACATTGAAAGACAATGGATGCCAAACAAGAATTCTGTATCCAGCAAAATTCAGCTTCAGGTACGACAACGAAATAAAAATCTTTCATGATAAACAAAGGTAAAAGAATTTGCAGCCAGAAAACCACCATTGCAAAGTGTCTTGAGCAAAACACTACACGAGAAAGAAATGAAAAACAACAACCAAAACCATCAGTGGGAAGTGCCTCAGTAATGACAGAGGGCGGGGGAAAAGCTAATCATGGAGAAACAAAGTAAATTTTAAAAAGCGATAAATATTCAAACATGGCTGGCAGTAGAAACCATATATCAATAGTTACACTAAACATTAATGGCTTAAACTCTCCAATAAAGCAACATAGGCTTGTAACTTGGATTCAAAAAACAAATCCAACAATATGTTGCCTCCAGGAGACATATCTGAATGGAAAAGACATACACAGGCTGAAGGTGAAAGGTTGGGAAAAAATATACCATGCACACGGTCCTCATAAGCAAGGAGTGGTGGCCATCCTCAAATCGAATTAAATCGACTTCAAGACTAATTTAATCAAAAGGGATAATGAAGGAAATTATATACTGTTAAAAGGAACCATTCACCAACAAGACATAAAAATTATCAATATTTACGCACCATTAAATGGTGCTGTGACGTTCATAAAACAAATTCTCCTCAAGTTCAAGAATCAAATAGCCCACAACACAATAATTATGGGTGACTTCAACACACCTCTCTCACCATTGGACAGATCCTCCAAATAAAAGTTGAATAAAGAAACTATAGAACTCAATATCACAATCAATAACATTGACTTAACTGACATATATAGAATATATCAACCATCATCAAGTGGATATAATATTTTTTAGCAGCACATGGATCCTTCTAAAAAATAGACCATATAATATGCCATAGAGCAACCTTCAGTAAATATAAAGGGTGGACTTAATACCATGAATTTTATTGGATTGTAATGGAATGAATCTGGAAACCAATGAAAAAGAAGGAAGGAAAAATCCTACATCACATTGAAAATGAACAACATGTTACTGAATGATTAATGTGTTACAGAAGACATAAATGAGAAAATCAAAAAATTCTTCAAGATAAATGAAAATACAGAAACAACATATCGGAGTCTATGGGACACAATGAAAGGTGTTTTAAGAGGGAAATTCACCACCTTGACGTCATTCCTCAAAAATAGGAAAGAACAACAAATAAATGAGCTCACACTTCATCTCAAAGCCCTAGAAAAGGAAGAGCAAAACAACAGCAAATGTAGCAGAAGGCAAGAAATAACTAAAATCAGAGCGGAAAACAACAGAATTGAAACAAAAGAAACTATTGAAAAAATTACAAAACTAAAGCTTGGTTCTGCAAAAAATAAATAAGAAGGATAGACCCTTAGCATCCCTTTATGTTCAAAACATTTGAAAAACTAGAGATAACAGGAATTTACCTCGACATTGTAAAAGCTATCTATGTTAAGCCTCAGGCTAGCATTATTCTGAATGAAGAAAAATTGAAGCATTCCCTCTAAAATCTGGAACAAGACAGAGATGTCCTCTACCACCACTTCTATTCAATATAGTTCTCGAAACACTGGCCAGAGCAATTAGACAGATGAAAGAAATAAAAGGCATGAAAATAGGAAAAGAATAACTTAAATTATCACTACTTGCAGCTGATATGATTCAATATATAGAAGACCCAAAAGGGTCTACAAAAAAAACTACTAGAAGTAAGAAAGGATTTCAGCAATGTGGCAGGATATAAAATCAACATTCATAAGTCAAAGGCATTTCTGTATATCAGTGACAAAACTTCTGAAACGGAAATGAGAAAAAAAAAACACTCCATTCACAATATCCTCAAAAAATAAAACTAAAATCCTTGGGAATCAACCTAACAAAAGAGGTGAAAGATTTATACAATGCAAACTACAGAACCCTAAAAAGAGAAGTAGAATAAGATCTTAGAAGATGGAAAAATATACACTGTTCATGGATAGGGAGAACTAATATCATCAAAATGGTGATATTCCTAAAAGTTCTCTATAGGTTTAATGTAATGCCAATCAAAATCCTAACGGCATTTCTTGTAGAAATAGAGAAAGCAATCATGAAATTCATATGGAATAATAAAAGATCCAGAATAGCAAAAGCAATTCTAACCAGGATGTGTGAATCAGGCGGTATAGCGATACCAGATTTCAGACTAAATTTCAGAGCAATAGTAACAATGACAGCATGGTACTGGTACCAAAACAGGCGGGTGGACCAATGGTACAGAATGGAGGACACAGAGATTAATCCACAATGCTACAACAATCTTCTATTTGATAAAGGAGCTAAAAGCATGCAATGGAGGAAGGATAGCATCTTCAACAAATGGTGCTGGAAAAACTGGAAATCCATATGTAACAAAATGAAACTGAATCCCTTTCTCTTGCATGCACAAAAGTTCACTCAAAATGGATCAAGGGCCTTGATATCAAAACAGAGACATGGCGTCTGATAGAAGAAAAAGTTGGCTACGATCTACATACTGTGGGGTCGGGCTTCAAATTCCTCAATAGGACATCCATAGCACAAGAGTTAATAACAAGAGTTAATAACTAGAATCAACACATGGGACTTACTCAAAGCAAAAAGTTTTTTCTCAGCAAAAGAAACAATAAGAGAGGTAAATAGGGAGCTTAAATTCTGGGAACAAATCTTTACTCCTCACACTTCAGATAGAGCCCTAATATCCAGAGTATACAAAGAACTCAAAAAATTAAACAATAAGATAACAAATAACCCAATCAACAAATGGGCCGAGGACCTCAACAGACATCTCAGAGGAGGACATATAATCAACAAGTACATGAAAAAATGCTCACCATCTCCAGTAGTCAGAGAAAGGTGAATCAAAACCACCCTAAGATACCATCTCACTCCAGTAAGATTGGCAGCCATTATGAAGTCAAACAACAAGTGTTGGTGAGAATGTGGGGAAACAGGTACACTTGTACATTGCTGGTGAGACTGCAAATTGGTGCATCCAATTTGGAAAGCAGTATGGAGATTTCTTGGAAAGCTGGGAATGAAACCACCATTTGACCCAGCTATTCCCCTTCTCGGTCAATTCCCTAAAGACCTAAAAAGAGCATGCTGCAGGGACACTGCTACATCGATGTACATAGCAGCACAATTCACAATAGCAAGACTGTGGAACCAACCTATATGCCCTTCAATAGATGAATGGATTAAAAAATGTGGCATTTATACAGAATGTAGTATTACTCTGCATTAAAAAATAACAAAATCATAGAATTTGCAGGGAAATGGATGGCACTAGAGCAGATTATGCTAAGTGAAGCTACCCAATCCCTTCAAAACAAATGCCAAATGTCTTCTTTGATATAAGGAGATTAACTAAGAACAGAATAGGTATGAAGAGGATGAGAAGAAGATTAACATTAAAACAGGGATGAGAGGTGGGAGGGAAAGGGAGAGAGAAGGGATATTGCATGGAAATGGAAGGAGACCCTCAGGGTTATACAAAATTACATACAAGAAGAAAGGGAAAAATAATACAAGGGGGAGAAATTTGTTACTGTAGAGGGGGTAGAGAGAGAAGAGGGGAGGAGAGGGGAGGGGAGGGGGGATAGTAGAGGATAGGTAAGGCAGCAGAATACAACAGACACTAGTATGGCAATATGTGAATCAATGCATGTGTAACTGATGTGATTCTGCAATCTGTAAACGGAGTAAAAATGGGAGTTCATAACCCACTTGAATCAAAGTGACAAATATGATGTATCAAGAACTATGTAATGTTTTGAACAAGCATAAATAAAAATTAAAAAAAAAGAAAACTAACTTCGGTGAGTGATGCACGCGAATCCTAATATTTTTACAGTAACTGACCCAGTTTAACATCAATGCAAGTAGATTCCAATGGTACATGATGTGTACTTTGACGTTCATTTTTATTCAACACTGGTACATACTATTTCCTCAGTTTATGCACATCACAGGATATATATTTCATCGACAATTTAGCAAATTTATAGGCATTTGTTTCACTTTCAATCACTTCCTGCTTCAGAACACATGGATTCCTCCATATTTCTTGACTGGTAATTTCATGAGACTTCTTTCCAAACACATTATTTTCGACTTCCATAATCACTTTTTAAGCAAAACTCACACACACTTCATGATAAACAATAACCCTAAGATGACAATTAGATATATAACTGGTTGGAATTATTGATTGTATGTCAATATATGATTTCTTATATATTTTCAGATAACAATTCAATCCATTATTTAAAGTGGAATCAGTTATATTATTTATTTACAGTATGTTCTATTCATGCATTATCTCTATATTCATAGACACAGGGTACACCACTTTGTACCCCCAATACTAATTTATATGTCTTAAAATATTGCTCACAGAAATGGTGGAAAAAATACTCATGTCACATGATCTACATATATATTTTATCACAATAATTTTCTGGGCACAAAATGCAAAGGTCACACTTATGATTGCACCAAATCCTAAATGGAAGTTGAATATGGATTACTAAAAACATCCATTTCCAGTTTGCATAATGCTTTCAAATGTCATTTCTATTGGTGACTACATATTTGTTTCTTCCTAAAATTATGTATTCAATCTCGATCCTGTTGAAAATGTGTAAACCTATCATTCACTTTACAATTGCCTGATTTTGTAATGTCTCTATTGATATCTTCTTTCCTATATTTTCCGCAGTTCATCATTGTGACTGACTCTTCGCATGTGCTGACATTTACATTCACTGTGTAAATGAAACCGTATTGCTAAAGAACATTTGATCCAAATTTTATACTCACTCTTCTTCCTAAACCTACCGACTCTCTTCCTAATCCTACCGACTATCCAAATTTGAGTGGATGTTCTCTTCTACAATCAATCTTCCAAGGTACAAGGTCCTATGCCATTGATTATCAATTTATCTGAGACAAACGTGCAGAACATAATTAAAAGCTAAGTATCCCAATAAAGGGCCTCATTTCCTTCTGGGCTACAAATCTTACCTAGATTTCTGTTTTTATACTTATATTTCACCTCTATAGTTTTATAAATATCGCAGGTCCCCAATACCATTATTCATCAATCAGAATGATTCCGAACCCAAATTGAACATGTTATTAACCCTAACCATACACTGTTCCCTCAATCTAACTTTACAAAAGAGAAGGGACAGGGTTCGTCTTGCAATACAGCAATGTAGGGGATCTGCCACCTACTGAGAACCTCAAAGGTCCATGCATATTTGATCCCTGGAGAAGATGTAGGCAGCTATGAAAGACCTGAAAGACCAAAACAACCTGGCAAACAACCTGGTCAGGATGAAGGGTTGTGTCTGAGTAAGCCTCTCTCTTCTTAATGTAGAGAAGATGGACCAAATGAGGCCTATGAGGAGAGCTGTTCCTCAAACTGGTGCGGCCAATTTGAAAAGCAGTATGGAGATTCCTGGGAAAGCTTGGAATGGAACCACAATTTGACCCAGCTATTGCCCTTCTTGGACTATTTCCTGAAGACCTTAAAATAGTGTAACTCTGGGATACTGCCACATCGATGTTCTTAGCAGTACAATTCACAATTGCTGCACTGTGGACCCAACCTAGATGCCCTTCAATAGATGAATGGATAACAAATGTGGCATTTATACACCATGGAGTATTATGCAGCACTAAAATATGACAAAATCATGGAATTTTCAGGGAAATGGATGGTAATAGAGCAGATTATGCTTAGTGAAACTAGCCAATCCCTAAAAAACAAATACCAAATGTCTTCTTGGATATAATGAGAGCAACTAAGAACAGAGCAGGGAGGAAGAGCAGGAAGAAAAGATTTACATTAACAGAGACATGAGGTGGGAGGGAAAGGGAGAGAAAAGGGAAATTGCATGGTAATGAAGGGAGACCCTCATTGTTATACAAAATTACACATAACAGGTTGTGAAGGGAATGGGAAAATAAACAAGGAGAGAAATTAATTACAGTAGATGGGGTAGAGAGAGAAGATGGGAGGGGGAAAGAGGGGGGATCATAGAGTATAGGAAAGGTAGCAGAATACAACATTAACTAATAGGGCATTATGTAAAAATGTGGATATGTAACCAATGTGATTCTGCAATCTTTATTTGGGGTAAAAATGGTAGTTCATAACCCACTTGAATCTAATGTATGAAATATGATATGTCAAGAGCTTTGTAACGTTTTGAACAACCAAAAAAAGAAAAAAAGTAGCAATATATATGCCAATCGAAATTCATCATGAAATATATATAATCCACAGATGCAAAAATATTCATTTTACTGAACATGGATTTATGTATAATGTTATTGAACTAGGAAGCTCACCCATAGGTTGAATTTTCAGTTTGAACAGCGTTTAGGAGTAGTGATCTCTTCTCACAATTTGTATCTGCCAATTCAGCCACCTCACAAGTATGTACGTGTGATACCAGGTAGGATTCTCTATGTGCATATAAAAATACATGTGCTACAGAGAAAGGGAGACAGGATTCCCATTTTTGTTAACTTTAAAAACACATGTAGAATTATTTCAACAAAAAATTGACTAGATTTATAGCTCCTATACTATATAATGCAAAAGGCAATTCCAACTACACACCATGCCTCCTCTGAACGGCTTGTATTTCTATTCTGCTTGGGTTATGTTTCACCATCATATTAGGATTATTAGTCAGAGTCTAGTAGGGTATGGGTTAGTGCCAGGAATTCAGTATTTCAAATGGAAAATTGGAAAATGAATCCAATGTGTATGCAAATATGTGATATACAATAATCTTCCCACTCTCATCCAGAACAATGCTTTGACATTACCTTTGCCCCAAGTAAGACACAATTAGAGGAGAAGAGTTAGACATTCTGTGAATACTTATCTGGAATGGAAAATGCTCAGGAGTTCACAACCTTGGAGGTGGTAGAGGAGTTTCCAAAAGGAAGGGACAGGGGTGATCACTCAACCTGATCTTTCATTAATATTGGGAGCCATCTTGCCACAAAGCCATGGAAAGATAATTTTTGCTTTACTATAAATTACTGCAAATTCTGAACCTGCTTGGAATGCCTGCCCATGCCTTGAACTCACCCATGCCTGTCTTACTGACCAGATCACAGCCCTCTCTGAAACCTTACTGAAACCTCATAAATATTGGCCTTCCCTGGCCAGACAACGACCCTCTCTGAGGCTCTAATGGTCCTCATAATTTCTGATGCTGGGGCCAGCAAATAAAAAATGTAAACTACAATTA
This sequence comes from Callospermophilus lateralis, assembly GCF_048772815.1. Taxonomy (NCBI): domain Eukaryota; kingdom Metazoa; phylum Chordata; class Mammalia; order Rodentia; family Sciuridae; genus Callospermophilus; species Callospermophilus lateralis. Next base: position 378,662 of record NW_027516216.1, read on the forward strand.
GTGTGATGCTTGTCAAAGTTCTGTTTTCTGATACTCCCTTTTTGTGTAACTTTTTGGGCTATAAAGCTGGGGTGTAGGAAAGGTGGGGATGCTGTCTTTTTCCAGCCGTTTTGAGAAGGAGAGTCAGCCTAGCCGGTTGAACTAATAAGCTTGCCTTAATTTGATTTTAATTGGAGTCAGTGGTATTTTCTTGCATCCTGGTCTAACATTTTGGAGTTCCCCAGCGAGATGACGTTACCAGATCATAAGACCAGACTGCTGGAAATTCTGACGCTGGCCTTTCCTCCAGGGCTCAGGGCTGGAGAGCCAAGTTCCAAAGCCTTGGAGTGAGCATTTGGTCCAGGGAGCACTGCAGTGAACCATCGCACTAAAACTATTAGCAAGCACCTGTTGGAGGAGGCCTCCATAGGTAGGTGGTGCCTTTATAACATCTGATATCCGGTTAAGGGAGATATCTTCTGATGACAGAGAGGTGGCCTGGGGAGGCTCACATGTACTCCTGTCCAGGACAGTAACAAGAATTGTTCTGTCCTCTGTTCTGTTCTGTATGGAATTTCTCTGAAAGGGTAGAAAGGTGCAGCCGGGCACGCAGGAGCTCCTACCCTGGAGCTTCAGCAAGACATTTCATTGCTCCTCTGTTTTTTCTGTATCTTCACCAGGTTTCTGTTTCTTTGTGTTTTGTTCTGTGTTCTATATGTTTTCTTGTTTGTTTGTTTTTGTGCATTTTGTTGTGTGATTTCTGTGGTAAAAACTTAAAGATATTGGACGTAAAAATGGGTAATAAAGCAAGTAAGCCTTACACCCTTTGGACTGTGTTCTAAAAAACTGTGTTGAAGTTTACCCCCCTTTGTTAAGCAGGATGAGAGAAGCCCCTAGCTGGCAGCCTGGAACTCACCCACTGCAGAGGGCAATGCCTGCTGGCCACCAAAGAACAGAGTATCTCCCAGGTTAACAATGGAAACTCCTTTAAAACCCCTTGTTGCTCCAGTTCAAGAGAGTCACAACCTTTGGGCAGAGTCCCCTGTGTCTCTGCTTTGTTAGCAAAGCAGTAAACCTCCCTTTTTATTTTTCTCAAACCCTGTCCTCATTATTAAATAGGTATTAATTCGCTTCAAGGTCAGAAACCGAAATTTAAGTTACAAATTTTGATAACCCCCCGACCCTGGAACTTTTTGAGAGCTGACTACTGAAATGTTAGGAGATGGAGCGAGATTGGGGTGGAACCAAACCAGAGGAGTTAATCCTATAAGTAAAAGGAGGGACTGAGGGACTCCCAGGATCTACCAAAGCCCTGTTGCTTCAGGGAATTCCTTCCTTCGTTCCCTGCACTGTAAGGATTATGCCACCTCTGTCTTCTTAAAAAAAAAGAAAAAGAAAAAGGAGACACTAAATGCAGTAAAGTCACCATGGAAACCCTTGATATTACATTTCAGGTTGCCGTCTGTGAAAACATCTGATCCCCTTGTGAGGACATGTATCCTGCCACTGGTGTAGGAGATTTTTCTCTTATCTGCTCTGTTTTTAAGGCTTCTGTCTGTCAGCCATAATCTGGAGCTCCTTTCTGTCTGTGTTGTGTCTTTGTTTCTGGCCCTTTAAGACATGTGCAATAATGTGCTGATATTATAAATTGTTTCTTGGGAATGATATTAGTTCAATGTGTGTCTAAATGATGGTGTTTTATTGTAACAATCTGGTATCTGGATGGGTTTTTGTAGCATTGCTCAATCTTGCAGTTAAAAGTCGGGTTTAGGTAATTGTTTAGTTTATGATTTCAGATAATTCATGCCAGATAACTTAAATGCTTAGGATGGAAAACTAAAGCACTCTACTTCCAAGTTGGCAAGTAACTTCCCAAACATTCAGTTTTATTTTTCACCAATTTTGAATTGGGTAGACTGAGAAAATATCACAGTGTGTACCAGTGCATTAATTTGGACAAGGATAGTAAATCATATTATGGTATCTGTTGACAAAACAAGATGTAAAGATATAAAATTTTGTGAATTTCATCTTAAAATTGTATCATAATTTTCAACATCCGAACCTCAAAATTATGGTTAAAATGCCTTAGGCCTGAGGTGTCTGCTCAGAATAGCAGTTTTACCCTGCTCCTTTCAGACCTCAGCAAGGACTTTTGTTGAAATGCAAATGAAAGAAGCCTGCAAGCTCAGTAGGAGACTGATCTGAGGCCTAAGGCAGGAAAAAAGGTAAATTGTATGCTATTTACTAATTACTGGCCAGTCATTTTTTCTAGGACTCTTATTTTTTTCCTTAGATTCTGTATTCTTTTTTTGAGCTCATGATTTTGATCCTACAGACCGAGGTTAATGTTTTTCTGATCAGCTCTATCTTTGACCAACAGTGGAGTTTTTGAAACATTGCAATGGAGATTTCAACTGCAAAAAGCTACAAGGCCTTTACTATTATTATGTGTGCACACTTTTGTTAGTGTTGTATGTCTATATATACATATATCCCTATATCATATATATGTTATATAAATTAACACATATAAGGAGCACTCATAAAAAAAGCACTCATATAAACAAATTTTAAAACGTGGATCCAAAGATCTTAAATTCTCATGATTTAATTGGTGCAATTTAAATTGGATAAACAGATAAAAATAAATGTCTTTAAATTTAACCTTACAAGTTTTTCTAGGTGTTCAAAAATCTAATAAAATATTAATGCCGACAAAAGGCCTAATATGCCTTGGTTCTAGAACTTTTTCTTCAACAAAAAATGGTACACTGTTCAATACATTTGTCTAATATTTTGATAAATAAGTAAAGTAAATTTAATATGGGATTACTCATTCATGAGTACTTTTGTTAGATATCTGATTGATTTACTAAGGTCTGTATAAGTTTGTCCTAAAGTCTGTATAAGATTGTAAAAATCAGTCATGTGTTAAAGAGACAAAAATTTCTCAAAACATAATTTTACCCATAACATTGTGGTTATTAAGTTTTATTTTTCTAGAGCAAGCAACCATAAAAATTAAACAACTGATTAAATAAGAACTGTTATTTTAGAGCACTGTACTGCCATTTCTTTAAAAGCTAAACTTGGTTAATGTAGAAACATCAATGCAATTGTGATGCTATTAATGTGCTCATATCTTCCAGGTATACAAGTCTGTAAGGTAGAAACTTTAAAAGAGCATTATATCAAGGTGGTGTTCTGAAGTTGTATGGTAAAATATATATATACATATATATATAGGATTTATTTACCTGTTGTCAATAAGATATGTAAACTTTTATGTTACTTTTTATATTGGGGAACAATTTAAATGTATTTTAAGTTAATGAGAGCCTAATCTATGTAAAGGTTAAAAACTTTCAGCCTTTTTTTAATTCATGTTTTAAAAGCTATATCATACGGTGTTAGCTAATGTTCATGTGACCTCAAATAATTTATGTAAACTTTGTAAAATGATATTTAAAAAACAAAGATTAGCTTTAGAATTAAAACACTTAAGATTAATAAAGAGCCCTGCCTTACCTGAGATAAGGCTCTGTGTCCCATCTTATTATGTGAGAATGACTGCGAAAGCAGTAGGTCAGATGTTATTTCATTTAAAGTTATTTTCAAAAGTTTTTTTTTTTTTTTCCTGTCAACATTACTAGCATCTCAAACAGAGGATATAATGTATAACTCAGCCAAAAATTTTAGGGTAGCTATTACACGAACTAAGTTTGTTTACTGTTGTTAATTTTATTTTGTAATTTCCTTATGGGTGATATAAAGATTCCCTGTTAGTGTTTTACAGCAGTGTTGCTTTAAGAACACAACATTGGTTAATTTAAGATAATTAGCCATCACCTACAAGACAGACAGAATAATACAGATCCCAAAATAATAAAAAGATAAATAATTTTAAATTATAGACATTAAAGCCCAGTATTCTTTATATAAGTCTGTTAAAATTTATTTGATGGATGTTTAAGATTAGGATTTAAAATTAAAGTTATTTGAAAAGGGACAAGAAAACCAATATTTGGCTCTTGCCCTCTGAGTCAGTCTGTATCCAGGGAACAGCGGACTTCTCTAAATAGCTTTGCAACTCTGAACCGCATAACCTCCTGATCAGGGAGATTAATGAGACCACTGGAGAACAGAAAGCCAATCAGTGCATTTGCTAAGAAGAGGAGAGTCATCAGAGAAGGGAAACATCCCTGATGCTTCCGAGGGAAGCCACATGGTCAAGCAAGACCTGGACCCACCTAGCGCAAATGGCACTAGCAGAACTGAGAAGCTGCTCTCAAGTTTCCCCAGGAATGACTCCCATAAAATCTCAGCTGACTGTTCAGAATAGATAGAAACAAAAGTCAGTTTGACTGCTTCATCTTAAACACTTAGAAAAGACAGTTAAAAACAAATTACAGCCATTTCTGGGCATTTTATATAATAATAGTAATAATAATATTTTAAGGTATACACTTTATGTTAGCCTCCCAAAATAAGTAAGACTGGAGGCTACAAAGAAGGATTCTCAGACAGGAATGCCTGATAACTATAAAAAGAGGCTATCAAGATTATCTGCCAGTGGCAGAAGTTTTTAGTTGAAGGCCTACAGATATTCTTAACCTAAACACATAGGCTTGGTATTTGTTAGTATGATTATCCAGCAATGAGTAAGAGAATTAAAGGTTTCTCTATTAGACACAGAGGTCATACTAGTAAAAATATTTTGCAAGATCAGATGACATTAAATTATTAAACTGAATCTTATGGGGAGGGACAAATGTAACACTAAAAGTTAAATATTAAGTTGACAGTCCTGATAACTGGGATATTAAAGACTGGTGAGGGAACTTCTATACAGTGACATGTTCCAGCTGCTGCAACATTTTATTAAGTACTCATGTTTTTTTGTTTCTCTCATAGAAGAACCCATTCCCAGATGACTTTACTACCTGTTCTTCCCATCCAGACTTCAAACCTAACTGACTTCTAAAAGGCGACTAATGTCCCTCAGGCGGTGCCCCCTCACGTCACCCTCTCTCAGCTCAGAAGAAGTCTAAATGAGTGACGCCTCTCTTCTTACAACAATGGAGACAAAAATAAATAGAATATCAATATAAGTAATTAATTAAGTCAGGTAAAATCAGGGAGACCTGTTTTTGGGTGAGTTCAAAAAATCGGGAGACTATTACCTGAGGGATTAAAATTCCCACAGTGCTCTTCCTACCCAATCAAATATATGAAAAAAACACATTAGAAAAGGGGGGAATGATTGACCCCAACCTGATCTTTTATTAAAATTGGCAGCCATCTTGCCACAAAGCCGTGAAAAGATAATTTTGGCTTAACTATAAATTGCAGCAAGATCTGAACCTGCTTGGAAAGCCTGCCCGTGCCTTGAACTCACCCATGCCTGGCTCTCTGACCAGATAACAGCCCTATCTGAAACTTTGTTGACACCTCATAAATATTGGCCTTACTTGGCCAGACGACACTCTCTGAGGCTCTAATGGTCCTCTATAAATTCTGATGTTGGGGCCAGCAAACAAAAATGTAAAATACCATTAGTGTGATGCTTGTCAGAATTCTGTTATTTTTAACCCCACTTTTGTGTAACTTTCTGGGCTATAAAGCTGGGCTGCTCTCCTGTTCCCAACGTTTTGGGAGGGAGAGGCAGCCAGGGTGGTGGAAATAATAAGCTTGCTTTAATCTGATTTTAATTGGAGACAGTGGTCTTTTCCTTGCAACCTGGTCTAAAAGGTAAACACTACACAAACCTGGAGCTCTGCCGGACTAAAGACTTCTTGAGAAACTGCCTTTGACGATGGGCACTCGACATATATGTTGTTGTCAGAAGCTTTAGCTTCCATTCAAATGAGACCATCAAAGCTGGGTCTACATCTATGAGACCTGGAGGATATTGTTTCAATTTTTCCAAAGAACATGAGGAAGCAGTGCTGACTTCTCTCTGTAGGTAAACTGTGGCCACTGAAAGCTAAGTGTCTCCGCATGTGGACTGTGAAGCCACTTGGTCATCCTCCACTTTTCATGGTGTTTCTTTCTACTGCACTGGGAGTTTGGTATTTGCCTCATGAAATACAATGACTTCAACTGGTACACAGTGATGTAGGGAGTCCTGTCACGTGTGGTGGGTCAGGGTCTGCAGAGAATGCACCAACCAGGCTTCTATCCCACATAGCTTGACCCTTTGACCATAGCAACCTGATTCTGAACATTGCCCTGAAACGTCTCCATATAACAAAATGCCTTTTATGGAGAGGTTTCAGACATATAAGTGATTCCTGTCTGTAACATGTCAGCCACAAGTCATTTGGAAGTCAATGGCAGAATCACATGTCCCGACCACAGATGTTTTATCACACAGCTGCACACAACAGCTTTTGGCCCACTACTCAGCAGGCCCCAACATACTGGCATCTCTGTTCTACACCATTTTCATAAAACCCAGTCCAATCAAGGCACTGTCTGGTACACTCAGGATCAGCAACTGTACATCCAAAGGTTCTCCAGTGGCAGGTGGCCATGGGAAGTTCAAAAATTTCATGGTATTTATCTAGCCATTTTCAAAGACGAAGTTGGAGAAACTGTGGGTTTCAATTCATTAAGGAACCATTAAATTTAGAGGAAGCACATTTCAATGAATAATCTAGAGAACTCTCACAGGCAAGGGTTCCCAAAGACTGGCCAAAAGGTCACATGAAGCCAGCCCCATTGAGGTCTACAATGTAAGGTCCATGTGTGTTTTGACTCTCAACTATGGCTTCCAAGTCTTTCAGAAAAAAAATCATGTGATATCCTGGCTGAGATTCCCAGTGCTCTGTGGAAAGCCACTCTGGGCTTAGATCTCGGTGTCCAAGGGCGACTCTCATGTGTGGCCTCCTAAAATCCCAACACAATTCATGGCGATACTTCTCTGAAGTCAGTTCCATAACGCATTCTCTAAGAGGAATCACACCAGAGGTTCAAGCCCAGGTGGACCCAGGCATCTCTTACAACCACCACACAAATGACCACAATTAAACTAAAACACTCCACATGCTCCTCATCTTCTTCCACATAGACACTCATCATAAACTCTGGCTGGAGGTTTCCATGAAGGCACAGCCCAATACACTATTCAAAATAAGCACCCTTGCCCCTCATTTGCCTAAAGTCAGGTGGCCTGGACACCCTTGCTGTGAACCAAGAGTGATCAAATAGGCCTGCCCTATATCTGATCTGCTTCTCCAATTTGAGGCCTAATGACTGTCTGGTATAGATTCTTTATGTGAATTGGTATCATAGAAAACCCAAGCCCCTATCGGCTAGGCTCTGCAGGGATTTGAAGAAATGATTTGACCCAAATGATCCCTATTCTCACTTGATTTAGCTCAGGAAGCTTACAGAGGAAAGTGAGAGACTTCATCCACAATGACTGCTCTTTTGGCCATTTTGGTTTTGGATGCACACTTGGAAACTTTCTTTAGATCCATCAGGTGCTGAGAATCTAAGCCACTGCCACCCCACCGGGCCAAGTGGCTGTTTCAGACACATCCTTTCGAAAGCAATTAAGCAAAGAGCCACAGGTGATGCCCATTCATTTCCATTTGAAAACTGTTTTCTTCCAGGCTTCACAAAAGGGTGGCCTGAGGCAAAGACCTTCCTGACATTAAGGGTATAGAATCATAAGTAAGAAAATGGCCCAAAGCAGGGTTTCTCCACTGAGACATTACTGGTCACACTGATATCTGAGTTTTCTGAGATGCTCGCATTCCCTTCAGCTATCCAGTACATGGTCATGTAACAGAGCTTGGACGTGGTACATATCTTGGAAACAAAACCATGAGGATACTCTGGAGAGTGTCCAGTATTCAGGAAGAAAAGAGGAACTCTAGAAGATAGTAGCTGTTCACCATCCATTAGGCAAGCCGCACTCCATTTTTAAATTGGGTGGGAAGAATGCTGGGAAGCTTTATACTAGACAGACACAACCATTGATGCATTCGCATTTCAAATGTCTACAACCACGGATACAGTGGGATACACAGACATAGAAACACTCGTGTTGTCAAACGAACTTTCTAGAAACTTTCCAGTCCAAACCTACAAACCGCCATTCCTACCTATTCTCAGAACATGAGACAAAACCACAAACTCACACCGACACCCACAACGGCACCTCCTTCCCCCAAGTATGGCTGTGACTATCCTGAGTGTCCTCTGACTGGTGAGCCATAATATGTTCCCACGAAATGGCCTGTCCAATCTCAGATCTGGTCTTCTTTTCAAACTTTTAGAAGTTGTCAGGAGCCATGGTTGAGCCACTACCTGCTTTCTCAGAAAAAGCCACTCTTCAGAGCTCTCCTGAAATTTGGCCATCATCACATAAGTAGGTACCAAGAAACACTGACTCTGTCTTTGGTAAATTCAAACAATTGAGACCACTGGGACTGAAACTAAGACTTGGCTCTGGGTGCATGGCTTCCTGGATCCCAAGTTCAGAAAGTTCCATCACCAAGGAAGTGTGGTAGGTCACTTCCTTCAGGAACTGAATGAGGTCACTGTGATGGAAAACCACTTTGTTCTAACAGTTGCTTCCAAAGGTCCCATGAGATGGAGGCTGCCCCTACTTCCTGTGACACTTTCACAAGTTAGAATGGTATATCAACCATAGGCATCTGGGAACAGCTCTGTACACAGGCCTGGTTTGGTCCATTTAATCTACATTAAGAAGAGAGAGGCTGATTCAGACACATTCCTTCATTCTGACCAGGATGTTTGACATGGAAGTTGACATGGATTTGACTTTTGCTCTCTCAGGTCCTTCATAGGTAAAAAGGTCGGTCAAAAGTGGGAGGAAAAGACCACCAAGAGACTGTCTCATGCCACAGCAAAAGGTTTATTGGGCGTCCAGCATGCTGCGGCTCAGAGCTAACTTCAGAGGAGCAAAGAACAAAGAGCCCCAAAAACAACTTGAGCAGAGTTTATTTACATTCTTTAGAGAGGGCAGGGACTTTGCATACATCATAGCCTCCTTTAGCAAATCAACATACCACGGGAAAATCAAATAACAACCCAAAAACATGATTAGCACATTCATTGGCAGGAAGAGGTCGGACAGGGGGTGATTGGTTAGCCCTGAGAAGGGGTATACGTTTAAACTGATTGGTTGAAGCCCTGAGATGTATACGTGATGAGCTGCACGGTTTCTGGGAAGGGGTTGTTTAGCAACTAGGTGGTCAGGGAAGATTTCAACACACATCTAATTGGCAGTTCCGGGAATTGTCTTAACTGCCACAGGAATTTCAGGTTCTGAGTGCAGCTTGGAAACTTTACAAAACCTGGTTCTTTATGTTTCAATTTTAATTTCTTTTATTCTTTCATTTCCCACTCCTTTTTCTTACTACATTTAATCTTAAAAGTAATGAATCATAATTATTGCGGGGTCTCACACTCTATTTCTGCCAGTGGAGCGTATTTCTGTCTGATTACCATGAGTTTTTCCTGCCCAATTTGAGCCTGGAGAAACGAAACTATGCGGTTAAGCAAACAAGGTCCCAAAGTTAGCAACACCATAAGGATGATCAGGGGTCAAGCTAAGCCTGATAGGAGTGTAGTTAACCAGGGGGACTGGGTAAACCATGACTCAAACCACCCTTGTTGAATCTCCCTTTCTCTCTGGCGCTCTTCAAGGCATTTTCTCAATTTACTCATGGATTCTTTTACAACTCCAGTATGGTCAGCATAAAAACAACATTCTTCTCTCAGTGCAGCACAGAGGCTCCAGTCCCTCATGAAGAGGAGGTCTAATCCTCGCCTGTCCTGTAAAACAACTTCAGAGAGAGAGTTTAAGGATTCCTACAGCACTGTGATGGAGGTCTCTAATGTATTCCAGTCTTGATCTATTGCTGTTTCTAATCAGGCCATTTGTTGTGACCCATGGATCATAGCAGCTGTTCCTGTACCCACTCCTGCAGCAGCTCCTATCCTCAATAGGATGGCTATAGTAAGGGACACTGGATGCCAGCAAAATCAGGTTGTTTGTCCCCCTAGTAGACCTTAAAATGATTCTGCATCATAATAAACCACCCTGGGAAGTATCTGCACCATTAAACAATAATTTACAAAGCTGTCAAAAACATGGGTTGAAATGCAAGGAGTTCTGACTGTGTGGAGTTCAGTACAATTAAGGTTCCTTTAATTAGTTCCCAGGGGCAGGAGTCAGCTGTACTCTGGACTGGGGAAGTAGGCAAAGATGGAAACTGGGAAGTATGAGATGGTTGAGGGGTTCTGGTAGATCTAGGCATGGGAGGTTTTGGAGGCTTAATTCCTGGCTTGAGGGGATTGGGCCCTATTGCTGTGGGATTTTCTTCCTTTTTAAGCAGGATGGTGAACCAGTGACCAAAGTCATAACGAGGGCCATAAATATAGAATCGCATTTCCCATGTATTTCCCATAGACCATGTTGTTCTGAGGTAGCCCCTTTTTTTGGAAGTGAAAGTTATATTGAGGGGGTAACATAGACTATTCTTTCCTCAGCGAGTTTTTGACACAACTTGGCTAGTGGCACATTTCTTGGGATCAATCCAGGTGTCATTTTTTCCTACCTGAATGATACTGTCTGCGGAGTTTGGGTTCAACCATGTAGCTCCCGTTTGTTCACAACCCCAAGATCTTAAATAAAAGTCACTGGGTCCTCCACAGGTTTGGGCCTGTTTGCGACTTAAGAAATCAGCTGGGCACACATAAAAATCAAGACTGGCTAGTTTACACCTGAGCTGGGGAAGATGATATCCATAATTCATGGGGTAAGGTGGTCTATGTTGCCCTGGTTTGGGTTTGAGTGGGATCTGTGTGAAGTCCTCTATGTCAGGGAGATCCCAGTCAGAGAGGCCTATGTCAAGCTGACAAATGTCCAGGTAGAGAGATGGCCACCAAGTCCATAAGAGGGCTGTATGTGAAATAGACCACACTACTTGCCCAGTAGGATTTATAGCTGCCATTGTTGCTGAACAGGCTGATGGTGATTAGGACTGCTGGTGGTCAGGGGAAGAATCCATAGCCTTACCCACACGACGGACACGCAACTTGAGAGGGTTACCAGTCTGTTCCAGTTTCCAGCCGGAGGCTGGACAGGGCGCAGGCTTGAGATGGGTGGCATGGATCCAGGAAGTGATTCCATCCACTTTCACCACTGTAAGTGTTATAAGCAGCACCTGGTATTGTCCTTTCCAGCGGCGTTCCAGGGATGATACCTGATGCCGTCTCACGTAGACGAAGACTCCCACTTGATATCGATGTGGGGTTCCCTCATCTCCAGGCTGATAAGCACTGGCCAACTGTTTCCACAGGTATCGCTGGGTGCTGTGTTTGTTCAAGGGCTTTAAGTCTGTCAAGCAAGGGGGTGTGAAAGGAATCATTAAGTCTCAGAGTTGGGGTTAGGTCCCTTACTAAAGGAGGGGCACCATAGAGAATTTCATAAGTGGTGAGTTTACACAAAGAGGCAGAGGGTGCACTTTTTGCACGAAACAGTGCTTAAGGTAGGAGCATAGTCCAATTTTTTTATGCAGGTCTCCAAGCTTAATTTCTTTAAATTCTCTTTGATGGTTCTAATCATTTTTTCTACCTGTCCTGAGCTCTGGCATCTATAAGCACAATGTAACTTCCAATTAATCTTCAGGGTCCTGGTGAATCCCTGACTTACCTGGGCAACAAATGCCGGTCCATTATTGGACCCTATTACCTTAGGCAGGCCAAACCTTGGAAAAATGTCTTCTAGAATCTTTTTGAGCACCGTCTGAGCCGTTTCTTTCTTCATGGGGAAGTCTTCAACCAATCCTGAAAGAGTATCTACAAAGACTAGGGGATATTTAAGTCCATACATTCCTGGCTTAATTTCAGGAAAAGTCCACTTCCCAAAATTGTCCTGGTCTGGTTCCTCGTAAGCGCTTCCCTGCAGGAAGCTTGGATGGGTAAGCATTAACTAATTGGCAGACTTGACAAGCTCTAGTCACCTTCTAAGCTATTTCTTTCCTCTGTAAGTCAGTCAATAAAAAATCCTTTCTTCGGTCCTTTAAGTGTGCCTATAACTTCTTTGAGCTTAAGTGGGTGAGCTAGTGTACATCTTTGACATAAAGGTGGGCTTTTTGAAATTGTAAACTTGGCTCTGTAGGGTCCCAGAGTTCTGCATCTGTCTCCTCAGATGATAAGTTGCCTGAATGTTCCAGTGTGGCCAAGTCTCCTGAATGTTGATCCCCCTGGTGTGGAAAAAGTTAACAGAGTCACTCCGTTTAGGGCTGCCAATTAAGCTTCCTCATCTGCCCTTCTGTTTTTAACTGCAACGAGGTCGTTTCCCTTCTGGTGCCCTGGACACACTATAGCTAGTTCCTTAGTGCCCTTCACTGCTGAGAGAAGGTGGAGAATCTCAACTTTGTTCTTTATTTTTTTCCCAGTGGAGGTTAATAGCCCTCTTTGCTGGTAAATAGCCCTGTGCACATTAGCATTGCCAAATGCATAGTGGCTATCAGTGTATATGGTGGCCCTTTTGCCTGTTGCTAGTTCCAACGCTTTCGTAAGGGCAATCAGTTCTGCCATTTGGACTGATGTCTCTTCTGGGAGACCAGAGGATCAGATGACATTAGTTTTGCTAACTACTGCTGCTCCAGCCCACCACATACCATCTTGGAGGAAGCTGCTCTCTTTCGTAAACCATACGACTTCAGGGTGAGGCAGTGGCTGGATCCTTCAAGTCTCGTCCTATACTGGTTTCCTCTGCCAGTATGTGTTGACACTCATGAGCGACAGGTCCTGATGATTCTTCTGGCAGCCAGGTTGAGTGGAGCAGAAGGTCTAAGAGTTATTCTGTCTTTGCTAATCCAGAGGCTCTGGTAGTAGTTTATTCTGGAGTTTGATAGCCACCTATCTGGAGGTTGACAGATGATGCTCTCCAGGGCATGGGGGGCTATAATGGATAGCTTCTGTCCCAACGTTCATTAATGAGCATCTTTTATTAGAAGCGCTGCCGCTGCTATAGCTCTTAAGCAACGGGGCCACCCAGTAGCCACTGGGTCCAGTTTTTTTGATAAGAATGCTACCGGCCTTTTCCAAAGTCCCAAAGTCTAAGTGAACACTCCCCATGCTATTCCTTTCTTTTTCTCGATGTAGAGAGTGAAGGGTTTATCTATATCTGGGAGTGCTAAGGCCAGAGCAGATAGCAGCACCTTTTTTTGACATTATCAAAAGCTTGTTGGTGCTCAGGGGTCCATTGGAATTGGGCATTCCACTTTATCAGCGGGTATAAAGGGGCAGCCAGAGAGGCGAACCCAGGAATCCATCACCTGCAAAATCCAGCAGTCCCAAGAAACTCTCTGAGTTGTCTCTTATTAGATGGGGGTGGTATCTGCACAATGGTTTGTTTTCTGTTCTCAGTTAGCCATCATTTGCCACCCCTAAGAGAATAACCCAGGAAGATTACTTCTTGCTGACAAATTTGGGCCTTTTGGCAGAAGCCCTATATCCAAGCCGAGCAAGCTCGGATAATAGTGCTTGGGTCCCAGACTCATAGTTTTCCTTGGTGTCCGCTGCCAGTAGCAGATCATCCACATATTGGAGTAGTGTGACTTCGGGGTGTGCAGTTCTGAAGTCGTTTATGTCCCTGTGGAGGGCTTCATCAAAGAGAGTGGGGGGGGGTTTGAACCCCTGTGGGAGTCTAGTCCAGGTTACTTGGCCAGATGTTCCAGTTTCTGGGTCTATCCACTCAAAAGCAAACAGCAACTGACTGTCCTTATGTAGGGGCAAGCAGAAGTAAGCATCTTTTAAGTCCAGCACAGTGTAGCATTCCCGGTCCAGATTCAGAGTGCTAAGCAAATTATATGGATTGGGTACTGTGGGGTGAATGTCCTGCACTCTGTTGTTGATCTCTCTTAGGTCTTGAACAGGACTGTAGTCCCTAGTTACTGGCTTTCTTACTGGTAGCAGGGGGGTATTCCAGGCTGATTGACAGGGCCTTAGGACCCCAAGGGCCAATTATTTCTGAATATGGTGACTTATCCCATCCTTAGCTTCTTTGCTTAGAGGATATTGTTTAACACTGATTGCAGAGGCAGAGGCTTTTAATTCTACTACTATTGGAGGTTGTTTTATGGCTAGATCTAACCCAGCAGTTTCTGCCCAGGCATTAGGATAATCTTTTATCCATTTCTGTTGTAGTTTGCCTCTTTGATCAGTCCTAGGGGGCACGAAGTGTTGATGTTCATCTTCTATGGACATAGTCAATTCTGTGACTATGGGAGTTTTTACTGAAGGTTTTAGAACATCCACTTGGGGACCATCAGGGTTAAAGGTTACTCTAGCCCCGAGTTTGGTAAACAGATCCCTGTGCATCAATGGGGCTGGGCATTCTTGGATTACTAGGAAAGAGTGGTGGACTTTACATTTTCCTACTTCCATAATCCTCTTAGTTGTCCAAGCCCGATAAGTAGTGCCATTAGCCCCTTGAACTAGGGACCATTTATTTGATATGGGGCCCAGTGAAGCCTTAAAGGCTGAGTATACTGCTCCTGTATCCACTTCAAAGTTCACTGGAGGCCCCTCCACTTCAAATGTTACCCTGAGCTCGGGGAGGGGATCCGAGTCCTGACATTCCTAGTCCTCTTCTAGAGTCAGCATGGCGGGCTGCCGTGGCTTCTTCTTTTTGGGGCACTCTTTGACTCAGTGTCCTTTTTCTCTACAGTAGGCACATTGATCTGAGGCCAGGGAAAGCCTTTGGCGTGGGCCCAAGTATCCCTTTCTGACTCCCTGCTTTTTAATTTCTGGCGTATTTGCTGCTGTGAAGAAAATCTTAGCCAATGCTTTTGTCTGCCTTTTGCTCCTTTCATCCTTTTTTTCTTCCCTTTCCTTCTCTCTCCTCTGTTCCGTGTCCTCCTCAGTTTCTCTCTTATAATATACTTATATACTTATAATATATACTTATAATATATATCTTATAATATACTTTCTCAGCTTCTCTGTCTAAATCTCTTAAGGTCATATTTTGTAACCCATCTAGACATTGTAACTTTCTCTTAATATCTTGGGCAGCCTGCTCAATAAAGGCCATTGTAACAAATGCCTTTTGGTCATCTGCCTGAGGATCAAAAGGAGTATATTTTCTATATGCTTCCATAATTCTCTCCAGAAACATAGAGGGAGACTCATTAGGCCCTTGGATAATCTCTCTTACCTTTGCTAAATTGGTCGGCTCTCTGGCGGCCACTCTGAGACCCGCTATTAGAGCCCGGCGATAAGCGGACAGATGCTTCCTACCTTCAAAGGTGTTGGGGTCCCAGTTGGGTCGGTTCATGGGCCCATAGGGATGGAGAGAGAGCATCACAGGGGCTTCTGAGTTTTCTATTATCCATCGCCGGTGGGTTCTTTTAGGTTGCCCATCTTCCTCCAGGGGAGGAGGGGTTGCTGCTGCTGTGGGGAAGTCCCCTGGAGGGCTTGGGTCTGGCCCAATTGCCTCTAGCAGTGGAGAGGCTGAGTCAGCGGTGGGAGGATCATCAGGAACTGTGTTGGGGGTTGGGGAGGGAGAGTAGACAATAAGGAGGGGGTGGAGTGTCCAGTCTTGTGACTCAGGGAGAATGGAAGGAAGAGGGAGAGGAGCGGAAAGTTTGAATGATAGGAATGTGGGGGAAGGAGTATATGGCTGTTGATCTGGGTGGCCACGTGGCCCCGACTGAATGACAATATCTCTGAATTTTCGGATTAGAGGAAAGTGGAAGGATTCTTCTGGGGCCATCTGAATTCGAGGATGGGCCATTCTGAAGCACAGAGAGTCTGCCAGGTACGGTGTTTTACTGAAAAAGAAAGATTCTGGGCCCTTGAGCGGACATCAGTCCAATGATCAAGGGTCAGGGACAGAGAAGAGGAAGTGCTTTGTCCCATAATGGGAGTTACTCAAACAGGGACATTGAAGACACAAACACAACACAAAGACAAACAGTAAACGTTTAACATGAGTCCAAGACAAAGATTTGAACTGAGTAACTGGAAAATATTGATGGGTTAGACAATAAAAACAGACAGTAAACTCAACATGAGTTCAGAACAATGACCAAAACTGAGTTACCGGCAAAACCTGATGGGCTGGCAAATCAAATCCTGAAGCAAAACATAACCGAGTTGAGGAAACTACTATTCCTTGAATTCCCTAGTCCTCCGGAGTGTCCCTCAGGGACGTGATCTTGGCTCTGTGACACGTCTGTCACACCATAGGAGAGAGCTAATGCTCTTCACCAACAGCCACTTTGCCACGCCCTAGCCTGAAACCCGAAACCAGAAAGAGGCACCTTACTTACCCCGAGAGGACTCCCTTGAGGTCTTCCATTCACCGCTCCCGGATATCTCACCTGGGGCCTCCAGATGAAAAGGTGCTGCGAACATCAAAGGAAAAGACAACAAAGAGGATTTCTCATGCATCAGCAAAGGGTTTATTGGGGGTCCAGAATGCTAGGCCTCAGAGCTCCCTTCAGAGGAGCAAAGAACAAAGAGCCCCGAGAACAACTTGAGCAGAGTTTATATACATTCTTTAGAGAGCTCAGGGACTTTACCTACATCATAGCCTCCTTTAGGAAATCATCATGTACCACGGGAAAATGAAATAACAACTCTAAAACATGATTAGCACATTCATTGGCGGGAAAAGTTGGGGCAGTGGGTGATTGGTCAGCCCTCAGAAGGGGTATACATTTAAACTGATTGGTTGAAGCCCTGAGATGTATACGTGGTGAGATGCACGGCTTCTGGGAAGGGGTTGTTAAGTAACTAGGTGGTCAGGGAAGATTTCAACACACATCTAATGGGCAGTTCCAGGAATTGTCTTAACTGCCACAGGAATTTCAGGTTCTGAGTGCAACTTGGAAACTTTACAAAACCTGGTTCATTACATTTCGATTTCAATTTCTTTTATTCTTTCAGAACCTTACAGTGGAAGGTGAGAGACTTCATTCACAATGACTGCTCTTTTGGCTATATTGGTTTTGGATGCACACATGGGATCATTTTTTTGATCCGTCTGTTGCTGATAATCTAAGCCACAGCCTCACACAGGGCCAAGAGCCTGATTAAGACACATCTCTTTCCAAAGCAATTACTTCTCTGAGGTCAGTTTCAGAACTCAGTCTCTGAGGAGAATCACACCAGTGTTCAAAACCAGGTGGACCCAGTCATCTCTTCCAACTGCCACACAAATGACCACAATTAAAACCAAATCACTCTCACATGGCACTCAACTTCTTACATATATACACTCATTATACCCTTTGGCTAGAGGTTTTCATGAATGGCGCAGCCCAAGAGAGTGTCCAAAATAAGCTCCCTTGCCCCTCATTTGCCTAACCTCAGGGTGGCCTGAAGACCCTTCCTGTGAACTAGGATTGATCACATAGTTCTTCCTTTAATACTGCTCTGCTTCTCCAATTTGAGGCCTACTGACTGTCAGGTTTAGATTCCTTATGTGATTTGGAGTAATTAGGAAACAAAAGCAACTTTGCAGCGCTTGAAAGAACTTATTTGACCCAAATGATCCCTATTCTCACTTGGTGGAAGTCAGGAAACTTACAGAGAAAGGCGAGAGACTTCATCCACAATGACTGATCTTTTTGCCATTTTGGTTTTGGATGCACACATTGCATCTTTCTTTAGATCCATCAGGAGCTGATAATCTAAGCCACAGCCTCACACAGAGCCACAAGGCTGATTCAGACACATACTTTTCCAAAGCAGTTAAGCAAAGAGCCACAGGTGATGCCCATTCACTTCCATTTGAAAACTTTTTTCTTCAAAATTCACAAAGGGGTGGCCTGAGGCAAAGACCTTCCTGACTTCAGGGTAACAGAACAATAAGTCAGCAAATCCCAATGCAGGGTTTCTCCACTGAGACTTTACTAGTCACAATGATTTCTGAGTTTTGTGAGATGCTTGCAATTCCCTTCAGCTATCCAGTACATGGCCATGTCACAGAGCTTGGATGTGGTACATATCTTGGACAAAAAAACATGAGCCTATTCTGGAGAGTGGCCAGAATTCAGGAAGAAAACAGGAACTTAGGAAGATAGTAGGTGTTGCCCATCGAAAAGCAACCAACAGTCCTTTCCTAAAATGGGCAGGATGAATTCTGGGAAGCTTTCTACCAGACAGGATACATCCATTGATCTATTCTGCTTTCTAATATGTACAACCAAGGACACAGTGGGATACACAGACACAGACACAGTCGCCTTGTCAAAGGACTTTCTAGAAACAGTCCACTCTAAACCAAACAAACCACCTTTCCTACCTATTCTCAGAACATGAGACAAAACCCCAAACTCACACCCACAATCAAAAAGTCACCTCCTTCCCCCATGTAAGTCTGTGACTATCCAGAGTGTCCTCTGACTGGTGGTCCATACTATGTTCCCCCAAAATGGCCTGTCCTGTCTCAGGTCTGGTCTTCTTGTCCATCTCTGTGAAGTTGTATGGAGCCTGTGCTGACCACTACCTGCTTTCTCATTAAAGGCCCATCTTCAGAGCTCTACTTGCATTTTGTCATCCTCAAACCATTAGGTACCAAGAGAGACAGACTCTCTCCTTGGTAAATCCAAACAAGTAAGTCCACTGGGAATGGGACTGGGACTGGCTCTGTGTGCCTGGCTTCCTGGATCCCAAGTTCAGAGAGTTACATCACCAAAGAAGTGAGGTAGGTCAATTCCAACAGGAAGGGAATGAGGTCACTGCCTTGGCAACCACTTTGTCCTAACACTTGTTTCCAAGGGTCCCTTGAGATGGAGGCTGCCCCTACTTCCTGTGACACTTTCAGAAGTTAGAATGGTATATCAACCGTAGACACCAAGGAGAAGCTCTCCACACAGGGTTGGTTTGGTCCATCTTCTTTATATCAGTAGGAGAGAGGCTGATTCAGACACATCACTTCATCCTGAACAGGTGGTTTGGCATGGAAGATGACTTTTGCTCTCTCAGGTCCTTCATAGCTGCTACATCTTCTCTAGGGATCATTTCTCATCAAACTTTGAGGTTCTCAGCAGGTGAAAGATCCCCTACATTCCTGTATTGTAAGACCAACTCTGTCCCTGCTCTTTTGTGAAGTTAGATTGAGGGAACAGTGTATGGTTAGGGTTAATAACATATTCTATTTGGGTTAGGAAACATTCTGCGGGATGAATAATGGTATTGGGAACCTGCGATATTCACAAGAATATATAGGTGAAATATAAGTATGAAACCTGAAATCTAGGTACGATTTGAAGCCCTGAAGGGCAATGGGCCCTTTAGTGAGATACTTTGCTTTGAATTATGTTCTGAACAGATATCTCAGATAAATCGATGTGCAATGGCAAAGGACCTTGTACCTTGGATGATTAAATGTCCTAGAGAACATCCAGTCAAAAAGGAATAGTCGGCAGGATTAGGAAGGTTGTCAGTAGGTTTAGAAAAAAGAGTGAATATAGGATTTGAACGAAAGTTTCATTAGCAATAGGGTTTTGGGTAGAGAGTGAACATAAATATGAGCACATATGAAGAGTCAGTCACAATGATGAACTGGGGAAAATATGTAGGAAAGCAGATATCAATAGAGACATTAGGAAATCAGGCAAAGTATAATGTAATATTGTTAGACATTTTCAACATGGTTGAGGTTGAATATATAATCTTAGGAAGAAAGAAATATGTTGCCTCCAATAGGATTGACATTTGAGAGCATTAGGCAACCTGGACATGGTTGCTTTTAGTAATCAATGCTCACTTTCCATTTTGCTTTGGTGAAAGGTTAATAGGCACTTGTCACTTCCTGTTTTTCTGTATGCTTAACAAACCACTGTTGAAATCTTGAGAACTGTTTGCTAATTTTGTTCCCAGGATGTGCTGTCCCCAACTGCCAAACTGCAGAATATACTCCTTCACCCGGGTGCATGCAAACCGCACACTCGCCCTGACCCATCAATAAATTTCCCATTCTGCCCTCTCCAAGAAAAGTATATAAGCTCTGTTAAAGCTGTTCTCAGGGCTCTCTGCTCTATTCAAGTGAGCTCTGAGCCCCAGCATGCTGGACCCCCAATAACCTCTTTGCTGTGGCCGAGTGAAAATGCTATACTGTTCTGTACTTAAAAGATGCTTTCTTTTGCTTGCCTCTGCATTAAGATAGTCAGTTGCTGTTTGCTTTCGAGTAGGTAGACCCAGAAACCAGAACGTCTTGTCAACTAACTTGGACTAGACTTCCACAGGGGTTCAAAAACTCCCCCACTCTCTTTGATGAAGCCCTTCACAGACATCTCTACAACTTCAGAACTATGCACCCCGAAGTCATTCTGCTTCAATATGTGGATGTCCAGCTACTGGCAGCCAACACCAAAGAAAACTGTGAGTCTGAGACCCAAGCACTATTATCTGAGCTTGCTCAACTTGGGTAGAGAGCTTTGGACAAAAAGGCCCAAATTTGCAAGCAAGAAGTAATCTTCCTGGGGTATTTCCTTAGGCGCGGTAAATGATAGCTCACTGAGCCCAGAAAACAAACCGTTGTGCAGATACCACCCCCATTTAACAGGAGACAACATAGAGAGTTTCTTGGGACTGCTGGCTTTAGCAGGTTATGGACCTATGTTTGTGTTCTTAGCTGCTCCTTTATACCCGCTGTTAAATGAGAATGCCCAATTCCCATGGACCCTTGAGCACCAGCAAGCTTTTGATAACATCTAAGAACACTGACACTGAACTCCTCAACTTCACTGAGCCCAGCCTGCAATTTCAGAAAGCCCTACACTACATTAAAAATGTACATCAACTCAATCAACTTGGTTCAAAAAAACTGCCGGCATTACTGTAGGATCAAGAACAGAGTTTTAGACTAATTCACTCACAGTGAAAGGAAATAATTGAATGGGTAACAAAAGCCTGTCAGTTCTGTCAATTGGTTAATGCTTACCCTTCCAAGCTTCCTGCAGGAAAGCACCTATGAGGAACCAGACCAGGACAATTCTGGGAAGTGGACGTTACTGAAATTAAGCCAGCAAGGTATGGACTTAAATATCTCCTAGTCTTTGTAGATACATTTTCAGGATGGATTGAAGCCTTTCCCACCAAAAAAAAAAAAAAAGAAAAGAAAACCGGCACAAATTGTGGTCAAGAAGATCCTGAAAGATATTTATCAAAGACACGTCCTGCCTAATTTAATATGGTCTGATAATTGAACAGCCTTCATGGGCCAGGTAAATCAGGGGTTAGCCAGGACCCTGGGGATTAATTGGAAGTTACATTGTGCTTATAGACCCCAGAGCTCAGGACACTTAAAAAAAATAAATAGAACCATTAAAGAGACCTTAACAAAATTAAGCTTAGAGACCGGCATAAAAGATTAGACTATGATTCTGCCTTATGCACTGTTTCATGCAAGAAATACTCCCTTTCTTTCTTTGTGTAACCTCACCCCCTATGAAATTCTCTATGGGGCCCTTCCTACACTAAGAGACCTAACCCCGACTCTAAGACCTAAGGATCCCTTCCACACACCCTTGCTTGACATACTTAAATCTCTTGTAAGAACTCAGCTATACCTGTGGAAACAGCTGGCCACTGCCTTCCAACCTGGGGACGAGGGGAATCCACATTGATATCAAGAAAGAGACTTCCTCTACATAAGATGACATCAGGTGTCATCCCTGGAACCCCGCTGGAAAGGACCATTCCAGGTGCTACTTATAACACCTACAGCAGTAAAAGTAGAGGGAATCACTTCCTGGATCCATGCCTCTCATCTCAAGCCTGTGCCATGTCCAGACTCTGGCTGAAAAGTGGAAAAGACTGTTAACCCTTTCAAATTGCATATTCGCCACGTGGGTAAGGCTATAGACTCTCTCCTTGGCCACCCGTAGTCCTAACGCTCATCAGTCGCTTCAGCAGCGATGGCTGATCACAAATACTACTAGACAAGAAGTATGGTCTATCTTGCATACAGCCCCCTTAGGGACCTGGTGGCCATCTCTCCACCCAGACATTTGTCAGCTGGCTATAGGTCTTTCCTATTAGGATATCCCTGATGAAGAGGATCTCACTAAAATTCCATTAAATCCTTTCCGTACCATAGATAATGGAAACAAACATTATGGTTGTAGGGACAGGCAAGCCAGATGCAGGTTGGCTAGCCTATATTAGTATGTTTGCCCGGCAGACTATCAAAGCCACAAACCGCCACGGCTGTGTGGGGGAAAAGCCGACTTCTTCTGTAAGTCATGGGGATTTGAGCATACAGGGGCTGCCTGGTGGAACCCAAAATCCTCATCAAATTCAGTACACAACATTGGCCATATTACCACTTAGAAAACCCAAACTGATGGCCAACAGAGGAGTCTCTAGATCCTCAAATTCTGTGTGACCTTTTTAACTTCTGCAAGTGCTCAAAAGGGTGAAAGGAAATTCCCCTATGTGAAGGCCTTTTTCCTCTTTCGCTCACATCCTGAACTATGCTTCTCCAATAGTTCCTCAAACTCAGCCTTCTGCTCCAGACTCTCTGCTGTCAGTCCCACCTCAGCAAACCTGATTTCTCTTCTCCAATTACTAGATCAAAAACCAAAACCTCCGCCGGTTCTCAGAGCATTGCCCTCTTGCTGAGGTAGCAGGTACTGAGGTACCCATCCATCCACTCACTTCTCTCTTTTCTTGTCAGTGCCCACACCGGGTCCCACCAGGTCCTCTTACCACTTAACCCAAAGCTCAAACCAGCTTAGGAGAGCCCTCAGACACCTATCGAAGATGTAATGAAAATGGCCTTTAAAGTTGCTTTGTCATCACTGAAAACAGGTTACTAAGAATTTAAAGTCCCTCAGGGGCTTTTTGGGATACTCACTCCCGTCTTCCTTTCTGCTCTACCGATTCTACTGCTCAATTTATGTTGCTAGGAAAATCCCAAACCCCTTTCCCATTATTCCTTTACATCTCTCCTTCCTTATTCTCAGATCCACGGAGCTGCTCTCACCCCCCGCCTTCCCCGTCTTCCCCCTCTGTACCAGGCCCACAGAAAAATCTTCACTGAACTTCTCCAGAAGTCTTCACCATGGCTGACTTTAGGACTTTCAGCAAAAGAGTCTCTATAAATGAGTTCAGTGTAGATTAACTTCCTCTTTTTCTGTTGCCCTTTTCTACTTGGCTACTGGCTGGAAAAATCAGCACTCCTAAGCTAGACACCCCCTTAATAGTTTTTCACAGAATATGTTAACAAGGCCTCTGGCCTTGAGCTGGGGCTTCACAGAGATGGCTACATTTCTAAGATAAAAATTTCCAAACTGGGCTCCATGGTAACAGTTGGCAGGGGGATAAAAGAAAAGGAAAAAAAAGCTCTCTGCCTCCCAGGTGTCCTTGAAAAGTTAACTTGCCCACAATAAAGGAAAAAACAGAAAAAAAAGCTTCTTTTTGTGAATTTCTGCAGACTGTGAACTTCTGAGTCCCTTCTCTTTCATGTTGGGTACAAAATTCTGAAACTACCTAAATTTGGGGTTCAGGATGTTAATTGATTACAACAGAAGCAATGCCCTCTGAATCCGGTTGCAACCAAATAGGACTGTTTCCCTGTCTTTGGTGCTATCTTAAGTGCCGTGCCTTGTCCGTCCCTACAACAGTATAATTCTATATACTTAAACATTGTTCATGTTTTCATGAAATGGTCAACAGATGTGATTAATTGTGTAATGGTGAAGATGTCTCCCAGATTGCTCTATAATGACCCAGGTTCATTTGAAGTTCAAACATGGGGGCATACAACCCGGTTCCACTGGGAACATATATCCCTCACTTTAGCCATCATATTAGGAATTGGAGTTGCGGCAGTGGTAGTCACAGGAACCACTGCCCTGCTCCATGGTACACAACAAATGACCCAAATAGAAGCAGCAAGAGACCAAAACTTAAAGATAATAGAAACCTCCATCACAGCTTTGCAGGAATCTTTTACATGTCTCTCTGAAGTTGTTTTACACTCCAGTTGAGAGTTGGACCTCCTCTTCATGAGAGAAGGGGGCCTTTGTGCTGCATTGATGTAAGAATGTTGTTTTGATGCCGACCATACTGAGGTTGTAAAAAAAACCTTTGAGTAAAATAAAAGGATGCCTTGAAAAGCATCAACGAGAGAGAGAGGCCCAAAAAGGGTGGTTTGAGTCTTGGTTCACACAGTCCCCCTGCTTATCTACGCTTTTATCAACCCTGGCCTGTCCAATAATAATCCTCATATTATTGCTAACTATAAAACCCTGTTTGCTCAACCATGTAATTTCTTTTCTCCAAGCTCAAATTGGATAAGTTAAACTTATGGTAATACCCCACTAGCAGACATAGAATGTGACACGTCCCAATAATCACTTTTATGATTAAAAGTAGCAAGAAGAAGAAGTGGGGAATGAAAGGTTAATAAAAAAGGTACTTGTAACTTCCTGTTTTTCTGTATGCTTAACAAAACACTGTTGAAATATTGAGAACTGTTTGTAATCTTGTTCCCAGATTGTGCTGTCCCCAACTGCCAAATTGCAGAATGTATTCCCTCACCCAGTTTCACACTAACCACCCACTCGCTCTGACCCATCAATAAATTTCCATCCCTGCCCTCTCCAAGGAAAGTATATAAGCTCTGCTTAAGCTGTTCTCAGGGCTCTCTGCTCTATTCATGTGAGCTCTGAGCCCCAGCTTGCTGGACCCCCAATTAACCCCTTGCTGTTGCATGAGACACTATTTTGGTGATCTCTTCCACCGACGCTTGCAGGAACATTACTTGGATGTTTGAATGTAGAAGAGAAAATCCAGTCATAAACGGATAGTCGGTAAGATTAAGAAGATAGTCGGTAGGTTTAGGAAGAAGAGTGAGTATAGGATTTGGAAAACAATATCTTTAGCAATAGGGGTTCGGTTAGAGAGTGAATGTAAATGTCAGCACATGTGAACAGTCACAATAATGAAGTGGGAAAAATATGTAGGAAAGCAGATATCAATAAAGACATTACGAAATCAGGCAAAGTATAAAGTGCGTGATACGATTAGACATTTTCAACAGAATTGAGTTAGAATATATAATCTTAAGAAGAAACAAATATGTAGTCACCAATAGGATTGTCATTTGAGAGCATTAGGCAACTTTGACATGGATGTTTTTTGTAATCTATGCTCACTTTCCATTTAGGCTTTGGTACAATCAAAAGTGTGACCTTTACATTTGTCTCCAGAATACTACTGTGATAAAATGTATATGTAGATGTGGTGACATGAGTGTTTCTTCCACCATTTCTGGGAGCAATATTTTGAAGACATATAAATGGGTATTGGGGGTACAAAGAGGTGTACACTGTGTCATTGAATATACAGATAATGCATGAATAGACCATAAG
Source organism: Callospermophilus lateralis (assembly GCF_048772815.1). Taxonomy (NCBI): domain Eukaryota; kingdom Metazoa; phylum Chordata; class Mammalia; order Rodentia; family Sciuridae; genus Callospermophilus; species Callospermophilus lateralis. The sequence goes on from NW_027516216.1 coordinate 404,032, forward strand.
TGAATAAATAATATAACTGGTTCCACATTAAATAACGGATTGAATAGATATCTGAAAATATATAAGAAATCTTATATTGATATACAATCATTCATTCCAACCAATGATACATCTAATATTAATATTAGGGTTACGGTTTATCATGAAGATATGTTAGTTTTGCTACAAAAGTGATTATGGAAATCGAAAATAATGTGTTTGGAAAGAGTCAGTCATAATGCTGGCAATATGTAAACAAGGCCTCTGGCCTTGAGCTGGGGCTTCACAGAGATGGCTACATTTCTAAGATAAAGAAGTTACCAACTGGGCTCCATGGTAACATCTGGCTGAGAGAAAAAAAAAAAAGTGAAGAAAATAGCTCTGCCCCATTCCTGGTATCCTTAAAATGTTAACTTGCCCAGAACAGAGAAAAAAAAAAACAGAAACAAAAACTGCTTTTTATAAACTTCTGCAGATTGTGAACTTCTGAGCCCCTCCCATCCATGTTGGGTACAAAATTCTGAAACAATTTAAACTTGGGGTGCAGGGGATTAAATGATTACAACAGAAGCAATGCCCTCTAAATCCGGTTGCAACCAAATAGGACTGTTTCCGTGTCTTCGGTGCTATTTTAGTTGCCTTACCTTGCCTTGTCCATCCCTTTTCTCATGAAAAGACCAGTCGAGAAACATGGAGGAATGCATGTGCTCTGAAGCAGAAAATGATTGATAGTGAAACAAATGCCTATTAATTTTCTAACTTGTGGATGAAATATATATCCTATGATGTGCATAAATTGAAGAAATAGTAATCTACCAGTGTTGAATAAAAATGAACGTCAAAATACACATTATGTCCGATTGGAATCTACTTGTATTGATGTTAAACTGGGTCAGGTACTGTAGAAATATTAGGATTTGTGTTCACCATTCACTCAAGTTACTTTTCAGTATAGGAAAGAAATATGTTTTTATGGTTAATGAATATTTCTAAGAATAATCTTTGGAAAGTTGATTATAAATTTACGTATATGAATATGAATGAATTTCGTGAGTGTAAAATAAGACACATATTTCATATTTTGAAAAATCTGGAGAGTGTATATATATATATATATATATATATATATATATATATATGTGTGTGTGTGTGTGTGTGTGTGTGTGTGTGTGTGTGTGTGTGTGTGTGTGTGACTAAAGTCACGGTGGCCTGGACACCCTTCTTGTGAACCAGGAGTGATCAAATAAGTCTGCCATTAATACTTTTCCACTTCTCCAATTTGAGGCCTTCTGACTTTGGCGTTTAGATTCTTTATGTGAAATGGAGTCAAGAAAAAACCGAAGCACTTATGGATTTGCCTCTGCATGGTTTTGAAGAATTCATTTGACCCAAAGGATCCCTATTCCCCTTGATGGAGGTCAGGAACTTTACAGAGAAAGGCGAGAGACTTCATCTACAATGACTGCGAATTTTTGCCATTTTGATTTTGTATGCACACATGGGATCTTTCTTTACATCCATCAGGTGTTGGTAATCTAAGCCACAGCCTCACACAGGGCCAAGAGACTGATTCAGACACATCCCTTTCCAAAGCAGTTAAGCAAAGAGCCACAGGTGATGCCCACTCATTTCCATTTGAAAACTGGTTTCTTCAGGCTTCAGAAAGGGGTGGCGTGAGGCAAAGCCCTTCCTGACATTCAGGGCAAAAGAACAATAGGTAAGCAAAAGGCCCATAGCGGGGTTCCTCCACTGAGACTTTACTGGTCACACTGATATCTGAGTTTTCTGAGATGCTCGCCATTCCCTTCAGCTATCCAGTACATGGCCATATCACAGAGCTTGGAGGTGGTAAATATCTTGGACACAAAACCATGAGCCTATTCTTGAGTGTAGCCAGAATTCAGGAAGAAAATGGGAACTTAGGAAGTTTGTAGGTGTTGCCCTTCGATAATGCAAGCCACAATCCATTCATAAATTGGGCAGGATTGATGCTGGGAAGCTTTCTACTAGACAGGACACATCCATTGATGCATTCTCTTTTCTAATGTCTACAAAAACAGACACATTGGGATACACAGACATAGAAACACTTGCCTTGTCAAACGACTTACTAGAAACAGTTCACTCCAAACCAAACAAACCGCCTTTCTTACCTTTTCTCAGAACATGAGATAAAACCACAAACACACAACAAAAACCACAAAGGCAACGCCTTCCCCCAAGTAGGTCTGTGACTATTCGGAGTGTACTCTCACTGGTGAGCCTTACTATGTACCTCCAAAATGGCCTGTCCTGTCTCAGATCTGGTCTCTTTGGCCAACTCTGTGAAATTGTCAGGAGCCCGTGGTGAGCCACTACTTGCTTTCTCTGGAAAGGCCAGTCTTCAAAGCTTTCCTGGCATTTGGCCATCTTCACATCAATAGATACCAAGAAAGACTGACTCTGTCCTTACAAAATCCAAACAAATGAGCCCACTGGGACTGGGACTAGGACTGGCTCTGGGTGCCTGGAATCCTGGATCGCAAGTTCAGAGAGTTCCATCACCAAGGAATAGAGATGAGGTCACTTCCTTCAGGAACTGAATGAGGTCACTGCCTTTGCAACCACTTTTTCCTAACAGTTGCTTCCAAGGGTCCCATGAGATAGATGCTGCCCCTATTTCCCGTGACCCTCTCACCAGTTAGAATACTATATCACCCATAGGCACCCGTGAACAGCTCTGCACACAGGCCTGGATTGGTCCATCTTCTGTACATTAGGAACAGAGACACTCAGTCAGACACAACCCCTCTCCAGACAGGGTTGTTTTCCATGGAAGATGACTTTTGCTCTCTCAGGTCCTTAATAGCTGCCTACATCTTCTCCAGGGATTATTTCTGCATGGACCTTTGAGGTTTTCAGCAGGTGGTATATCCCCTACATTCCTATATTGTAAGACCAACACTTTCTCTGCTCTTTTATAAAGTTAGAATGAGGGAATAGTATATGGTTTGGGTTAATTACATGTTCGATTTGGGTTAGGAATCATTTTGCTGGATGAATAATGGTATTGGAAATCTGTGATATTTATAAAAATATAGAGGTGAAATATATGTATGAAAACAGAAATCTAAGTAATATTTGAAGCCCAGAAACGGATTGGGCCCTTGATTGGGAGACTTAGCTTTGAATTATGTCCTGCACAGATGTCTCAGATAAATCAATACACAATGGCATCGGACCTTGTACCTTGAATGATTGAATGTCGAAGAGAACATCCATTCAAAAAAGGATAGTCAGTAGGATTTGGGAGATAGTTGGTAGATTCAGAAAGAAGAGTGAGTATAGGATTTGGACCAAAAGTTATTTAGCAATTGGGTTTCAGGTAGAGAGTGAATGTAAATGTCAGCACAAATGAACAGTCAAAATGATGAACTGGGAATTTATGAAGGAAAGCCGATATCAATAGAGACATTAGGATATCAGGCAAAGTAAAGTGAGTGATAGGATTAGACATTTTCAACAGGGTTGAGTTTGAATATATAATCTTAGAAAGAAACAAATATGTAGTCAACAATTGGATTGACATTTGAGAGAATTAGGCAACCTGGACATGGATGTTTTTAGAAATCCATGCTCACTTTAAATTTAGACTTTGGTACAATCATAAGTGTGACCCTTGCTTTATTTTCCAGAATATTACTGTGATAAAATGTATATGTAGATCAGGTGACATGAGTATTTCTTCCACCATTTCTGGGAACAATATTTTGAAGACGTATAAATGAGTATTGGGGGTAGAAAGTGGTGTAGTATCTGTCTAAGAATATAGAGATAATGCAAGAATAGACCATACTGTGAATAAATAATATAATTGGTCCGCTTTAAATAATGGATTGAGTTGATATCTGAAAATATACAGAAAATCTAATGTTGATATAAAATCATTCATTCCAACCAGTTATACTTCTAATGGTAATATTAAGGTGATATTTCATCATGAAGAGTGTGTGAGTTATGCTTCAAAAGTGATTATGGAAATCGAAAATAATGTGCTTAGAAAGAAGTCTTGTTAAAAAACATGGAGGAATACATGTGTTCTGAAGAATGAAGTTATTGAAAGTGAAACAAATGCCAATAAATTTGCTAACTTGTGTATGAAATATATATCTTATGATGTGCATAAACTGAAGAAATAGTAATGTACAAGTGTTGACTAAAAATGAACATCAAAATACACATCACGTTCCATAATTATCTACTTGCATTGGTGTTAAACTGGGTCAGTTACTGTAGAAATATTAGGATCCGTATGCACCATTCACAGAAGTTAGTTTTTATTTCTAGGAAACAAATATGTATTTCAGGTGGATGAATATTTCTGAGAATAATCTTTTGAATATTTGATTATAAATCCACATACATGAATACGAATAAATTTAGGGAGTGTACATTGAGACCCATATATTTCATATTATGAAAAACTTGGAGAGTGTACACACACACACACACACACACAGACATTAAAAAGTAGCAATATATATGGAAATCGAAATTCATCATGAAATGTATATCATCCACTGATCCAAAAATATTCATTATACTGAACATGATTTTATTTATCATGTTGTTCATCTACGAAGCTCACCCATAGGTTGAATTTTCAGTTCCAACTGTGTTTAGGTGGAGTGATCTCTTCTCCCAATTTGTATCTGCAAAGTCAGCCACCTCACAAGAATGTACATGTGATAACAGGTATGATTCAATATGTGCATATGAAATAACATGTGCTGAATTGGCTACAGAGAAAGGCAGAGAGGAATTCATCTATTTGTTAACTTTAAAAACACATGGAGAACTATTTCAACAAAATATTGACTAGATTTATAAGTCCTACCCTGTATAATGCAAAAGGCAAGTCCAGCAATACACTATGTCTCGTCTAAACTGCTTGTATTTCTATTCGGTTTGGGTTATTTTTCTCCATCATATTAGAATTAGTAGTCAGAGTCTAGTAGGGTATGCGTTAGTGTCAGGCATTCAGCATTTTGAATTGAAAATAGGAAAATGAATCCAATGTGTATGTAAATATGTGCTTCACAAAAATCTTCCCACTCTAATCCAGAACAATGCCTTGACTTTACCTTCACTCCAAGTAAAATACAATTAGAGTGGACGAGTTAGAAAATCTGTGAATACATATCTGGAATGTAATATGCTCAAGAGTTCACAACCTTGAAGGTGGTAGAGGAGTTTCCAAAAGTAAGGGACAGGTAAATACTCCACAAAAATGGAGCTCTTCTGGACTAAAGACTTCTGGTGAAACTGCCTCTGAGTTTGGGCACTTGAAATATTTGTTGTTGTCAGGAGTTTTAGCTTTTTTTGTAGAGAGACCATCAAAGCTAGGTATGTATCTAAGTGACCTGGAGGACATGGTTTCTTATTTTCTAATGAACATGAGGCAGCAGTGCTGAATTCTCTCTTTGTAGGTAAACTGTGGCCACTGCGGGCAAACTCTTTCCGTGTGGACTGTAAAGCCATCTGGCCATCCTCCACTTGTCGATGTGTTTCTTGCTGCTGCAATGTGAGTTTGGTATTTGCTTCACAAAATACAAGGAGTTAAACTGGGACACAGTGCTAAAGGGAGTTCTGTCACGTGTGGTGTGTCAGGTTCTGCATGATAATGAACCAACCAGGCTTCAATCCCACATAGCTTGCATCCTTAACCATAGCAATCTGATTCTGAACATTGCCCTGAAAACTCTCCACATAACAAGATGCCTTTACATAGAAGGGTCTGCTGGGTGCACCATGTCAGTCACAAGCCATTTGGAAGCCAATGGCAGATCCACATTGCCCCACCACAGATATTTTATCACACAACTGCACACGACTTTTCTAGGCCCATTTCACATCAGGCTCCAACTTACTGGCATCTCTGTTCTACACCATTTTCATGGTCATGGGAATTTCAAAAATTTCATGGTATTTATCTAGCCATTTTACAAGAATGATGTTGGAGGCACTGTGTGTTTAACTTCATTCAGGAACAATTAAATGGTGAGGAAGCTCATTTCAATGAAAGCTCTGGAGCAATCTCACAGACAAGGCTTCCAAAGAGTGGCCAAAATTTCACAGGAAGCCAGACCTATTGCTGTCTACAATGTGAGGTACATTTGTGTTTTGACTCTCAACTATGGCTGCCATGTCTTTCAGAATATAACCATGGGATATCCTGGATTAGATTCCCAGTGCTCTGTGGAAAGCAAACCTGGGCCTAGATCTCGGTTTCCAAGGGCGACTCTCATGCGTGACCAACTAAAATCCCAACATATTTCATGATAACACTTCTCTAAGTCAGCTCTAGAACTCAGTCTCTAAGGGGAATCACACCAGAGTTCAGCCCAGGTATACCCAGTCATATCTTCCAACTACCACACAAATGACCACAATTAAAACCAAAACACTCCCACATGGTCCTCATTTTCTTCCATATATACAGTCTCATACTACGCTCTGTCTGGAGGTTTCCATGAGTGGCGAAGTCCAAGACAGTGTCCAAAATAAGCTTTCTTGCCCTTCATTGCCTAAAGTCATGGTGGCCTGGACACCCTTCCTGTGAACCAGGTGTGATCAAATAGGCCTGCCCTTAATACACCTCTGCTTCTCCAATTTGAGGCCTACTGACTGTCAGGTATAGATATTTTTATGTGAATTGGAGTCATGAGAAAACCCAAGAACCTATGTGCTAGACTCTCCAGGGCTTTGAAGAACTCATTTGACACAAAGGATGCGTATTCTCACTTGATGGAGTTCAGTAGACTTACAAAGGAAGGCAAGAGACTTCATCCACAGGGACTGCTCTTTTGGCCATTTTGGGTATGGATTCACACACGGAATGATCCATCAGGTGATGAGAATCTAAGCCACAACCTCACACAGGTCCAAGAGGCTGATTCAGACACATTATCAGGATCAATCACTTGATTTTTTCCTCTGTCTAACTAGCTAGAGAGACCTTCTCTTTTAATTGAATTTTTATCTCTGTCTGACTAGCTCGAGAGACCTTCTCTTTTACTTGAATATTTCTACTATAACTATAATACAACCCAAGAAGATAAAATTATTACTCCATATACTATGAATCAAATTGATGATTTAGATAATTAGTTAAATTCTTGGGCAATAATCATGTGCAAATCTAATGTTTCATTTGATAACCACTTACCATCTAATCCTTTATTGTCTTTTTGGTCATCACATCATGTAATTTTTCCAAAAATGACAAGAAAAACACCTATTATAAATGCTACAAATATATTCACTGATGGGTCAAATAATGGTACAGCAGTAATATTTACACCTGATCAAACTTTTACATTTTTAGTACCCAAACAATTAGCTCAAAATGTAGAGCTTAATGCAGTATTACAAGCTTTTGTGATGCTTAAAGCATCTGTAATTAATTTATTTTCCGATAATCAGTATATAGTTAGTGCTATAGTATCACTTGAAGATGGTAGAAGGATTTCCCCTTCCTCTACTATTTTCTCTTTGCTTTCGACTATACAAAGTCTAATCTGGGACAGGAAAGATCCGTTTTTTATAGGATATTTCAGGACACATACAGGATTGCCTGGAGCCCTTAGTTTGGGCAATTATTTAGCAGATAAAACAACACATGACATTCATACATATTTTCTATACACTAGAAGAAGCTACAAATTTTCATAAAAAGTTTCATGTCAATGCTAATACTTTACAAAAGCGTTTCAAAGTAACTAAGGAACAAGCTAGACAAATAATAAAACAATGTCAAAATTGTGTGACCTTTTTACCACAAGTTAATCTTGGAGTCAATCCTAGAGGATTGATACCTAACCATATTTGGCAGATGAACGTCACAAACTTGCCAGAATTTGGAAAATTAAAATATTTGCATGTTACAGTTGATACTTCTTCTGGATTTTTGATGGGCTCCATTCTTGCTGGAGAAAAAAACTAAAGATGTTATAGCTCATTGCTTACAAAATTTTGCCACTGTGGGCGTTCCAAAAGAGTTAAAAACAGATAATGCCCCTGCTTATACTTCTACTTCTTTTAAACAATTTTGCTCATCATTTGGCATTACTCATATAACAGGAATCCCATACAATCCACAGGGAGAAGGCATAGTTGAAAGAGCACATGAAACTATTAAAACGTACATATTAAAGCAAAAAGAACAAATTGGGAAGGGGTATATATTCCCCAAAGGTAAACTTAAAATAACCCTTTTACTCTAAACTTTTTAAATTTGGGTTCATCAGGGCTTAGTGCTGCAGAAAGGCATATATGTCCAAAAAATGTACATAAGCCCAAGGTACTTTGGAAGGATATTCTAACAGGACAATGGAAAGGTCCTGACCAAGTAATTGTCTGGAGTCCGGCGTCTGTTTTTGTGTTTCCACAGGGAGAACAGTAGCCAATTTGGATTCCAGAGAGATTAACTAAAGAGATTTCTACAGACCAAAAATAAGATGATTTGGCTCAAATCAATAAGAGCTGATATGCAGAACTCCAGTTTGGCTGTTCTTACATCTGTGACAGAACCAGAATGTTTTTTTCAAATCTATTTTATTATTCCCCTTTCTCATATCATGAAGTTTTATTTTGTTTTTTTTAGCTCTTACAGAACTAGGTTAATGTTTTGCTGATCAGTTCTATTTTTGGACAATAGAGTTTTTAGACATTGCAATGGAGATTTCACCTGTAAAAAGTCATAAGGCCTTTAATATTATGTCATGTGTTGTATGTATTATATTATGTGTGCACTTGTGTTTTGTGTTATATGTTTGATTTCACATCTTTTCTGTGTTGACTATATTCTTTTCAAGTTGATATACTTTGTCTTCATTATCTGATGTTCTGACTTCTACTTGATCTAGTCTGTTTGTAATATTCTCATTAGCGCTTTTAATCTGATTTACGGTTTCTTGCATTTCTATGATTACAACTTGATTATTTTTTAACACCTCTATCTCCTGATAAAGCTCATTCTTTGCGGATTTAATTTGTGTGGTTCGTTCCTCTTCAAAATATACTTTCAATGCTTGGATTTGCTGTCTCATGTCTTCTCTAATATTCCATTCCATCTGAATTAGGAATGCCTTGATTTCTTTCCCTGTCCATATTTCTGATTCTTCTAGGTCCTCCTGTATATTTAGATTGTCCTGCATTGTTTGTAACCCCTTTTTCCCTTGTTTTTTCATATTGTTCACGTTGCTTTCCAGCTCTGTTTGACTGCTTTGTAACTGCTTTCTCCTATACATTTGTTTTGGCTTTGTATATCTCTGTTGTCTCTCTTTTGTGGTGGAAGATTATGCCTAAAAATTTTGGGCTTTGTTGTACTTTAAAGCTGATTCATTTAATTCATATAAGGCTTCTAGGTTCTGTATGCATATAATGATTTGCTGTTTGTTCTTAGGACTATATGTTTAGGTTGGGTGCTCTGGTGGTACAATGGTTAGTATGTCTCGGCTACTTTAGAAGATTGCTCCACTGAAGGTGGATACTACCAGGCAATTGGATCAGGGTGTTGGTAGTAGCTAGGTATTTAGGAGTCTTATAGACAGCCTCGAGACATTCACCTATTTGCATTTAGACAATTACACACAATGAAAGATGTAATGCTTGGAATGAGAGTTGGGGGGTAGGAGAATGAAGGTGCTCTTAAAAAGAAAAAAAGGATAGAGGGAGAGATAGATTAGAGGGGAATGAAAAGAACAATAAAACTTGAAATGGGATAGAAAGAGAGAAGGAAAAGGGGGGAAAGGAACAGGGAGAGAAGAAGGAGAGAAAAAAATATCAACAACAGCAACAACAACAACAAAAAAATTAAAGTCTTAGAGATCCACCTTCTTCTCTTCCAGTAGGCGGAGCTGTGCCTTCCAAGCGGAGTGTCTGCTCTCTACCTGCCGAGAGCTATCCCTGTAGGGCGTCTTCTGGGGGTCTCTCAGACTTGTCAGTCCAGAGCCATTTCACTTCTCCAGCTCTTAACCCCCTTCCTCCTGTCAGCCTGCCAGCCAGGTCCTGTTCCCCAGAAGTGATTCTCCAGAGATCTAGTTACACTTGCAGCCCCACCGAGTGCCCCTTTTAATCCTCAGTGCTGTGGTAAACTGGCGGATAAGACCTTAGGGGTCACCACTGGTGATATGGGGGCCTTGGGTTCTGGGCTCCCCTCTGCTTCCCTACGGACACGACCCCTGAGAAGTCAATGAAGTTTCCTGGCTGCTTGTATCAGTATGGGGAGTCACACACCTGCTAAAGTGGAATTTGCTGGGAAGGAATTTCGCCGGCCGAACTCCGATGATGTCACCTCTCTGCTATGGTGGGCCCCAGGCTTCTTGCCGGATTGACCGAGGGGAGGGGTGGGACTGGTCCGGCCCAGTTCACCTCAGCTCCTGGCGCGTGGAGGCTTGGCTAAAGACTTCTTCCTGCCAAGCTGTGTCTCGGCGTCTAGACCCAGTCACTTTGGCTGCGGGCTGGTGGACGGATCTGCAGCTGTGCCCGCGGTGCGCAGACTGTGGCTGGTGAATCTCGAACTCCGCGTCTAGTGGCAGGGTCCCACTCGTCCGGGTCACACAGACGCTTCAAAAAAATTCTTGTAGCTCCCGGGCAGTCTCCCTTCAGTGGAATTTTGCTAGGAGAATCTCCGTTGGTAGAATCAAAGAGTTATCCTTGCGACTTTATGACCCCATCACTGGGAGTGCATTAAAAGCGCAGCCTCTCTGCCCGCCGCCATGTTGGATCCACCTTTTCTTTTCATTATATTTAATAATTCTCTTCTAGACAATGTAAATTGTTAAGAAAATTGTTTTCTTTTAGTGCCTTTTGGAATGTTACATAATTCTTTCTTTAGGCATTGTTGCCAGAATTTCTATCTTCATCCCAGTGCATGTGAAGTCAAAGATAAAACCAATCTACAGCTTCTGCAATAGCCATCACTGAACTGCTTGCAGAACTTGCCTGGACTATGTATCACTTGTATGCATTGTGAACTCACCTGCCTGCATTGTGAACTATCTGTTGGTGCAGTGACGTGTGGTAGTGTTGGGGTATTTCTCTGATGATGTCATCGGTGGTACAATTTTTTCAAAAAGAGCCATCAATTGCCTTGGTGTATCTTCCTCCCTTCTGCTTGTCATGGTTGTTCAGCTAAAATTAGGGGGCCAACAGAGATGAGGCAAAGAGCCTCACCCGCCCGCTGGTACAAAGACCTCTCCACAGGTGTGGATGTATACTGGACCTGTAGTCAGTGACGGGTAAGATCCAATTACAATGGTACCAATCTAAGACAGGAGGCTGACACCTTGAGGTCAGCTCATTCGATAATGGGTAAGAATCATATGTACTATTGGACAACCTAAGGCAGGCATGGTCCCTAAGCCACATGCTTGTTGTTTAAACAGAGAGGGTTAGATGTTGAGAGCCACAGCCCAAGGGGCCAAAGCAAACTTTCAGACTGCCAGCTGATGGTTGGCTCACAGAGGCCCCAGCAACGTCTAGCTGATTGGCTCCTCTGCGGTGATGCCCATTGGGCTGTTTCCCCACCCTTTCAAATTATGGAGCTGCTTTTTGGGGGACTTTTTTGGCTCTGCTCAAACAACCCAGCCAATCGACCTCAAGAGCAGGAGGAGAGGGGAGGTTGAGAGCTTGTGGGAAGCCGGTGGTGGCAGTTGTGCTCTGAGTGTTTTTCCCGAGGAGCTATTTTTTGGCGTGTGTGGTTCTAAAAATAAAGTTAGCTTTTGACAAGTGGCTCCTGAATTGTGCCCAGCCAGACTGTGTCAATCCTAAATTGATGGAGCAAAATAACCAAAACAGAATAGAAATACAAGCAGTTCAGAGGAGGCATGGTGTATAGCTGGACTTACCTTTTGTATGATAAAGGGTAGGTGTTATAAATCAAGTCAATATTAAATTGAAGTAGTTCTCCATGTGTTTTAAAGATAACAAATCCGTGAATTCCTGTCGCCCTTTATCTGTATCCTATTCAGCACATGTATTTTTGTATGCACATATAGAATCCTACCTGGTATCACATGTACACTTTTGTGAGGTGGCTGACTTGGCAGATACAAATTGTCAAAAGAGATCACTCCTCCTGAACGTTGTTGGAACTGAAAATTAAAACTACGGGTGAGCTTCCTAGTTGAACAAGATAATACATAAATCCATGTTCAGTAAAATGAATATTTTTGGATCTGTGAAAGATATATATTTCATAATAAATTTCGATTGGCATATATATCGCTACCTTTTAATGTCTGTGTGTGTGTGTGTGTGTGTGTGTGTGTGTGTGTGTGTATATATATATATATATATATACACACTCTCTAGATTTTTCAGAATATAAAATATATGTGTCTTATTATACAATCCCTAAATGCATTCATATTCATGTATGTGGATTTATAATCAAATGTTCACAAAATTATTCTCAGAAATATTCATCCACCTCAAATACATATTGTTTCCTAGTACTGAAATCTAAATTCAGTGAATGGTGCATAGAAGTCCTAATTTTTCTACAGTATCTGACCCACTTTAACATCAATGCAAGTAGATTACTATGGTACATGATGTGTATTATGACATTCATTTTTATTCAACAATGTTACATGACTATTTCTTCAGTTTATGCACATCATAGGATATATATTTCATTCACAAGTTTTCAAATTTATAGGCATTTGTTTCACTTTCTATCACTTCCTGCTTCAGTACACATGTATTCCTCCATGTTTTTTATCTGGTCTTTTCATGAGACTACTTTTCATTTTAGATTTCAATAATCGCTTTTGAAGCAAACCTCACACACTCTTCATGACAAACCATAACCTTAATATTACCATTAGATCTATAAATGGTTGTAATGAATGTATGTATATCAATATAAGATTTCCTGTATATTTTCAGATATCAATTCAATCCATAATTTAAAGTTGGAACCAGTTATATTATTTATTCACAGTATGGTGAATTCATTCATTTTATCTATATTTGTAGACACAGGGTAGACCTATTTGTACACCCAATACTAATTTATACATCTTCAAAATATTGACCACAGAATTGGTGGAAGAAATACTCATGTCACCTGATCTACATATACACTTTATCACAGTAATATTCTGCACACAAAATGCAAAGTTCACACTTATGATTGTACCAAAACCTAAATGGAAAGTGAGCATGGATTACTAAAAACATCCAAGTCCAGATTGCCTAATGCTCTCAAATGTTAATCCTATTGGTGCTAAATATTTGTTTTTTTCTAAGATTGTATATTCAACATCTACCATGTTGAAAATGTCTAATCCTATCAATCAATTTATACTTTGCCTGATTTCTTCATGTCTCTATTGATATCTGCTTCCCTATATATTTTCCCTAGTTAATCATTGTGACTGACTCATCACATGTTCTGACATTTACATTCATTCTCTACGAGAAACCCTATTGCTAAAGAACTTTTGGACCAAATCCTATACTCACTCTTCTTCCTAAACCTACTGACTATCTTTCCAATCCTACCGACTACCCTTTTTAAGTGGATGTTTTCTTCTACATTCAATCATCCAATTTACAAGGTCCTATGCCATTGTTTATCGATTTTTCTGAGACATCTGTGCAGAAGGTATTTCAAAGCTAAGTATCCCAATCAAGGACCCAATGCTCTTCTGGGCTTCAAATCTTACCTAGACTTCTGTATTCATACTTATATTTCACCTGTATATTCTTGTAAATATCACAGGTTCCCAATGCCATTATTCATCATGCAGAATGATTCCTAACCCAAATCGAACCTGTTATTACCCTAACCATACACTGTTCCCTCAATCTAACTTTACAGAAAAGCAGGGACAGAGTTGGTCTTACAATCAGGAGTGTAGGGGATCTTCCACCTGCTGAGAACCTCAAAGGTCAATACAGAAATGATCCATGGAGAAGATGTAGGCAGCAATGAAGGACCTGAGGGAGGAAAAGTCAACTTCCATCGCAAACAACCTGGTCAGGGTGAAGGGATGTGTCTGAATCAGCCTCTTTCATCTTAATGTAGAGAAGATGGACCAAACCAAGCCTGTGTGGAGAGCTATGCCCAGGTGCCTATGGTTGATATACCATTCTAACTTGTGAAAATGTCACAGCAAGTAGGTGCACCCTCCATCTCATGGGACCCTTGGAAGCAACTGTTAGGACAAAGTGGTTGCCAAGGCAGTGACTTCATTCACTTCCTGAAGGAAGTTACCTCACATAACTTCCTTGGTGATGGAACTCTCTAAACTTGGGATTCAGGAAGCCAGGCAACCACAGCCAGTTCCAGTCCCAGTTCCAGTGGTCTCACTTGTTTGGGTAAACCAAGGACAGAGTCAGTCTTTCTTGGTACCTAGTTATGTGAGGATGGCTAAATGCTAGGAAAGCTAAGAAGAGGGGCCTTTCCTGAGAAAGAAGGTAGTGGCTCACCAGTGACTTTTGACAACTTCACAGAGTTGGCCAAGGAGACCAGAACTGAGACAGCACAGTGCATTTCGTGGAAATATAGTATGTCCCACCCATCATAGGACACTCCGGATAGTCACAGACCTACTTTGGGAAAGGTGGTGTCTTTTTGAGTGTGGGTGTGAGTTTGTGGTTTTGTCTCATGTTCTGAGAATATGTAGGAAAGGCGATTTGTTTGGTTTGGAGAGGACTGTATCTAGTATGTCCTCTGACAAGGTGAGTGTTTCTATTACTGTGTATCCCACTCTCTCCGTGGTCTTAGTATTAGAAAAAGAATGCATCATGGATGTGTTCTGTCTAGTAGAAAGCTTCCCAGCATTCATACTGCCAATTTATGAATGGACTGCGACTAGCCTTATCAATGGGCAAAACCTACTATCTTTCTAAGTTCCTGTTTTCTTCCTGAATTCCGGACACTCTCCAGAATAGGCTCAAAGTTTTGTGTCCAAGCTATGTAGCACCTCCAAGCTCTGTCACATGGCCATGTACTGGATAGCTGAAGGGAAGTGGAGCATGTCAGAAAACTCAGATATCAGGAAACTCAGATACCAGGAAAGTCTCAGTGGAGAAACCCTGCTTTGGGCCATTTGCTTACCTATTTTTCTGTTGCCCTGAATGTAAGGAAAGTCTTTGGCTCAGGCCACCCCTTTGTGAAGCCTGAAGAAAACAGTATTCAAATGGAAATGAGTGGGCATCACCTGTGGCTCTTCGCTTAATTGCTTTGGAAATGGATGTGTTGAATCAGCCTCTTGGCGCTCGGTGAAGCTGGGGCTTAGATTGTCAGCTCCTGATGGATCTAAAGAAATATCCCATGTGTGCATCCATAAACAAAATTCAAAAAGATCAGTCATTGTGGATGAAGTCTCTCACCTTCCTCTGTTAGGTTCCTGACCTCCATCAAGTGTGATTATTGACCCTTGAGTAAAATGAGTTTTTCAAAGCCCTGCAGATGTGCTAGTGTTGTCTCATGACTACAAACCACATAAGAATCTATACCTGACAGTCAGTAGGCCTCAAATAGTAGAAGCAGAGCAGTATTAATGGCAGGCCTATTTGATCACTCCTGGTTGACAGGAAGAGTGTGCAGGCCACACTTACTTTAGGCAAATGAGGGGCAAAGAAGCTTATATTGGACACTGTCTTGAGCTGCGCCACTTATGGAAACCTCTAGCCAGAAGTTATGATGAATATCTATATGGAAGAAAATGAGGGCAATGTGGGAGTGTTTTGGTTATAATTGTGGTCATTTTTGTGGCAGTTGGAAGAGATGACTGTGTCCACCAGGGCTTCACTCTTGGGTGATTCCCCTTATAGACTGAGTTCTGGAACTGACCTCAGAGTAGTATTGCCATGAATTGAGTTGGGATTTTAGGAGGCCACGCATGAGATTCACCCTTGGAATCTGAAATCTAGTCCCAGGTTGGTTTTCCACAGAGCACTGTGAATCTCAGCCAGGATATCACATGATTTTATTATGGAAAACATGGAAGCCATATTTGAGAGTCAAAACACACATGGACCTCACATTGTACAGTTCAATGGGCCTGGCTTCATGTGACCTTTTGGCCACTTTTTGGGAAGCCTTTCCTGTGAGTGTTGTCCAGAGATTTCATTGAAATGAACTTCCTCACCATTTAGTGGTTCCTGAATGAATTGAAACCCACAGTGCCTCCAACTTCATCCTTGAAAAATGGCTAGATGAATACCATCAAATTTTTGAAATTCCCATGACCAGGTGGCACTGGAGAAACTTTGGATGTCCTGTTGCTGATCATGAGTATACAATACAGTGCCTTGATTGACTGGGTTTCATGAAAATGTTGAAGAACAGTGATGCCAGTAAGTTGGAGCCTCCTGAGTAGTGGGCCTAGAGTAGTGGTGTGCAGGTGTGTCATAAAACATCTGTGGTGGAGTCATGTGGACCTTCCATTGGCTTCCAAATAGCTTGTGACTGACATAGTGTAGCCAGCAGACCCTTATATGTAAATGCATCCTGTTATATGGAGAGTTTTCAGGGCAATGTTCAGAATCAGGTTGCTATGGTCAAGGGGCCAAGCTATGTGGGATAAAGGCCTGGTTGGTGCATTCTCTTGCAGACCCTGACACACCACACGTGACAGAACTCCCTCTAGCACTTTGTCCCAGTTGAAATCTTTGTATTTCACGAAGCAAATACCAAACTCCCAGTACAGCAGCAAGAAACACCACGAAAATTGGAGGATGATCAAATCGTTTCACAGTCCTCACAGGGAGACACATAGCCCCCAGTGGCCACAGTTTACCTACAAAGAGAGAATTCAGCACTGCTGTCTCATGTTCATTGGAAAATAAGAAACAAGATCCTTCACGTCACATAGATGCAGATCCAGCTTTAATTGTCTCACCACAAATGAAGATTAAGCTCCTGACAACAACATATATTTCAAGTGCCCAACCTCAGAGGCAGTTTCTCAAGAAGTCTTTAGGCCAGCAAAGCTCCATTTTTGTGGAGGGTTTACCCTGTCCATTACTTTTGTAAACTCCTCTACCACCTCCAAGTTTGGGAACAACTGAGCATATTGCATTCCATATATATATGCACAGATTTTCGAACTCTTCTCCTGTAATTGTGTCTTACTTGGGGCAAAGGTAATGTCAAGGCATTGTTCTGGATAAGAGTGGGAAGATTTTTCAAAGCACATAATTACATACACATTGGATACCTTTTCCAATTTTCCATTGGAAATACTGAATCCCTGACACTAACCCTTAGCCTACTAGACTCTGACTACTTATCCTAATATGATGGAGAATAATAATCCAAACAGAATAGAAATACAAGCAGTTCAGAGGAGGCATGGTGTATAGTTGAATTTGCCTTTTGCATTATGTAGTGTAGGAGTTATAAATCTAGTCAACTTTTGTAGAAATTGTTCTCCATGTGTTTTTAAAGTTAACAAATATGTGAATTCCTGTCTCCCTTTCTCTGTAGCCTATTTGCACATGTATTTTTATATGCACATATAGAATCCTACAAGGTACAACACGTAAATTCTTGTGAGGTGGTTGACTTGGCAGATACACATTGTGAAAAGAGATCACTTCTCCTAAATGCTGTTGGAAGTTAAAATTCGAACTCTGTGTGAGCTTCCTAGTTTAACAACATTATACATAAATCCATGTTCAGTAAAATGAATATTTTTGAATCTGTGGATGATATATATTTCATGGTGAATTTCAATTGGCATATATATTGCTAATTTTTAATGTCTGTGTGCATGTGTGTGTGTATGTGTGTGTGTGTGTATATATATATATATATATATATATATATATATATATATATATACAAACTTTCCAGATTTTTCAAAATATGAAATACATGTGTCTTTTTATACATTTCCTAAATTCATTCATATTCATATATGTGAATTTATAATCAACTTTTCACAAGATTATCGTCAGAAATATTCATCCACCTGAAATATGTATTTGTTTCCTAGTTCTGAAAACTATCTTCAGTGAATGGTGCCTACAAATCCTAAAATTAATACAGTAACTGACCCAGGTTAACATCAATGCAAATTGATTCCTATGGGACATGATGTGTATTTTGACGTTCATTTTTATTCAAAACTGGTACATTACTATTTCTTCAGTTTATGCACATAATAGGATATATATTTCATCCACAAGTTCGCTAATTTAGAGGCATTTGTTTCACTTTCAATCACTTCCTGCTTCAGAACACATGTATTTTTTCATGGTTCTTGACTGGTCTTTTCATGAGACTTCTTTCGAAACACATTATTTTTGATTTCCATAATCACTTTTGAAGAAAAACTCACACACCTTTCATGATAAACCATAACCTTAATTTTACTATTAGATGTATAACTAGTTGGAATGAATGTATGTATATCAATATAAGATTTCTTATATATTTTAAGATATGAATCCAATGCATTATTTAAAGTGGACCAGTTATATTATTTATTAACAGTATGGTCTATTCATGCATTAGCTCTATATTCATAGACACAAGGTACACCTCTTTGTACCCCCAATACTAACTTATTAATCTTCAAAATATTGCTCCCAGAAATGATGGAAAAATTACTCATGTCACCTGATCTACATATACATTTTATCACAGTAATATTCTGCAGACAAAATGCAAGGTTCACACTTATTATTGTACCAAAGCCTAAATTGAAAATGAACATGGATTACTAAACACAGCCATGTCCAGGTTGCCTAATGCTCTCAAATATCAATCCAATTAGTGACTACATATTGGTTTCTTCCTAAGATCATATATTCAAATTCAACCCTGTTGAAAATGTCTAATCCTATCACCCACTTTATATTTTGCCTTATTTCATAATATCTCTATTGATATCTGTTTTCCTACATATTTTCTCCGGTTCACTATTGTGACTGACTCTTCACGTGGGCTAACATTTACATTCACACTCTAAACAAAATCCTATTGATAAAGAATATTTTTTTTCCAAAACCTATACTCATTCTTCTTCCTAAACCTAACAACTATCTTCCTAATCCTACCGACTATCCCTTTTTGACTGAATGTTCTTTTCTACACCCAATCATCAAAGTAAACACTGGGCGAGCTTCGGAGGAAGAGACCACCAAAAGACTATCTCATGCAACAGCAAAGGGTTTATAGGGGGTCAGCATGCAGGGGATCGGAGCTCACTTGAATAGAGCAGAGAGCCCTGAGAAGAGCTTAAGCAGAGCTTATATACTTTCTTTGGGGAGGGCAGGGAGTGAAGTTTATTGATGGGTGAGGGAGAGTGGGCGGTTTGCATTCAACCGGGTGAGGGAGTACATTCTGCAGTTTGGCATTTGGGGACAGGACATTCTGGGAACAAGATTAGCAAACAGTTCTCAAGATTTCAACAGTGTTTTGTTAAGCATACAGAAAAAAAAGTGACAAGTACCTATTTTATTAATCTTTCATTCCCCACTTCTTCTTCTAGCTACTTTTAATCATAAAAGTGATCATTGTGGGGTGTCACATTCTATGTCTGCTAGTGGGGTATTACCATGAGTTTAACTTGTCCAATTTGAGCTTAGAGAAAAGAAATTACACGGTTGAGCAAACAGGGTTTTATAGTTAGCAATAATATGGAGATTATTATCGGACAGGCCAGGGTTGATAAAAAAGTAGTCAAACAGGGGGACTATGTGAACCAAGACTCAAACCACTTTTTTTGGTCCTCTCACTCTCTCATTGACACTCTTCATGGTGTCTTTTTAATTTAATCATATTTTTTTTTACAACTCCATTATGCTCAGAATAAACACAACATTCTTCCCAGGAAGTGACAAATACCTATTTTATTAACCTTTCACTTCCGACTATCCCTTTTTGACTGGATGTTCTCTTCGACATTCAATCATCCAAGGTACAAGGTCCTATGCCATTGTATATTGATTAATCTGACAAATCTGTGCAGAACCTAATTCAAATCTAAGTATTCCAATCAAGGGCAAAATGCTCTTTTGGGCTTCAAATCTTACCTAGACTTCTGTTTTCATACATATATTTCACCTATATATTCTCATACATATCGCAGGTTCCCAATACCATTATTCATCCAGCAGAATTATTCCTAACCCAAATCACACATGTTATTAACCCTAACCATACACTGTTCCCTCAATCTAACATTACAGAACAGCAGGGACAGAGTTGGTCTTACAATACAGGAATGTAGTGGATCTTCCACCTGCTGAAAACCTCAAAGGTCCATGCAGAAATGATCCCTGGAGAACATGTAGGCAACTATGAAGAACGTGAGAGAGCAAAAGTCATCTTCCATGGAAAACAACCTGGTAAGGATGAAGGGTTGTGTCTCATTCACCCTCTCTCCTTAATGTAGAAAAGATGGACCAACAAAGGCCTTTGTGGAGAGCTGTTCCCGGGTTCCTATGGTTGAGATACCAATCTAACTTGTGAAAGTGTCAGAGGAAGTATGGAAGCAACTGTTCGGAAAAAGTGGTTGCTAAGGCAGTGACCTCATTCAGTTTCTGAAGGAAGTGACCTCACCTCACTTCCTTGGTGATGGAACTCTCTGAACTTGGGATCCAGGAAGCCAGGCATCCAGAACCAGTCCCAGTCCCAGTACAGTGGGATCACTTGTTGGGATTTACCAAGGACAGAGTAAGTCTTTTTTGGTACCTACTGATATGAGGATGGCAAAATGCCAGGAAATTTTGAAGACTGGCCTTTCCAGAGAAAGCAAGAAGTGGCTCACCGCGGGCCCCTGATATTTCACAGAGTTGGCCATGGAGACCAGATCTGAGACAGGACAGGCCATTTCTGGGGAACATAGTATGGCCCACCAGTCAGAGGACACTCTGGATAGTCACAGACTTACTTTGGGGAAGGAGGTGCCTTTTTCAGTGTGGGTGTGAGTTTGTGGTTTTGTCTTATGTTCTGAGAATAGGTAGGAAAGGCGGCTTGCTTGGTTTGGAGTGGAATGTTTCTAGAAAGTCTTTTGACAAGGCGAGTGTTTCTATGTCTGTGTATCCCACTGTGTCCGTGGTTGTAGACATTAGAAAAGAGAATGCATCAATGGATGTGTCCTGTCTAGTAGAAAGCTTCCCAGCATTCATCCTACCCATTTTAGGAATGGACTGCAGGTTGCCTTATCGATGGACAACATGTACTGTCTTCCTAAGTTCCTGTTTTCTTCCTGAATTCTGGCCACTCTCCACAATAGGCTCATGGTTTTGTGTCCAAAATATGTACCACCTCCAAACTCTGTGACGTGGCCATGTAATCCATAGCTGAAGGGAATGGCAAGCATCTCAGAAAACTCAGATATCAGTGTGACCAGGAAAGTCTCAGTAGAGAAACCCTGCTTTGGGCCTTTTGCTTACCTATTGTTCTGTTGCCCTGAATGTCAGGAAGGTCTTTGCCTCAGGCCACCCTTTGTGAAGCCTGAAGAAAACAGTTTTAAAATGGAAAGGAATGGGCATCACCAGTGGCTCTTTGCTTAATTACTTTGGAAAGGGATGTGTCTGAATCAGCCTCTTGGCCCTGTGTGAGGCTGTGGCTTAGATTATCAGCATCGGATGGATCTAAAGAAAGAACCAATGTGTGCATCCAAAACCAAAATGGCAAAAAATCAGTCATTGTGGGTGAAGTCTCTTGCCTTCCTGTGTTTGGTTCTTGACCTCCATCAAGGGAGTATTGGGATTTTTTGTGTCAAATGAGTTCTTCCAATCCCTGCAAAGGTGCTTGGGTTTAATAATGACTCCAAATCACATACTATACCTGATAGTCAGTAGGCCTCAAATTGGAGAAGTAGAGCAGTATTAATGGCAGAACTATGTGATCAATCCTGGTTCACAGGAAGGGTGTCCAGGCCACCCTGAATTTAGGTAAATGAGGAGAAGGGAGCTTATTATGGACACTCTATTGGGCTGTGCCATTTAAGGAAACCTCCAGCCAGAGATTATGATGAGTGACTATATGGAAGTAGATGAGGGCCATGTGGGATTTTTTTGATTTTAATTGTGGTAACTTGTGTGGCTTTTGGAAGAGATGACTGTGTTCACCTGGGCTTTAACACTGGCGTGATTCTCCTAGAAGACTGAGTTCTGTAACTGACTTCAGAGTAGTAATTGCTTTGGAAATGGATATGTTTTAATCAGCCTCTTGGCCCTGTTTGAGGCTGTGGCTTAGATTATCAGCACCAGATGGATCTAAAGAAAGATCCCTTGTGTGCATCCAAAACCAAAATGGCCAAAAGAGCAGTAATTGTCTATGAACTCTCTCGCCTTCCTCTGTAAGGTTCTGAAAGAATAAAAGAAATTGAAATTGAAATGTAAAGAACCAGGTTTTGTAAAGTTTCCAAGCTGCACTCAGCACCTGAAATTTCTGTGGCAGTTAAGACAATTCCCGGATTTGCACATTAGATGTGTGTTGAAATCTTCCCTGAGGACCTAGTTACTTAACAGCCCCTTCCCAGAAACCATGCAGCTCACCACGTATACATCACAGTGCATCCACCAATCAATTTAAATGTATACCCCTTCTTACGGCTGACCAATCACCCCCTGCCCAACCTGTTCCCGCCAATGAATGTGCTAATCATGTTTTAGAGTTGTTATTTGATTTTCCCGCGGTATATGATGATTTGCTAAAGAGGCTATGATGTATGTAAAGTCCCTGCCCTCTCTAAAGAATGTATATAAACTCCACTCAAGTGGTTCTCGGGGCTCTTTGTTCTTTGTTCCTCTGAAGTGAGCCCTGAGCTCCAGCACGCTATACCCCCAATAAACCCTTTGGTGTTGCATGAGAAAGCCTGTTGGTGGTCTTTTCCTCCGATGTTCGCCCCACCTTTTCATCTGGAGGTCCCAGGTGAGATATCCGGAGCAGCGGATGAAAGACCCCAAGGGACTCCTCTCGGGGTAAGAAAGGCGCCTCTTTCTGGTTTCGGGTTTCAGGTTAGGGCTTGGCAAAGTGGCTGTCGGTGAAGAGCATTAGCTCTCTCTGACAGTGGGTGGCAGACGTGTCACAGAGCTACTGGCCACGTCCCTGGGGGACACTCCAGAGGACGAGGGAAATCAAGGAATATTAGTTTCCTCAACTCGGTTATATTTTGCTTCAGGATTCGGTTTGCCAGCCCATCAGGTTTTGCTGGCTACACAGTTTTGTTCATTGTCCCGAACTCATGTTGAGTTTACTGTCTGTCTTTATTGTCTAACCCATCAGGTTTTGCCAGTTACTGAGTTCTAATATTTGTCTTGGACCCATGTTAAACGTTTACTGTTTGTCTTTGTTTGTGTTGCGTTTGTGTCTTCACTGTCTCTTTTTGAGTAACTCCCATTATGGGACAAAGCACTTTCACGCTTCTGTCCCTGACCCTTGATCATTGGACTGATGTCCGCTCAAGGGCCAAGAATCATTATTTTTCAGTTAAATGTCAGACCTGGCAGACTCTCTGTGCTTCAGAATTGCCCATCCTCAAAGTCGGGTGGCCCCCAGAAGGATCCTTCTACTTCAATCTAATCCAAAAAGTCAGAGATATTGTCTTTCAGCTGGGACCACGTGGCCACCCAGATCAACAGCCATATACCCCTTCCCCAGGATCCTATCATTCAAACCTTCCGTTCCCTCCCCATCTTCCCCCCATTCTTCCTGAGTCACAAGACTGGACAATCCTCCCCCTCCTTATCCTCTGCCCTCGCTCCCCAACCCCCAACACATTCCAGATGATTCTCCCGCCACTGACTCAGCCTCTCCGCCACTAGAGGCAATTGGGCCAGACCCAAGCCCTCCAAGGGACTTCTCCGCAGCAGCAGCAGCCCCTCCTTTTCTGGTGGAAGCTGGGCCACCTAAAGAAACCCGCCAGCTACGGAAAATAGAAAACTCAGAAGCCACTGTGATGCTCCCTCTTCATCCTTATGGGCCCATGAACCGACCAAACTGGGATCCCAACACCTTTGAAGGTTGGTAGCATCTTTCCACTTATCACAGGGCTCTAATGGCGGGGCTCCGAGTGGCCGCCAGAGGGCCGACTAATTTGGCCATGGTAAGAGAGATAATCCAAGGTCCTAATGAGTCTCCCTCTATGATTCTGGAGAGAATTATGGAAGCATATAGGAAATTTACTTCTTTTGATCCTCAGGCAGAGGACGAAAAAACATGTGTTGCAATGGCCTTTATCCAGTTTTGATTCTGACTCCTTAATGTGTTCGACTACATGATTGGTTGCCTTAGGTGGCGTAATCAGGGTGCGGCCAACAGTCATCCACCCTGTGGGTCTTGCTGAGGTTGTCCGAGCATAGAGAGCAAACTCAACATAGCCCCAACGTTTGGCCTTGGGGTCAGGTATATCTGAAGTATACGATCCATTGTTATCGGATGAAGAGCCTTTATGCCACTTTAGGTAACTAGAAGTCAACCCTTCAGAGTAGCCAAGTGAGTGGTAACAACAGCTACCACGTTCATCATGGAACCTGCATGACCAATAGGGACACCCATTATATATCTCAGGCCACCAATGACAATAGTCTTTGGTTTGATTAAAAAGGAAGCAAATGAAAGGCCAGTTCCAGCTACCAGGGACGAAGGTCCTTGAAGGTGACAATTTTAGGGAAATAGAGGTGCAGTTGTGGATGAAGCAAGTAGTTGCATCCACTGCGCGGACCTTCTGCATGCCATGTTCTGAGTATCGTTCCCGAAGAGTGAATAAATACATGGTAGGTTAGGAGGGTAAAGACAAGTCCCAACAGAGCACAGAAAAAAAGCAGAGCACAAAAAACAAGCAGTTAGAGAAGACTAGGGTGTTGGGAGAGCTCATTGTGCCTTCTTTAAGAGGAATTGGGCTGCAGGGAACACCGTGTGAGCCGCAACTTAAATGGGTGAGATGGGTGTGGAAAGCAGGATTAAAGGGGAGCTTCAGGAGGTGATTCTTGGAGTTCCTCTGGCATGGTCCTGTCGTCAGCAGGTGGGGCCTCCTGGTGATATGGTTTCAACCTAGAAATGGGAATCCAGGGAGTGAGACGGTTGTCTGGTAAGGAGAGTTTGGCGGCGGTGGGGGTACAGAGAATGAAAGGATAGGGGCTTTCCCATTTTGGTGCAAGAGTCCCTTTCTCCTCTGGGGTATTATAATAGACTAGACTCCCAGGTGTTAAGGGAGGAGTGTTTGGAGTGGAGACTGGGTCCGGAAGAAGCCAGTTCTGACATTTCCAGTGTTCAGAGCGGAGATGAAACAAGAGAGGCAAAGACAAATCTCGGGTGAGAGGTCCTTGTGAAGTGACCAACCCAGAGGGTATAAGAGGTCTTCCATACATTATCTCAAAGGGAGACAGTAAAGATGGTTTCTTAGGGAGAGCTCTGATTCGAAGCAAAGCAAAGGGAAGGATTTTGACCCAGTCTAAGTTTAATTCCATTGTCAATTTGGTAAGGACTTCCTTCAGAGTATGATTTACCCTTTCCACTTTCCCTGAAGCCTGGGGGTAATATGGACAGTGGAAATGCCACTTGAAGGAGAGGGCTTGAGAGACCTTTTGTGTGATCCTAGAAATAATCTCAGGGCCATTGTCATATTGTAGGGAAGTGGGCATACAAAACCTAGGGATGATGTCTGTCAGTTAGATTGAAGCTACAGTGGAAGCCTTTTTATTGGAAGTGGGAAATGCCTCAACCCAAACAGAGAAAGTGTCCACAAAGACAAGGAGGTATTTAGTGTGCCATACTGTGGGCATGTTGGTGAAGTCTACTTGCCAGTCAGCAATGGGAATGTGTCCCTGGGCTTGGTGGAAAGGGAAAGGTTTGGGCCTTAAAGGAATATGAGGTTTGGTCCGCTGACAGATCTGACAATTAGAGGCTATATTCTCTATCATGGCTATGTCAGAAGGGTTGAGGGAGAAGAAGCTCTGTAAAAAAAGGGTCAAAGACTGAGAATTGGAATGGTGTAGAGTATGAAGGAACTTGAAAAGATCCTTGTTCTTACTGGAAGAAGTAGGGTCTTCAGATGACCTGTCTAAAGTGGCCATAATATGTACCCCATAGGGGCCATAATTGGAAGTGGTAGCACGCATTCGTGGCGCCTGGTCAGCTTTGGCATTGCCCTCAGTGATAAGAGAGGCATCCTTCTGATGGGACCTACAATGGACAACTCCCAACTGGGTGGGTAAGTGGGAGGCCTCCATCAGATTGGTTATAAGAGCTGAATTAGTGATCGCATTACCTTTGGTGGTAAGTAGGCGTCGCTCCCTTCATATTGAAGCATGGGATAATAAGATCTGGAAGACATATTTTGAATCAGTATAGAGGGTGAGGGATTTGCCTTGTGCTAGAAGGCAGGCACGAGTGGCTGCTATAAGTTCAATCTGCTGGTTGGTAGTTCCTGAAGGCAAAGCTTTGGCGTCTATAATCTCAGTGGCTGAAACTACAGCATATCCAGAGTAATGAGTGCCGTTCTGCCTAAAGGAACTGCTGTCAGTAAACCAGATAAGGTCAGGCTTGGTGAGTGGTTCCTCAGAAATGGAAGAATGACAGGGGAGGAAATCTTCTAAGGTTTCCAAGCAATTATGAGTTGGTGTGTTAGACGTAGGAGTCATTGGGAGCAGTGAGGGAAGGATCAGTGCAGAGCAGAGGAGGAAAGTAATATTAGGGTTTTCCAGAAAGGAAGTGAGGAGCGACAGAACCCTGGATGGAGGAAGGGTTTGAAGGCCCTTATAAGCTGAAAGATCTTTCAAGTGATGTGGGGAGTGGATAGTTCAAGGTGCCCCAAAACTCAGCTTAGAGGCTTCTTTGTGTAAAATTTTCCAGCAACCAGAGCTCTTAAGCAAGGGGCTCACCCACGAATGGTAGAGTCTAGTTTCTTGGAAAATATGCCACAGGTGCAAATGTAGGCCCATAGTTTCGACCTAAGACCCTAAGTGCTTGCCCCCCTTTTTCATGGACATATAGATGAAATGGTCTTGAAAGATCAGGAAGGTGAAGGGCAGGTGCCTTTAAGAGGAGTTGCTGAAACCTGCGGAAGTGGTAGATGGGGGAGGAGACAAGAGATTCACTAGGGGGTCCATTTGCTTGGTCATACAGGGGTTTGGATAGAAGAGAATAATTTGGGATCCAGGCCCTAAAATAACCTGCTAATCCTAGGAATGATAGTATTTTGGCTTTCATATGGGGCACTGGAAGATCAGAGAGGAGTTGCCTCCTATCCAGTGTTATTTCCTTTTTCCCGGGTCTAAGGCAAAAACCAAGAGAGGTGACAGAAGAATGGGAAACCTGGGCCTTGTGGGGAGACTCCCTATATCCCTTGTCTGCTAGGAAATTAAGAAGCTGAGCGGTGTGGGATTGAGAGTGTTCCCAGAGGGACTACATAGAAGAAGGTCATTGACATATGGAAGGAGAATAGTGTCAGGACAGGTCGGGTGAAAGGATGTGAGGTCCTGGGCAAGAACTTGGCCAAAGAGATGGGGGCTATCCCTGAATCCCTGTGGGAGGACAGTCCAGGAAAGCTGATGAGAATGGTGGATGTGAGAGTCAGTCCATGTAAAAGCAAAGATATTCTGAGATTCTGAGAACAAGGGAATAGAAAAGAATGCATCTTTTAAACCTAGGACCGAGAAGTGGGTAGTAGTGGCAGGGATCTGAGAGAGGAGGGTGTAAGGGTTGGGCACTAGTGGGTGGATGGGGACCACAGAGGAGTTGACAAGGAGAAGGTCTTGAACCAGCCTGTAGGACACTTTAGGTTTCTTAAGTGCCAGAATGGGGGTGTTGAAAGGAGAGTGTGTAGGCCTAAGATACCCCTTTCGTAATAAATCCTGGATGATGGGTTCTAATTCGAGGAGGGCTGTGGTTGTGAGTGGATATTGTGATTGACTAATATATCTTGAAGGGTCCCGTAAGACAATATGAATAGGACTGCATTTAGCCATAAGGGGTGTAGTTGTGTCCCAAACCTCAGGCTTAACTGGTTTAGAGAGTCATGGGAGAGTGCATTAAGGAGGTGTATCTGCCCCTAGGAACATCATGAGGAAATGAGAGGTAGGAGAGGTGTGGGGTGATATGTGAATGCTGACTTTTAATAGTGAGAGTATGTCCCTTCCCAGAAGGGGAATGGGGCAATGGCCCATAACGAGAAAGAAGTGAGTGAAGGACAAAAGGGATCCCTGCATATAACATGATGGGGGGGTTTGAGGGAAAATCTGTTTACCTCCTACCCTGACAATAGGAGTTTTTGAGGGTGTGGTAGAACCCCATACTCCCTTAAGACCGAAAAAGTGGCACCAGTATCCAAGAGGAAGGTAATGAAGCATCCATCCACCAGGAAGGTAAACCTAGGATCTTGATTCTTGATGGTAATAGTCTGGAGGGAAAGCCCAGGGATCCGTCAATCCTCCGCTGCTAAGCCCAAGAAAGGCTGTGGTTGCCTGGCGGCTGACAAACCTCCCTTTCGGGTTGTTGGGCAGTCTGCCCCCCAGTGTCCCCTTTGATGGCATTTTGGGCAGGGGTTGTAGGGTGTCCTCAGTGAAGGACAATCCCTGGCCCAATGTCCCTCCTTACCACATTTGAAGCAAGCTCCCGGGGGTGTCATATTGGGATGGCGTGGTGATGGCCTTCTCTGAATGACCTGGGCCAACATTTGGAACTTGGCATTTTCAGCCCTCTGCCTACGACATTCACTTTCATCCTCTCTATCATAAAAAACCTTGAAAGCGACAGCGAGGATTTTAGTCTAAGGAGTAGCAGGGCCCTGTTCAAGCTTTTTAAGCTTGGCTTTAATGTCAGGGTAGCTTTGGGCCAGAACATATTTCATTAAGACATGACGGCCATCAGGGGTTTCTGGGTTGAGGTTTGTGTACTGTTAAAGGGCCTTGGTTAGTCTATCCAGGAATTCTGAAGGTGTTTCCTCCTTCCTTTGAATGACCTCCTGCACCTTTTTAAAGTTAACAGCCTTGCGGATGGCCTTTTTCAGGCCCGCCAAGAGGCAGGATGTAAAAAGGTCACTAGACTGTAAGCCTTCAGGGGTGTTGTAATCCCATAGGGGATCCTGCTCTGGGACAGCATGAGGGCCTGTGGGGTGGTTAGGATTGGTCCTATGATTTTCATCAGCATGGGCTTGGGCTAGCTCCCAGACCCATTGCCTTTCCTCAGGGAGAAGTGTATTGGCCAAGAGCATGTAGATGTCATGATGAGTGAGACTATATGCTTGCAGGACCCATTGAAACTCCCGAATGTAAGTGGTGGGGTCAGTGGTGAATGAGCCTAACTTCCTCTCTAGGTGAGTAATGTCCGACATGGAGAAGGGCACTTGGACTCTGATGACACCCTCGGGACCAGCTACCTCACAAAGGGGTGCGATTGTCTTGGGGGTGGGAAGGAGTCCCTTAGACCTGGTAACAGGAGGACTGAAAGAGGCAGGAGGCGGACAGGAAGGAGAGGGAGGGGCAGGGAGTGTCTCTTTGGAAGAGGAGGAGGTGGAGCAGGCAGAAGAGGGCGGAGGGGAGGAGGATGAAATGGAAGGCTGAGGATCCCTGGAATCAGGCAGAGGAAGAGGAGGGTATAGTGGGAGAGAAGGGGCAGATAGGACTGGGGGATAAGGTGGGGGTTCATCTGCTGGGTTGAATGAGGAAGAATCTGTGAAGTCAGGAGTAGACGTAGGGGAAGAGAAGGGTTTGCAAACAAGGAGGACCTGAGAGGGAGGGCAGGAGGAGCAGCGACAGGGTGCTGTGTGAGAAGGCTAAAACCTTAAATGCAGGGAATCTCACTCCACTTTTTCAGATGCTGGCAGTAGTTAAAAAGGTCGCAGATGAAGTTTGGATGTAAGGAGCCTTCTGGAGGCCAATGATTGCCATTATCCAGTGGATATGTAGGCCAATCTTGGGTACAGAATTTGATTAGAAGTTTGGGCTTGATGTCTGGTGTGAGGGAGAGTGTGGCCAGATTTTTTAGTAGACATTTGAGAGGTGAGGCTTCAGGTGCAGATGAAGAGGTGCCCATAGTCACAGGGAGAGAAGGAAGACAGACAGAGAGAGAGAGAGAGAGAGAGAGAGAGAGAGAGAGAGAGAGAGAATAAGAGTAAGCGAGAGAGACAAAGAGAAAACCCGGGCTGGAACGGCTTTCAGGAAGCTCAGGGCGAACGGGGGTCAGGTGGGCGTCCCCAAAATGACCAGCCGTCATGAGGAAATACAGAGGGCACTACCTGGGCGTCACCAGTGAAGTGCGATTTGTGAGACCCAATGGGTTCGGAGCCACGGGCAACCTGACGTCAGGAAAGTTTTTGAACGCAGCGGAAAAAGTCAGTAATGAAAACAGAACTCTGGTTCCGGCAGAATGTAGTTCCAGGACGGGAGTTCAGTTTTCCCCGAGCAGAGAGGCAGCTTCAGCCAGACACAGCAGCCCCGCAGCAAACAGCAACTCTAGCCAGCAGCGGCAGCGGCAGCAGAGGAGAAAAAACCACAGAGCCTCTTGTGTAAACTCAGAAGCCTCACGCCCCAAAGGAAAACGGATCACCAGAGGGTCCACTGCGACCAGTAAAGGTCTTAGTGGCAGGAATTTCCTGCCCCCTACAGGGCGTCGAGAGTGGGCCGGAAGATCAAGGTCACAAAACCAGTGGTAGCCCGAAGGGAGTTGCAGAGCCAGGGTCAGGGGAGGCTTACATATATCAGATCTGTGGTGGGTGCAGGAAGCTGGCTGTCTCCGGGGGAGCAGGGGACGGGGCTCTTGTTAGAAAGAGCTCACCCGTATCCTCACATGGGGCACCAGAATGAAAGAACTTCCCACGCAAAGGCATTTCGCTGGGAGAATTCCAATTTTATTGCAAAAAGCTGTGTGCTTATATAGAACTAAGGGGAAGATGGAAGGGCTTAGATAAATGGCAGGCAAACCGTTTATTGGTTAGTTCTTTCAGATATCAGCTCTGGAGCCCAGGAATTAGTTCTTATTGGGGCTAAGGTTCCCCACCAGCGAGATTTCAAATTGGCGCCAGCGGGAGAGTTCACACGGGTGGGAACATTTGGCACCACTGTAGAAAAAAGAAGGTAGGAAGAAGAAGTCCTTAGGCACCATGTTGGGGTTTTTCTCTGGGGTATGGCTGCCGTTTATACTTTTCCCAACAATGAGTATACCAGACAGTGCCTTGATTGACTGGTTTTCATGAAAATGGTGTTTAACAGAGATGCCAGAAAGTTGGATCCTGCTGAGTAGTGGGCCTAGAGCAATGGTGGGCAGGTGTGTGATAAAACATCTGTGGTGGGGCCATGTAGATCTTTCATTGGATTCCAAATGGCTTGTGACTGACATGGTGAAGCCAGCAGACCCTTATATGTAAAGGCACCTTGTTACATAGAGAGGTTTCAGGACATTGTTCAGAATCAGGTTGCTATGGTCAAGGGGGCAAGCTATGTGGGATAGAGGCCTGGTTCTTGTATTCTCCTGCAGACCCTGACCCACCACACGTGACAGAAATCCCTCCTGCACTGTGTCCCCGTTGAACTCCTTGTATTTCATGAAGCAAATACCAAACTCCCAGTGCAGCAGCAAGAAACACCATGAAAATAGAGGATGACTATATGGATTCAACGTCCACACAGGGAGACATTCAGCCCCCAGGGGCCACAGTTTACCTACAATGGAAAATTCAGCACTGCTATCTCATGTTCATTGGAAAATAAGAAACCATGTCCTCCAGGTCACATTGATGCAGACCCAGCTTTTATGGTCTCACTAGAAAGGAAGCTAAAGCTCCTGACAACAACATATATTTCAAGTGCCCAACCTCACAGGCAGTTTCTCAAGAAGTCTCTAGGCCAGCAGACCTTCAAGTTTTTGGAGGGTTTACCCTGTCCCTTACTTTTGGAAACTCCTCTACCACTTCCAAGGTTGTGAACTTCTGATCATATTCCATTCTAGATATGTATTCACGGATTTTCTAACTTTTCTCCTCTGATTGTGTCATACTTGGGCCGTAGGTGTTGTCAAGGCATTGTTCTGGATGAGAGTGGGAAGATTTTGGTGTAGCACATATTTACATACACATTGGATTCATTTTTCAATTTTCCATTCAAAATACTGAATCCCTGACACTAACACATACCCTACTAGACTCTGACTACTAATCCTAATATGATGGAGAAAAATAACCCAAACAGAATAGAAATACAAGCGGTTGAGAGGAGGCATGGCGTATAGTTGGTCTTGCCTTTTGCATGATATAGGGTAAGAGTTATAAATCTTGTTAATTTTTTGTTGAAATGGTTCTCCATGTGTTTTTAAAGTTAACACATATGTGAATTTCTGTCTCCCTTTTTCTGTAGCCAATTCAGCACATGTATTTTTATATGCACATATAAAATCCTACCTGGTATCACACGTACATTTTTGTGAGGTGGCTAACTTGGGAGATACAAAGTATGAGAAGAGATGACTCCTCCTAAATGTTTTTGGAACTGAAAATTCAAACTATGAGTGAGCTTCTTAGTTGAAAAACATTATACATAAATCCATGTTCAGTAAAATTAATATTTTTGGATCTGTGAATGATATATATTTCATGATGAATTTTGATTGGCATACATATTGCTACTTTCTAATGTATCTGTGTGATATATATATTTTCAAAATATGAAATATATGTGTCTTATTATACACTCCCTAAATAATTCACTCATGTTCATGTATGTGCTTTTATAATCAACTTTTCATAAGATTGTTTTTAGAAATATTCATCCACCTGAAATACATATTTATTTCCTAGTACTGAAAACTCACTTCAGTGAATGGTGCAAACAAAGCCTTATATTTCTACAGTAACTGACCCAATTTAACATCAATGAAAGTAGATTTCTATGGGACATGATGTGTATTTTGATGTTCATTTTAATTCAACACTGGTACATTACTATTTCTTCAGTTTTTATACATCGTAGAATATACATTTCATCCACAAGTTCACAAATTGAAAGACATTTGTAACACATTCAATCACTTCCTGCTTCAGAACACATGTATTCCTCCTTGTTTTTGACTGGTTATTTCATGAGACTTCTTTCCAAACACATTATTTTCGATTTCCATAATCAATTTGGAAGCAAAACTCACACACATTTTATGATAAACTACAACCCTAATATTACCATTAGATATATAACTGGTTGGAATGAATGTATGTATATCAATATAAGATTTCCTGTGTATTTTGGGATATCAATTTATTCCAATTTCTAAATTTGGAAACAGTTATATTATTTATTCACAGTATGGTCTATTCATGCATTCTCTCTATATTCATACACACATGGTACACCTATTTGTGCCCCCAATACTAATTTATATCTCTTCAAAATATTGCTCTCAGAAATGGTGCAACAAATACTCATGTCACCTGATCTACATATACATTTTATCACAGTAATATTCTGGCCACAAAATGCAAAGTCACACTTACGACTGTACCAAAGCCTAAATGGAATATGAGTATGGATTATGAAAATCACCCATGTCCAGGTTGCCTAATGCTCTCAAATGTCAATCCTATTGGTGACTACATATTTGTTTCTTCCTAAGATTATTTATTCAAACTCAAGCCTGTCGAAAATGTCTAATCCTATCAATCACTTTATCATTTGCTGATTTTCTAATGTCTCTATTGATATCTGCTTTCCTACATATTTTCCCCAGTTCATCATTGTGACTGACTCTTCACATGTGCTGACATTTACATTTTCTCTCTACCCAAAACCCTATTGCTAAAGAACTTTTTGTCCAAATCATATACTCACTCTTTTTCCTAATCCTACCAACTATCTTCCTAATCCTACCAACTATCCTTTTTTGACTGGATGTTCTCTTTGACATTCAATCATCCAAGGTACAAGGTCCTATGCCATTGTGTATAGATTTATCTGAGACACATGTGCAGAACATAATTCAAACCTAAGTATCCCAATCAAGGATCCAAAGCCCTTCTGGGCTTCAAATCTTACCTAGATTTCGGTTTTCATAAATATATTTCCCCTCTATATATTCTAATAAATATTGCAGGTTCCCAATAACATTATTCATCCAGCAGAATGATTCCTAAGCCAAATCAAACATGTTATTAACCCTAACCATACTCTGTTCCCTCAATCTAACTTTACAGAAAAGCAGGGACAGAGTTGGTCTTACAATACAGGAATGTAAGAAATCTTCCACCTGCTGAGAAATGAAAAGGTCCATGCAGAAATGAACCCTGGGGAAGCTATAGGAAGCTATGAAGGACCTGAGAGAGCAAAAGTCATCTTCCACGACAAACAACCTGGTCAGGATGAAGGGGTGTGTCTGAAGCAGTCTCTCTTTTCTTAATGTAGAGAAGATGGACAATACCAGGCCTGTGTGGAGAGCTGTTCCCGGGTGCCTATGTTTGATATACCATTCAAACTTGTGAAAGTGTCACAGGAAGTAGGGGCAGCCTCCATCAATTGGGACACTTGGAAGCAACTATTAGGACAAAGTGGTTGCCAAGGCAGTGACCTCATTCAGTTCCTGAAGGAAGTGACCTACATCACTTTCTTGGTGATGGAACTCTCTGAACTAGGGATCCAGGAAGACAGGCACCCAGAGGCAGTCCCAGTCCCAGTCCCAGTGGCCTCACATATTTGGATTTACCAAGGACAGAATCAGTCTTTCTTGGTAACTACTGATGTGAGGATGGCCAAATGCCAGGAAGGTCTGAAGAGGGGACTTTCCTGAGTAAGCAGGCACCTTACAACTTCACAGTGTTGGCCAAGGAGTCCATATCTGACATAGGACAGTCCATTTTGGAGTAACATACTATGGCCCATCAGTCAGAGGACACTCCGGATAGTCATAGACCTACTTGGGGGAAGGAGGTGACTTTTTGGGTGTGGGTGTGAGTTTGTGGTTTTGTCTCATGATCTGAGAATAGGTAGGAAAGTCGGTTTGTTAGGATTGGAGTGGACTGTTTCTAGTAAGTCTTTTGACAATGCGAGTGTTTTTATGTCTGTTTATCCCACTGTGTCCGTGGTTGTAGACATTAGAAAAGAGAATGCATCAATGGATGTGTCCTGAATAGAAGAAAGCTTCACAACATTCATCCTGCCCAATTTATGAATGGATTTTGTCTTGCCTAATGGATGGGCAACAATCACTGTCTTCCTAAATTCCTGTTTTCTTCTTGAATTCTGGCCACTCTCCAGAATAGGCTCATGGTTTTGTTTCCAAGACATGAACCACCTCCAAGCTCTGTGACATGGCTATGTACTGGATAGCTGAAGGGAATGGGATCATCTCAGAAAACTCAGATATCATTTTAGAAACCCTGCCTTGGGCCATTTGCTTACCTATTGTTCTGTTGCCCTGAATGTCAGAAAGGTCTTTGCCTCAGGCCACCCCTTTTTGAAGCCTGAAGAAAACGGTTTTCAATGAAAATTAATGGGCATCACCTGTAGATCTTTGCTTAATTGCTTTGGAAAGGGATGTGTCTGCATCAGACTCTTGGCCATGTTTGAGGTTGTTGAATAGATTTTCAGCACCTGATGCATCTAACGAACAATTACATGTGTGCTTCCAAAACCAAAATGGCCAAAAAAGCAGTCATTGTGGACGAAGTCTCTCGCCTTCCTCTGTAAGATTACTGATCTCCATCAAGTGAAAATAGGGATCCTTTTTGTCAAATGAGTTCTTCAAACCCTGCAGAGGATAGCCCATAGGTGCTTGGGTTTTCTCATGATTCCAATTCACATAAAGAATCTATACCCGAGAGTCAGTAGGCCTCAAATTGGAGAATCAGAGCAGTATTTACGGCAGGCTCATTTGATAACTCCTGGTTCTCAGAAAGGGTGTCCAGGCAACCCTGACTTTAGGCAAATGACGGGCAAGGGAGGTTATTTTGTACACTGTATTGGGCTGAGCCCCTCATGGAAACCTCCAGCCACAGGTTATGATGAGTGTCTATATGGAAGAAGATGAGGGCCTTGTGGGAGTGCTTTGGTTTTAATTGTGGTCATTTGTTTGGTGGTTGGAAGTGATGACTGGGTCTATCTGGGCTTGAACTCTGGTGTGATTCCACTTATAGTCTGAGTTCTCGAACTGATCTCAGAGAAATATTGCCATAAACTGTGTTCAGATTTTAGGAGGCCACGCATGGGATTCTCCCTTGGAAACTGAGATCAAATACAAGTGTGGCTTTCCACAGAGCCTTGGCATATCAGCTAGAATATCACATGATTTTATTCTGAAAGATTTGGCAGCCATAGTTGACAGTCAGAACACCCATGGACGTCACATTAAAGACCTCAATGGGCCTGGCTTCATGTGACCTTTTGACCACTCTATGGGAAGACTTGCCTGTGAGATTTCTCCAGAGAATTCATTGAAAACAGCTTCCTCACCATTTAATATTTCCTGAATGAACTGAAACCCACAGTGCCTCCAACTTCATCCATGAAAAATGGCTAGATAAATACAATGAAATCTTTGAAATTCCCTTAACCAGGTGGCACTGGAGAACCTTTAGATGTCTTGTTGCTGATCTTGAGTGTACCAGAGAATGCCATGATTGACCGGGTTTCATGAAAATGGTGTAGAACAAAGATGCCAGTAAGTTGGAGCCTGCTGAGAAGTGGGCCTATTGCAGTGGTGGGTGGGTGTGTGATAATACATCTGTGGTGTGGCAATGAGGATTTGCCATTGCCTTCCAAATGGTTTGTGACTGACATGGTGCAGCCAGCAGACCCTTCTATGTAAAGGCATCATTTTATATGGAGAGGTTTCTGGGCTAAGTTCAGAGTCAGATTTCTATGGACAAGGGGGCAAGCTCTGTGAGATAAAAGCCTGGTTGGTGCATTCTCCTTCAGACCCTGACCCACCACAAGTGACAGAACTTTCTTCAACACTGGGTTTCAGTTGAACTCGTTGTATTTCATAAAGCATATACCAAACTCCCAGTACAGCAGCAAGAAACACCACAAAGTGGAGGATGACCAAATGGCTTCACAGTCCAAACGGGGAGACACTTAGTATCCAGTGGCCACAGTTTACCTACAAAGAGAAAATTCAGCACTGCTGCCTCATGTTCATTAGAATACAAGAAACCATGTCCTCCAGGTCACATAGATGCAGACTCAGCTTTGATGGTATCACTAGAAAGGAAGCTAAAGCTCCTTACAACAACATATATTTCAAGTGCCCAAACTCAGAGGAAGTTTCTCAAGAAGTGTTTAGGCTGGCAGAGCTCCATGTTTTTGGAGTGTTTACCTGTTAGACCAGGACACAAGAAAAGACCACTGACTCTAATTAAAATCAAATTAAATTAAGCTTATTATTTCCACTGGCTGTGCTACCTCTCCCTCACAAAACGGCGGGAAAAAGACAGCAACCCCAGCTTTCCTACAGGCAGCTTAATAGCCCAGAAAATTACACAAAAGGGGGTTTACAGATAACAGAACTCTGACAAACATCACACCAATGGCAGTCTACATTTTTTTTGCTGTCCCTACATCAGAGTTCATGAAGACCATTAGAGCCTCAGAGAGGGTTGTTGTCTGGCCAGAGAAGGCAAATATTTATGATGTGTCACTAAAGTTTCAGAGAGGGCTGCTATCTGGTCAGAGAGCCGGGCATGGGTGAGTTCAAGGCATGGGCAGGCATTCCAAGCAGGTTTAGAATTTGAAGTAATTTATGGTAAAGCCAAAATTATCTTTTCATGGCTTTTTGGCAAGATGGCTCCCAATTTAAATTAAAGATCAGGTTGGGTCTATCATTCCCGCCTTTTCTTTGTGTCCCCTTCAAATCTTTGATAGATTACGGGAAGAGCACTGAGGAAATTTTAATCCCTCAGGTAAGAGTCTCCAAATTTTTAGAACTCACCCAAAACCGATCTCCCTGATTTTACCTGACTTCATTAATTACTTATATTGATAGTCTATTTATCTTTCTCTCCATTGTTATAAGAAGAGTGGTGTCACTCATTTTTTCTTCTTCTGACCTGAGACAGGGTGACGTGAGTGGGCATGGGATGAGGGACATGAGTTGCCTTTTAGAAGTCAGTTGAGGGACATGAGTTGCCTTTTAGAAGTCAGTTCGGTTTGAAGTCTGATTGGGGAAGAACAGGTTGTAAAGTCATCTGGGGATGGGTTCTTCTATGAGAG
The DNA here is from genome assembly GCF_048772815.1 of Callospermophilus lateralis. Lineage (NCBI taxonomy): Eukaryota > Metazoa > Chordata > Mammalia > Rodentia > Sciuridae > Callospermophilus > Callospermophilus lateralis. Next base: position 442,159 of record NW_027516216.1, read on the forward strand.
AAACAAAAACCATGAGTACTGAATAAATGTTGCAGCACCTGGAACATGTCACTGTATAGAAGTTCCCTCACCAGTCTTTAATATCCCCAGTTATCAGGACTGTCAATTTAATATTTAACTTTTACTGTTACACTTGTCCCTCCCCATAAGATACAGTTTAATTATTTAATGTCATCTGATCTTGTAAAATCCTTTTACTATTATGACCTCTGTGTCTCTTTGAGAAACCTTTAATTCTGTTACTCAGGGCTGGATAATTGTACTAGCAAACACCAAGCCAACCTGTGTAGGTTAGGAATATCTGTAGGCCTTAAACTGAAAACTTCTCCCTGTGGCAGGTCTTCTTGATAGTCTCTTTTTATAAGTATCAGGCATTCCTTTCTGAGAATTCTTCTTTGTAGCCACCAGTCTTACTTATTTTGGGAGGCAAACATAAAGTGCATACCTTAACATTATATTATTATTATTATTATTATTATTATTATTATTATTATAATTTAAAATGCCCAGTAATGGATGTATTTTGTTCTTAACTGTCTTTGCTAAGTGTTTAAGATTAAGCAGTCAAACTGACTTTTGTTTCCATCTATTGTTAACAGTCAGCTGACCTTTTATGGGAGTCAATTCTGGGGAAACTTGAGAGCAGATTCTCAGTTCTGCTAGTGCCATTTGCGCTAGGTGGGTCCAGATCTTGCTTGACCATTTGGCTTCCCTCGGAAGCATCAGGGATGTCTCCTTTCTTTGATGACTCTCCTCTTCGTTACAAATACACTGATTGGCATTCTGTTCTCCAGTGGTCTCATTAATCTCCCTGATCAGGAGGAGGTTATGTGGCTCAGAGTTTCAAAGCTCTTTAGAGAAGTCCCCTGTTCCCTGGATTCAGACTGACTCATAGGGCAAAAGCCAAATATTGGTTTTCTTGGCTCTTTTCATTTAACTTTAATTTTAAATCCTAATCTTAAACATCCAGCAAATAAATTTTAACAGCCTTATATTAAGAGTACTGGGCTTTAATGTCTATTACTATATAATTATCTTTTTATTAATTGGGATCTGTATTATTCTGTCTGTATTGTAAGTAATGACTTATTATATTGAATAAACCCATGTTGTGTTCTTAAAGCAACACGTTTGTAAAACAGTAAAAGAGAATCTTTAGATCACTTATAAGAAAATTTCAAAATAAAATTAACAAAAGTAAAAATACTTAGCTTGTGTAACAGCTACCCTGAATTTTTTGGCTGAGTTATACATTATATCCCCTGTTTGAGATCCTAGGAATATTGACCTTAAAAAAAACCAACTTTTTAACATAACTTTAAAGAAATATTATCTAACCTACTGGTTTCGTAGTCATTCTCACATGTAGTAAGATGGGACACAGAGCCTTATCTCAGCTAAGGCAGGGCTCTTTATAAATCTTAAGTATTTTAGTTCTAAAGCTAATTCTTATTTTTAAATATCATTTGACAAAGTTTACATAAATTGTTTGAGGTCACATGAACATTAGCTAACACCATATGATATCACATTTAAAACATGAATTAAAGAAAGGCTGAAAGTTTTTAACCTTTACATCGATTAGGCTCTCATTAATTAAAAAATACATTTAAATTGTTCCCCAATGTAAAAAGTAACATAAAAGTTTACATATCTTATTGATAACAGGTAAATAAATCCCCAATATATTTTTTACCATACAACTTCAGAGCACCAGCTTGATATAATGCTCTTTTAAAGTTTCTACCTTACAGACTTGCATACCTATAAGATATGAAAACACTGATAGCATCACAATTACATTGATGTTTCTACATTAACCAAGTTTAGCTTTTAAAGCAATGGCAGTACAGTGCTCTAAAATAACAGTTCTTATTTAATCAGTTGTTTAATTTTTATGGTTGCTTGCTCTGGAGAAAATAAAACTTAATAAACACAACGTTATGGGTAAACTTATGTTTTAAGAAATTTTTGTCTCATTAACACATGACTTATTTTTATATTCTTATACAGACTTTAATAAGAACTTATTCAGACCTTAGTAAATCAATCAGATATCTAAGAAAAGTACTCATGAATGAGCAATCCCATATCAAATTTACTTTACTTATTTATCAAAATATTAGAGAAATGTGTTGACAGTGTAAACCATTTTTATGTTGAAGGAAAGGTCCTAGAACCAAGGCATATTAGACATTTTGTAGATATTAATATTTTATTAGATTTTTGAACACCTAAAAAAATTGTAAGCTTAAATTTAAAGACATTGATTTTTATCTGTTTATCCAATTTAAATTGAAACATTTAAATCACGTGAATTAAAGATCTTTGGATCTCCTATTTAAATTTGTTTTAATGAGCGCTTTTTTATGAGCGCTCCTTGTATATGTTAATTTGTGTATCATATATATGATATACGGACATATGTATATGTGGACATACAACACATAACAAAAGTGTGCACACATAATAATAGTAAAGGCCTTGTAGCTTTTCTCAGGTGAAATCTCCATTGCAATGTTTCAAAAAGTCTACAGTTGGTCAAAGATAGAACTGATCTGAAAAACATTAACCTAGGTCTGTATGCTCAAAATCATGAGCTCAAAAAAAAAAGTATCTAAGGAAAAAAAAAGAGTCCTAGAAAAAGTGACTGGCTAGTAATTAGTAAATACCATACAATTTACCTTTTTTTTCCCTTAGGCCTCAAATCAGTCTCCTACTAAGCTTTCAGGCTTCTTTCATTTACATTTCAATATAAATCATGGCTGAGGTCTGGAAGGAGCAGGAAAAACTGCTATTCTGAGCAGACACCTCAGGCCTAAGGCATTTTAACCATAATTTTGAGGTTCGGATGTTGAAAATTATGATACAAATTTAAGATACAATTCACAAAATTTTATATTTTTACATCTTGTTTTGTCAACAGATACCATTCTATGATTTACTATCCTTGTCCAAATTAATGCAGTGGTACACACAGTGACATTTCCCGAGGCTATCCAATTCAAAATTGGTGAAAAAAAGACTGTATGATTGGGAATTTACTTGCCAACTTGGAAGTAGAGTTCTTCAGTTTTCCATACTAAGTATTTAAGTTCTCTGGCATGAATTATCTGAAATCATAAACTAAACAATTACCTAAACCCGACTTTTAACTGCAAGATTCTGCAATGCTTCAAAAACCCATTCAGATACCAGATTGTTAAAATAAAACATCATCATTTAGACACACATTCAGGTAAGATCATTCCCAAGAAACAATTTATAATATCAACACATTATTGCACATGTCTTAAAGGGCCAGATACAAAGACACAAGACAGACAGAAAGGAGGTTCAGACTATGGCTGTCAGAGAGAACCGTTTAAACCAGAGCAGATAAGAGAAAAATCTCCTACACCAGTGTGCACCATAGATATCCACAGGGGGGGGACCACATGTTTTAACAGAGGGGAAACCTGAAATGTAAAATAAAGTGTCTCCATGGTGACTTCACTGCATTTAGTGTCCCCTTTTTCTTTTTCTCTTTTTTAACAAGACAGAGGTGGCATAATTCTTACAGTGCGGGGAGGAAGGAGGTAATTCCCTGAATCAACAGGGCTTTGGCAGCTGCTGGGAGTCCCTCAGTCCCTCCTTTTACTTACAGGATTAGCTCCTCTTGTTCAGTTCCACAACAAGCATGCTTCATCTCCTAATATTTCAGTAGACAGCTCTCACAAAGTTCCGGGGTGGAGGGCGGGTACCAAATTTGTAAATTAAAGTTCGATTCCTCAACTTGACACCAATTAATACCAATTTAATAATGAGGACTGAGTTTTGAGAAAAAGAAAAAGGGAGGTTTATTGCTTTGCGAACAAAGGAGAAACACAGGGGACTCTGCCAAAGGTTGTGACTCTCTTGATCTGGAGTGACAAGGGGTTTTAAAGGAGTTTCACTTGTTAACCTCGGAGATGCTCAGTTCTTAGGTCCCCACCAAGCATTGCCCTCTGCAATGGGTGTGCTCCAGGCAGCCAGCTAGGAGCTTCTATCATCCTGCTTAACAAAGGCGAGTAAAGTTCATCGCAGTTCCCTAAAACACAGTCCAAAGGGGTGTCAGGCTTACTCTCTTTATTACCTATTTTTACGTCCAAAATCCTTAAGTATTTACCACTGAAATCACACAACAAAATGAACAAAAACAAACAAACAATCAAAAAAATAGAACACAAAACAAAACACAAAAAACAGAAACCATGCGCCTAAACAGAAAAACAGTGGAACAGTGCAACATCTTGCTATAGCTCCAGGGTAGGAGTGCATGCGTGCCTGTCGGCCCCTCTCTACAGTTCCAGAGGAATTCCCTACAGAACAGAACAGAGGACAGAACGATTCTGGTTACTCTCCTGGAAAGGAGTATATGTGAGCCTCCCCAGGCCACATCTCTGTCATCAGAAGAGATCTCCCTTAACCGGATATCAGATGTTATAAAAGCCCCACTTACCTATGGAGGACTCCTCCACCAGGTGCTTGCTAATAGTTTTAGTGCAGAGGTTCACTGCAGTGCTCCCCGGACTAAAGGCTCTTTTCCTAATATAGAGAAGATGGACCAAATCAGGCCTGTGTGGAGAGCTGTTTCTTGGTGCCTATGGTGGATATACCATTCTAATTTGTGAAAGTGCCACAGAAAGTAGGGTAAGCCTCCTTCTCATGGTACGCTTGAAAGCAACTGTTTGGAAAAAGTGGTTGCCAAGGCAGTGACCTCATTCAGTTCCTGAAGGATGCAACCTCACCTCACTTCCTTGGTAATGGAACTCTCTGAACTTGGGATGCAGGAAGCCAGGCACACAGAGTCAGTCCCAGTCCCAGTCCTAGTGGTCTCACTTGCTTCAATTTAACAAGGACAGAGTCAGTCTTTCTTGGTACCTACTGATGTGAGGATGGCCAAATGCCAGGAGTACTCTGAAGAGGGGCCTTTCCTAAAAAAGCAGGTAGTGGCTCACAGCTGGCTCCTGACCACTTCACAGAGTTGGATATGGAGACCAGATCTGAGACAGGATAGGCCATATCTGGGGAACATAGTATGGCCCAGCAGTCAGAGGACACTCCGGATAGTGAGAGACCTATTTGGGGGAAGGAGGTGCCTTTTTGGGTGTGGATGTGTGTTTGTGGTTTTGCCCCATGTTATGAGAAGAGGTAGGAAAGTCGGTTTGTTTGTTTTGGAGTGAACTGTTTCTAGTAAGTTGTTTGACAAGGCGAGTGTTTCTATGTCTGTGTATCCCACTGTGTCCGTGGTTGTAGACATTAGAAAAAGAGAATGCATCAATGGATGTTTCCTGTCTAGTAGAAAGTTTCCCAGCATTCATCCTGCCCAATTTATGAATGCACTAGGGCTTGCCATATCGATGGGCAACACCTGCTATCTTCCTAAGTTCCTGTTTTCTTCCTGAAATCTAGCCACTCTCCAAAATAGGCTCATGCTTTTGAGTCCACGATATGTACCATCTCCAAGCACTGTGACATGGACATGTACTGGATAGCTGAAGGGATTGGCAAGCATCTCAGAAAACTCAGATATCGATGTGACCAGGAAAGTCTCAGTGGAGAACCCCTGCAATGGGCCTTTTGATTGCCTATTTTTCTGTTGCCCTGAATGTCAGTAAGTTCTTTGCCTGAGGCCACGCCTTTGTGAATCCTGAAGAAAACAGTTTTCAAACGGAAATGAATGGGCACCACCTGTGGCTCTTTGCTTAATTGCTTTGTAAAGGGATGTGTCTGAATCAGCCTCTTGGTCCTGTGTGAGCCTGTGGCTTAGATTCTCAGCACCTGATGGATCTAAAGAATGATCCCATGTGTGAATCCAAAATCAAAATGGCCAAAAATCAGTCACTGTGGATGAAGTGCCTCACATTCTTCTGTAAGGTTCCTTACCTACATCAAGTGAGAATAGGGATCCTTTGAGTCAAATGAGTTCTTCAAAGCCCTGCAGATGCTAGCCCATAGGTTCTTGGGTTTTCTTATGAATCCAAATAAAGAATCTAAACCCCACAGTCAGTAGGCCTCAAATTGGAGAACAGAGCTGTATTAATGGCAGACATATTTGATAACTCCTGGTTCACAGGGAGGGTGTCCAGGCCACCCTGACTATTGGCAAATGAGGGGAAAGGGACCTTATTTGGGACACTGTCATGTGCTGCACCTCTCATGGAATCCTCTTGCCAGAAGTTATGGTGAGTGTCTATATGGAAGAAGATGAGTGCCATGTGGGAGTGTTTTGGTTTTAATTGTGGTCATTTGTGTGGCGGTTGGAAGAGATAATTGGGTCCACCTTGGCTTGAACTTCGGTGTGATTCCCCTTAGAGTCTGTGTTTTGGAATTGACCTCCGAGAAGGTATAAGGTCCTATGCCATTGTATATCCATATTTCTGGGACATCACTACAGAATGTAATTCAACGCTAAGTATACCAATCAAGGGCCCAATGAACTTCTGGGCTTCAAATCTTACCTAGATTTCTGTTTTCATACTTATATTGAAAGGTTAATAAAATAGGTACTTGTCACTTCTTGATTTTCTGTATGCTTAACAAAACACTGTTGAAATCTTGAGAACTGTTTGCTATTCTTGTTCCCAGAATGTGCTGTCCCCAACTGCCAAACTGCAGAATGTACTCGGTCAACCAGTTGCACGCAAACTGCCCACTCGCACTTACCCATCAATAAACTTTCCTTCCTGCCCTCTCCAAGGAAAATATATAAGCACTTCTTAAGCTGTTCTCAGGGCTCTCTGCTCTATTCAAGAGAGCTCTGAGCCCTTGCATGCCGGACTCCCAATAAAGCCTTTGCTGTTGCATGAGACAGTCTCTTGGTGGTCTCTTCCACCCACCCTCGCCCGATCTTTACATCTGGTGGCCCCAGTGAGATCCGGCAGCCGCAGATGAAAGACCCCCAACGGGCTCCTCTGGGGATAAATAAGGCCCCTCTTTCTGGTTTCAGGATTCAGGTTAGGGTTTCACAAAATGGCTATTGGTAAAGAGCGTGAGCTCTCTCCCATGGTGGCTGACACACATGTAACAGAGCCACAGGCCATGTCCCTGGGGGATGAACTCATGAAATCGAGGAACAATAGTCTCCTTTATTCAGTGATATTTTGTTTCGGATTCGGTATTGCCAGCCCATCATGTTTTGCCAGCTACTCAGTCATGGTCTCAGTATTGGACGTCCATTGCCTGTCTTTATTGTCTTGTCTTGTCTGTGTCTTGTGTCATTGCTTTTATTGTCTGTGTATATTTCATTATGGGACAGAGCACTTCAATGCCTCTGTTCATGACCCTTGATCACTAGACCAAAGTCTGCTTAAGGGCTCAGAATCTTTCTTTTTCAGTAAAATGCCGGATCTTGCAGATTCTGTGTCTCAGAATGACCCAACTTTGTAGTCAGATGTCCCCTAGAAGGATCTTTCTACTTCGCACTAATTTGAAAAGTTCAAGATATTGTCTTTTAGCCGGGGCCACGTAGACGTCCAGATCAACAGCCATATATCTTAACTTGTCAGGACCTCTGCAAATCTCCTCCTCCAAGTGTGAAGCCTTTCCTTGTCCCTGCACGGACTCCTACTCCTTCCCCCATGATTCTATCTCTTTAACTCTCTGCTCCTCCTCCTGCACCCTCTGTTCTCCCTGAGTCTCAAGACTCTACTGGACTCTCCTCCCCCTCCTTATCCTCTGCCTTCATCCCCCAACTGCCAACACCCTCTAAGTGATTCCCCTGCTGCTGACTCAGCCTCTCCACCATTCAAAGAAGCTAGGATGGCCCAGCGCCATCCAGATGACAGTCCCGTGGCACACAGAGCCCCTCCTTCCCTGGAGGAAGCTGGCCCGGCTAAAAGAACTCAGAGAACTCGCCAACGTTTTTACACCTGCCTACTTGGGATAACTGCCAACAACTCCTAGGGACTTTCTTTATGACAGAGGAATAAGAGAAAAACCTCCAAGAAGCTAAAAAAAAAAAAATATCCTCGGACCTGATTGGCGACCAACACAACTTCCCAATATAATCAAAGCGAGCTTACCCTTAAACCAACCCAACTGGAACCCCAACACCTTTGAAGATAAAGAGCATCTGTCCAATTATTGCCTGGCTCTAATAGCAGGTCTCCAAGGGGCTGCTAGGTGACCAACTAATTTGGCCATGGTAAGAGAAATTATTCAAAGGCCTGATGAATCTCCCTCTTTGTTTCTAGAAAGAATTATGGAGGCATATAAAAGATATACTCCTTTCGATCCTCAGGCAGCGGATCAAAATTCATCTGTAACAATGGCCTTAATTGGGCAAGCTGCCATGGATATTAAAAAAATTTAAAAGAGAGATTTAGTCAGAGAAGCTGAGAAAGTATACTATAAGAGAGAAACAGGGAGAAAGAAAGGGAGCAAAGGAAGGATGAGAGAAGCAAAAGACAGACTAAGGGATTGACCAAGATCCTTGTCACAACAAGAAAGAGGCCAGAAATTAAGACATAAGGTGACAGTAAGGGTTACCTGGGGTCATGCAAGAGGCCACCCCTTGCCTCAGATCAATGTGCCTACTGTAAAAAAAAAAAGGACACTGCGCCAAAAAGTGCCCTATAAAGAGACAGCCACGCCAGCCAGCCATTGTGACTCTGGTGCATGACTAAGAAAGTTGGGGCTCAGATCACTTCCCCTAGCTCAGGGTAACTTTTGAAGTGTAGCGGACCCCAGTAAACTTTGAAATGAATACAGGAGCAGTATACGAAGCCCTTAAGGCCCCATTGGGCCCTCTATCAAATAAAAGGTCTGTAGTTCAAAGGGCTAATGGCAGTAAATATCGGGCTTAGTCTACTAAGAGGACCATGGACCTAGGTAAAGGAAAAATCCATCACTCCTTCCTAGTAATCCAGGAATGCCTGGACCCATTGATGGGCAGAGATCTGCTCACCAAGCTCTTGGCCTTAATAACTTTTAACCCTGAAGGCTACCAAATGAAATTTCTAAATCCTTTAGTATAAACTCCTATAGTCACGGCTTTAACTAAATTAGTAGAAGATGAACATCCACTCTTCACACCCCCCAAGACTGATCAAACAGGCAAGCTACGCCAGAAATGGATAACAGATTACGCAGATGCCTGGGCAAAAACTGCTGGGTTAGGCCTGGCCGTGAAACAACCTCCAATAACAGTGGAGTTAAAAACCTCATCCTCCCCAATTAATGTCAAATAATATCCTCTAAGCAAAAAAAGCTAAAGATGAGATAAGGCCCCATATTCAGAAATATCTGACCTTAGGCGTCCTAAGGCCCTGTCAATTGGCCATGAACACTCCCCTGCTACTAGAAAAAAAAGCCAGGAACCGGGACAATCGCCCTGTTAAATACCTAAGAGAGATCAACAACAGAGTGCAGGACATTCACCCCACGGTACCTAATCCGTACAATCTGCTTAGCACTCTGAACCCTGAGCGGAAATGGTATACTGTTCTGGACTTAAAAGATGCTTTCTTTTGCTTGCCTCTGCATAAAGATAGTCAGTTGCTGTTTGCTTTCGGGTGGGTAGACCCAGAAACCTGAACGTCTGGTCAACTAACTTGGACTAGACTCCCACTGGGGTTCAAAAACTCCCCCACTCTCTTTGATGAAGCCCTCCACAGAGATCTCAGCAATTTCAGAACTACGCACCCCAAAGTCACCCAGCTTCAATACGTGAATGACCTGCTACTGGCAGCCAACACCAAGGAAAACTGTGAGTCTGGGACCCAAGCACTATTATATGAGCTTGCTCAACTCGGGTATAGAGTTTCGGCCAAAAAGGCCCAAATTTGCTGGCATGAAGTAATCTTACTGGGCTGTTTCCTTAGGGGCAGTAAACGATGGCTCACTGAGCCCAGAAAACAAACCATTGCCTAGATACCACCCCCATCTAACAGGAGACAACTCAGAGAGTTTCTTGGGACTGCTGGCTTTTGCAGGTTATGGATACCTGGGTTTGCGTTTTTAGCTGCTCCTTTATACCCGGTGTTAGAGGGAGATGCCCAATTCCAATGGACCCCTGATCACCAGGAAGTTTTTTATAATATCTATGGACACTGACACTGAACACCTCAACTTCATTGAGCTCAGGCTGCAATTACAGAAAGCCCTACACTACGTTAAAAATGTACACCAACTCACTCACCTTGGTTCAATGAAACTGCAGGCATTCCTGTAGGATTAAGAACAGAGTTTTCCACTAACCGACTCACAGCGAAAGAAAATAACTGAACAGGTAACAAAAGCCTGTCGAGTCCGTCAATTGGTTAATGCTTACCCTTCCAGTTTCCTAGAGGAAAGCACCTATGAGGAACCAGAAAACGACAATTTTGGGAAGTGGACAATAGTGAAATTAAGCCAGCAAGGTATGGACTTAAATACCTCCTAGTCTTTGTAGATACATTTTCAGGATGGACTGAAGCCTTCCACACATACACACACACACACACACACACAAAAAAAAAAACTGCACAAATGATTTTCAAGAAGATTCTGAAAGATATTTTTCCAAGATACGGTCTGCCTAAGGTAATAGGGTCTGATAATGGACTGGTGTTCATGGCCCAGGTAAGTCAGGTGTTAACTGGGACCCTGTGGATTAATTTTAAGTTACATTATGCTTATATACACCAGAGCTCAGGACAGGTAGAAAAAATAAATAGAACCATTAAAGAGACCTTCACAAAATTAAGCTTAGAGCCCGGCATAAAAGATTGGATTATGCTCCTGCCTTATGCACTGTTTCATGCGAGAAATATTCCCTCTCTTTCTTTGTGTAACCTCACCCCCTATGAAATTCTCTATGATTCCCATCATCCAATAAGGGACCTAACCCCAACTCTAAGGCTTAACGATCACTTCCACACCCCCTTGCTTGACAGACTTAAAGTCATTGAAAGAACTCAGCGATAACTGTGGAAACAGCTGGCCACTGCCTACCAACCAGGGGAGGAGGGGACTCTAAATCAATATCATGTAAGAAACTTCGTCTACATAAGACAACATCAGGTGTCATCCCTGGAACCCCACTGGAAAGAAACATACCAGGTGCTACTTATAAAACCTAAAGCGTTAAAGTAGATGGAATCACTTTTTGGATCCATGCCTCTCATCTCAAGCCTTCGCTGTGTCCAGACTCTTGTTGGAAACTGGAAAAGCGTGGTAACCATTTCAAATTGCGTATTCGCTATGTGGATAAGACTATAGACTCTCCCCTTGGCCACCAGTAGTTCTAACCCTCATCACCCCGTTCAGCAGCAATGGCTGATCACAAATCCTACTAGACAAGAAGTATAGTCTATCTCGCATACAGGCCCCATAGAGACCTGGTGTCCATCTCTCCACCCAGACATTTGTCAGGTCGGTATAGGTCTTTCCTATTGAGATATCCCTGATGAAGAGGATCCCACTAAAATCCCATTAAATCTCTTCTGTACCATAGATAATGGAAACAAATATTATGGATGCAGGGACACGCGAGACAGATTCAGGTTTTACTAGCCTAGATTACTATGTTTGCCTGGCGTACTATCAAAGCCACAAACAGCCACGGCTGTGTGGGGGAGAAGCCGACTTCTTGTGTAAGTCAAGGGAATGTGAGCATACAGGGGCTGCCTGGTGGAACCCAAACTCCTCATCAAATTCAGTACACAGCATTGGCCATATTACCAATTAGACAACCAAATACTATGGCCCCCAGAGGGTTCTCTAGATCCTCAAATTCTGAGTGACATTTTTAACTTCGGCAAGTTCTCAAAAGGGGGAAATTTCCCTATGTGGAATCATTTTTCCTCTTTTTCTCACATCCTGTACTATGCTTCTCCAATAGTTTCTCACCCTCAGCCTTCTGCTCTAGACTCTCTGCTATCACTCCCATCTTAGCAACCTGATTTCTCCTCTCCAATTACTAAATCAAAAACCCAAACCTCCGCTGGTTCTCAGAACATTGCCCCGTTGCTGAGGTAGCAGGTACCGAGGTACCCCTTCACCCACTCACTCCTCTCTTTTCCTGTCAGGGCCTTCACTAGGTCCCACCAAGTCCTCTAGCAAGCTAACCCAAAGCTCAAACCAGCTGAGAAGAGCCCTCAGACCCCTATCCACGATGTAATGAAAATGGCATTTATAGTTGCTTTGTCATCACTGAAAAGAGGTTTCTAAGAATTTAAAGTCCCTCAAAGGCTTTTTGGAATATTTACTCCCATCTTCCCCTCTGCTATACCTGTTCTAATGCTCAAGTTTTGTTCTAGGAAAATCCCAAACCCCTTTACCATTTTTCTTTTACATCTCTCTTTTCTCATTCTTAGATCCATGGAGCTGCTCTCAGCCTCGACTACCCCGTCTTCCCCCTCTGTACCAGGTCCACAGAAATGTCTTAAATGACCTTCTCCAGAAGTCTTCACCAAGGCTTACTTTAGGTCTTTCAGCAAAAGAGTCCCTCTGAAAGAGTTCAATGTACATAAACTTCCACTTTTCGTGTTGCCCTGTTCTACTTGGCCACTGGCTGGAAAAATCACCACCCCTAAGCTAGACACTGCCTTTCCAGTTTTTCACAAAATATGTGAACAAGGCCTCTGGCCTTGAGCTGGGGCTTCACCTAGATGCCTACATTTCTAAGATAAAAAAGTTAGCAACTGGTCTCCATGGTGACAGCTGGCAGGGAGAAAAAAAGAGACAAAAAAGCTCTCCCCTTCCAAGGTGTCCTTGAAAAGTTAACTTGCCCAGAACAGAGGAAAAAAAAAAAAAACAGAAACAAAAACTAATTTTTGTGAATTTCTGCAGACTGTGAACTTCTGAGCCCCTTCCCTTACATGTTGGGTACAAATTCTAAAACTACCAAAACTTGGGGTTCAGGGGATTAATTGATTACAACAGAAGCAATGCCCTCTAAATCCGGATGCAACCAAATAAGAATGTTTTCCTCACTTTGGTGCTATCTTAGGTGCATTTTCTTGTCCATTCCTAAAACAGTATAATTCTATACACTTTAACATTATTTATGTTTACATAAAATGGTCAATAGATGTGATTAATTATGTAATCATGCAGATGTTTTTCAGAGTGCTCTATCATGACGTAGGTTCATTTAAAGTTCAAATAGGGGGGCATACAACCCGGTTCCACCGGGAACCTGTATCCCTCACTTTGGCCATCCTATGAGGAATAATAATTGCTGAAGGGGTGGGCATAGGAACAACTGCCCTAGTCCATGAGACACAACAAAGACACAATTAGAAGCAGAAATAGACCAAAGCTTAAAGACATTAAAAACCGACATCACAGCTTTACAGGAATTTTAACCTCTCTCTCTCTGAAGTTGTTTTACAGAGCAGGCGAGTGTTGGACCTCCTCTTCATGAGAGAAAGTTGCCTTTTTGCTTGCATTGAGGGAAGAATGTTGTTTTTATGCTGACAATACTGGAGTTGTAAAAGAATCTATGAGTAAATTAAGAAAACGACTTGAAGAGCGTCAAAGAGAGACAGAGGCCCCAGAAGGGAGGTTTGATTCTTTGTTCACATAGTCAACCTGGTTAACTATGCTTTTATCTGCCATGGCCGGTCCATTTATAATCCTCATATTATTGCTAACGGTAGGACCCTGTTTGCTCAACCGTGTAGTTTCCTTTCTAAACCAAATCGAACATGTTATTAAACCTAACCATACACTGTTCTCTCAATCTAATTTTACAGAAAAGTGGGGACAGAGTTGGTCTTAAAATACAGGAATATAGAGGATCTTCCACCTGCTGAGAAACTCAAAGGTCCATGCAGAAATGATCCCTGGAGAAGATGTAGGCAACTATGAAGGACCTGAGACAGCAAAAGTCTTCCATGGCAAACAACCTGCTCAGGATGAAGGGATGTGTCTGAATCAGCCACTCTCTTCTTAATGTATAGAAGATGGACCAAAGCAGGCATTTGTTGAGCTGCTCCTGCATGCCTATGGTTGACATACCACTGTAACTTGTGAAAGTGTCACAGTAAGTAGGGGCAGCCTCCTTCTCATGGGAACCTTGGAAGCAACTGTTAGGACAAAGTTGTTGCCAAGGCAGTGACCTCATTCCGTTCCTAAAGGAAGTGACCTCACCTAACTTCCTTGGTGATGGAACTCTCTGAACTTGGAATCCAGGAAGCCAGGCACAAAGAGCCAGTCCCAGTCCAAGCCCCAGTGGTCAAACTTATTTTGATTTACCAAGGACAGACTCAGTCTTTCTTGGAACCTACTGATGTGAGGATGGCCAAATGCAAGGAAAGCTATGAATAGGGGCATTTCCTGAGAAAGCAGGCAGTCGCTCACCGCTGGCCCCTGACAACTTCACAGAGTTGGCCAAAAGACCAGATTTGAGACAGAACAGGCCATTTCCAGAGAACATAGTATGGCCCACCAGTCAGAGGACACTCCGGATAGTCACAGACCTACATGGGGGAAGGAGGTGCCTTTGTGGTGTGGGTGTGGGTTTGTGGTTTTGTCTCATGTTCTGAGAATAGGTATGAAAGGTGGTTTGTTTTGTTTGGAGTGAACTGTTTCTACTAAGTCGTTTGACAAGGTGAGTGTTTCTATGTCTGTGTATCCCACTATGTCCGTGGTTGTAGACATTAGAAAGGAGAATGCATCAATGAATATGTCCTATCTAGTAGAAAGCTTCCCAGCATTCATCCTGCCCTATTTATGAATGGACTGCAGCTTGCCTTATTGATGTGCAACACCTGCTATCTACCTAAGGTCCTGTTTTCTTCCTGAATTCTCGCCACTCTCCAGAATAGGCTCATGGTTTTGTGTTTAAGATATGTACAACCTTGAAGCTCTGTGACATGACCATGTACTGAATAGCTGAAGGGAATGGCGAGCATCTAAGAAAACTCAGATATCAGTGTGACCAGGAGAGTCTCAGTGAAGAAACCCTGCTTGGGGCCTTTTGTTTACCAATTCTTCTGTTGCCCTGAATGTCAGGAAGGTCTTTTCCTCAGTCCACCACTTTGTGAAGCCTGAAGAAAACAGTTTCCAAATGGAAATGAATGGGCATTACCTGTGGCTCTTTGCTTAATTGCTTTGGAATGGATGTGTCTGAATCAGCCTATTTGCCTTGTGTGAGGGTGTGGCTTAGATTCTCAGCTCCTGATGGATCTAAAGAAAGATCCCAGGTGTACATCCAAAACCAAAATGGCCAAAAAAGCAGTCCTTGTGGATGAAGTCTCTCGCCTCTTCTGTAACTTTCCTGACCTCCATCAAGTCAGAATAGGGATCCTTTGGTTCAAATGAGTTCTTCAAAGCCCTGCAGAGGCTAGCCCATAGTTGCTTGGGTTTTCTCAAGACTCCAATTCACATAAGGAATCCAAACCCCACAGTCAGTTGGCCTCAAATTGAAGAAGCGAAGCAGTATTAATGGGAGGCCTATTTGATCTCTCCTGGTTCACAAGAAGGGTGTCCAGGCCACCCTGACTTTAGGCAAATTAGGTGCAAGAGAGCTTATTTTGGACACGGTCTTGGGCTGTGCCCCTCATGGAAAACTTTTGCAAGAGGTCATTATGAGTGTCTATATGGAAAAAAGATGAGCTCCACGTTGGAGTGTTTTGTTTTAAATTGTGGTCATTTGGGTGGCAGTTGGAAGAGATGACTTGGTCCACATGTTCTTGAACTCTGGTGTGATTCCCTTAGAATCTGAGTTCTCAAACTGACCTCAGAGAAGTATTGCTATGAATAGCGTTGAGATTTAAGGAAGCCAGGCATGAGTGTCGCCCTTGGAAACTAAGTTCTAGGCCCAGGATGGCTTTCCACAGAGCACTAGGCCTCTCAGCCAGGATACCACATGATTTTATTCTGAAAGATTTGGCACCCAGAGTTGAGAGTCAAAACTCATATGGACCTCACATTGTAGACCTCAATGGGAATAATATCATGTGATCTTTTGGCCACTCTTTGGGAAGCCTTACCTGTGAGTGTTCTCCAGAGCTTTCATTGAAATTAGCTTCCTAAAAATTTAATGGTTCCTGAAAGAATTGAAACTCACAGTGCCTCCAACTTCATCCTTGAAAAATGGCTAGAAAAATACCATAAAATTTTTGAAATTCCCATCACCAGGTGGCACTGGAGAACATTTGGATGTCCTGTTACTGATCATGAATATACCAGACAGTGCCTTGATTGACTGGGTTTCATGTAAATGGTGTAGAACAGAGATGCCAGTAAGTTGGACTCTGTTGAGTAGTTGGCCTAGAGCAGTGGTGGGCAGGTATGTGATAAAACATCTGTGGTGGGGCCATGTGGATCTTCCATTGGCATCCAAATGGCTTGTGACTGACATGGTGCAGCCAGCAGAACCTTCCATGTAAAGGCAACTTGTTATATGGAGAGTTTTCAGGACATTGTTCAGAATCAGGTTGCTATGGTCAAGGGGGCAAGCTATGTGGGATAGAATCCTGGTTCTTGTATCCTCCTGCAGAACCTGACCCACCACACATGACAGAACTCCCTCTTGCACTGTGACCCAATTGAACTCCTTTTATTTCGTGAAGCAAATACCAAACTCCCAGTGCAGCAGGAAGAAACACCATGAAAATGGAGGATGACCATATGGCTTCACAGTGCACATGGGGAGACCTTTAGCCCCCAGTGGCCACAGTTTACCTAAAAAGAGAATTTAGCACTGCTGCCTCATGTTCATTGGGAAATAAGAAAGCATGTCCTCCAGGTCTCATAGATGCAGACCAAGCTTTTATGGTCTCACTAGAAAGGAAGCTAAAGCTCCTGACAACAACATATTTTTCAAGTGCCCAATCTCACAGGCAGTTTCTCAAGAAGTCTCTATGCCAGCAGACCTCCATGTTTGTGGAGTGTTTACCCTTTCCCTTACCTTTGGAAACTCCTCTGCCACTTCCAAGGTTGTGGGCTCCTGAGCATATTCCATTCCAGATATTTGTTCATAGGTTTTCTAAATCTTCTCCTCTAATTGTGTCTTACTTGGGGCGAAGGTATTGTCAAGGCATTGTTCTGAATGAGAGTGGGAAGATTTTTGTGTAGCACATATTTACATACACATTGGATTCATTTTTCAATTTTCCATTCGAAATACTGAATCCTTGACACTAACCCATACCCTACTAGATTCTGACTACTAATTCTAATATAATGGAGAAAAATAACCCAAACAGAATAGAAATACTAGCACTTCATAGGAGGCATGGTGTATAGTTGGTCTTCCTATTTGCATGATATAGGGTTGGAGTTGTAAATCTTGTCAATTTTTTGTTGAAAGAGTTCTGCATGTGTTTTTAAAGTTAACACATATGTGAATTCCTGTCTCCCTTTTTCTGTAGCCAATTCAGCACATGTATTTTTATATGAACATATAGAATCCTACCTGGTATCACACCTGTATTCTTGAGAGGTGGCTAACTTGGCAGATACAAAGTGTGAGAAGAAATTACTCCTCCTAAACGCTTTTGGAACTGATAATTCAAATTATGAGTGAGCTTCTTAGTTAAAAAACATTATACATAAATCCATGTTCAGTAAAATTAATATTTTTGGATCTGTGGATGATATATATTTCACGATGAATTTTAATTGGCATATATATTGCTACTTTTTAATGTCTCTGTGTGTATTTTGTATATATATATATATATATATATATATATATATATATATATATACACTCTAGATTTGTCAAAATATGAAATATATGTATCTTATTATACACTCCCTAAATTCATTCATGTTCATGTATGTGGTTTTATATTCAACTTTTCAAAAGATTATTTTCAGAAATATTCATCCATCTGAAATACATATTTGTTTTATAGTATTGAAAACTCACTTCAGTAAATGGTGCAAACAAATCCTTATATTTTTACAGTAACTGACCCACTTTAACATCAATGCAAGTAGATTCCTATGGGACATGATGTGTATTTTGGCGTTCATTTTTATACAACACTGGTACATTACTATTTCTTCAGTTTTTGTACATCATAGAATATACATTTCAGCCACAACTTCATAAATTTAAAGAAATTTGTAACACATTCTATCACTTCCTGCTTCAGAACATATGTATTCCTCTTTGTTTTTGACTGGTCATTTCATGAGACTTCTTTCCACACACATTACTGTCGATTTCCATTATCAATTTTGAAGCAAAATTCACACACTCTTTATGATGAACCACAACCGTAATATTACCATTGGATGTATAAATGGTTGGAATGAATGTATGTATATCAATATATGATTCCCTGTGTATTTTCAGATATCAATTTATTCCAATTTCTAAAGTTTGAACCAGTTGTATTATTTATTCGCAGTATGGACTATTCATGCATTATGTCTATATTCATACACACATGGTACACCTCTAGGTACCCCCAATACTAATTTACACCTCTTCAAAATATTGCTCCAAGAAATGGTGGTAGAAATACTCATGTCACCTGATCTACATATACATTTTATCACAGTAATATTCTGGCCACAAAATGCAAAGTCACACTTACGATTGTACCAAAGCCTAAATGGAATGTGAGTATGGATTATGAAAATCACCCATGTCCAGGTTGCCTAATGCTCTCAAATGTCAATCCTATTGGTGACTACATATTTGTTTCTTCCTAAGATTATATATTCAATCTCAAGCCTGTTGAAAATGTCTATTGGTATCACTCATTTTATACTTTGCCTGATTTCCTTATGTCTCTATTGATATCTGCTTTCCTACATATTTTCCCCAGTTCATCATTGTGACTGACTCTTCACATGTGCTGACATTTACATTTTCTCTCTACCCAAACCCTATTGCTAAAGAACTTTTTGTCCAAATCCTATACTCACACTTTTTTCTAATCTTACCAACTCTCTTCGTAATCTTACCAACTGTCCCTTTTTGAATGAATGTTCTCCTCAACATTCAATCATCTAAGGTACAAGATCCTATGCCATTGTGTATAGATTTATCTGAGACATCTGCACAGAACATAATTCAAAGCTAACTATCCCAATCAAGGACCCAATGACTTTCTGGGCTTTAAATCTTACTGAGATTTCTGTTTTCATACATATATTCCACCTCTATAATCTTATAAATATCGCAGGTTTCCAATACCATTATTCATCCAGCAGAATGATCCTAACCCAAATCAAACATGTTATTAACCCTAAACATACACGATTCCCTCAATCTACCTTTATAGAAGAGCAGGGACAGAGTTGGTCTTACAATACAGGAATGTAGGAGATCTTCAACCTGCAGAGAACCTCAAAGGTCCATGCAGAAATTATCCCTGGAGAAGATATAGGCAGCTATGAAGGACCTGAGAGAGCAAAAGTCATCTTCCATGACAAACAACCAGGTAAGGATGAAGGGATGTGTCTGAAGCAGTCTCTCTCTTCTTAATGTAGAGAAGATGGACCAAACCAGGCCTGTGTGGAGAGCTGTTCCCGGGTGCCTATGGTTGATATTCCATTTTAACTTGTGAAAGTGTCAACGGAAGTAGGGGCAGCCTCCATCTCATGGACCCTTCGAAGCAACTGTTAGGACAAAGTGGTTGCCAAGGCAGTGACCTCATTCAGTTCTAGAGGAAGTGACCTACGTCACTTTCTTGTTGATGTAACACTCTGAACTTTGGATCCAGGAAGCCAGGCACTCTGAGGCAGGCCCAGTCCCAGTTGCAGTGGTCTCACATGTTTGGATTAACCAAGGACAGAGTCAGTCTTTCTTGGCAACTACTGAATTGAAGATGGACAAATGCCAGGAAAGCTCTGAAGAGGGGTTTTTTTTTTGATAAAGCAGGCAGTGGCTCACCGCTGGCTCCTGACAACTTCACAGTTTTGGCCAAGGAGACCAGATCTGACATACGACAGCCCATTTCAGGGAAACATAGTATGGTCCACCAGTCAGAGGATGCTCCGGATAGTCACAGACCTACTTGGGGAAAGAAGGTGCCTTTTTGGGTGTGTTTGTGTGTTAGTGATTTTGTCTCATCTTCTAAGAATATGTAGGAAAGTCGGTTTGTTTAATTTGGAGTGGCCTGTTTCTAGTAAGTGCTTTGAGAAGGTGAGTGATTCTGTGTATCCCACTGTGTCCGTGGTTGTAGACAATAGAAAAGAGAATGCATCAAAGGATGTGTCCTGTCTAGTAGAAATCTTCACAGCATTCATCTTGTCCAATTTATGAATGGACTGCAGCTTACCTTATAGATGGGCAACACCTACTACCTTTCTACATTCCTGATTTCTTCCTGAATTCTGGCCACTCTCCCATAGGCTCATGGTTTTGTGTTCAAGATATGTATCTCCTCCACAATCTGGGACATGGCCATGTACTGGATAGCTGAAGGGAATGGTGAGTATCACAGAAAACTCAGATATCAGTGTGACCAGGAAAGTCTCAGTGGAGAAACTCTGCTTTGGGAATTTTCTTTTCTATTGTTCTGTTGCCCTGAATGTAAGGAAGGTCTTTGCCTAAGGCCACACCTTTCCAAAGCCTGAAAATATCAGTTTTCAAATGGAAATAAATGGGCATCACCTGTGGATCTTTGCTTAATTGCTTTGCAAAGGGATATGTCTGAATCCACCTCTTAGTGCAGTGTGAGTCCATGGCTCAGATTCTCAGCCCTGATGGATCTAAAGAAAGATCCCATGTGTGCATCCAATTCCAAAATGGCCAAAAGAGCAATCATTGTGGATGAAGTCTCTTGCTTTCCTCTGTAAGGTTCCTGATCTCCATCAAGTGAGAAGAGGGATCCTTTGGGTCAACTGAGTCCTTCAAGCCCTGCAGAGGCTAGCCCATAGGTGCTTGGGTTTTCTCATGACTCCAAATCACATAAAGAAACTATACCTGACAGTCACTATGCCTCAAATTGGAGAAGTGGAACAGTATTAATGGCAGGCATCTTTGATCAGCCCTGGTTCACAGGAACAGTGTCCAGAAACACTGACTTTAGACAAATGAAGGGCAAGGGAGATTATTTTGACATTGTCTTGTGCTGTGTGCCTCATGGAAACTTCCAGCCAAGGTTATGATTAGTGTCTATATGGAAGAAGATGAGGGGCATGTGTGAGTGTTTTGGTTTTAATTCTGGTCATTTGTGTGGCGGTTGGAAGAGATGACTGGGTCACCAGGGATTGAACCCTGGTGTGTTTCCCCTTAGAGACTGAGTTCTGAAACTGACCTCAGAGAAGTATTGCCATGAATTGTGTTGGGATTTTAGGAGGCCACGCATGAGAGTCGCCCTTGGAACCTGAGATCTAGGACCAGGGTGGCTTTCCACAAAGAACTGGGAATCTCAGCCTGGATATCACATGATTTTATTCTGAAAGACTTGGCAGCCATAGTTGAGAGTCAAAACACATAGGACCTCACATTGTAGACCTCAATGGTCCTGGCTTCAAGTGACCTTTTGTCCACTCTTTGGAAAGCCTTGCCTGTGAGAGTTCTCCAGAATTTTCTTTGAATTGAGCTTTCTCAACATTTAATGGTTCCTGAATAATTGAAATTCACAGTGCATCCAATGTCATCCTTGAAAAATGGCTAGGTAAATACCATGAAATTTTTGAAATTCCCATGACCAGGTGGCACTCCAGAAACATTCGATGTCCTATTGCTTATTATGAGTGTACCAGACAGTTCCTTGATTGACAGGGTTTTCTGAAAATTGTTTAGAACAGAGATGCCAGTAATTTGTAGCCTGCTGAGTAGTGGGCGTAGAGCAGTGGTGGGCAGGTGTGTGATAAAATATCATGGTGGGTCCATGTGGATCTGCCATTGGCTTCCAAATGGCTTGTGACTGACATAGTGCAGACTTCAGACCCTTATATGTAAAGGCATCTTGTTCTATGGCGAGGTTTCAGGGCAATGTTCAGAATCAGGTTGCTATGGACAAGGGAGCAATCTTTGAGAGATAGAAGCCTGGTTTGTGCATTTTCTTGCAGACCATAACCCACCACACATGACAGAACTCTCTCCAGCACGGTTTCCCAGTTGAACTCCTTGTATTTCGTGAAGCATGTACCAAACTCCAAGTGCAGCAGCAAGAAACACCACGAAAAGTGGAGGATGACCAAATTGTTTCACAGTCCACACGGGGAGAAAATAAACCCCCAGGGGCTACAGTTTATCTACAAAGAGAGAATTCAGCAGTGCTGCCTTGTGTTCATTGGAAAATAAGAAACTTTGTCCTCCAGGTCACATAGATGCAGACCCAGCTTTGAGGGTATCACTACAAAGGAAGCTTAACTCCTGACAAAAACCTATATATCATTGCCCAACCTCAGTGGCAGTTTCTCTAAAAGTTTTAGGCATGCAGAGCTCCATGTTTGTGGAGTGTGTACCGTGTTCTTACTTTTGGAAACTCCTATACCACCTCCAAGTTTGTGCACTCCTGAGCATTTTCCATTCCAGAAATGTAATCACAGATTTTGCAACTTTTCTTCTCTAATTGTGTCTTACTTGGGGCGAAGATAATTTCAAGGCATTGTTCTGGATGAGAGTCAGAAGATTTGTTTTAGCACATATTTGCATACACATTGGATTAATTTTCCTATTTTTCCATTCGAAATTCTGAATCCCTGACACTAACCCATATTCTAATAGACTCTGACTACTAATTCTAATATGATGGAGAAAAATAACCCAAACAGTACATAAATACATGCAGTTCAGGGTTGGACTTGCCTTTTGCATGATAAAGGGTAGGTATTATGAATCTAGTCAATTTTTAATTGAAATAGTTCTCCATGTGTTTTGAAAGTTAACAAATATGTGAATTACTGTCTCCCATTTTCTGGAGCCTATTCAGCACATGTATTTTTATATGCACAAATAGAATCCTACACGGTATCACACGTACATTCTTTTGAGTTACATGACTTGGCAGATACAAATTGTGAGAAGTGATCACTCGTCCTAAACGCTGTTAGAACTGAAAATTCAACCTATGGGTGAGCTTCCCAGTGGAACAACATTATACATAAACCCATGTTCAGTAAAATGAATGTTTTTGCATCTTTATGATATATATTTCATGATGAATTTCGATTGGCATATATATTGCTATTTTTTAATTTCTGTGTTTGTGTGTGTGTGTGTGTGTATATACTCTCCAGATTTTTAAAAATATGAAAATTATGTGTCTTATATACACTCCCTAAATTCATTCATGTTCATGTATGTGGATTAATAATCATCTTTTCACAAGATTATTCTTAGAAATACTCAAACACCTGAAATACATATTTGTTTCCTAGTACTGAGAACTAACTTCAGTGAAAGGTGCATACAAATTCTAATATGTCTACATTAACTGACCCAGTTGAACATCAATGCATGTTGGTTCCTATGGGACACGATGTGTATTTTGACGTTAATTTTTATTCCACACTGGTACATTACTATTTCTTCAGTTTATGCACATCTTAGCATATATATTTCATTCACTAGTTAGCAAATTTATAGGCATTTGTTTCACTTTCAGTCACTTCCTGCTCCAGAACACATGTATTTCTCTATGTTTCTTGAATGGTCTATTCATGAGACTTTTTTTCCAAATATATTGTTTTCGATTTCCATAATCAATTTTGAAGAAAAACTCACACACCCTTCATGATTAACCATAACCATAAGATAATCATTAGATATATAACTGGTTGGAATTAATGATTGTATATCAATATAACATTTCTTATATATTTTCAGATATCCATTCAATCCATTATTTAAAGTGGATCTAGTTATATTATTTTTTCACAGTATTGTCTATTCATGCATTATGTCTATATTAATAGAAACAGGGTACACCTATTTGTACCCCCATACGAATTTATAAATCTTCAAAATATTGCTCTCAGAAATGGTGGAAGAAATACTCATGTCACCTGATCTACATACACATTTTATCACAGAAATATTCCGGACACAAAAAGCAAAGGTCACACTTACAATTGTACCAAAGCCTAAATGAAAAGATAGCATCCATTACTAAAATCATCCATGTCCAGGTTGCCTAATGCTCTCAAATATCAATCCTATTGGTGACTACATATTTGTTTCTTCCTAAGATTATATATTCAACTTCAAACCTGTTGAAAATGTCTAACCCTATCACACACTTTATACTTTGCTTGATTTCCTAATGTCTCTATTGATATCTGCTTTCCTACATGTTTTCCCCAGTTCATCATTGTGACTGACTCTTCACATGTGCTGACATTTACATACACTCTCTACCCGAAACCCTATTGCTGAAGAACTTTTGGTCCAAATCCTATGCTCACTCTTCTTTCTAAATCTACCAACTACCTTCCTAATCCTACCGACTATCGGTTTTTGACTGGATGCTCTCTTCAACATTCAATCATCCAAGGTACAAGGTCCGATGCCAGTGTATATTGATTTATCTGAGACATCTGTGCAGCACATAACTCAAAGTTAAGTATCCCACTCAAGTCCCCAATGCCCTTCTGGGCTTCAAATCTTACCTAGATTTCTGCTTTCATACTTATATTTCACATGTATACTCTTGTAAATATCGCAGGTTGCCAATACCATTATTCATCCCGCAGAATGATTCGTAACCCAAATCGAACTTGTTATTAACCCTAACCATACACTGTTCCCTCAATATAACTAACTTAAGAGCAGCGACAGAGTGGGTCTTACAATATAGAAATGTAGAAGATCTTCCACCTGCTTAGAACCTCAAAGATCCATGAAGAAATGATCCTTGGAGAAGATGTAGGCAGCTATGTAGGACCTGAGAGAGCAATAGTCATCTTCCATGCAAACAACCTGGTCAGGATGAATTGATGTGTCTGAATCAGCCTCTCTCTTCTTAATGTAGAGAAGATGGACCAAACCAGGCCTCTGTGGAGAGCTGTTCCAGGGTGCCTATGGTTGATATACCATTATAACTTCTGAATGTGTCACAGGATGTTGGGGCAGCCTCTATCTCATGGGAACCTTGGAAGCAACTGTTAGGACAAAGTGGTTACCAAGGCAGTGACCATATTCAGTTAATGAAAGAAGTGACCTCACTTCACTTCCTTGGTGATGGAATTCTCTGAACTTGGGATCCAGGAAGCCAGGCACCCAGAGCCAGTCCCACTCCAGACCCAGTGGGCTAACTTGTTTGCTTTTCCCAAAGACATAGTCAGTCTTTCTTGGTACCTGCTGATGTGAGGATGGCCAAATGCCAGCAGAGCTCTGAAGAGGGGCCTTTCCTGAGAAAGCAGGCAGTGGCTCACTGCTGGCTCCTTACAACTTCACGGAGTTGGACATTGAGACCAGATGTGAAACAGGACAAGCCATTTTGGGGGAACATAATATGGCCCACCAGTCAGAAGACACTCCGGATAGTCACAGACCTATTTGGGGGAAGGAAGTGCCTTTGCCATTGTAGGTGTGAGTTTGTGGTTTTTTCTCATGTTCTGAGAATAGGTAGGAAAGGTGGTTTGTTTGGTTTGGAGTGGACTGTTTCTAGTAAGTCGTTTTACATTGTGAGTGTTTCTATGTCTGTGTATCCCACTGTATCCATGGTTGTAGACATTAGAAAAGAGAATGCACCAATGGATGTGTTGTCTCTAGTTGAAAGCTTCCGCAATTCATACTGCGCAATTGATGAATGCACTGCAGCTTGCCTTATGGATGGGCAACATCTACTATCTTCTAAAGTTCCTGTTTTCTACGTGAATTCTGGCCACTCTCCAGAATAGACTCATGGTTTTGTTTCCCAGATATGTAACAACACAAGGCTCTGTGACATGGCCATGTTCTGGATAGCTGAAGGGAATGAGATCATCTCAGAAAACTCAGATATCAGTGTGTGCAGTAAAGTCTCAGTGGAGAAACCCTTCTTTGGGCCATTTGCTTAATTCTATTTCTATTACCCTAAATGTCAGAAAGGTCTTTGCCTCAGGCCACCCCTTTGTGTAGCCTGAAAAACACTGTTTTCATATGGAAATGAATGGACCCCACCTGTGGCTCTTTGCTTAATTTCTTTGGAATGGGATGTGTCTGAATCAGCCTCTTGTCCTTGTATGAGGTTGTGGCTTAGATTCTCAGCACCTGATGGATCTAAAGAAAGATCCCATGTTCTTCCAAAACTAAAATGTCCAAAAGAGCAGTCATTGTGGATGAATATTTTTGCCTTCTTGTTTTAGGTTCCTGAACTCCATCAAGTGAGAATAGGGATCCTTTGGGTCAAATGAGTTCTTGAAATCCCTGCAGAGGCTAGCCCATATGTGCTTGGATTTTCTCATGAATCCAAATCACATAAAGAATCTATACCCTACAGCCAGTAGGCTGAAATTGGAGAAGTGGAACACTTTAACAGCAGGAATATTTGATCACTCCTGGTTCACAGGAAGAGTGTCCAGGCCACCATGATTTTAGGCAAATAAGGGGCAAGTGAGCTTATTTTGGACACTACCTTGGGCTCATAGAAACCTCCAGCTAGAGGTTATGATGAGTGTCTACATGGAAGAAGATGATGGCCCTGTGGGAGTGTTTTGATTTTAATTGTGGTAATTTTTGTGGCGGTTGGAAGGGATGACTGGGTCCACCTGGGCTTGAACTCTGGTGTGATTCCCCTTAGAGACTGCATTCTGGAATTGACCTCAGAGAAGTATTGCCATGAATTGTGTTGGGATTTTAGGAGGACACACATAAGACTCACTCTTGGAAACTGAGATCTATGCCCAGGGTGGCTTTCCACAGAGGCCTGGGAATCTCAGCCAGGATATCACATGATTTTATTCTGAAAGACTTGGCAGCCATAGATGAGAGTCAAAACATACATGGACCTCACATTGTAGACGTCAATTGGCCTGGCTTTATGTGACCATTTGGTAACTCTTTGAGAAGCCTTGACTTTGAGAGTTCTCCAGAGCTTTCATTGAAATGAACTTTCTCACACTTAATGGTTCCTGAATGAATTGAGGCCCACAGTGCCTCTAACTTCATTTTTGAAAAATTGCTAAATAAATACCATTAAATTTTTTAAATTCCCATGACCAGGTGGAACTGCAGAAAATTTGATGTCCTGTTGCTTATCATGTGTATACCAGACAGTGCCTTGTTTAACTGGGTTTCATGAAAATGATGTAGAACACGAGATGCCAGTAATTTGGAGCCTGCTGAGTAGTGGGCCTAGAGCAGTGGTGGGAAGGTGTGTGAAAAAACATCATGGAGGGGCTATGTGGATCTGCCATTGGCTTCCAAATGGCTTGTGACTGATATAGTGCAGACATGAGACCCTTATATGTAAAGGCATCCTGTTATATGGAGAGTTTTAAGGGCAATGTTCAGAATAAGTTTACTATGGTTACTGGGGCAAGCTCTGTGGGATAGAAGCCTGGTTGGTGCATTCTCCTGCAGACCCTGACCCACCACAAGTGACAGAACTCCCTCCAGCACTGTATCCCAAATAAACTTCTTATATTTTGTGAAGCAAATACCAAATTCCCAGTGCAGCAGCAAAAAACACCATGAAAAGTGGAGGATGACCAAATGTCTTCACAGTCCCCACTGGGAGACACTTAGAATCCAGTGGCCACAGTTTACCTACAAAGAGAGAATTGAGCACTGCTGCCTCATGTTCATTGGAATATAAGAAACCATCTCTTCCCGGTCACATAGATGCAGACCCAGCTTTGATGGTCTCACTACGAAGGAAGCTAAAGCTCATGACAGCAACATATATTTCAGGATCCCAACCTCAGAGGCCATTTCCCAAGAATTCTTAGGCCAGCAGAGCTCCTTGTTTGTGGAGTGTTTACCCTGTCCTTTACTTTTGGAAACTCCTCTACCACCTCAAAAGTTGTGAACTCCCGAGCATATTCCATTCCATGTATGTATTCCTAGATTTTACACTTTTCAACTCTAATTGTGTCTTACTTGGGGCGAAGGTAATGTCAAGGCATTGTTCTGGATGTGAGTGGGAAGATTTTTGTGTAGCACATATTTACATACACATTGGATTCATTTTCCAATTTTCCATTTGAAATACTTAATCCCTGACACTAACCTGTACCCTACTAGTCTCTGACTAATAATCCTAAAATGATGGTGAAAAATAACCCAAAAAGAATAGAAATACAAGCAGTTCAGAGGAGGCATGGTGTATAGTTGGAATTGCTTTTTGCATTATATAATGTAGGAGTTTTAAATCTAGTCAATTTTCTGTTGAAATAGTTCTAGATGTGTTTTTAAAATTAACAAATATGTGAATCCCTGTCTCCCTTTCTCTGTAGCCTATTCAGCACATGTATTTTTATATGCACATATAGAATCCTACCTGATATCACTTGTACACACATGTGAGGTGGCTGAATTGGCAGATGCAAATTGTGAGAAGAGATCACTCCTCCTAAACGCTGTTGGAACTGAAAATTCAACCTACGGGTGAGCTTCCTAGTTGAATAACATTATACATAAATCCATTTCAGTAAAATGAATATTTTTCGATCTTTGGATTATATATATTTGATGAAGATTTTCGATTGGCATATATATTGCTACCTTTTTTTTCTTTTATTGGTTGCTGAAAACATTACAAAGCTCTTGACATATCATATTTCATACATTAGATTCAAGTGGGTTATGAACTCCCATTTTTACTCCAAATATAGAATGCAGAATCACATCAGTTACACATCCATATTTTTACATAATGTCTTATTTGTTACTGTTGTATTCTGCTACCTTTCCTATGCCCTACTATCCCCCCTCCGCTCTCTTCCCATCTTCTCTCTCTACGCTACCTACTGTAATTCATTTCACTTATTGTTTATTTTTCCATTACACTCACAACCTCTTATATGTATTTTTTTTTGTAACAATAAGGGTCTCCCTCCATTACCATGCAATTTCTCTTTTCTCTACCTTTCCCTCCCACCTCATGTCTCTGCTTAATGTTAATCTTTTCTTCATGCTCTTCCTCTCTGCTCTGTTCTTAGTTGCTCTCATTATATCAAAGAAGTCATTTGGTATTTGTTTTTTTGGGATTGGCTAGCTTCACTAAGCATAATCTGCTCTAGTGCCATGCATTTCCCTGCAAATTCCATTATTTTGTCATTTTTTAGTGCTGTGTAATCCTCCATAGTATATAAAAAAAAAACATTTTTTTTTATCCATTCATCTATTGAAGGTAATCTGGGTTGGTTCCACAGTGTAGCAATTGTGAATTGTGCTGCTATGAACATCGATTGGCAGTATCCCTGTAGTACGCTCTTTTAAGGTCTTCAGGGAATAGTGCGAGAAGGGCAATAGCTGGGTCAAATGGTGCTTCCATTCCCGGCCTTCCCAGGAATCTCCATACTGCTTTCCAAATTGGCTGCACCAGTTTCAGTCCCATCAGCAATGTACAAGAGTACCCTTTTCCCCACATCGTCGCCAGCACTTGTTGTTGTTTGACTTCATAATGGCTGCCAATCTCACTGGATTGAGATGGTATTTTAGGGTGGTTTTGATTTGCATTTCTCTGACTGCAAGAAATTGAGAGCATTTTTTCATGTACTTGTTGATTGATTCTATGTCCTCCTCTGAGAAGTGTCTGTTCAGGTCCTTGGCCCATTAGGTTATTTGTTATCTTATTGTCTAATTATTTGAGTTCTTTGTATACTTTGTATACTCTGGATATTAGGGCTCCATCTGAAGGGTGAGGAGTAAAAATTTGTTCCCATGATCTAGGCTCCATATTTACCTCTCTTATTGTTTCTCTTTCTGAGAAAAAAATTTTCAGTTTAAGTAACTCCCATTTGTTGATTCTTGTTATTAACTCTTGTGCTATGGGTGTCCTATTAAGGAATTTGGAGCCTGACCATACAATATGTAGATCGGAACCAACTTTTTCTTCTATCAGATGCAGAGTCTCTGATTTGAATCTAGCTCCTTGATCCACTTTGAGTTAACTTTTGTGCATGGCGAGAGAAAGGGATTCAGTTTCATTTTGTTGCATATGGATTTTCAGTTTTCCCAACACGATTGGTTGAAGATGCTATCCTTCCTCCATTGCAAGCTTTTAGCTCCTTTATCAAATATAAGATAGTTGTAGCGTTTTGGATTAGTCTCTGTGTCCTCCATTCTGTACCATTCGTCCACCCGCCTGTTTTGGTACCAGTACCATGCTGTTTTTGTTATTATTGCTCTGTAATATAGTTTGAAATCTGGTATCGCTATACCGCCTGATTCACACTTCCTGCTTAGAATTGCTTTTGCTATTCTGGGTCGTTTATTTTTCCATATGAATTTCATGATTGGTTTATCTATTTCTACAAAAAATTCATTTGGGATTTAGATTGGCATTTCATTAAACCTACAGACAACTTTTTAGTACTATCGCCATTTTGATGATGTTAGTTCTGCCTATCCATGAACAGGGTATATTTTTCAATCTTCTAAGATCTTATTCTACTTCTCTTTTTAGGGTTCTGTAGTTTGCATTATATAAATCTTTCACCTCTTTTGTTAGGTTGATTCCCAAGTATTTAATTATTTTGAGGAAATTGGGAATGCAGTGTTTTGACTCATTTTTGTTTCAGAAGTTTTGTCGCTAATATACAGAAATGCCTTTGATTTATGCATGTTGATTTTCTATCCTGCCACATTGCTGCATTCATTTATTAGTTCTAGTAGTTTTTTCTGTAGACCCTTTTGGGTCTTCTATGTATAGAATCATGTCATCTGCAAATAGTGATAAGTTAAGTTCTTCTTTTCCTATTTTTATTCCTTTAATGTCTTTCATCTCTCTAATTGCTCTGGCCAGTTTTTCGAGAACTATATTGAATAGAAGTGGTGATAGAGGACATCCCTGTCTTGTTCCAAATTTTAGAAAGAATGCCTTCAATTTTTCTCCATTCAGAATGATGCTAGCCTGAGGCTTAACATAGATAGTTTTTACAATGTCGAGGTATGTTCCTTTTATCCCTAGTTTTTCTAATGTTTTGAACATAAAGGAATGCTCTACTTTTTCTAATGGTTTTTCTGCATCTATCAAGATCATCTTATGGTTCTTATTTTTAAGTCTATTGATGTTGTGAATAACATTTATTGATTTCCATATATTGAACCCTCCTTGCATCCCAGGGATGAATCCTAGTTGATCATGGTGCACAATTTTTTTGATGTGCCTTTGTATCCAAATCACCAGAATTTTAATGAAAATTTTTGCATCTAGGTTCATCAGAGATATTGGTCTGTTGTTTTCTTTCATTGAGGTGTCTTAGTCTGGTTTCAGAATCAGGGTGATGTTGGCCTCATAGAATGAATTTGGCAGAGCTCCCTGTTTTTCTATTTTCTGAATAACTTGAAAAGTATTGGTATTAATTCTTCGTTAAAGGTTTTGTAAAACTCCGCTGTATACCCATCCGATCCTGGGCTTTTCTTGGTTGGTAGTAGTTTGATTGCCTCTTCTATTTCATTGATTGATATTGGTGTGTTCAAATTGTGTGTATCCTCCTGACTCAGTCTAGGCAAATCATATGACTTAACAAATGTATCAATGTCTTCACTATTTTCTATTTTATTGGAATATAGGTTTTCAAAATAATTTCTAATTGTCTTCTGTATTTATGTAGCATCTGTTGTGATATTGCCTTTTTCATCCCGTATGTTAGTAATTTGAGTTCTCTCTCTTCTTCTCCTCGTTAGCATGGCTAAGGGTCTGTCAATCTTATTTATTTTTTCGAAGAACCAACTATTAGTTTTGTTAATTTTTTAATAGTTTCTTTTGTTTCAATTTCGTGATTTACTCTCTGATTTTAATAATTTCTTGCCTTCTGCTACATTTGCTGTTGTTTTGCTCTTCCTTTTCTAGGGCTTTGAGATTAAGTGAGAGCTCATTTATTTGTTGTTTTTGTTTTTTTCTTTTTTTGAGGAATGACCTCCAGGCGATGAATTTGCCTCTTGAATCTTGTTTCATTGTGTCCCATTGAATCTGATATGTTGTGTCTGTATTTTCATTTATCTCTAAGAATTTTTTGATTTCCTCCTTTATGTCTTCTGTAACCCATTGATCATTCAGTAACATATTGTTCATTTTCCATGTGATGTAGGATTTTTCCTTCCTTCTTTTACCGTTGGTTTCCAGTTTCATTCCATTGTGATCAGAAAAAAATTCATGGTATTATCTCCACCCCTTTATATTTACTGAGTGTTGCCCTATGGCATAATATATGGTCTATTTTTGAGAAGGATCCATGTGCTGGTGAGAAAAAAGTATATCCACTTGATGATGGTTGATATATTCTATATATGTCAGTTAAGTCTAGGGTATTGATTGTGATATTGAATTCTATATTTTCTTTATTCAACTTTTGTTTGGAGGATCTGTCCAATGGTGAGAGAGGTGAGTTGAAGTCTCCCATAATTATTGTGTTGTGGTCTATTTGATTCTTGAACTTGAGGAGAATTTGTTTTATAAATGTTGCAGCACCATTATTTGCTGCGTAAATATTGATAATTGTTATGTCTTGTTGGTGAATGGTTCCTTTCAACAGTATATAATGTCCTTCCTTATCCCTTTTGATTAAATTAGTCTTGAAGTCGATTTTATTCCATATGAGGATGGCCACCCCTGCTTGCTTACAAGGACCGTGTGCATGGTATAAATTTTCCCAACCTTTCACCTTCAGCCTGTGTATGTCTTTTCCATTCAGATGTGTCTCCTGGAAGCAACATATTGTTGGATTTGTTTTTTTTAATCCACGTTACAAGTCTATGTCACTTTATTGGAGAGTTTAAGCCATTAAAGTTTACAGTTAGTATTGATATATGGTTTGTATTGCCACCCGTCTTTGATTATTTATCTTTTTTTTTAATTTAGTTTGTTTATCCATGATTAACTTTTCCCCCGCCCTCTGTCATTAATGAGGCACTTCCCACTGATGGTTTTCTTTGTTGATATTCATTTTTTCCTCGTGTAGTGTTTTCCTTAAGATGCTTTGCAATGCTGGTTTTCTGGCTGCAAGTTCTTTTAGCTTTTGTTTATCACGAAATGTTTTTATTTCGTTGTCTTACCTGAAGCTTAATTTTGCTGAATACAGATTTCTTGGTTGGCATCCATTGTTTTTAAGTGTTTGAAATTCGTTGTTCCAGGATCTTCTCACTTTCAGCGTCTGTGATGAAAAATCTGTTGTTAACATTTTTGGTTTACCCCTGATTGTAATCTGCCTCCTTTCTCTTGTAGCTTTTAATATTTTCTCTTTGTTCTGTATATTGGATATCTTCATAACAATGTGTCTTGGCATTGGTCTACTGTGATTTTGTGTGCTCGGTGTCCTGTAAGCATCTACAATTTTCTTTATCCGTTTCCATTTTTATTTCTGGAAAGTTTTCTGTAATTATTTCATACAGCAGGTTACTCATTCCCTTGGTTTGAATCTCTGTACCTTCCTCTATCCAGATGACTCATTAGTTTTTTTTTTTTTTCTTGTGTTATCCCATAACTCTTGGATGTTTTTCTCATGACTTTTTACCAGCATTTCTTTGTTGGCTAGACTTTTTTCAAGATGATATATTTTGTCTTCATTATCTGACATTCTGTCTTCTACTTGCTCCACTCTGTTAGTGATACTCTCAATTGAGTTTTTAATTTTTTTTATCATTTCCTTCATTTCTAGAATTATTGTTTGATTTTTTTTATAATCTCTATCTCCTAATTAAGATGCTTAATTTCTTTTTATATCTGTTTATGTAATTCATTTTCAATGTGTTCTTTCACTGTTTGGTTTTGATGTCTCGTATCCTCTTTAAGGTTCCATTCCATCTGTCTAAGGTATTTCTTGAGTTCTTTATATGACCATTTTTCTGATGACTCTAGGTCCTTCTGAATATTTAGGCTGTCCATCATTGTTTGTACTCCTTTTCTTCCTTGCTTTTTTATGCTGCTCATGTTACTTCTTGTTTTGTTTGACTGCTGAGTTACTGCTTACTCTTATAAATTTATTTGATGCTTGGGAGGAAAGATATTAGAAGGGAAGGGAAGAAGTCACTAAAGAGAATGAGAGTAGACAGGTAGAATTCAAGGAAGGGAGAATAAGAAAATTGAAAAGAAATGAAAAGACAAAAGAAAAAAATAGAAAATAAAGAAAGAAAAAAAATTTAAATAATAATTATAATTAAAAAATGAAAATTAAAATTTAAAATAATATTAATAATAATAATGATAAAATAAAAAATAAAAAAATAAAAACATTAAAAAAGTTAAAGAACAACAACAACAAAAATGAAAATGAAAGAAATATAAAAAATATAAATTAAAAAAATAATAATAATACATGCAGTCATAGAGTTCAATTAACTTCTCTTTCAGTATGTGGAGCTGTGTGCACTGGGCCAAGCTCCTCCTCTGAATAAGTGGGAACCAATCACTGTGCAGCAGCTTTTCCTCCCAAACTTGGCAGATCTCCAATCCTGAGTGCCTAGGGCCTTCTCTTGTGCTTCCTCAAGCCATGCCCTGATCACCTGTGACGCTCACCACAATAGTGGTTACAAGCCAGAACTCTACTCCTGGCAGCCCTGTTTTCATGAACGCCTGTGCACACTCTCCCTGTTTGCCTCCCTCAGACCCTAAGTTTGTAGAGCTTGGGGCTGAGGACCCCCAGCGAATTTTCTTGCCCTCTGGGAGCCACACCACCGGTACGTGGTGTAAGAGACCTCAATTGTCAGCACTTGTGGGATCAGGAGCCCGGAATTCCACGCCGCTAGTCCCGAGCCAATCCAGATTCCCTAGGTCTGGCTATCGCGCTCACGGGAGAGCTGGAAGAGGCCCTTACGGCAGAGCTGGGAGGGGCCCTTAAGGTTTCCCCGCTGTGTTGAGAGAGATGGCTAGGGGATTACACACCTGTCACGCTGGTTTCAATGAAGTTATCTCCTCTGCCCGTGACATCATTTCTATGCTATGGTGGTATCCCATGCAAATGGTGACCGTTTGTTCCCTTTGCAAGGTAACCAACGCAACGGGTGGGTCCTGAGTGTCTCTCCCAAGCGCCGTTTCAATCCTGTGGCCACTGCCTTTGAAGGCTTGGTTGGCTTTTACCTCTGAAAATTCAGAAGGGCCGAACAGTTATTTCAGAGGGATCTTAGTGCTGAGTCACGAGAACCAGGCAAACCGGAGGTTGAATGCAGCCGATCCAGGCTCGGTGTGTGTTCTGAGGGGCCCAGAATGTTCGCACCAGATCCACATTAGGTCAACATTGCCTAGTGATTCTGAGCAAACAGCATTTAGACAGTTTACGACTCCCGATGCCCGCGCAGCTGAAGAGGTCAGAGACTTGATTTTTCCATGCCTGCCTTCATGATGGATTTCCTGTATTGCTACTTTTTTATATCTGTGCATGTGAGTGTGTATGTATGAGAGTGTATATATATATATATACACTCTCCAGATTTTTTAAAATATGAAATATATGTGTCTTATTATACACTCCCTAAATTCATTCATATTCATATATGTGTATTTATAATCAACTTTCCACAAGATTATTCTCAGAAATAATCATCCACCTGAAATACATATTTGTTTTCTAGTACTGAAAACTAAATTCAGTGAAAGGTGCAAACAAAACCTAATATTTCTACAGTTACTGAGCTAGTTTAACATCAATGCAAGTATATTCTTAGGGGACATGATGTGTATTTTGATTTTCATTTTTATTCAACACTTATACGTTACGATGTCTTCAGTTTATGCACATCATAGGATATATATTTCATTCAGAAGTTAGAAAATTTATAGGCATTTGTTTCACGATCAATCACTTTCTGATT
This sequence comes from Callospermophilus lateralis, assembly GCF_048772815.1. Lineage (NCBI taxonomy): Eukaryota > Metazoa > Chordata > Mammalia > Rodentia > Sciuridae > Callospermophilus > Callospermophilus lateralis. The sequence continues at coordinate 477,929 of NW_027516216.1, forward strand.
CAGAACACATGATTCTTCTATGTTTCTTGACTGGTCTTTTCATGAGACTTCTTTCCAAACACATTATTTTCGTTTAACATCATCACTTATAAAGCAAAACTCAAACACCCTTCATGATAAACCATAATCCTAATATTACCATTAGATATATAACTGGTTGAAATGAATGATTATATATCAATATAAGATTTCTTATATATTTTCAGATTTCAATTCAATCCATTATTTAAAGTGGAACCAGATACATTATTTATTCATATTATCGTCTATTCATGCATTATCTCTATATTCATAGACACAGGGTACACCTCTTTGTACCCCTAATACTAATGTATATGTCTTCAAAATATTGCTCCCAGACATGGTGAAAGAAATACTCATGTTACCTGATCTACATATACATTTTACCACCGAAATATTCTGAACAAAAAAAAAATGTAAAGGTCACACTTATGATTGTACCAAAGCCTAAAAGGAAAGTGAACATGGATAAGTAATTACATCCGTGTCCAGGTTGCCTAATGCTCTCAAATGTCAATCCCATTGGTGACAACATATTTGTTTTTTTCTTTGATTATATATTCAAACTCAACCCTGTTGAAAATGTCTAATCCTATCACTCATTTATACTTTGCCTGATTTCGTTATGTCTCTATTGATACCTGCTTTTCTACATAATTTCCCCAGTTCATCATTGTGAAAGACTCTTCACATGTACTGACATTTACATTCACTCTCTAAACGAAACCCTATTGCTAAAGAAGCTTTTTATTCCAAATCATATTCTCACTCTTCTTCCTAAACCTACCGACTATCTTTCTAATCCTACCGACTATCCCTTTTTAACTGGATGTTCTCTTCTACATTCAATCATCCAAGGTACAAGGTCCTATGCCATTGTATATCGATTTAACTGAGACAATTGTACAGAACGTAATTCAACACTATGCATCCCAATCAAGGGCCCAATGCCCTTCTGGGCTTCAAATCTTTCTTAGATTTCCGTTTTCATACATATATTTCACTTATATATTCTTATAAATATCGCAGGTACCCAATCCCTTTATTCATCCTGCAGAATGATTCCTAACCCAAATCAAACATATAATGAACCCTAACCATACACTAACTTTACCGAAGAGCAGGGACAGAGTTGGTTTTAAAATACAGGAATGTAGGGTATCTTCACCTGCTGAGAACCTCAAATGTTCATGCAGAAATGATCCCTGGTGAAGATGAAGGCAGCTATGAAATACCTCATAAAGCAAAAGTCATCTTCCATGGCAGTCATCCTGGTCGGGTTGAAGGGTTGTGTCTGAATCACTCTCTCTTCTTAATGTATACAAGATGGACCAAACCAGTTCTGTGTGGAGAGCTCTTCCGGGGTGCTTATGATTGATATAACATTCTAACTTGTGAAAGTGTTACAGGAAAACAGGGGCAGCCTCCACCTAATGGGACTTTTGGAAGCAACTGTTAGGGCAAAGTGGTTGCCAAGGCAGTGATGTAATTCAGATCCTGAAGGAAGTGACCTCACCTCACTTCCTTGGTGATGAAACTCTCTGAACTTGGGATCCAGGAAGCCAGGAACTCAGACACAGTCCCTGTCCCAGTCCCAGTGGTCTCATATGTTTGGATTTACCAAGGACAGAGTCAGTCTTTCTTTGAACCTACAGATGTGAGGATGGCCAAATGCCAGGAAACCTTTGAATAGGGGCTTTTCCTCAGAAAGCAGGTAGTGTCTCACCACTGGCTCTTGACAACTTCACAGAGTTGGCCAAGCAGACCAGAACTGAGACAGGAGAGGTCATTTTGGGGAAACATAGTATGGCCCACCAGTCAGAGGACACTCCGGAGAGTCACAGACCTACTTGGGGGAAGTAGGTGCCTTTGTGGGTGTGGGTGTGATTTTGTGGTTTTGTCTCAAGTTCTCAGAATAGGTGGGAAAGGCAGTTTGTTTGGTTTGGAGTGGACTACTTTTAGTAAGTCCTTTGACAAGGCGAGTGTCTGTGTATCCCACTGTGTTCATGATTGTAGACATTAGAAGAGAGAAGGCATCAATGGATGTTTCCTGTCTACTAGAAAGCTTGCCAGCATTCATTGTGCCCAATATATGAGTGGAATCAGGCTTGCCTTATGGATGGGCAACACCTACTAGCTTCATAATTTCCTGTTTTCTCCTTCAATTCTGGCAACACTCCAGAATAGTATCATGGTTTTGTGTCCAAGATATGTACCACCTCCAATATCTGTGACATGGCCATGTACTAGATAGTTGAAGGGAATGGCTAGCATCTCAGAAATCTCAGATATCAGTTGACCAGAAAAGTCTCAGTGGAGAAACCCTGCTTTGGTCCTTTTGCTTACCTATTGTTCTGTTGCCCTGAATGTCAGGAAGAACTTTGCCTCAAGCCACCACTTTGTGAAGCCTGAAGAAAACAGTTTTCAAATGCAAATGAATGGGCATCACGTGTGGATCCATGCTTAATTGCTTTGAAAAGGGATATGTCTGAATCAGTCTCTTGGCCCTGTGTGAGGCTGAGGCTTAGATTCTCAGCACCTGATGGATCTAAAGATACATCCCATGCATGCATCGAAAACCAAAATGGCAAAAAGATCAGATATTGTTGATTAACTCTCTTGCCTTCCTCTGGTAGGTTCCTGACATCCATCAAGTGAGAACAGGGATCCTTTGGGTCAAATGAGTTCTTCAAAACCCAGCAGAGGCTAGCCCATAGGTGCTTGTTTTTCTCATGACTCCAATTCACTTAAAGAATCTAAACCTCAAAGTCAGTAGGCCTCAAGTTGGAGAAGCTAAGCAGTATTAAAGGAAGGCCTATTTGATCACTCCTGGTTTACAGGAAGGGTGTCCATGCCACCCTGACTTTAGGCAAATGAGGTGCAGGAAGCTTATTTTGGACACTGACGTGGGCTGCTCCCCTCATGGAAACCTCCAGCCACAGGTTATGATGAGTGTATATATGGAAGAAGATTTGGGCCATGTGGGAGTGTTTGGGATTTAATTGTGGACATTTGAATGGTGGTTTGAAGAGATGACTGGGTCCACGTGGGCTTGCACCCTGGTGTGATTCCCCTTAGAGACTGAGTTGTGGTACTGATCTCAGAGAAGTATTGCCATGAATTGTGTTGGGATTTTAGATGGCCATGCATGAGAGTTGCCCTTGGAAAGACATCTAGGCCCAAGTTGACTTTCCGCAGATCACAGGGAATCTCAGCCAGGATATCACATGATTTTATTCTTAAAGACTTGGCAGCCATTTTTGAGAGTCAAAACACACATGGACCTCACATTGTAGACCTCAATGGGCCTGGCTTAATCTGACATTTTGGCCACTCTTTGGGAAGCCTTGCCTGTGAGAATTCTCCAGAGTTTTCATTGAAATGAACTTACTCACCATTTAATGGTTCCTGAATAAATTGAAACCCACAGTGCCTCCAACTTCTTCCTTGAAAATTGGCGAGATAAATACCATAAAAATTTTTGAAATTCCCATGACTGGGTGGCACTGGAGAACATTTGGATGTCCTGTTGCTGATCATGAGTATGTAAGACAGTGCCTTGATTGACTTGGTTTTATGAAAATGGTGTAGAACAGAGATGCCAGTAAGTTGGATCCTGTTGAGTAGTTGTCCTAGAGCAGTGGTTGGCAGGTGTGTGATAAAACATCTGTGTTGGGCCATGTGGATCTGCCATTGTCTTGCAAATGGATTGTGACTGACATTTTGAAGCCAGTAGACTCTTATATGTAAAAGCATATTGTTATATGGAGAGGTTTCAGGGCAATGTTCAGAATCAGGTTGCTATGGTCAATGGGGCAAGCAATGTGGGATAGAAGCCTGGTTGGTGCATTCTCCTGCAGAACCCGACCCACCACAATTGACAGAACTCACTTCAGCACTGTGTCCCTGTTGAACTCCTTGTATTTCATGAAGCAAATTCCAAACTCCCAGTGCAGCAGCAAGAAACACCACGAATAGTGGAGGATGACCAAATGGATTTACAGTCCACACGGGGAGACACTTAGACCCCAGTGGCCACAAGTTACATACAAATAGAAAATTCAGCACTGATGCCTCATGTTCATTGGAAAATAAGAAACAATGTCATTCATGTCACATAGATGAAGACCCAGCTTTGATGGTCTCACTTCAAATGAAGCTAATGCTCCTGACAACAGCATATATTTCATTGCCCAACCTTAGAGGCAGTTTCTCCAGATGTCAGGCTGGCAGAACTTCATGTTTGTGGAGTGTTTACCCTGTCCCTTACTTTTGGAAACTCCTCTACCACCTCCAAATTGTGAACTCCTGAGCATTTTCCATTCCACATATGTATTCACAGATTTTCTAACTCCTCTCCTCTAATTGTGTCTTATGTGGGGCGAAGGTAATGTCAAGGCATTGTTATGAATGAGAGTGGGAAGTTTTTTGTGTAGCACATATTTGCATATACATTGGATACATTTTCAAATTTTCCTATCGAAATACTGAATCCCTGACACTAACACATACCCTAATAGACTTTGACTTCTAATCCTAATATTATGGAGAAGAATAACCCAAACAGAATAGAAATACAAGAGGTTCACAGGAGGCATGGTGTATAGTTGGACTTGCCTTTCGTATGATAAATGGTAGGTGTTATAAATCTAGCGAATTTTAATTGAAATAGTCCTCCATGTGTTTTAAAAGTTAACAAATATGTGAATAACTGTCTCCCTTTCTCTGTAGCCTATTCATCACATGTATTTTTATATGCACATATCGAATTCTACCTGGTATAACTCGTACATTTTGTGAGGTGGCTGGCTTGGCAGATACAAATTGTGAGAAGAGATCACTCCTACTAAATGCTGTTGGAACCGAAAATTCAAGATACGGGTGAGCTTCTTAGTTGAACGACATAAATCCATGTTCATTAAAATGAATATTTTTGGATCTGTGGATGATATATATTTCATGGTGAATTTCGATTGGCATACATAATGCTACTTTTTTAATGTCTCTGTGTGTATGTATATATATACATATATATATATATATATATTTTTCACTCTGCAGATTTTTCAAAATATGAAGTATATTTTTCTTATTATACACTCCCTAAATTCATTCATATTCATGTATGTGGATTTATAATCAACTTTTCAAAAGATTTTTCTCAGAAATATTCATCCACCTGAAATACTTATTTGTTTCCTAGTACTGAAAACTAACTTCAGGGGATCATATGATGGCTGCGAAGGGAGTGCATCACCCCCATATACCGCATCACTGTGCGGGAGAATGACGAGTTAGAATGGCTAAAACCTATCTTGTTAGGAATTTCCAGCAAAATTGTGGTTCTCCAAAACCTAGTGTACTAATTTCCATCTCACGAGGATCAGCTACGGGAACTCAAACGCGAGTGATTTGTCCTCACAGAAGGTCATATGGCTTATTCAGGAAATCGCTCCGTGGCTAGAGTCTGTGGTGCGTGCTGGGAAACGATGAGATAGCAACGCAAATATACAGTGGTGCAGATACTGTGGGCTCCTGCCAGGTATGCAATCACTGTACTCAGTGCTGAATTCTGGGTTTGAGACGGGGAAGCATGCAGTCCAACTCGTTTCTCCGCACCAGTCAGACCACAGAGGAACCCAGCGGCCACCATCTTGGAGAGGTGACGTCACCATCCCTGTTTTCGACTGATCGCAGCTTATTCAGCTATAGAACCGGTAATTTCAGGATGCCATTCACCTTTGTCTTGCAGACAAATTACTCAGGCTCAGTGCTAGAGAACGCGCAGAAACTGCGTCTTGGAGCCTGCTTCTATTAGAACATACACCGAGCCCAGAGCGGCCGAATTCCACCTCCCGGAACTGATCTGGCCCTGGGCTAAAGAACCTGCGGAAACTGCTTCTCGGTCCGGGTCTTGCTGAATACTGTGGAGGTAAATATCAACCGAGCCTTCATAGGGAGTGCAACAGGATTGAGACGGGGCTTGTGAGTGCCGGTCAGAACTCACCCATTGCTTTAGTCACCCAGCAAAGGGAACAAAATGCTGCCTTTTGCATGGGATACCAACATGGCAGAGATCTGATGTCATCAGAAAGCAGCAGAGGAGATAACTTCATTGATACCATCAGTGACAGAAACGGTTGGTCTCCTGGTAAAGAAAGTGAGTCACAAACACCCGGGTCTCTCTCACTTTGTCATCAAGCCAGAGGGGCAGAGCAGAGCCGCCGCCCACGCCCGGAACAGGCCCAGCGACACACCTGCATGGTAGTCATGTCACCCCAATTGGAATAGAGGCAGAGCAGAGCCGCCGCCCTTGCCCAGAACAGGCCCAGTGACCCGCAGGCATGGTAGTCAAATCACCCGAATTGGAATAGTTGCAGAGCAGAGCCTTCTCCCTCACCTAGTACAATCCCAGTGGCCCACCGGCATGGTAGTCAGGTCACCCCAATATTAGTAGGGGCAGAGCAGAGCCTTCGCCCGCACCCAGAACAGGCCCAACAACCTGCCGGCATGGTAGTCACGACCCCCCAAATGGAGTAGTGGCAGAGCAGAGCCATCACCCACACCCGCAAGGTAGGCACACCTGCACCTGACTGGCAGAAGAGGCCCATCGCCCTGCCGGAGCGGCAGACACTTCACCCCATTTGAAATAGGAGCAGAGCAGATCCGTTGCCCGTGCCCGCAAGGTAGGCAGACCTGCGACAAACTGGCGGAACAGGCCCAGCAACACACCTGCATGGTAGTCACGTCACCCCAATTGGAGTAGGGGCAGAGCAGAGCCGCCGCCAGCACCTACAAGGTAGGCAGACCTGCGACTGATCGGCAGAACACCCCAGGGGTCCACGGGCCTGGTAGACACGTGACACCAATTGGAGGAGGGGCAGAGCAGAGCCGCCTCCCGCGCCTGCATGGTAGGCAGACCTGCAACCGATCAGGAAAACAAGCCCAGCGGCCCGTCAGCAAGGTAGTTAGATCACCCTAATTGGAGGAGCAGCACAGCCCCCCTGCGCCCATGCAAGGGAGACTTTGCAACTATACAAGAGCAATATAAATATATAGGAGGAAAATTTCAAAATCACAACAGTTTCACCAAGCAGAAAGAAAAGCGAGCAGTATGATAAGACAAGGAAAAAAGGACCACAAGCAATGCAGGTCAGCACAACTTTAGAAGAGGTAATAGCTGCAGTAAATGGAATGTCAGATAAAGAACTCAGGATATACATGCTTCAGATGATCTGGAGTCTCAAGGAAGACATTAGACAGCAAAATCAGACAATGAAAAATCACTTCGACAATGAATTACATAAACAAATCCAAGAAGCAAAAGATCAGCTATACAGGGAGATAGAGGTTGTAAAAAATAACAAACAGAAATCCTAGAAATGCAGAAAGCAATAAACCAACTTAAAAACTCAATTGAGAATACTACCAGCAGAGTAGAACACTTAGAAGATAGAACATCAGACAATGAAGACAAAGTATTCCAACTTGAAAAGAACATAGACAGCTCAGCAAGACTGTTAAGAAACCATCAACAGAATATCCAAGAAATACGGGATAACATAAAGAGACCAAACTTAAGAGTCATTGGAATACAGGAAGGTATAGAGGTCCAAACCAAAGCAATGAGCAATGTATTCAATGAAATAATACGAGAAAACTTCCCAGACTTGAAGAATCAGACTGACTCCCAAGTCCTAGAAGCCTACAGGACGCCGAATGTGCAAAATCATAAGAGATCCACACCTAGACACATTATAATGAAGATGCCCAACGTACACAATAAGGAGAGAATTTTAAATGCTACAAGAGAAAAAAAAAGCAGATTACATTTAGGGGTAAACCAATCAGGATAACAGCTGATCTTTCAACACAGACTCTGAAAGCTAAAAGATCCTGGATTAACATTTTTCAAACACTGAAAGAAAATTGATTCCAACCAAGAATTGTGTATCCAGTGAAATTAAGCATCAGGATGGAAGATAAAATCATAACCTTCTATGTTAAAAAAAAAGTTAAAATAAATTGTAGCTAGAAAACCATCTCTTCAAAACATCATCGGCAAAATATTACAGGAAGAGGAAATGGAAAATAACAATAAAAACCAACAGTGGGAGGTAGTACAGTAAAAGGGGGAAATAATCAATGTAGAAAACAATCCATGTTTAATAACATAAATAAACAAATAGGGCTGGAAGAACAACCATTATCTCAATAATAACCGTAAATGTTAATGGCTTAAACTCACCAATTAAGAGACACAGGCTAGTAGAATGGATCACAACACAAGACCCAATAATATGCTGCCTACAGGAGATGCATTTGATAGGAAAAGACATACATAGACTGAAGGTGAAAGGTTGGGAAAAATCATATCACTTATATGGACTTCGGAAACAAGCAGGAGTGTCCATACTCATATCAAATAAAATAGATTTCAAGCCAAAGTTAATCAAAAGGGATAAAGAGGGACACTACATACTGCTCAAGAGAACCATACACCAACAAGACATAACCATTATAAATATATATATGCCCCAAACAATGGTGCAGCTATGTCCATCAAACAAACTTTTCTCAAGATCAAGAGTCTAATAGACCACCATACAATAATCATGGGAGACTTCAACACACCTCTCTCACCACTGGACAGGTCTTCCAAACAAAAGTTGAAATAGAAAACTATAGAACTCAATAACACAATTAATAACCTAGACTTAATTGACATATATCGAATATACTCCTCAACATCAAGCAGTTACATTTTTCCTCAGCAGCACATGGATCCTTCTCAAAAATAGATCATATATTATGTCACAGGGCAATTCTTAGACAATATAAAGAAGTAGAGATAATACCATGCAACTTATCTGATCATAATCTAATATAAACTAAAAATCAATGATAAACGAAGGAAGGAAAAATCATGCATCACTTGGAGAATGAACAATAGGTTACTGAATGATCAATGGGTTATAGAAGACATCAAGGAGGAAATTAAAAAATTCTTAGAGATAAATGAAAACACAGGCACAACATATCAGAATCTATGGGACACACTGAAATCCGTTCTAAGAGGAAAATTCATTGCTTGGATTTCATTCCTTAAAAAAAGAAAAAAAAACAAAACAAATAAATGATGTCATACTTCATCTCAGAATCCTAGAAAAAGAAGAGGAAAACAACAGCAAAATAAGTAGAAGGTAAGATTTAATTAAAATCAAAGCTGAAATTAATGAAATCGAAACAAAAGAAACAATTGAAAAAATTGAGAATACTAAAAGTTGGTTCTTTGAAAAAATAAATAAAATCGACAGACCCTTAGCCATGCTAATGAAGAGAAGAAGAGAGAAAACTCAAATTACTAGCATACGGGATGAAAAGGGCAACATCACATGTTAAGGTATATAAACAAGTCAGGATGGCACCTGGTATTTTGCCAGAGAAATGTTAGGGTCTGTAAACATGTCTGGATGGCGCCTGGAAAAATGCCATAGAGAGTGGTTTGTGAAGTAACAAAAGCAAGCCATTAAGTGTGGAGATTCCTTATTGGTTCACTGCTGGATCTATTTTATGCTAATTAGATAAGCTATATAAAATGTATAAATATCGCTCAGATGCTACAATAAACGGCTTCCATTCCTGCTGTATCAATCTACACAAGTTATTTGTCACCCCCTGGCAATCACAGCAGATATTTCTGAAATACAGAAGATAATCAGAAATTAATTTGATTCGTTATACTCCAATATAATAGAAGATAGTGAAAGCATCGAAAAATTTCTTAAGTCATATGATCTGTCCAGATTGAGTCAGGAGGATATAGACAACCTAAACAGACCAGTATCAATTGAGGAAATAGAAGAAACCATCCAAAGATTACCAACTAAGGAAAGACCAGGACAGTATGGGTATACAGCAGAGTTTTACAAACCCTTTAAATATGAACTAATACCAATACTTTTCAAGCTATTTCAGGAAATTGAAAAAGAGGGAGATCTTCCAAATTCATTCTACCAGGCCAATATCACCCTGATTTCTACACCAGACATAAACACTTCAAACAAAGAAAACTACAGACCAATATCCCTAAGGAATCTAAATGCAAAAATCCCTAATTAAATTCTGGTGAATCAGATACAAAAACATATTAAAAAAATTGTGCACCATGATCAAGTAGGATTCATCCATGGAATGCAAGGCTTGTTCAATATACGAAAATCAATAAATATTATTCACCACATCAATAGACTTAAAAATAAGAACCATATGATCATCTCGATAGATGCACAAAAAGCATTCGACAAAGTACAGCATCCCTTTATCTTCAAAACTCTAGAAAAACTAGGAATAACAGGATCATACCTCAATATTGTAAAAGCAATCTATGCTAATCCTCAAGCTAGCATCATTCTGAATCTAGAAAAATTGAAGGCATTCCCTCTAAAATCTGGAACAAGAATGGGATGCCCTCTCTCACTACTTCTGTTCAATACAGTTCTCGAAACACTGGCCAGAGCAATTAGACAGACGGAAGAAATTAAAGGCATAAAAATAGGAAAAGAACAACTTAAATTATTACTATTGCAGATGACATGATTCTATACCTAGCAGACCCAAAAGGGTCTACAAAGAAACTAATAGAGCTAATAAATGAATGCAGCAAAGTGGCAGGATATAAAATCAACACGCATAAATCAAAGGCATTCCTCTATATCAGGGACAAATCCTCTGAAATGGAAATGAGAACAACCACTCCATTCACAATATCCTAAAAAAAAAAAAGATGGGAATCAATCTAACAAAAGAGGGGAAAGTCTCATACAATGAAAACTACACAACCCTAAAGAGAGAAATATAAGAAGATCTTAGAAGATGTAAAAATATACCCTGTTCATGGAAAGGCAGAACTAACATCATCAAAATGGTGATATTACCAAAATTTCTCTATAGGTTTAATGCAATGCCAATCAAATCCCAAAGGCATTTCTTGTAGAAATAAAGAAAGCAATCATGAAATACATATGGAAAAATAAAAGTTCCAGAATAGCAAAAACAATGCTAGGCAGGAAGTGTGAATCAGGCGGTAGAGCGATACCAGACTTCACACTATACTACAGAGCAATAGTAACAACAATAGCATGGTACTGGTACCAAAACAGGCTTGTGGACCAATGGTACTGAATAGAGGACACAGAAACCAATCCACAAAACTACAACTATCTTATATTTGATAAAGGGGCTAAAAGCATGCAATGGAGGAAGGATAGCATCTTCAACAAATGGTGTTGGGAAAACTGGAAATCCATATGTAACAAATTGAAACTGAATCCCTTTCTCTTGCCATGCACAAAAGTTAACTCAAAATGGATCAAGGAGCTTGATATCAAATCAGAGACACAGTGTCTGATAGAAGAAAAATTTGCTTACGATGTACATACTGTGGGGTCGGGCTCCAAATTCCACAATAGGACACCCATAGCACAAGAGTTAATAACTAGAATCAACAAATGGGACTTACTCAAACTAAAAAGTTTTTTCTCAGCAAAAGAAACAATAAGAGAGGTAAATAGGGAGCCTACATCCTGGGAAGAAATCTTTACTCCTCACACTTCAGATAGAGCCCTAATATCCAGAGTATACAAAAAACTCAAAAAATTAGACAATAAGATAACAAAGAACCCAATCAACAAATGGGCTGAGGACCTCAACAGACACTTATCAGATGAGGACTTACAATCAATCAACAAGTACATGAAAAAATGCTCACCATCTCCAGCAGTCAGAGAAATGCAAATCGAAACCACCCTAAGATACCATCTCACTCCAGTAAGATTGGCAGCCATTATGAAGTCAAACAACAAGTTCTGGCAATGATGTGGGGAAACAGGTACACTTCTACATTGCTGGTGGGACTGCAAATTGGTGCAGCCAATTTGGAAAGCAGTATGAAAATTTCTTGGAAAGCTGGGAATGGAACCACCATTTGACCCAGCTATTCCCCTACTCAGTCTATTCACTAAAGACCTAAAAACAGCATGCTACAGGGACACTGCTACATCGATGTTCATAGCAGAACAATTCACAACAGCAAGACTGTGAAACCAACTTAGATAACCTTCAATGAAAGAATGGATAAAATACTGTGGCATTTATACACAATGGAGTATTACTCTGCATTGAAAAATAAAAAAAATCATAGAATTTGGAGGGAAATGGATGGCATTAGAGCAGATTATGCTAAGTGAAGCTAACCAATCCTTAAAAAACAAATGCCAAATGTCATCTTTGATATAAGGAGAGTAACTAAGAACAGAGGAGAGACGAAGAGCATGACAAGATGATTAACATTAAAGCGGGATGAGAGGTGGAAAGGAAAGGGAGAGAGAAGGAAAATTGCATGGAATTGGAAGGAGACCCTCAGGGTTATACAAAATTACATACAAGAGAAAGTGAGGGGAAAGAGAAAAATAATACAAGGGGGACAAATTTATTACAGTAGAGGGGGTAGAGAGAGAAGAGGGGAGGGGCGGGGAGGGGAGGGGGGATAGTAGAGGATAGGAAAGGCAGCAGAATTCAATAGACACTAGTATGGCAATATGTGAATCAATAGATGTGTAACTGATGTGATTCTGTAATCTGTACACGGGGTAAAAATGGGAGTTTATAGCGCACTTGAATCAAAGTGTGAAATATGTTATAACAACAACTATGTAATGTTTTGAACAACCATAAATAAAAATGAAATAAAACTAACTACGGTGAATAATGCATGCAATCCTAATATTTCTACAGTAACTGACCCAGTTTAACATCAATGCAAGTAGATTCCTATGGGACATGATGTGTACTTTGACCTTCATTTTTATTCAACACTGGTACATTACTATTTCATCAGTTTATGCACATCACAGGATATATATTTCATCCACAATTTAGGAAAGTTATAGGCATTTGTTTCACTTTCAATCAATTCCAGCTTCAGAACACATGGATTCCTCCATATTTCTTGACTGGTCTTTTCATGAGACTTCTTTCCAAACACATTATTTTCGATTTCCATAAACACTTTTGAAACAAAACTCACACACACTTCATGATAAACAATAACCCTAAGATTACCATTATATATGTAACTGGTTGGAGTGAATGATTGTATGTCAATATATGATTTCCTATATATTTTAAGATATCAATTCAATCCATTATTTAAAGAGAAAAAAGTTATATTATTTATTCACACTATGGTCTATTCATGCATTATCTCTATATTCATTGACACAGGGTACACCACTTGGTACCCACAATACTAATTTATGTGTCCTCAAATATTGCTCCCAGAAATGGTGGAAGAAATACACACATCATATGATCTACATATATATTTGATCACAATAATTTTCTGGGCACAAAATGCAAAGGTCACACTTATGATTGTACCAAATCCTAAATTGAAAGTGAACATGGCTTACTAAAAACATCCATGTCCAGGTTGCCTAATGCTTTCAAATGTCATTCCTATTGGTGACTACATATTTGTTTCTTCCTAAGATTATGTATTCAATCTCAACCCTGTTGAAAATGTCTAATCCTATCACTCACTATATAATTGCCTCATTTCGTAATGTCTCTATTGATATTTTCCTTCCTACATATTTTCCCCAGTTAATCATTGTGACTGACTCTTCACATGTGCTGACATTTATATTCACTCTATAACCGAAACCCTAATGCTACAGAACTTTTTGTCCAATTTTTATACTCACTCATTTTTTATAAACCTACCGACTATCTTCCTAATCCCACCGACTATCTCAATTTGAGTGGATGTTCTCTTCTAAAATCAAACATCCAAGGTATAAGGTCCTATGCCATTGATTATCAATTTATCTGAGACATCTGTGTAGAACGTAATTAAAAGCTAAGTATCCCAATCAAGGGCCTAATGCCCTTCTGGGCTTCAAATCTTACCAACATTTCTGTTTTCATACTTATATTTCACCTCTATAATCTTATAAATATCACAGGTTCCCAATACTATTAATCATCCTGCAGAAGGATTCGTAATCCAAATCAAACATGTTAATAACCCTAACCATACACTCTTCCCTCAACCTAACTTTACAGAAGAGCAGGGACAGAGTTCGTCTTACAATACAGGAATGTAGGGGATCTGCCTCCTGCTGAGAACCTCAAAGGTCCATGCAGGTTTGATCCCTGGAGAAGATTAGGCAGCTATGAAGGACCTGAGAGAGAAAAAGTTATCTTCCATCTCAAACAACCTTTCCAAGATGAAGGGTTTTGTCTGAATAAGCCTCTCTCTTCTTAATGTAGAGAAGATGGACCATACCAGGCATGTGTGGAGAGCTGTTCCTGGGTGCCTATGGTTGATATACCATTCTAACTTTTGAAAGTGTCACAGGAAGTAAGGGCTGCCTCCATCTCATAGTACTATTGGAAGCAACTGTTAGGACAAAGTGGTTGCCAAGGCAGTGACCTCATTAAATTCCTGAAGAGATTAATCTCACCTCACTTCCTTGGTGATGAAACTCTCTGAACTTGGGATCCGGGAAGCCAGGCACGCAGAGCCAGTCCCATTCCCAGTCCCAGTGGTCTCACTTGTTTGGATTTAACAAGGACAGAGTCAGTCTTTCTGAGTACCTACTGATGTGAGGATGGACAAATGTCAGGAAAGCTCTGAAGAGAGGCCTTTCCTGAGAAAGCAGGTAGTGGCTCACAGCTGGCTAGTGACAACTTCACAGATTGGGCCAATGAGACCATATCTGACACAGGACAGGCGATTTCATCAGGACATAGTATGGCCCACCAGTCAGAGGACACTCCTGATAGTCACAGACCTACTTGGGGGAAGGAGCTGCCTTTGTGTGTGTGGGTGTAGGTTTGAGGTTTTGTCTCATGTTCTGAGAATAGGTAGGAAAGGCAGTTTATTTGTTTTGGAGTGAACTGTTTCTGGTAAGTCGTTTGACAAGGCCAGTGTCTCTATGTCTGTGTATCCCACTGTGTCCGGGGTTTTAGACATTAGAAAAGAGAATGAATCATTGTATGTGTCCTGACTAGTAGAAAGCTTCCCAAGATTCATCTTGCCCAATTTATGAATGGACTGTGGCTTGACTTATGCGTGGGCAACTCCTACAATCTTGCTAAGTTCCTGTTTTCTTCCTGAATCCTGGCCAATTTCCCAGAATAGGCTCATTTTTTTGTGTCCAAAATATGTACCACCTCCAAGCTCTGAGACTTGGCCATGTACTGGATAGCTGAAGGGAATGGGAGAATCTCAGAAAACTCAGATATGAGTGTGACCAGAAAATTCTAATGGAGAAACCCTGCTTTGGGCCTTTTGCTTACCAATTGTTCTGTTGCCCTGAATGTCCGGAACATCTTTGCCTCAGGCCACACCTTTGTAGAGCCAAAAGAAATAGTTTTCAAACAGAAATGAAAGGGCATCACCTCTGGCTCTTTGCTTAATTGCTTTGGAAAAGGATGTGTCTGAATCAGCTTTTTGGCCCTGTGTGAGGCTGCGGCTTAGATTTTTATCACCTGATGGATCTAAAGAAAGATCCCATGTGTGCATCCAAAACCAAAATGGACAAAAGAGCATTCATTTTGGATGAAGTCTCTCACATTCCTCTGTAAGGTTCCTGACCTTCATCAAGTGAGAATAGTGATCATTTGGTTCAAATGTGTTCCTCAAAACCCTGCAGAGGATAGCCCATAAGTGCTTGATTTTTCTCATGACTCCAAATCACATAAAGACTCTAAGCCCCACAGTCAGTAGGCTTCAAATTGGAGAAGCAGTGCCATCTTAATGGCCGGCCAATTTGATCACTCCTGGTTCACTGGAAGGATGTCCAGGCCACCCTGATTTTAGGCAAATGAGGGGCAAGGGTGGTTATTTTGGACACTGTCTTGGGCCGCACCCCTCATGGAAACCTCCAGCCAGAGGTTATGATGAGTGTGTATTTAGAAAAGATGAGTGACATGTGGGAGTGTTTTGGATTTAATTGTGGATATTTGTGTGGCAGTTGGAAGACATAACTGGGTCTACCTGGGCTTGAACTTTGGTGTGATTCCCCTTAGAGACTGAGTTCAGAATCTGACCTCAGAAAAGTATTGCCATGTATTGTGTTGGGATTTAAGAGGCCATGTATGAGAGTCACCCTTGGAAACTGAGAACTAGCGCCAGAGTGGCTTTGCACAGAGAACTGGGAATCTCAGCCAAGGTATCACATGATTTCATTCGAAAGACTTGGCAGCTATATTTGAGAGTCAAAACACACATGGACCTCACATTGTAGACCTCAATGGGCCTGGCTAAATGTGACCTTTTGTCCACTCTTTGAGAAGCCTTGCCTGTGAGGGTTCTCCAGAGCTTTCATTGAAATAATCTTCCTCTCCATTTAATGGTTCCTGAATAAATTGAAACCCACAGTGCCTCCAACTTAATCCTTGAAAAATTTCTAGATAAATACCGTGAATTTTTTGAAATTCCCACGACTAGGTTGCACTAGAGAACCTTTGGATGTCCTGCTGCTGATCATGGATGTACCTGACAGTGCCTTGCTTGACTGGGTTTTATGAAAATGGTGTAGAACAGAGGTCCCAGTAAGTTGCAGCCTCCTGAGAAGTGGGCCTAGAGTTGTGGTGGGCAGGAGTGTGATAAAACTTCTGTGTTGGAGCAATTTGGATCTTCCATTGGCTTACAAATGGCTTGTGGCTTACATGGTGCAGCCAGCAGACCCTTATAAGTAAAGGTATCTTGTTATATGGAGAGGATTCAGGGCAATGTTCAGAATCAGGTTGCTATGGACAAGGATGCAATGGGGCAAGCTTTGAGGGATAGAAGATTGGTTGGTGCATTTTTCTGCTGTCCCTGACCCACCACACGTGATAGAACTCCCTCCTGCACTGTGTCCCAGTTGAACTCCTTCTATTTTATGAAGCAAATACCAAACTACCAGTGCAGCAGGAAAAACCCCACAAAAAGTGTAGGAGGGCCAAATGGCTTCACAGTTCAACGGGGAGACACTTAGACCCCAGAGGCCACAGTTTACTTAAAAAGAAAAATATCAGCACTGCTGCCTCATGTTCATTGAAATATCAGAAACAATGTCTTCCAGGTCTCATAGATGCAGACCCAGCTTTGATGGTCTCACTACAAAGAAAGCCAAATCTCCTGAAAACAACATATATTTCAAGTGCCCTATCTCAGAGGCAGTTTCTCAAAAAGCTTTTAGGCCAGCAGAGCTCCATGTTTGTGGAGTGTTTACCCTATCCCTTGCTTTTGGAAACTCCTCTACAACCTCCAAGGTTGTGAACTCCTGAGCATTTTCCATTCCAGATATGTGTTCACTGATTTTCTAACTCTTCTCCTCTAATTTTGTCTTACTTGGGGTGAAGGTAATGTCAAGGCATTGTTCTGGATGAGAGTGGGAGGATATTTGTGCAGCATATATATGCATACAAATTGGATTCATTTTCCAATTTTCATTTTGAAATATTGAATCCCTGACACTAACCCATACCTACTAGACTCAGACAACTCATCCTAATATGATAGAGAAACATAAGCCAAACCTATAGAAATACAAGCAGTTCATTGGAGGCATGTTGTATAGTTGGACTTGAGTTTTGCATTATATAAGGTAAAAGTTATAAATCTAGTCAATTTTTAATCGAAGAAGTTCTCCCTGAGTTTTTAAACTTAAAAAATACGAGAATTCTTGTTTCCCTTTCTCTTTAGCCTATTCACACTTGTATATTTATATGCACATATAGAATCCTACCAGGTATCACACGTACATTTTTGAGGTGGCTGATTGGCATATACAAACTGTGAGAAGAGTTCACTCCTCCTAAACGCTGTTGGAACTGAAAATTCAACCTATAGGGGAGCTTCCTAGTAGAAGAACATTATGCATAAATTCATGTTCAGTAAAATAAATATTTTTGCATCTGTGGATGATATATATTTACTGATGAATTTCGATTCGCATATATATTGCTACTATTAAATGTATGTGAGTGTTTTTTTTTGTGTGTGTGTATAATATATCTGTACACTCTGCAGATGTTTCAAAATATAAAATATATGTGTCTAATGTAAACCCTCTAAATTCATTCATGTTCATGTATGTGGATTTATAATCAACTTTTCACAAGATTATAATCAGAAATATTCATCCACCTGAAATACATAATTGTTTCCTAGTACTGAAAACTAACTTCAGTGAATGGGGCATACAAATCCTCATTATTCTACAGAAACGCACCCAGTCTAACATCAATGCAAGTAGACTCCTATGGGACATGATATGTAATTTGACGTTCATATGTATTCAACAATGGTACATTATTATTTCTTCAGTTTTTGCACATTTTAAGTTATACACTTCATCCACAAGTTCACAAATTTATAGGCATTTGTTTCAACTTTAATCACTTCTTGCTTCAGAACACAAGTATTGTCAGGGTTTCTTGACAGGTCTTTTCATGAGACTTCTTTCCAAACACATTATTTTAGATTTCCATAATCACTTTTGAAGCAAAACTCACACACTCTTCATGATAAACCAAAACACTAATATTTCCATGAGATATATAACTGGTTGGAATGAATGATTGTGTATCAATATATGATTTCCTTTAATTTTTCAGATATCAATTCAATTCATTATTTAAAGTTCAAAAAAGTTGTATTATTTAGTCACAGTATGTTCTATTCATGCTTTATCTCTATGTTCATAGACACAGGGTACACCTCTTTGTACCCTCAATTCTAATTTTAAATATTCAATATATTGCTCCCAGAAATGGTGAAAGAAATACTCATGTCACCTCATTATCACAGTAATATTCTGGACAAAAAATGGAAAGGTCACTCTTATGATTGTACCAAAGCCTAAATGGAAAGTGAACATATATTACTAAAAACATCCATGTCCAGGTTGCCTAATGCTATCAATTGTCAATCCTGTTGGTGACTACATATTTGTTTCCATCTAATTTATATATTCAAACTCAACCCTGTTGAAAATGACTAATTCTATCACTCACTTTATACTTTGCCTGATTTTGTAATGATTCTATTGATATCTGCTTTTCTACATATTTTCCCCAGTTCACCATAGTGACTGACTCTTCATATGTACTGACATCTACATTCACTCCATAACGGAAACCCTACTGGTAAAGAACATTTGGTCCAAATCCTATACTCACTCTTCTTCCTAAAGCTATCGACTATCTTCCTAATCCTAACGATTATCACTTTTTGCCTGGATGTTCTCTTCTAAATTCAATCATCATAGGTACAAGGTCCTACTCCCTTGTATATCGAATTATCTGAGACATCTTTGCAGAACATAATTCAAAGCTAAGTATTCCAATCAAGGGGAAAACCCTTCTGGGCTTCAAATCATACCTAGATTTTTGTTTTCATACTTTTATTTCACATCTATATTCTTGTAAATATCACAGGTTCCCAATACCATTATTCATCACACAGAATGATTCATAACCCAAATCAAACCTGTTATTAACCCTAAGCGCACACTGTTCCCTCAATCTCATTTTACAGAAAAGCAGGGACAGAGTGGTTCTTACAATACAGGAAATTATGGGATCTTCCACCTGCTGAGAACCTCAAAGGTCCATGCAGAAATGATACCTGGAGAAGTTGTAGGCAGGTATGAAGGACCTGAGTGAGCAAAAGTCATCTTCCATGGCAAATAACCTGGTCAGGATGAAGGGATGTGTCTGAATCAGCCTCTCTCTTTTTATTGTAGAGAAGATGGACCAAACCAGGCCTGTGTGGAAAGCTGTTCCTGGGTGCCTATGGTTGATATACCATTCTACCTTGTGAAAGTGTCACAGGAAGTAGGGGAAGCCTCCATCTCATGGGACCCTTGGAAGCAACAGTTAGGACAAAGTGGTTGCCAAGGCAGTGACCTCATTCAGTTCCAAAGAATGTGACATACCTCATTTCCTTGGTGATGGAACTCTCTGAAATTTGTATCCAAGAAGCCAGGCACCCAGAGGCAGTCCCAGTCCCAGTCCCAGTGGGCTCACTTGTTTGGATTTACCAAGGACAGACTAAGTTTTCTTGGTACCTACTGATGTGAGGATGGCCTAATGCCAGGAGAACTCTAAAGAGGGACCTTTCCTGAGAAAGCAGGTAGTGGCTAACCACTTTTTCCTGACAACTACACAGAGTTGAACAAGGAAACAAGATCTGAGAGAAGACAGGCCATTTCGGGGGAACATAGTATGGCCCGCAGTCAGAGGAAACTCCGGATAGTCACAGACCTACTTGGGGTAAGGAGGTGCCTTTGTGGGAGTGGGTGTGGGTTTGTTGTTTTGTCTCATGTTCTGAGAATAGGTAGGAAAGGCGGTTTGTTTGGTTTGTAGTGGACAGTTTCTAGTAAGTTGTTTGACAAGGTGAGTGTTTCTGTTTCGGTGTATCCCAATGTGTCCGTTGTTGTAAACATTAAAAAGAGAATGCATTAATTGATGTGTCCTGTCTAGTATAAGTCTTCCCATAATTCATCCTGCCCAATATATGAATGGACTGCAGCTTGTCTTATCGATGTGCAACACCTACTATCTTTCTAAGATGCTGTTTTCTTCCTGAATTCTGGTCACTCTCCAGAATAGGCTCATGGTTTTGTGTCCAAAATATGTACCACCTCCAAGCTCTGTGACATGTCCATGTAATGGATAGCTGAAGAGAATGGCGAGCATTTCAGAAAACTCAGATATCAGTGTGACCAGGAAAGTCTCAGTGCAGAAACCCTGCTTTGGGCAATTTGCTTACTAATTGTTGTGTTGCACTGAATGTCAGGAAGGTCTTTGCCTCAGGCCACCCCTTTGTGAAGCCTGAAGAAAACAGTTTTCAAATACAAATGAATGGGCATCACCTGTGGCTTCTGGCTTCATTGCTTTGAGAATGGATGTGTCTGAATCAGCCTCTTGGCCATGTGTTTGGCTGTGACTTAGATTCTCAGCACCTGATGAATCTGAAGAATGATCCCATGCGTGCATCCAAAACCATAAGGGCAAAAAATCATTCATTGTGGATGAAGTCTCTTGCCTTCCTCTGTTAGGTTCTTGAACTCCATCTAGTGAGAATAGGGATTCCTTGAGTCAAATGAGTTCTTCAAATCTCTGCAGAGGTGCTTGGGTTTTCGAATAACTTTAAATCACATAAAGAATGTATTCCTGAAATCAGTAGGCCTCAAATTGGAGAAACACAGAAGAATTAACAGCAGGCTTATTTGATCATTGCTGGTTCACAGAAACGGTGTCCAGGCCACCCTGACTTTAGGCAAATGAGGGGCAAACGAGCTGATTTTGGACACTGTCTTGGGCTGCGCCCCTCATGGAAACCTCCAGCCAGAGGTTAAGATGAGTTACTATATGGAATAAGATGAGGGCCATGTGGGAGTGTTTCGGTTTTAATTTTGGTCATTTGTGTGACAGTTGGAAGAAATGACTGTGTCCACGTGGGCTTGAACTCTGGTGTGATTCCCCTTAGAGACTGGGTTTTGGAACTGAACTCAGAGAAGCATTGCCATGAATTTTGTTGGGATTTTAAGAGGCCACGCATGAAAGTCGCTCTTGGAAACTGAGACCTAGGCCCCGGGTGGATTTCCACAGAGGCCTGGGAAACTCAGCAAGGATATCAAATGATTTTATTCTTAAAGAAATGGCAGCCATAGTTGAGAGTCAAAACACACATGGACCTCACATTGTAGACCTCAATGGGCCTGGCCTAATGTGACCTTTTGTCCACTCTTTGGGAAGCCTTGCCTTTTAGAGATCTCCAGAGATTTCATTGAAATGAGCTTCCTCACCATTTAATGTTTGCTGCATGAATTGAAACCCACAGTGCCTCCAACTTCATGCTTGAAAAATGGCTAGATAAATAGCATGAAATTTTTGAAATTCCTATGACCAGGTGGCACTGGAGAAACATTGGATGTCCTGTTGCTGATTATGAGTATACCAGACAGTGCCTTGATTTACTGAGTTTCATGAAAATGGTGTAGAACAGAGATGCCAGTAAGTTGGAGCCTGCTGAGTAGTGGGTCTAGAGCAGTGGTGGGGAGGTGTTTGATAAAACATCCGTGGTAGGGCCATGTGGATCTACCATTGGATTCCAAAGGGCTTGTAACTGACATGGTGCAGCCAGCAGACCCTTATATGTAAAGGCATCTTGTTATATGGAGAGTCTTCAGAGGAAAATGAAGAATCAGGTTGATATGGACAAGGGGGCAATGGGCCAAGCTGTGAGAGATAGAAGCCTAGTTGGTGCATTCCCTTGCAGACCCTGACCAACCACACGTGACACAACTCCCTCCAGCACTGTATCCCAGTTTAGCTCCTAGTATTTCGTGAAACAAATACCAAACTCACAGTGCAGCAGGAAAAACACCACAAAAAGTGGAGGAGGACCAAATGGCTTCACAGTCCACACGGGGAGACACTTAGTCTCCAGTGGCATCAGTTAACCTACAAAGAGAGGATTCAGCACTGCTTCATCTATTTCTTTGGAAAATAAGAAACCATGTCCTCCAGGTCACATAGATGCAGACCCAGCTCTCATAGTCTCACTACAAAGGAAGCCAAATCTCCTGAAAACAACATATATTTCAAGTGCGGAATCTCAGAGGAGTTTCTCAAAAAGTTTTTAGGCCAGCAGAGCTCCATGTTGTGGAGTGTTTACCCTGTCCCTTAGTTTTGGAAACTTTTCTACCACCTCCAAGGTTGTGAACTGCTGAGCATTTTCCATTCCAGATATGTATTCACTGATTTTGTAACTCCTCTCCTCTAATTGTGTCTTACTTGGGGTGAAGGTGATGTCAAGGCATTCTTCTGGATGAGAGCGGGAGGAAATTGTGCAGCATATATTTACATACGCATTGGATTCATTTTCAAATTTTCCATTCGAAGTACTGAATCCCTGACATTAACCCATACCTGGTAGACTTAGACAGTTCATCCTAATATAATGGGGAAAATTAACCCAACACAATAGAAATACAAGCACTTCAGAGGAGACATGTTGTATAGGTGGACTTGACATTTGTATTATATAAGGTAGGAGTTATAAATCTAGTCAAATTTTAATTGAAATATTCTCCATGTGTTTTTAAACTTAACAAATATGTGAATTCTTGTTTCCCTTTTCTGTAGCCTATTCACACATGTATATTTATATGCATATATAGAATAGTACCAGGTATCACATGTACATTTTTGTGAGGTGGCTGTCTTGGCAGATACAAATTGTGAGAAGAGTTCACTCCTCCTAAATGCTGTTGGAAATGAAAATTCAACATATAGGAGAGCGTCCCAGTACAACAACATTATACATAAACTCATGTTCAGTAAAATAAATATGTTTGCATCTGTGGATGATATATATTTACTGATGAATTTCGATTGGCATTTATATTGGTACTTTTTAATGTCTGTGAGTGTTGTGTGTGTGTGTGTGTGTGTGTGTGCGTGTGTGCGTGTGTGTGTGTGTGTGTATATATATATATATATATATATAAATAGATAGATATAGATAGATATATATAGATATATATAGATATATATATAGATGTAGATATAGATATAGATATACTCAGTTTTAGAACTGAACTCAGAGAAGCATTGCCATGAATTTTGTTAGAATTTCAAGAGGCCACGCATGAAAGTCGCTCTTGGAAATTGAGACCTAGGCCCCGGGTGGATTTCCAAAGAGGCCTGGGAATCTCAGCAAGGATATCACATGATTTTATTCTTAAAGACATGGCAGCCATAGTTGAGAGTCAAAACACACATGGACCTCACATTGTAGACCTCAATGGGCCTGGCCTAATGTGACCTTTTGACCACTCTTTGGAAAGCCTTGCCTGTGAGAGTTCTCCAGAGATTATATTGAAATGAGCTTCATCACCATTTAATGTTTGCTGAATTAATTGAAACCCACAGTGCCTCCAACTTCATGCTTGAAAAATGGCTAGATAAATACCATGAAATTTTTGAAATTTCTATGACCAGGTGGCACTGGAGAAACATTGGATGTCCTGTTGCTGATCATGAGTATACCAGACAGTGCCTTGATTTACGGAGTTTCATGAAAATGGTGTAGAATAGGATGGCAGTAAGTTGGAGCCTGCTGAGTAGTGGGTCTAGAGCAGTGGTGGGGAGGTGTTTGATAAAACATCCGTGGTAGGGCCATGTGGATCTACCATTGGATTCCAAATGGCTTGTAACTGGCGTGGTACAGCCAGCAGACCTTTATATGTAAAACCATCTTGTTATATGCAGAGTTTTCAGAGGAAAATTAAGAATCAGGTTGATATGGACAAGGGGGAAATGGGGCAAGCTGTGAGAGATCGAAGCTTATTTGGTGCATTCTCTAGCAGACCCTGACCCACCACACGTGACAGAACTCCCTCCAGCACTCTGTCCCAGATTAGCTCCTAGTATTTCGTGAAACAAATACCAAACTCACAGTGCAGCAGCAAAAAAAACACAAAAAGTGGAGGAGGACCAAATGGCTTTACAGTCCACACGGGGAGACACTTAGTCCCCAGTGGCCTCAGTTTACCTACAAAGAGTGGATTCAGCACTGCTTCATCTTGTTAATTGGAAAATAAGAAACCATGTCCTCCAGGTCACATAGATGCAGACCCAGCTTTGATGGTCTCCCTACAAAGGAAGACAAATCTCCTGAAAAGAACATATATTTCAAGGGCGGAAGCTCAGAGGCAGTTTCTCAAAAAGTTTTTAGGCCAGCAGAGCTCCATATTTGTGGAGTGTTTACCCTGTCCCTTAGTTTTGCAAACTCCTCTACCACCTCCAAGTTTGTGAACTCCTGAGCATTTTACATTCCAGATATCTCTTCACTGATTTTGTAACTCTTTTCCTCTAATTGTGTCTTACTTGGGGTGAAGGTAATGTCAAGGCATTCTTCTGGATGAGAGCGGGAGGATATTTGTGCAGCATATATTTACATAAACATTGGATTCATTTTCCAATTTTCCATTCGAAATGCTGAATTCCTGACACTAAGCCGTACCTAGTAGACTCAGACTATTCATCCTAATATAATGGGGAAAATTAACCCAACACAATAGAAATACAAGCACTTCAGAGGAGACATGTTGTATAGTTGGACTTGACATTTGCATTATATAAGGTAGGAGTTATAAATGTATTCAAATTTTAATGGACATATTCTCCATGTGTTTTTAAACTTAACAAATATGTGAATTCTTGTTTCCCTTTTCTTTAGCCTATTCACACATGTATATATATATATGCATATATAGAATCCTAGCAGGTATCACATGTACATTTTGTGAGGTGGCTTTCTTAGCAGATACAAATTGTGAGAAGAGTTCACTCCTCCTAAATGCTGTTGGAAATAAAAATTCAACCTATAGGAGACCGTCCTAGTCGAACAACGTTATACATAAAGTCATATTCAGTACAATAAATATTTTTGCATTTCTGGATGACATATATTTACTGATGAATTTCGATTGGCATTTATATTGGTACTTTTTAATGTCTGTGAGTGTTGTGTGTGTGTGTGTGTGTGTGTGTGTGTGTGTGTGTGTGTGTATAGATATAGATATAGATATAGATATACTCTCCAAATTTTTCAAAATATGAAACATATGTGTCTAATATACACTCTCTAAATTCATTCTTGTTCATGTATGTGGATTTATAATCAAATTTTCACAAGATTATAATCATAAATATTCATCCACTTGAAATACATATTTGTTTCCTAGTACTGAAAACTAACTTCAGTGAATTGTGCATACAAATCCTAATTATTCTACAGTAACTGACCCAGTCTAACATCAATGCAAGTAGACTCCTATGGGACATGATATGTAATTTGTCATTCATTTGTATTCGACTCTGCTACATTATTGTTTCCTCAGTTTTTGCACATCATAGGATATACATTTCATCCACAAGTTCACAAATTAATAGGCATTTGTTTCAACTTTAATCACTTCTTGCTTCAGAACACATGTATTGTCAGGGTTTCTTGAATGGTCTTTTCATGAGACTTCTTTCCAAACACATTATTTTGAATTTCCATAATCATTTTGAAGCAAAACTCACACACTCTTTATGATAAACCAAAACATTAATATTTCCATTAGATATATAACTGGTTGGAATGAATGATTGTATATCAATATACGACTTCCTTTAATTTTTCAGATATCAGTTCAATTCATTATTTAAAGTTCAAAAAAGTTATATTATTTATTCACAGTATGGTCAATTCATGCTTTTTCTCTATGTTCATAGAAACAGGGTACACCTCTTTCTACCCCCGATTCTATTTTACATCTTCAATATATTGCTCCCAGAAATGGTGAAAGAATTACTCATGTCACCTCATTATCACAGTAATATTCTGGACAAAAAATGGAAAGGTCACACTTATGATTGTACCAAAGCCTAAAGGGAAAGTGAACATGGATTTCTAAAAACATCCATTTCCAGGTTGCCTAATGCTGTCAATTGTCAATCCTATTGGTGACTACATTTTTGTTTTTTCCTAATTTATATATTCAAACTCAACCCTGTTGAAAATGTCTAATTCTATCACTCACTTTATACTTTGCCTGATTTCGTAATGTTTCTATTGATATCTGCTTTTCTACATATTTTCCCCAGTTCAACATAGTGACTGACTCTTCATATGTGCTGAAATATACTTTCACTCTATAACTGAAAGTCTATTGCTAAAGAACTTTTGGTCGAAATCCTATACTCACTCTTCTTCCGAAACCTACCGACTATCTTTTTAATCCTACTGAATATCCCTTTTTGACTAGATGTTCTCTTCTAAATTCAATCATCCAATGTACAAGGTCCTATGCCATTGTATATCGAATTATCTGAGACAACTTTGCAGAACATAATTCAAAGCTAAGTATCCCAATCAAGGGCAACACTATTCTGGGCTTCAAATCATACCTTGATTTCTGTTTTCATACTTATATTTCAACTCTATATTCTTGTAAATATTGCATGTTTCCAATACCATTATTCATCGCACAGAATCATTCCTAACCCAAATGAAACCTGTTTTTAACCCCAAGTATACACTGTTCCCTCAATCAATTTACAGAAGAGCAGGGACAGAGTGGTTCTTACAATACAGGAAAGTTGGCGGCCTTCCGCCTGATGAGAACCTCAAATGTCCATGCACAAATGATACCTGGAGAAGTTGTAGGCAGGTATGAAGCACAAGAGAGAGCAAAAGTCCTCTTCCATGGAAAAGAACCTGGTCAGGATGAAGGGATGTGTCTGAATCTGCCTCTCTCTTCTTATTTTAGAGTTGATGGACCAAACCAGGCATGAGTGGAGAGCTGTTCCCGGGTGCCAATGGTTGATATACATTCTACCTTATGAAAGTGTCACAGGAAGTAGGGGCAACCTCCATCTTATGTTACCCTTGGAAGCAACTGTTTGGACAAAGTGGTTGCCAAGGCAGTGACCTCATTCAGTTCCAAAGAATGTGACATACCTCATTTCCTTGGTGATGGAACTCTCTGAACTTGGTATCCAAGAAGCCAGGCAGCCAGAGGCAGTCCCAGTCCCAGTCCCAGTGGGCTCACTTGTTTGGATTTACCAAGGACAGAGTCAGTTTTCTTGGTACCTAATGATGTGAGGAAGGCCAAATGCCAGGAGAGCTGTGAAGATGGATTTTTCCTGAGAAAACAGGTAGTGGCTAACCACATTTTCCTGACTTCTTCACAGAGTTGTTCAAGGAAACAAGATCGGAGAGAAGACAGGACATTTCGGGAAAACATAGTATGGCCCACCGGTCAGAGGACACTCCGGATAGTCACAGACCTACTTGGGGGAAGGAGGTGCCTTTGTGGGAGTGCGTGTGGGTTTGTTGTTTTGGCTCATGTTCTGAGAATAGATAGGAAAGTAGGTTTGTTTGGTTTGGAGTGGACAGTTTCTAGTAAGTCATTTGACACGGCGAGTGTTTCTGTTTCTGTGTATCCCCTGTGTTCGTTGTTGTAGACATTAGAAAAGAGAATGCATTAATGGGTGTGTCCTGTCTAGTACAAATCTTCCCATAATTCATCCTGCCCAATATATGAAAGGACTGCAGCTTGTCTTATCGATGTGCAACATCTGCTATCTTTCTAAGTTGTTGTTTTCTTCCCGAATTCTGGCCACTCTCCAGAATAGGCTCATGGATTTGTGTCCAAAATATGTACCACCTCCAAGCTCTGTGACATGGCCATGTACTGGATAGCTGAAGAGAATGGCGAGCATCTCAGAAAACTCAGATATCAGTGTGACCAGGAAAGTCTCAGTGCAGAAACCCTGCTTTGGGCCTTTTGCTGACTTATTGTTGTGTTGCACTGAATGTCAGGAAGGTCTTTGCCTCAGGCCAGCCCTTTGTGAAGCCTGAAGAAAACAGTTTTCAAATGGAAATGAATGGGCATCACCTGTGGCTTCTGGCTTCATTGCTTTGGAAAGGGATGTGTCTTTATCAGACTCTTGGACCTGTGTGTGGCTGTGACTTAGATTCTCAGCACCTGATGGATCTTAAGAATGATCCCATGTGAGCTTCCAAACCCAAAATGGCAAAAAATATCATTCATTGTGAATGAAGTCTCTTGCTTTCCTCTGTTAGGTTCCTGCACTCCATCAAATGAGAATAGGGATTCTTTGGGTCAAATGAGTTCTTCAAAGCCCTGAAGAGGTGCTTGTGTTTTCGCATGACTCGAAATCACCTAAAGAATCGATACCTAAATTCAGTTGGCCTCAAATTAGAGAAACACAGAAGTATTAACGGCAGGCTTATTTGTTCACTCCTCATTCACAGAAACGGTTTCCAGGCTACCCTGACTTTAGGCAAATGAGGGGCAAACGAGCTGATTTTGGACACTGTCTTGGGCTGCGACCCTCATGGAAACCTCCAGCCAGAGGTTAAGGTGATTGACTATATGGAATAAGATGAGGGCCATGTGGGAGTGTTTTGGTTTTTGTTTTGGTTTTAATTTTGTTCATTTGTGTGGCATTGGAAAAAATGACTGGGTGTACGTGGGCTTGAAATCTGGTGTCATTCCCCTTAGAGACTGGGTTTTGGAACTGAACTCAGAGAAGCATTGCCATGAATTTTGTTGGGATTTTAAGAGGCCACGCATGAAAGTCACTCTTGGAAACTGAGACCTAGGCCCCGGGTGGATTTCCACAGAGGCCTGGGAATTTCAGCAAGGATATCACATGATTTTATTCTTAAAGAAATGGCAGCCATAGTTGAGAGTCAAAACACACATGGACCTCACATTGTAGACCTCAATGGGCCTGGCCTAATGTGACCTTTTTCCACTCTTTGGGAAGCCTTGCCTGTGAGAGTTCTCCAGAGAATTCATTGAAATGAGCTTCCTCACCATTTAATGTTCTCTGAATGAATGGAAACCCCCATTGCCTCCAACTTCATGCTTGAAAAATGGCTAGATAAATACCATGAAATTTTTGAAATTCCTATGACCAGGTGGCACTGGAGAAACATTGGATGTCCTGTTGCTGATTATGAGTATACCAGACAGTGCTTTGACTTACTGAATTTCATGAAAATGGTGTAGAACAGAGATGCCAGTAAGATGGAGCGTGCTGAGTAGTGGGTCTAGAGCAGTGGTGGGGAGGTGTTTGATAAAACATCCGTGGTAGGGCCATGTGGATCTACCATTGGATTCCAAAGGGCTTGTAACTGACATGGTGCAGCCAGCAGACCCTTATATGTAAAGGCATCTTGTTATATGGAGAGTTTTCAGAGGAAAATGAAGAATCAGGTTGATATGGACATGGGGGCAATGGGGCAAGCAGTGAGAGATAGAAGCCTAGTTGGTGCATTCTCTTGTAGACCCTGACCCACCACACGTGACAGAACTCCCTCCAGCACTGTGTCCCAGTTTAGCTCCTAGTATTTTGGGAAACAAATACCAAACTCACAGTGCAGCAGAAAAATAACCACAAAATGTGGAGGAGGACCAAATGGCTTCGGTGTCCACACGGGGACACAATTTGTCTTCAGTGGCCTCAGTTTACCTACAAAGAGAGGATTCAGCACTGCTTCATCTTGTTCATTGGAAAATAAGAAACCATGTCCTCCAGGTCACATAGATGTAGACCCAGCTTTGATGGTCTCACTACATAGGAAGCCAAATCTCTTGAAAACAATATATAATTCAAGTGCGGAAGCTCAGAGGCAGTTTATCAAAAAGTTTTTAGGCCAGCAGAGCTCCATGTTTGTGGAGTGTTTACCCTGTCCCTTAGTTTTGGAAACTCCTCTACCACCTCCAAGGTTGTGAGCTCCTGAGCATTTTCCATTCCAGATATGTATTCACTGATTTTGTAACTCTTCTCCTCTAATTGTGTCTTACTTGGGGTGAAGGTAATGTCAAGGCATTCTTCTGGATGAGAGCGGGAGGATATTTGTGCAGCATATATTTACATACACATTGGATTCATTTTCCAATTTTCCATTCGAAGTACTGAATCCCTGACACTAACCCATACCAAGTAGACTCAGACTATTCATCCTAATATAATGGGGAAAATTAACCCAACACAATAGAAATGCAAGCACTTCAGAGGAGACATGTTGTATAGTTGGACGTGACATTTGCATTATATTAGTTAGGAGATATAAATCTAGTCAAATTTTAATGGAAATATTCTCCATGTGATTTTAAACTTAACAAATATGTGAATGCTTGTTTCCCTTTTCTGTAGCCTATTCACACAAGTATATTTATATGCATATATAGAATCCTACCAGGTATCACACGTACATTTTTGTGAGGTGGCTGTCTTGGCAGATACAAATTGTGAGAAGAGTTCACTCCTCCTAAATGCTGTTGGAAATGAAAATTCAACCTATAGGAGAGCGTCCTAGTACAACAACATTATACATAAACTCATGTTCAGTAAAATAAATATGTTTGCATCTGTGGATGATATATATTTACTGATGAATTTCGATTCGCATGTATATTGGCACTTTTTAATGTCTGTGAGTGTTGTGTGTGTTTGTGTGTGTGTGTGTGTGTGTGTGTGTGTGTGTAGATATAGATATAGATATACTCTCCAAATTTTTCAAAATATGAAATATATATGTCTAATATACACTCTCTAAATTCATTCATGTTCATGTATGTGGATTTATAATCCACTTTTCACAATATTATAATCAGAAATATTCATCCACATGAAATACATATTTGTTTCCTAGTACTGAAAACTAACTTCAGTGAATGGTGCATACAAATCCTAATTATTCTACAGTGGACTGACCCAGTCTAACATCAATGCCAGTAGACTCCTATGGGACATGATCTGTAATTTGTCATTCATTTGTATTCGACACTGGTACATTATTGTTTCTTCAGTTTTTGCACATCATAGGATATACATTTCATCCACAAGTTCACAAATTAATAGGCATTTGTTTCAACTTTAATCACTTCTTGCTTCTGAACACATGTATTCTCAGGGTTTCTTGACTGGTCTTTTCATGAGACTTCTTTCCATACACATTATTTTGAATTTCCATAATCATTTTTAAGCAAACCTCACACACTCTTCATGATAAACCAAAACACTAATATTTCCATTAGATATATCACTGGTTGGAATGAATGATTGTATATCAATATACGATTTCCTTTAATTTTTCAGATATCAGTTCAATTCATTATTTTAAGTTCAAAAAAGTTATATTATTTATTCACAGTATGGTCTATTCATGCTTTTTCTCTATGTTCATAGAAACAGGGTACACCTCTTTGTACCCCGATTCTTATTTTACATCTTCAATATATTGCTCCCAGAAATGGTTAAAGAAATACTCATGTCACCTCATTATCACAGTAATATTCTGGACAAAAATGGAAAGGTCACACTTATGATTGTACCAAATCCTAAATGGAAGGTGAACATGGATTTCTAAAAACATCCGTGTCCAGGTTGCCTAATGCTGTCAATTGTCAATCCTATTGGTGACTACATTTTTGCTTTTTCCTAATTTATATATTCAAACCCAACCCTGTTGAAAATGTCCAATTCTATCACTCACTTTATAATTTGCCTGATTTCGTAATGTTTCTATTGATATCTGCTTTTCTACATATTTTCCCCAGTTCAACATAGTGACTGACTCTTCATATGAGCTGACATTTACATTCACTCTATAACCAAAAGTGTATTGCTAAAGAACTTTTGGTCCAAATCCTATACTCACTCTTCTTCCTAAACCTACCGACTATCTTCCTAATCGTACTGAATATCCCTTTTTGACTGGATGTTCTCTTCTAAATTAAATCATCCAATGTACAAAGTCCTATGCCATTGTATATCGAATTATCTGAGACATCTTTGCAGAACATAATTCAAAGCTAAGTATCCCAATGAAGGGCAAAACCCTTGTGGGCTTCAAATCATACCTAGATTTCTCTTTTCATACTTATATATCACCTCTATATTCTTGTAAATATTGCAGGTTACCAATACCATTATTCATCGCACAGAATCGTTCGTAACCCAAATCAAACCTGTTTTTAACCCCTAGTATACACTGTTCCCTCAATCATTTTACAGAAGAGCAGGGACAGAGTGGTTCTTACAATACAGGAAAGTTGGGGACCTTCCACCTAATGAGAACCTCAAATGTCCATGCAAAAATGATACCTGGAGAAGTTGTACACAGGTATGAAGCAACTGAGAGAGCAAAAGTCATCTTCCATGGCAAACAACCTGGTCAGAATGAAGGGATGTTTCTGAATCTGCATCTCTCTTCTTATTGTAGAGAAGAGGGACCAAACCAGGCCTTAGTGGAGAGATGTTCCCGGGTGCCAATGGTTGATATACATTCTACCTTATGAAAGTGTCACAGGAAGTAGGGGCAACCTCCATCTTATGTTACCCTTGGAAGCAACTGTTAGGACAAAGTGGTTGCCAAGGCAGTGACCTCATTCAGTTCCAAAGAATGTGACATACCTCATTTCCTTGGTGATGGAACTCTCTGAACTTGGTATCCAAGAAGCCAGGCACCCAGATGCAGTCCCAGTCCCAGTCCCAGTGGGCTCACTTGTTTGGATTTCCCAAGGACAGAGTCAATTTTCTTGGTACCTAATGATGTGAGAATGGCCAAATGTCAGGAGAGCTCTGAAGGTGGACCATTTCTGAGAAAACAGGTAGTGGATAACCACTTTTTCCTGACATCTTCACAGAGTTGGTCAAGGAAACACAATCTGAGAGAAGACAGGCCATTTCGGGGGAACATTGTATGGCCCACTGGTCAGAGGACACTCCGGATAGTCACAGACCTACTTGGGGGAAGGAGGTGCCTTTGTGGGAGTGGGTGTGGGTTTGTTGTTTTGTCTCATGTTCTCAGAATAGATAGGAAAGGCGGTTTGTTTGGATTGGACTGGACAGTTTCTAGTAAGTCATTTGACACGGCGAGTGTTTCTGTTTCTGTGTATCCCACTGTGTCCGTTGTTGTACACATTAGAAAAGAGAATGCATTAATGGATGTGTCCTGTCTAGTATAAATCTTCCCATAATTCATCCTGCCCAATATATGAAAGGACTGCAGCTTGTCTTATCGATGTGCAACACCTGCTATCTTTCTAAGTTGTTGTTTTCTTCCTGAATTCTGGCCACTCTCCAGAATAGGCTCATGGATTTGTGTCCTAAATATGTACCACCTCCAAGCTCTGTGACAGGACCATGTACTGGATAGCTGAAGAGAATGGCGAGCATCTCAGAAAACTCAGATATCAGTGTGACCAGGATAGTCTCAGTGCAGAAATCCTGCTTTGGGCCTTTTGCTTACTTATTGTTGTGTTGCACTGAATGTCAGGAAGGTCTTTGCTCAGGCCACCCCTTTGTGAAGCCTGAAGAAAACAGTTTTCAAATGGAAATGAATGGGCCTCACCTGTGGCTCTTGCTTAATTGCTTTCGAAAGGGATGTGTCTTTATCAGCCTCTTGGACCTGTGTGTGGCTGTGATTTAGATTCTCAGCACCTGATGGATCTTAAGAATGATCCCATGTGAGCTTCCAAAACCAAAATGGCAAAAAATATCATTCATTGTGGATGAAGTCTCTTGCCTTCCTCTGTTAGGTTCCTGCACTCCATCAAATGAGAATAGGGATTCTTTGGGTCAAATGAGTTTTTCAAAGCCCTGAAGAGGTGCTTGTGTTTTTGCATGACTCGAAATCACCTAAAGAATCGATATCTAAAATCATTAGGCGTCAAATTGGAGGAACACAGAAGTATTAACGGCAGGCTTATTTGTTCACTCCTGGTTCACAGAAACTGTGTCCAGGCTACCCTGACTTTAGGCAAATGAGGGGCAAACGAGCTGATTTTGGACACTGTCTTGGGCTGCGCCCCTCATGGAAACCTCCAGCCAGAGGATTCCCTAAATGGAATAAGATGAGGGCCATGTGGGAGTGTTTTGGTTTTAATTTTGGTCATTTGTGTGGCATTGGAAAAAATGACTGGGTACACGTAGGCTTGAACTCTGGTGTGATACCCCTTAGAGACTGGGTTTTGGAACTGAACTCAGAGAAACATTGTCATGAATTTTGTTGGGATTTTAATAGGCCAAGCATAAAAGTCGCTCTTGGAAACTGAGACCTAGGCCCCGGGTGGATTTCCAAAGAGGCCTGGGAATCTCAGCAAGGATATCACATGATTTTATTGTTAAAGAAATGGCAGCCATAGTTGAGAGTCAAAACACACATGGACCTCACATTGTAGACCTCAATGGGCCTGGCCTAATGTGACCTTTTGTCCACTCTTTGGGAAGCCTTGCCTGTGAGAGTTCTCCAGAGAATTCATTGAAATGAGCTTCCTCACCATTTAATGTTTGCTGCATGAATTGAAATTCACAGTGCCTCCAACTTCATGCTCGAGAAATGGATAGATAAATACCATGAAATTTTTAAAATTCCTATGACCAGGTGGCACTAGAGAAATATTGGATGTCCTGTTACTGTTCATGAGTATACCAGACTGTGCCTTGATTTACTGAGTTTCATGAAAATGATGTAGAACAGAGATGCCAGTAAGTTGGAGCCTGTTGAGTAGTGGGTCTAGAGCAGTGGTGGGGAGGTGTTTGATACAACATCCGTGGTAGGGCCATGTGGATCTACCATTGGATTCCAAATGGCTTGTAACTGACATGGTGCAGCCAGCAGACCCTTATATGTAAA
Source organism: Callospermophilus lateralis (assembly GCF_048772815.1). Taxonomy (NCBI): domain Eukaryota; kingdom Metazoa; phylum Chordata; class Mammalia; order Rodentia; family Sciuridae; genus Callospermophilus; species Callospermophilus lateralis. Next base: position 513,252 of record NW_027516216.1, read on the forward strand.
GGCATCTTGTTATATGGAGAGTTTTCAGAGGAAAATGAAGAATCAGGTTGATATGGACAAGGGGGCAATGGGGCAAGCTGTGAGAGATAGAAGCCTAGTTTGTGAATTCTCTTGCAGACCCTGACCCACCACTCGTGACACAACTCCCTCCAGCACTGTGTCTCAGTTTAGCTCCTAGTATTTCGTGAAACAAATACCAAACTCACAATGCAGCAGGAAAAACACCACAAAAAGTGGTGGAGGACCTAATGGCTTCACAGTCCACACGGGGAGACACTTAGTCCCCAGTGGCCTCAGATTACCTACAAAGAGAGGATTCAGCACTGCTTCATCTTGTTCATTGGAAAATAAGAAACCATGTCCTCCAGGTCACATAGATGCAGACCCAGCTTTGATGGTCTCACTACAAAGGAAGCCAAATCATCTGAAAACAACATATATTTCAATTGCGGAAGCTCAGACGCAGTTTCTCAAAAAGTTTTTAGGCCAGCAGAGCTCCATGTTTGTGAAGTGTTTACCCTGTCCCTTAATTTTGGAAACTCCTCTACCACCTCAAAGGTTGTGAACTCCTGAGCATTTTCCATTCCAGATATGTATTCACTGATTTTGTAACTCTTCTCCTCTAATTGCGTCTTACTTGGGGTGAAGGTAATATCAAGGCATTGTTCTGGATGAGAGCGGGAGGATATTTGTGCAGCATATATTTACATACACATTGGATTCATTTTCCAATTTTCCATTCAAATACTGAATCCCTGAAACTAACCCATACCTAGTAGACTCAGACTATTCATCCTATTATAATGGGAAAAATTAACCCAACACAATAGAAATACAAGCACTTCAGAGGAGACATGTTGTATAGTTGTACTTGACATTTGCATTATATAAGGTAGGTGTTATAAATCTAGTCAAATTTTAATGGAAATATTCTCCATGTGTTTTTAAATTTAACAAATATGTGAATTCTTGTTTCCCTTTTCTGTAGCCTATTCACATATGTATATTTATATGCACATATAGAATCCTACCAGGTATCACACGTACATTTTTGTGAGGTGGCTGTCTTGGCAGATACAAATTGTGAGAAGAGTTCACTCCTCCTAAAACTGTTTTAAATGAAAATTCAACCTATAGGAGAGCGTCCTAGTAGAACAACATTATACATAAACTCATGTTCAGTAAAATAAATATTTTTGCATCTGTGGATGATATATATTTACTGATGAATTTCTATTGGCATTTATATTGGTACTTTTTAATGTCTGTGAGTGTTGTGTGTGTGTGTGTGTGTGTATAGATATAGATATAGATATAGATATAGATATAGATAGATATAGATATACTCTCCAAATTTTTGAAAATATGGAATATTTTTGTCTTATTTTGCACTTCCTAAATTTTTCATATTCATGAATGTGTATTTATAATCATCTTTTCTCAAGATTATTCTCAGAAACATTCATATACCCTACTAGACTCTGACTACTAATACTAATATAATGGAGAAAAATATCCCAAACAGAATAGAAATACAAGCATTTCAGAAGGGACATGGTGTATATTTGGACTTGCCTTTTGCATGATATAAGGTAGGAGTTATAAATCTATTCAATTTGCTGAAATACTTTTCCATATGTTATTTTTTATTGACACAAAACAAAATTTAATCTTCGAAAACTAAATAAAATTGACACATCTTTAACCAAGCTAATGAAGAAAAAAAACCTCAAATTACTAAAATTAAGGATCGTAAAAGAACTTTTACAGAGTACACAACTAAAATACAGAGAATAATTAAAAACTAATTTGAAAATTTATACTCTAATAAATTAAAATACCATGATGACATCAATAAAATTTTAGAGATATACCCAAACTGAATTAGTAGGACATGAACAATTTAAACAAATCAATTTCAAGCAATGAAATAGAAGTTGCTGTCAAGAGCCTACCAATCAAGCAACGCCCAGGAACAGACAGATTCTCAGTCAAGTTCTACAAGACCTTCAAAGAAGCATTCATCACAATACTCCTCAAATTATTCCATAAAATAGAAAAGCATGGAACTCCTCCAAACTCATTTCATGAGGATAGTATCACTCACATACCAAAATCAGACAAAGACACATCAAGGAAAGAAAACTTCAGAGCAATATTCCTGACAAACATATATACAAAAATTCTCAATAAAATTCTTTTTTTAAGCCAAAGTTAATCAAAAGGGATAAAGAGGGACACTACACACTATTCCATGTGTTTTTAAAGTTAAGAAATATATGAATTCCTGTCTCCCTTTCTCTGTAGCCTATTAAGCACATGTATTTTTATATGCACAAATAGAATCCTACCTGGTTTCACACGTACATTCTTGTGAGGTGGCTGACTTGGCAGATACTATTTGTGAGAAGAGATCACTCCTCCTAAATGCTGTTGGTACAGAAAATTCAACCCATGGGTGAGCTTCCTAGATGAACAACATTCTACATACATCCATGTTCAGTAAAATGAATATTTTGGGATATGCGGATGAGTTATTTTTCATGATGAATTTCGATTGACATATATATTGTGACATTATAATGTGTGTGTGTTTGTGTGTCTCTCTCTATATATATATGTATATATATATATATAGTCTCCAGATTTTCCAAAATATGAAATATATGTCTTCTTATACACCGCCTGAATTCATTCATATTCATATATGTGGATTTATAATTAACTTTTAACAAGTTTATTCTCAGAAATATACATCCACTGACATACATATTTGTTTCCTAGTACTGAAAACTAACTTCAGGGAAGGGTTCTTACAAATCCTAATATTTCTAGAGTAACTGACCAAGTTTAACATCAATGCAAATACATTCCTATTTGATATGATGTGTTTGTTAAAGTTCATTTTTATTCAAACTTAGTACGTTATTATTTATTCAGTTTATGGACATCATAAAATATATCCTTTCATTCACAAGTTCACAAATTTATAAATATTTGGTTCACTTTCAATCACTTCCTCCTTCGGAACACATATATTCCTTCATGTTTCTTGACGGGTCTTTTCACTGGACTTCTTTCTAAACACGTTATTTTCGATTGAATAATCATTTTTGAAGCAAAACTCACACACTATTCATGATAAACGGTAACCCTAATAATACCATTAGATATATAACTGGTTGGAATTAATGTACGTATATCAATATATGATTTCCTCTATATTTTCAGATATTAAAACAATCCATTATTTAAATTTGGAACCAGTCATATAATTTTTTCACAGTATGGTCTATTAATGCATCATCTCTATATTCATCAACACAGGGTAAACCTATTAGTATCCCCAGTACTAATTCATATGTTTTCAAAATATTGCTCCCAGAAAAGGTGGAAGAAATACTCATGTCACCTGATCTACATATACATATTATCACAGTAATATTCTGGACACAAAATGCAAAGGTCACCGTTATGATTGCAATAAAGCCTCAATGGAATGTGAACATGGATTACTAAAAACATCCATGCCCAGTTTGCCTAATGCTCTCAAATGTCAATCCAATTGGTGACTACATTTTTGTTTCTTTTTAAGATTATGTATTCAACCTCAACCCTGTTGAAAATGTCTAATCCTATCACTCACGTTATACTTTGCCTGATTTCCTAATGTCTCTATTGATGTCTGCTTTCCTACATATTTTTTCCCAGTTCATCATTGTGCCCGACTTTTCACATATGGTGCCATTAATATTCACTCTCTAACCGAAACTTATTGCTAAAGAACTTTTGGTCCAAATCCTAGACTCACTCTTCCTTCTAAACCTACGGACTATCTTTCTAATCCTACACACTATCCCTTTTTCACTGGATGTTCTCTTCTACATTCAATCATCTGAGGTACAGGGTCTTATGCCATTGTATATCGATTTAACTGAGACCTCGGTGCAAAACATTACTCAAGCTAAGGATCCCAATCAAGGGCCCAAATCCTTCTGGGCTTAAAATATTACCTAGATTTCTGTTTTCATACTTATATTTTACCTCTATATTCTTTTAAATATTGCTGGTTCCCAATACCATTATTCATCCAGCAGAATGATTCCTAAGCCAAATGGAACATGCTATTGACCCTAACCATAGAATGTTCCCTCAATCTCACTTTAAAGAAAAGGAGGGATAAAGTTGATATTACAATACAGGAAGTTAGGAGATCTTCCACCTGCTGAGTACCTCAAAATCCATGCAGAAATAATCCCTGGAGAAGATGTTGGCAGCTATGAAAGACCTGAGAGAACAAAAGTCATATTCCATGGCAAACAACATGGTCAGGATTAAAGGATGTGTCTGAGTCATCCTCTCTATTTTTAATGCAGGGAAGATGGACCAAAGCAGGCCTGTGTGGAGAGCTGTTCCCAGGTGACTATGGTTTCTATACCATTCTAACATGTGAATGTATCACAGGAAGTAGGGCAGCCTCCATGTCAGGAGACACTAGGACGCAACTGTTAGGACAAAGTGGTGGCCAAGACAGGGACCTCATTTATTTCCTGAAGGTAGTGACCTCACCTCATTTCCTTGGTGATGGAACTCTCTGAATTTTGTGATCCAGGAAGCCAGGCACCCAGAGCCAGTCCCAGTCCCAGTTGCAGTGGGCTCACTTGTTTGGATTCACTAAGGACAGAGTCAGTCTTTCTTGGTACCTACTGATGTAAGGGTTGCCAAATACCAAGAAAGCTCTGAAGAGGGGTCTTTCCTGAGAGGACAGGAATTGGCTCACCACTGCCTCCTGACAACTTCACAGAGTTGACCAAGGAGACCAGATGTGAGACAGAAAGGCCATTTCTGGGGAACATCATATGGCCTACCAGTCAGAGGACACTCCAGATAGTGACAGACCTACTTGTGGGAAAAAGTTGCATTTGTGGGTGTTGGTTTGTGTTTGTGGTTTTTTTCTCATGTTCTGAGAATAGGTAAAAAAGGAGGTTTGTTTGGTTTGGAGTGGACTGTTTCCAGTAAGTCATTTGACAAGGAGACTGTTTCTATGTCTGTGTATCCCACTGTATTTTTCTTTGTAGATATTAGAAAAAAAATAGCTCATTGGTTGTGTCCTGTCTAGTAGAAAGCTTCCCAGCATGCATCCTTTCCAATTAATGAATGGACTGAGGCTTGCCTTATCCATGGGCAACACCGGCTATCTACCTAATTTTCCATTTTTTCATGAATTCTGGCCACTCTCAAGATTAGTATCATGTATTTTTGTACAAGATATGTACCACCTCCAAGCTCTGTGACATGGCCATGTACTGGATAGCTGAAGGGAATGGCGAGCATCTCAGAAAACTCATATATCAGAGTAACCAGGAAAGTCTCCGTGGAGAAACCCTGCTTGGGGCCTTTTGATTACCTATTGTTCTGTTGCTCTGAATGTCAGAAAGGTCTTTGCCTCAGGCCACCCCTTTGTGAAGCCTGAAGAAAACAGTTTTAAAATGGAAATGAATGGGCATCACCTGTGGCTCTTTGCTTCATAGCTTTGGAAATGGATGTGTCTGAATCAGCCTCTTGGCCCTGTGTGAGCCTGTGGTTTAGATTTTCAGCACCTGATGAATCTAAAGAAAGATCCCATGTGGGCATCCAAAACCTAAATGGAAAAAAGATCAGTGATTGTGGATGATGCCTCTCGCCTTCCTCTGTAAGATTCCTGACCTCCATCAAGTGAGAATAGGGATCATTTGTGTCAAATAAGTTCTTCAAAGGGCTGCAGAGGGGAGACAATAGGTGCTTGGGTTTTCTTATAACTCCAATTCACACTAAAAATCTATACCCCACAGTCAGTATGCCTCAAATTTGAGAAGTTGAGTAGTATTAACGGCAGGCCTATTTGATCACTTCTGTTTCACACTAACGTTGTCCAGGCCACCCTGACTTTAGGCAAATGAGGGGCAAGGGAGTTTATTTTTGACACTGTCTTGGGCTGTGCCCCTCATGGAAACCTCCAGCTAGAGGTTATGATTAGTGTCTATATAAAAGATGAAGAGGGCCGTGTGAGAGTGTTTTGGTTTTAATTGTCATCATTTGTGTAGCAATTGGAAGAGATGCCTGGGTCCACCTGGGCTTGAACTCTGTTGTGATTCCCCTTAGAGACTGAGTTGTGTAACTGACCTCAGAGAAGTATTGCCATGAATTGTGTTGGGATTTCAGGAGGCCACACATGAGATTCACCATTGGAATCTGAGATCTTGGCCCAGGGTGACTTTACACAGAGCACTGGGAATCTAAGCCAGGATATCACAAGATTTTATTCTGAAAGATTCCAGCCATAGTTGAGAGTCAAAACACACATGCAACTCACATTGTAGACCTCAATGGGCCTGGCTTCATGAGACCTTTTGCCCACTCTTTGGGAAGCCTTGCCTGTGAGAGTTCACCAGAGCTTTCATTGAAATGAGATTCCTAACCATTTATTGGTTCCTGTATAAATTGAATCCCACAGTGCCTCCAACTTCACTATTGAAAAATATCTAGATATATACCATGAATGTTTTGAAATTACCATGACCAGGTGGCACTGGAGAACATTTGGATGTCCTGTTGCTAATCATGATTGTACCAGACAGTGCCTTAATTGACTGTGTTTCATGAAAATGCTGTAGAACATAGATGCCAGTAAGTTGGAGCCTGCAGACTAGTGGGCATAAAGCAGTGGAGTGTAGGTGTGTGAAAAAACATCAGTTGTGGGTCCACGTGGATCTGGCATTGGCTTAGAAATGACTTGTCACTGACATGGTACATCCAGCAGACCCTTCTATGTAAAGGCAGTTTGTTATATTGAGAGGATTTCTGCCAATGATCAGAATAAGGGGGCTATTGTCGAGTTGAAAAGCTATGTGGGATTTAAGCCTCATTGGTGCATTTTACTGCAGACCCTCACCCACCACATATGAGAGTACATCCTCCAGCACTGTGTCCCAGTGGAGCTCCTTGTATTTCGTGAAGCCAATACAAAACTCACAGTGCAGCAGTAAGAAACACCACGAAAGTGGAGCATGAACAAATGGCTTTACAGACAACACGGTTAGATACTTAGACCCCAGTGGCCAAAGTTTCCCTACAAATAGAGAATTCAGCACTGCTGCCTCATGTCCACTAGAAAATAAGGAACCATGTCATCCAGGTCACATAGATGGAGACCCAGCATTGATGGTCTCACTACAAAGGAAGCAAAAGCTCCTGACAAAAACATATTTCAACTGCCCAACCTCAGAGGCAGTTTCTCAAAAAGTCATTAGGCCAGCAGAGCTCCATGTTTGTGAAGTGTTTACCCTCTCCCTTTTTGTAAACTGTTCTACCTCCTACAAGTTTGTGAAGTTCTGAGAATTTTCCTTTCCACATATGTATTTACAGATTTTCTAACTCTTCTCCACTAATTGTGTCTTATTTGGGGCGAAGGTAATGTCAAAGCATTGTTCTGGCTGAGAGTGGGAAGATTTTTGTGTAGCACATATTTGCATACATATTAGATTCATTTTCCTATTTTCCATTTGAAATACTGAATCCCTGACACTAACCCATACCCTACTAGACTCTGACTACTAAACCTAATATGATGGAGAAAAAGAAACCTAACAGAATAGAAATACAGGCCTTTCATAGGAGGCATGGTGTATACTTGGACTTGCCTTCTGCTTTATCAATGGTATGTGTTATAAATCTAGTCAACTTTTCATTGTAATACTTCTCCATGAGTTTTTAAAGTTAACACATATGTAAATTTCTGTCTCCCTTTCTCTGTAGCCCATTCATCAAATGCATTTTTAATGCATTTTTAGAATTCTACCTGGTATCACATGTACATTCTTGTGAGATCGCTTATTTTGGAAGATACAAATTGTGAGAAGAGATCGCTCCCTCTAAATACAGATGGAACTGGAATTTCCACCTATGGGTGAATTTCCTAGATGAACAATATTATGTATAAATAAATGTTCAGTAAAATGAATATTTTTGGATACGTGGATGATATATATTTCATGATGAATTTCGAATGGCATATATATTGCTACATTTTAATGTCTGTGTATGTGTGTATCTATCTATTTATCTATCTATCTATATAGATATAGATATCTACTCTTAAGATTTTCAAAATATGAAATATATGTGTCTTATTATACACTCCCTAAGTAAACTCATGTGTGTGTATGTAGATTTATAATCAACTTTTCACAAAATTATTCTTAGAAATATTCATCCACCTTAAATACATATTTTTTCCTAGTACTGAAAAGTAAATTAAGTGAATGGTGTATACAATTCGTAATATTTCTACAGTGACTGAACCAGTTTCACATCAATGTAAGTAGACACCTATGGGACCATGATGTGTATTTTGAAGTTCATTTTTATTCAGACACTGGTACATTACTATTTCTGCAGTTTATGGACATTATAGGATATATCCTTTCATCCACAATTTCACAAATTTATAGGCATTTGGTTCACTTTCAATCACTTCCTACTTCAGAACACATGTATTCCTCCATGTTTCTTGACTGTTCTTTTCATGAGATTCTTTCCAAACACAGTATTATTGATTTCCATAATCACTTTTGAAGCCAAACTCACACACTCTTCATGATAAACCATAACGCTAATATTACCATTAGATGTATAACTGGTTGGAATGAATGTATGTATATCAATATAAGATTTCCTATATATTTTCAGATATCAATTCAATCCATTATTTAACGTTTGAACCAGTTATATTATTTATTCACAGTATGGTCTATTAAGGCATCATCTCTATATTCGTAGACCGATGGTATACCTGTTTGTATCCCCAATACTAATTTTTAAGTCTTTAAAATATTGCTTTCAGAAATGGTGGAAGAAATACTGTAGTCACCTGATATACATATACATTTCATCACGGTAATATTCCTGAAACAAAATGCAAGGGTCACACTTATGATTGTATCAAAGCCTATATTGAAAGTGAGCATGTATTACTAACAACATCAATGCCCTGATTAACTAATGATCTCAAATATCATTCCTATTGGTGACTACATATTTGTTTCTTCCTAAGATTATATATTGAAACTGAACCCTGTTAAAAATGTCTTATCCTATCACCCACTTTGTACTTTGCCTTATTTCCTAATGTCTCTATTGATATCTGCTTTCCTACACATTTTCCCCAGTTTATCACTGTGACTGACTGTTCACATATGCTGACATTTACACTCACTCTCTAATCAAAACTCTATATCTAAAGAACATTTGGTCCAACTCCTCGACTCACTCAAATGGATTCTTCAAAGCCCTGCAGAGGGTAGCCCATAGTTGCTTGAGTTTTCTCATGACCCCAATTCACATAAAGAATCTATACCCCACAGAGAATAGGCCTCAAATTGGAGAAGTAGAGCAGTATTATTGGCAGGCCTATTTGATCACTCCTGCTTCACAGGAAGAGTTTCAATGCCACCCTGACTTTAGGCAAATGAGAGGCATGTGAGCTTATATTGGACACTGTCTTAAGCTGCGCCCTTCATGGAAACCTCCAGCCAGAGGTTATGATGAGTCTCTAAATTGAAGAAGATGAGGGCCATGTGGGAGTGTTTTGGTTTAATTGTGGTCATTTGTGTGGTGGTTGGAAGAGATGACTGGGTCCACCTGTGCTTGAACTCTGGAGTGATTCCCCTTAGAGACTGAGTTCTGGAACAGATCTCAGAGAAGTATTGGCATGAATTGTGTTGGGATTTTAGGAGGCCACGCATGAGAGTTGCCCTTGGAGACTGAGATCTAGGCCCAGGATAGCTTTCAAAGAGCACTGGGAATCTCAGCCAGGATATCACATGACTTTATTCAGAAAGACTTGGAAGCCATAGTTGAGAGTCAAAAAAAACATGGCCCTCAATTGTAGACCTCAATGGGCCTGGCTTAATGTGACCTTTTGGCCACTCTTTGTTAAGCCTTGCCTCTGAGAGTTCTCCCGAGCTTTAATTGAAATGAGCTTCCTCACCATTTCATGGTTCCCGAATGAATTGAATGCCACAGTGCCTCCAAATTTATCTTTGAAAATTGGCTAGATAAATACCATGAAATTTTTTAAATTCTTATGAACAGGTGGCACTGGAGAACCTTTGGATGTCTATTGCTGATCACGAGTGTACCAGACATTGCATTGATTGACTGGGTTTCATGAAAACGGTGAGAACAGAGATGCCAGAATGTTGAGGCCTGCTGACTAGTTGGCCTAGAGCAGTGGTGGGCAGGTGTATGATAAAACATCTGTCGTGGGGCCATGTGGATCTGCCATTGGCTTCCAAATGCCTTGTGACTGACATGGTGCAGCCAGCAGAACCATACAAGTTAACGGACCTTATTATATGGAGAGGTTTCAGGGCAATATTCAGAATCAGGTTGATATGGACATGGGTGCAAGCTTTTGGGGATAGAAGCCTGGTTGGTGCATTCTCCTGCAGACCCTCACCCACTACACGTGAGAGTACTCTCTATAGCACTGTGTCCCAGTTTTTCTTTTTGTATTTTGTGAAGCCAATACCAAACTCCCAGTGCAGCAGTAAGAAACACCACGAAAAGTGAAGTATGACCAAATGGCTTCACAGACCACATGGTTAGACACTTAGACCCCAGTGGCCTCAGTTTACCTACAAAGAGAGAATTCAGAACTGCTGCCTCATGTTCTGTTGCAAATAAGGAACCATGTCATCCAGGTCACATAGATGCTGACGCAGCTTTGATGGTCTCACTACAAAGGAAGCGAAAGCTCCTGACAACAACAAACATTTCAAGGGCCCAAACTCAGAGGCAGTTTCTCAGAAATTAATTAGGCCACCAGAGCTCCATGTTTGTGAAGTTTACCCTTTACCTTACTTTTGGAAATTCCTCTACCACCTCCAAGGTTGTGAACTCCTGAGCATTTTCTTTTCCAGATATATATTCACAGATTTTCAAACTCTTCTCCACTAATTGTGTATTACTTGTGGTGAAGGAACTATCAAGGCATTTTTTTGGATGACAGTAGGAAGATTTTTGTCTAACAAATATTCGCATACACATTAGATTCATTTCCCTATTTTCCATTTGAAATACTGAATCCCTGACACTAACCCATACCCTACTAGACTCTGACTACTAATCCTAATATGATGGAGAAAAAGAAACCTAACAGAATAGAAATACAGGCCATTCATAGGTGGCATGGTGTATACTAGGACTTGCCTTCTGCTTTATCAAGTGTATGTGTTATAAATCTAGTCAACTTTTCATTGTAGTACTTCTCCATGAGTTTTTAAAGTTAACACATATGTAAATTTCTGTCTCCTTTTCTCTGTAGCCTATTCATCTCATGTATTTTATTATGCATATTTAGAATCCTACCTGGTATCACACATACATTCTTGTGAGCTCACTGTTTTTGGATGATACAAATTGTGAAAAGAGATCACTCCCCCTAAATACTGATGAAACTGAAAATTCAACAAATTGGTGAATTTCCTAGATGAACAACATTATACATAAATCCATGCTCAGTAAAAAGAATATTTTTGGATATGAGGATGATATATATTTCATGATGAATTTTGATTGGCATATATATTGCTACATTTTAATGTCTGTGTTTTTATCTTTATAAATATATATATATATATATATATATATATATATATATATATATACACTCTCCAGATTTTTCACAATATTAAATATATGTGTCTTATTAATCACTCCCTAAATACATTCATATTCATGTATGTGGATTTGTAATCAAATTTGCACAAGATTATTCTCAGAAAAATTCATCCACATAAAATACATATTTATTTTCCAGTACTGAAAACAAACTTCGGTGAATTGTGCTTACAAATCCTAATATTTGCATGGTAACTGACCCAGTTTAACATTAATGCAAGTATAATCCTATGGGACATGATGTGTATTTTGAAGTTCATTTTTATTCAACAGTGGTACATTACTATTTCTTCAGTTGATGGATATCATAGGATATAACTTTTCATCCACAAGTTCACAAATCTGCAGGCATTTGGTTCACTTTCAATTACTTCTTGCTTCAGAACATATGTATTCCTCCATGTTTCTTGACTGTTCTTTTCATGAGATTCTTTCCAAACACATTATTTTCGATTTCCATAATCATTTTTGAAGGAAAGAGGCGCCTTACTTACCCCCAGAAAGGTTCGTTGAGGTCTCCTTGTCCTGCGCTGAGTGATTCCCGGCCAATGCACCAAATGTAAGGTTCCGGCGAATGTTGGAGGAAGAGACCATCAAGAAACTGTGGCTCATGCAACAGTAAAAGCCGATTATTGAGGATCCAATCCAGCATGCTGGGGCTACGTGCTCACTCAAGATGGGAGAGCATCCCAGAGCCCCGAGCAGGGGTTGAGCAGTGCTTAAGTACACTTTTTGGGCAGGGCGGGACTTTACATATATTACAGTCTCCTTTAAGAAATCATCATACACCACGGGAAAAGCAAACAACAATTCCTAAACATGATTAGTTCATTTATTGGTGGGAACATGTAAGGCGGGAGTGATAGGTCAGTTCTAAAGTGGGGTACACATTCAAAATGATTGGTTTAGGCCCTGCAATGCCTATGTGCCAGGCCTCACAGGGTCCTAGGTTATTAAAAAACCAGGCGGTCAGGGGGAATATTTACTGGGTAGTCCGGGAATTGTCCTACAAGCTACAGGAATTTCAGGTTTTGCGTGTAGCATAGGAACTTAACAATACCTGGTCCTTTACATTTTAACTCAAGCCTTGCTGCTTAAAAACTTTACAACACCCGGTCTTTTACACTTTAACTTTTACACTTTAATTTCAATTTCTTTTACGCTTACAGATCACTCCTGGTGCACAAGAAGGGTGTCCAAGCCACCCTGACTTTAGGCAAATGAGGGCCAAGGGAGCTTATTTTGGACACTGTCTTGGGCTGTGCCCCTCATGGAAACCTCCAGCCAGATGTTATGATGAGTGCCTTTATGGAAGAAGAGGAGGGCAATGTGGGATTGTTTTGGTATTAATTGTGGTCATTTGTGTGACGGTTGGAAGAGATGACAGGGTCCACCTGGGCTTGAAGTCTGGTGTGAATCCCCTTAGAGACTGAGTTCTGGAACTGACCTCAGAGAAGTATTGCATGAATTGTGTTGAAATTTTTGGAGGCCACGCATGAGAGTCGCTCTTATAAACTGAGATCAAGGCCCAGGGTGGCTTTCCACAGAGCACTGGGAATATCAGCCAAGATATCCCATGATTTTATTCTTAAAGACTTGGTAGCCATAGTTGAGAGTCAAAACACACATGGAACTCACAACGTATACCTCAATGGGCCTGGCTATATTTGACCTTTTGGCCACTCTTTGGGAAGCCTTGCCTATGAGAGTTCTCCAGAGTTTCATTGAAATGAGCTTCCTCAACATTTAGTGGTTCTTGAAACCCACAGTGCCTCCAACTTCATCCTTGAAAAATGGCTAGATAAATACCATGAAATTTTTGAAAATTCCATGACCAGGTGGAACTGGAGAATCTTTGGGTGTCCTGTTGCTGATCATGAGTATACTAGAGGGTGCCTTGATTGACTGGGTTTCATAAAAATAATGTAGAAAAAAGATGCCAGTAAGTTGGAGCCTACTGAGTAGTGGGCCTAGAGCAGCGGTGGGCAGGTGTGCAGGTGTGTGATAAAACATCTGTGGTAGGTCCATGTGGTTTGGCCATTGGCTACCAAATGCCTTGTGAAGGACATGGTGCAGCCAGCAGACCCTTATTTGTAAAGGCATTTTGATATATGGAGAGGTTTCAGGGCAATTTTCAGAATCAGGTTGACATGGTCAATGGTGCAAGCTATGTGGGAAAGAAGCCTGGTTGGTGCATTCTCCTGCAGACCGTGACCCACCACAGTGACAGAACTCTCTCCAGCACTGTGTCCCAGTTGAAATTGTTGTATTTCGTGAAGCAAATACCAAAGTCCCAGTGTAGCAGCAAGAACCACAACAGAAAGTGGAAGAGGACCAAATGGCTTCACAGTCCACACGGGGTGACACTTAGCCCCCAGTGGCCACAGTTTACCTACAAAGAGAGAATTCAGCACTGCTGCCTCAGGTTCATTGGATAATAAGAAACCATGTCCTCCAGGTCACATAGATGCAGACCCAGCTTTGATGGGCTCACTATAAAGGAAGCTAAAGCTCCTGACAACAACATATATTTCAAGTGCCCAACCTCAGAGGCAGTTTCTCAAGAAGTATTTAGGCCAGCAGAGCTCCATGTTTGTGGAGTGTTTACCATGTCCCTTACTTATGGAAACTGCTCTATCACCTCCAAGGTTGGGAAATCCTGAGCGTATTCCATTCCAGATATGTTTTCACGTATTTTCTAACTCTTCTCCTCTAATTGTGTCTTACTTGTGGCAAAGGTAATGTCAAGGCATTGTTGTGGATGAAAGTGGGAAGATTTTTGTGTAGCACATATTTGCATACACATTGGATTCATTTTCCAATTTTCCATTCAAAATACTGAATCCCTGACACGAAACTATACCCTACTAGACTCTGACTACTATTCCTAATATGATGGAGAAAAATAACTCAAACAGAATAGAAATACAAGCAGTTCAGAAGAGGCATGGTGTATAGTTGGACTTGCCGTTTGCATTATGTAGGTTAGGTGTTATAAATCTAGTTAATTTTTAATTGAAATAGTTCTCCATGTGTTTTTAAAGTTAATGAATATGTGAATTCCTGTATCCCTTTCTCTGTAGCCTATTCAGCACATGTATTTTTATATGCACATATAGAATCCTACCTGGTATCACATATACATTCTTGTGAGGTGGCTGACTTGGCAGATACAAATTATGAGAAGAGATCACTCCTGCTAAATGCTGTTGGATCTTAAAATTCAACCTATGGGTGACCTTCCTAGTTGAACAACATTATTCATAAATCCATGTTCATTAAAATTAATATTTCGGGATCTATGAATGATATATATTTCACCATGAATTTCGATTGGCATATATATTGCCACTTTATAATGTCTGTGTGTGTTTTGTATATATATACTCTCCAGATTTTTCACAATATGAAATATGTGTCTTATTATTCACTCCCTAAATACATTCATATTCATGTATGTGGATTTGTAATCAACTTTGCACAAGATTATTCTCAGAAATATTCATCCACCTGAAATACTTATTTGTTTCCTAGTACTGAAAACAAACTTCAGTGAAAGGTGCATACAAATCCTAATATTTCTACCGTAACTTACCAAGTTTAACATCAATGCAAGTAGATTCCTATGGGACATGATGTGTATTTTGACGTTCATTTTTATTTAAAACTGGTACAGTACTATTTCTTCAGTTTATGCACATCCATGGATAAATTTTTCACCCAAAATTTCAAAATTAAAGACATTTGTTTCACTTTCAATCACTTCCTGCTTCCGAACACATGTAGTCCTCCAGGTTTTTCGACTGGTCGTTTCATGAGACTTCTTAACAAACACATTATTTTCGATTTCCATAATCACTTTTGAAGGAAAATTCACACACCCTCTTCATGATAAACCGTAACCCTAATATTACCATTAGACTTATAATTGGTTGTAATGAATGTATGTATACCAATATCAATATAAGATTTCCTGTATATTTTCAGATATCAATTTATTCTAACTCCAATTTCTAAAGTTGGATCCAGTTATATTATTTATTCACAGTACGATCTATTCATGCATCATCTCTATATTCATTGACACAGGGTACACCTATTTGTATACCCAATACTAATTTATGGGTTTTAAAAATATTGCTTCCCATAATGGTGGAAGAAATACTCATGTCACCTGATCTACATATACATTTTATCACAGTAATATTCTGGACAAAAATGCAAAGGTCACACTTATGATTGTACCAAACCCTAAATTGAAAGTGAGTATATATTACTAAAAACATCCTTGTCCAGGATGCCTAATTCTCCCAAGTGTCAATATTGTTGGGGACTATATATTTGTTTCTTCCTATGATTATATATTCAACCTCAACCCTGTTGAAAATGTCTAATCCTATCACGCATTTTATAATTTGTCTGATTTCCTAATGTCTCTATTGAGACCTGCTTTCCTACATATTTTCCCCAGTTCATCATTGTGACTGACTCTTCACATGTGCTGACATTTACATTCACTCTCTAAACGAAACCCTATTGCTAAAAAACTATTGGTCCAACTCGAAGACTCACTCTTCTTCCTAAAACTACTATCTTCCAAATCCTACCGACTATCCATTTTTGACTGGATGTTCTCTTCGACATTCAGGCATCTGAGGTGCAAGGTTTTATTCCATTGTGTATAGATTTATCTGAGACTAAAATGCAGAATGTAATTCAAAGCTAAATATCCCAAAGAAGTGCCCAATGCCCTTTCTGGCTTCAAATCGTAACTAGATTTATGTTTTCATACTTATATTTCAAATATATATTCTTATAAATTTTGCAGGTTCCCAATACCATTATTCATCCAGCAGAATGATTCCTAACACAAGTCAAATATGTTATTGACCCTAACCATACACTGTTCCCTCATTCTAAATTTACAGAGAGGAGGGACAGAGTTGGTCTTACAATACAGGAAAGTAGGGGATCTTCCACCTGCTGAGAACCTCAAAGTTCCATGCAGAAATGTTGACTGAAGAAGATGTAGGCAGCTATGAAGAACCTGAGAGAACAAAAGTCATGTTCAATGGCAAACAACCTGTTCAGGATGAAGGGTTCTGTCTGAATCAGCCTCTCACATCTTAATTTAGAGAAGATGGACCAAACCAGGCCTGTGTGGGTAGCTGTTTCTGGGTGCCTATGGTTGTATACCATTCTAAATTGTGAAAGTGTCACAGGAAGTAGGGGCAGCCTCCTTCTCATGTGACACTTGGAAGCCACTGGTAGGACAAAGTGGTTGCCAAGGCAGTGACCTCATTCAGTTCCTAAAGGAAGTGACCTCACCTCACTTCCTTGGTGATGGAAATCTCTGAACTTGGGATTCATGAAGCCAGGCACCCAGAGCCAGTCCCAGTCCCAGTCCCAGTGGTCTCACTTGTTTGGATTTACCAAGGACAGTGTCAGTCTTTCTTGGTACCTCCTAATGTGAGGATGGCCAAATGCCAGGAAACTCTAAAGAGGGGTCATTCCTGAGAAAGCAGGTAGTTTCTCACCTCTGGGTCCTGACACCTGCACAAAGTTGGCCAAGGAGACCAGATCTGAGACAGATCAGGCCATTCCGTGGGAATATAGTATGGCTCACCAGTCAGAGGACAGTCCGGATAGTCACAGAACTTCTTGGGGGAAGGAGGTGCCTTTGTGGGTGTGGGGGTGGGTTTCTGGTTTTGTCTCATGTTCAGAGAATAGGTAGGCAAGGCGCTTTTTTTGGTGTGGAATGAACTGTTTCTAGTAAGTCATTTGACAAGGCGAGTGTTTCTATGTCTGTCTATCACACTGTGTCCGTGGTTGCAGATATTAGAAAAGAAAATGCATCAATGGATGTGTCCTGTCTAGTAGAATGCTTCCCAGCATTCATCCTGTCCAATTTATGAATGGATTTCAGATTGCCTTTTCGATGGGTAACACCTGCAATCTTCCTAAGTTTCAGTTTTCTTCTGGACTTCTGCCCCTCTCCAGAATAGGCTCATGGTTTTATGTCTAAGGTATGTACCACTTCCAAGCTGTGTGCCATGACCATGTACTGGATAGCTCAAAGGAATGGCGAGCATCTCTGAAAAATCAGATATTAGTGTGACCATTAAATCTCAGTGGAGAAACCCTGCTTTGGGCCTTTTGCTTACCTATTGTTCTGTTGCCCTGAATGTCAGGAAGTTCTTTGCCTCAGGCCACCCCTTTGTGAAGCCTGAAGAAAACAGTTTTCAAATGGAAATGAATGGGCAACACCTGTGGCTCTTTGCTTAATTGCTTTGGAAAGGGATGTGTCTGAATCAGCCTCTTGTCCCTGTGTTAGGCTGTAGCTTAGATTCTCAGCACCTGATGGATCTAAAGAAAGATCCCATGGGTGCATTAAAAACCAAAATGGCCAAAAGAGCAGTCATTGTTTATGAAGACTCTCGCCTTCCTCTCTAAGGTTCCTGACATCCATCAAGTGAGAATAGGGATCCTTTGTTTCAAAAGAGTTCTTCAAATCCCTGCAGAGGCTATCCCATAGGTGCTTGGGTTTTCTCATGACCCCAATTTACATGAAGAATCTAAACCCTACAGTCAGTAGGCCTCAAATTGGAGAAGCCAAGCTGTATTAACGGCAGGCTGATTTGATCACTCCTGTTTCACAGTCAGGATTTCCAGGCCACACTGACTTTAGGCAAATGAGGGGCAAGGGAGGTTATTTTGGACACTGTCCTGTCCTGCGCCCCTCATGGAAACCTCCATCCAGAGGTTATGATGAGTGTCTATATGGAAGAAGAAAAGGGTTATGTGGGAGCATTTTGTTTGGAATTGTGGTAATTTGTGTGGCACTTAGAAGAAAAGACTGGGTCCACCTGGGCTTGAACTCTGTTGTGATTCCTCTTAGAGAATGAATTCTGGAACTGACCTCAGAGAAGTATTTTCATGAATTGTGTTTGGTTTTTACTAGGCCATGCATGAGAGTCGCCCTTGGAACCTGAGATCTAGGTGCAGGGTGGCTTTCCCCAGAGCACTGGGAATCTCAGCCAGGATATCACATGATTTTATTCTGAAAGACTTTGCTGCCACAGTTGAGAGTCAAAACACACATGGACCTCACATTGTAGACCTCAATGGGCCTGGCTTCATGTGACCTTTTTAGCCACACTTTGGGAAGTCTTGCCTGTGAGTGTTCTCTAGAGCTTTCATTGAAATGAGCTTCCTCAACATTTAATGGTTCCTGAATAAACTGAAACCCAAAGAGCCTCCAACTTCATCCTCGACAAATGGCTTGATAAATACCATAAAATTTTTGAAATTCCCATGACCAGGTGGCACTGGAGAACTTTTGGATATCCTGTTGCTGACCATCAGTGTACCAGACAGTGCCTTGACTGACTTTGTTTCATGAAAATTGTGTAGAACAGTGATGCCAGTAAGTTGGAGCCTGCTCATTAGTGGGCCTAGAGCAGTGGTGTGAAGGTGTGTGATAAAACATGTGTGGTGGGGCCATGTTTATCTGCCATTGGCTTCCAAATGCCTTGTGACTGACAGGGTACAGCAAGCAGACCCTTATATGTAAAGGCATCTTGTTATATGGATAGGTTTATGGGCAATGTTCAGAATCAGGTTGGCTACCTGGTACCACACGTACATTCTTGTGAGGTGGCTGACTTGGCAGATACAAATTGAGAGAAAAGATCACTCCTACTAAACCCCATTGAAACTGAATATTCAACATATGGGTGAGCTTTCTAGTTGAACAACATTATACATAAATCCATGTTCAGTAAAATGAATATTTTTAGATCTGTGGATAATATATATTATATGATGAATTTTGATTGACATATATATTGCTACTTTTTGTCTGTGTGTGTTTTGTGTTTGTGTGTATATATATATATATATATATATATATATATATATATATATATATATACACACTCTCCAGATATTTCAAAAAATGAAATATATGTGTCTCATATACACTCCCTAAATTCATTCATGTTCATGTATCTGGATTTATAATCAACTATTCACAAGATTATTCTCAGAAATATTCATGCACCTGAAATTTGCCTAATGCTCTCAAATATCAATCCTATTGGTGTCTACATATTTGTTTTTTCCTAAGATTATATATTCAAACTCAATCCTTTTCAAAATATCTAGTCCTGTCACTCACTTTGTAATTTCCCTGATTTCATAATGTCTCTATTGATATCTGCTTTCCTACATATTTTCCTCAGTTCATCATTGTGACTGACTCTTCAACTGTGCTCACATTTACATTCACTCTCTAACTGAAACCGTATTGCTAAAGAACTTTTGTTCTAAATTCTATACTCACTCTTCTTCCTAAACCTACTGACTATCTTCCTAATCCTACCAACTATACCTTTTTCACTGGATGTTCTCTTCTACATTCAATCATCCAAGTAAATGTCGGGGAAGCTTCGGAGAAGGAGACGACCAACAGAGTACTCATGATACAGCAAAAGGTTTATTGGGTTTCCAGCATGCTGGGGCTCAGAGCTCACTTTAATAGAGCAGATAGCCCTGAGAATAGCTTAAGTAGAGTTTGTATACTTTCCCTGGAGAAGGCAGGGAGGGAAGTTTATTGATGGGTCACGACGAGTGGGCAGTTTGCATGCAACTGGGTGAGGGAGTACATTCTGTAGTTTGGCAGTTGGGGACAGCACATTTTGGGAACAAGTTTTGCAAGCATTTCTCAAGATTTCAACAGTTTTTTGTTAAGCATAGGGAAATACAGGAAGTGACAAGTACTTATTTTATTAACCTTTCATTCCTCACTTCTTTTTCTGGCTACTTTTAATCATAAAAATTATCATTGGGGGGTTTCACATTCTATGTCTCCTAGTGGGGTATTACCATAAGTTTAACTAGTCCAATTTGAGCCTGGAGAAAAGAAATTACACGGTTGAGAAAACAGGGTTTTATAGTTAGCAATAATATGAGGATTATTATTGGACCGGCCAGGGTTGATAAAAACGTAGTTAACCAGGGGCACTGTGTGAACCAAGACTCAAACAACCATTTTTGGGTCTCTCTCTCTCTTGTTGATGCTCTTTAATGTGTCTTTTTAATTTACTCATAGATTTTATTACAACTCCAGTATGTTCGGCATAAAAACAACATTCTTCCCTCAATGCAGCACAAAGGCCCCCTTCTTTAATGAAGAGGAGGTCCAAACCTCAAATGTTCTGTAAAACAACTTCAGAGAGAGAGGTTAAAGTTTCATGCAAAGCTCTGATGGTGGTTTCTAATATCTTAGTTTTGGTCTATTGCTGCTTCTAATTGGGTAATTTATTG
This sequence comes from Callospermophilus lateralis, assembly GCF_048772815.1. Classification (NCBI taxonomy): domain Eukaryota; kingdom Metazoa; phylum Chordata; class Mammalia; order Rodentia; family Sciuridae; genus Callospermophilus; species Callospermophilus lateralis. The sequence continues at coordinate 534,300 of NW_027516216.1, forward strand.
TGTCACATGGACAAGGGCAGTGGTTCCTGGGCCCACCCGTGCAGCAAATCCTATTCCTAATATGATGGCTAAAGTGAGGGATATATGCTCCCAGTGGAACCTGGTTGTATGTCCCCCTATTTGATCTTCAAATGAACCTGCTTCATAATAGAGCACTCTGGGAAACATCTGCACCATTACACGATTAATCACATCTGTTGACCATTTCATGAAAACATAAACAAGGTTTAAGTATATAGAATTATTCTGTTGTAAGGAGGACAAGGCAAGGCACCTAAGATAGCACTAAAGACAGGGAAACAGTCCTATTTGGTTGCAACCGGATTCAGAGGGCATTGCTTCTGTTGTAATCAATTAATCCCCTGAAACTCAAGTTTAGGTAGTTTCAGAATTTTGTACCCAACATGTAAGGGAAGGTGCTCAGAAGCTCACAGTCTGCAGAAGTTCAAAAACGCAGTATTTGTTCCTGTTTTTCCCCTGTTCTGGGCAAGTTAACTTTTAAAGGACACCTGGGAGGGGGAGAGCTTTTTCTTCCCTTTCTTATTTTACCCCTGCCAGCTGTTACCATGGAGACCAGTTGGTAACTTCTTTATCTTAGAAATGTAGCCATCTCTGTGAATCCCCAGCTCAAGGACAGAGGCCTTGTTCACATATTTTGTGAAAAACTAGAAAAAGGGTGTCTACCTGAGAAGTGCTGATTTTTTTAGCCACTGGCCAAGTAGAACAGGGCAACACGAAAAGAGGAAGTTTATCTACATTGAACTCTTTTATAGGGACTCTTTTGCTGAAAGTCCTAAAGTCAGCCATGGTGAAGACTTCTGGAGAAGGTCAGTTAAGACTTTTCTGTGGGCCTAGTGCAGAGGGGGAAGACGGGGAAGGTGGGCTGTGATCAGCTCCGTGGATCTGAGAATGAGGAAGGAGAGATGTAAAAGAATAATGGGAAACGGGTTTGAGATTTTCCTAGCAACAAAAACTTGAGCAGTAGAACAGGTAGAGCAGAGAGGATGATGGGAGTGAGTATCTCAAAACGCATATGAGGGACGTTTAATTATTAGTAAACTGTTTTCAGTGATGACAAACCAACTTTAAAGGCCATTTTTATTACATCTTAGATAGGGGACTGAGGGCTCTCCTCAGCTGGTTTGAGCTTTGGTTTAGCTGGTAAGAAGACCTGGCGGGACCCGGTGCGGGCACTGATAGGACAAGAGAGGAGTGAGTGGGTGGAGGGGTACTTCAGTAACTGCTGCCTCAGCAAGGAGGCAATGGTCTGAGAACCGGCAGAGGTTTGGGTTTTTGATCTAGTAATTGGAGGGGAGAAATCAGGTTGCTGAGGTGGGAGTGACAGCAGAATGTCTGGAGCAGAAGGCTGAGGGTGAGGATCTATTGGAGAAGCATAGTTCAGGATGTGAGTGAAGGAGGGAAAAGGTCACGCAGAATTTGAGGATCTAGAGACCCCTCTGGGGGCCATCGGTTCTTCTTATCTAATTGGTAATATGGCCAATGATGTGTACTGAATTTGATGAGGAGTTTGGGTTCCATCAGGCAGCCCCTGTTTGCTCAAATCCCCATGACTTACAGAAGAAGTCGGCTTTCCCCCCACACAGCCGTGACTGTGGCTTTGAGAGTCTGCCCGGCAAACATAGTAATCTAGGCTAGCCAACCTGCATCTGGCTTGCATGTCCCTTCATCCATAATGTTTGTTTCCATTATCTATGCTACAGAAGTAATTTAATGGAATTTTAGTGGTATCCTCTTCATCAGGGATATCCCAATAGGTAAGACCTATAGCCAGCTGACAAATGTCTGGGAGGAATGATGGCCACCAGGTCCCTCAGGGGGCTGTATGCGAGATAGATTATACTTCTTTTCCAGTAGGAATTGTGATCAGCCATCACTGCTGAATGGGCTGATGTGGCTTAGGACTACTTGTGGCCAAGGAGAGAGTCCACAGACTTATCCACATGGCGAATACGCAATTTGAAGGTTTTACCAGTCTTTTCCAGTTTCCAGCCAGAGTCTGGACAGGGCGCAGGCTTGAGATGAGAGGCATGGATCCAGAAATTGATTCCATCTACCTTTACCACTGGAGGTGTTATAAGTAGCACCGGCTATGGTCCTTTCCAGCGGGGTTTCAAGCATGATACCTGATGTCGTCTTACGTAGATGAAGTCTCTTACTTGATATCGATGTGGAGTCCCTTTGTCCCCAGTTTGGTAGGCAGTGGCCAGCTGTTTACACAGGTATCACTGAGTTCTTTTTAGAGCTTTAAGTCTGTCAAGCAAGGGGGTGTGGATGGAATGGTTAGGTCTTTGAGTCGGGCTTAGGTCCCTTACTGCAGGAGGGCAACAATAGAGAATTTCACAGGGGCTAAGGTTACTCAAAGAAACAGAGGGAGTATTTCTTGCATGAAACATTGCATAAGGCAGGAGCATAGTCCAATCTTTTATGCTGTTCTCTAAGTTTAATTTTCTTAAGGTCTCTTTAATGGTTCAATTTATTCTATCTGCCTGTCCTGAACTCGGGTATCTATAAGCACAATATAACTTCCAATTAATTCCCTGGTTCCTGGCTAACCCCTGACTTACCTGGGCCATGAACACCGGTCCATTATCAGACCCTATTACCGGCTTAGCTTCCTCCAATGGTAAAGAGGCTGAGTCAGCAGCAGGGAAATCCATTTGAGGGTGTTGTGGGTTAGGGGACAAGGGCAGGGGATTAGTAAGGGAAGAAGAGTCCAGTAGAGTCAAATCTGTGACTCGGGGAGAACAGGGGGTGGAGGAGGAGGAGGTTGAGAGGGTTTGAGAGATCATGGGGGAAGGAGTAGGAGCAGAGGCAGGGGCAAGGAAAGGCTTTACCCATGGAGGAGGAGATTTGCAGATGTTCTGCCAAGTTAAGATATATGGCTGTTGATCCAGAGGGCTATGTGTCCCCGGCTGAGATAATATCTCTGAATTTTTAAATTAGTGCGAAGTAGAAAGATCCTTCTAGGGGCCATCCGAATTCAAAGGTGGGCCATTCTGAGGCACAGAGATTCTGCCAGGTCCAGCATTTTACTAAAACAAGAAAGATTCTGAGCTCTTAAGCGGACTTTGTTCCAGTGGTCAAGGGTCAGGGACAGAGGCATTGAACTGCTCTGTCCCATAATGAAAGGTACACAAACAGCAAAAGCAAGGACACATGACACAGATAAGACAAGACCATAAACACAGGCAATGGACGTCAAACACTGAAACCAGGAATGAGTAGCCGGCAAAACCCGATGGGATGACAATACCGAATCTGAAACAAAATATCACTGAGTTGAGGAGACTATTGTTCCTTAATTTCCCGAGTTTTCTGCGGCGTCCCCCAGGGAGGTGCCCTGTGTCTCCGTGACACGTCTCTCAGCCACCTTCGGAGGGAGCTCAGGCTCTTCATCGCCAGAGATTTTGCCAAGCCCTAACATGAAACCTGAAACCAGAAAGAGGTGCCTTACTTGCTCCGAGAGGAGCCCATTGGGGTCTCTCGTCTGCCACTGCCAGAACTCTGTGGAACCTTAATATGTAAAGGTCGGGCGAGTGTCGAAGGAAGAGACCACCAAGAGTCTGTCTCATGCAACAACAATGGGTTTATTTGGGGTTCAGCATGCTGTGGCTCAGAACTCACTTAAATAGAGCAGAGAGCCCTGAGAACACCTTAAGCACAGCTTATATACTTTCCTTGGAGAGGGAAGAGAGGGAAGTTTACTAATGGGTGAGGGCATGTGGGCGGTTTGCATGACACTGAGTGAGGGAGTACATTCTGCAGTTTGGCAGTTGGGAACAGAACATTCTGGAAACAAGATTAGCAAACATTTCTCAAGATTTCAACAGTGTTTTGTTAAGCATACAGAAAAACAGGAAGTGACAAGTACCTATTTTATTAACCTCTCACTACGGACTATCCCTTTTCGACTAGATGTTCCTTCTACATTAATTCATCCAAGGTACAAGGTCCTATGGCATTGTATATCGATTTAATTCAGACACCTCTGCAGAACGTAATTCAAAGCTGCATATCCCAATCAAGAGCCCAATGCCCTTCTGGACTTCAAATCATACTTAGATTTCTGTTTTCATACATATATTTCACCTATATATTCTTATACACATAGCAAGTTCCCAATACCATTATTCATCCAGCAGAATGATTTCTAACCCAAACCGAACATGTTATTAACCATAACCATACACTGTTCCCTCAATCTAACTTTACAGAAGAGCAGGGAAAGAGTTGATCTTACAATACTGAAATGTAGGGAATCTTCCACCTCCTGAGAACCTCAAAGGTACATGCAGAAATGATCCCTGGAGAAGAGGTAGGCAGCTATGAAGGACCTGAGAGACCAAAAGTCATCTTCCATGGCAAACAACCTGGTCAGGATAAAAGGTTGTGTATGAATCAGCTTCTCTTCTTAACGTAGAGAAGTTGGACCAAACTAGGCCTGTGTGGAGATCTATTCCTGGGTGCCTATTGTTGATATACCATTCTAACTTGTGAAAGTGTCACAGAAAGTAGGGGCAGCCTCCGTATCATGGGACCCTTGAAAGCAACAGTTAGGACAAAGTGGTTGCCAAGACAGTGACCTCATTCAATTTCTGAAGGAAGGGACCTCACTTAACTTCCTTGGTGATGGAACTCTCTGAATTTGGGATCCAGGAAGTCAGGCACCCAGAGCCAGTCCCTGTTCCAGTCCCAGTGGTCTCACTTGTTTGGATTCAGCAAGGACAGAGTCAGTCTTTGTTGGTACCTACAGATGTGAGGAAGGCCAAATGAGAGGAAATCTCTGAAGCGGGGCTTTTCCTGAGAAAGCAGGTAGTGGCTCACCGCTGGCTACTGAGAACTTCACAGAGTTGGCCAAGGAGACCAGATCTGAGACAGGACAGGCCAATTTAGGGGAACATATTTTGGCCCACAAGTCAGAGGACACTCTGGATAGTCACAGACCTACTTGGGGGAAGGAGGTGCCTTTGTGGGTGTTGTTGTGGGTTTGTGGTTTTGTCTCATTTTCCTAGAATAGGTATTAAAGTCGGTATGTTTGGATTGAAGTTTAGTGTTTCTAGTAAGTCTTTTGACATGGCGAGTGTTTCTATGTCTCAGTATTTCACTGTGTCCGTGGTTGTATGCATTAGAAAAGAGAATGCATCAATGGATGTGTCCTGTCTAGTAGAAAGCTTCTCAGCATTCAAATTGCCCCATTTATGAATGGACTGTAGCTTGCCCTATTGATGCGCAATACCTGCTATATTCCTAAGTTCCTGTTTTCTTTCTGAATTCTGGCCACTCTACAGAATAGGACCATGGTTTTTTGTTCACGATATGTACCACCTTCAAGCTCTGTGACTGGCCATGTACTGGATAGCTGAAAGAAATGGCAAGCATCTCAGAAAACTCAAGTATCAGTGTGACCAGGAAATTCTCAGTGGAGCAACCCTGCTTTGGACTATTTGCTTACCTATTGTTCTGTTTTCCTGAATTTCAGGAAGGTCTTTGACTCAGGCCACCCTTTTGTGAAGCCTGAAGAAAACAGTTTTCAAATGGAAATTATTGGGCATACATGTGGCTCTTTCCTTAACTGCTTTGAAAAGGGATGTGTCTGAATCAGCCCCTTGGCTCTGTATGAGGCAGTGGCTTAGATTCTCAGCACCTGAGGGATCTAAAGAAATTTCCCATGCGTGCATTCAAAACCAAAATGGCCAAAAGAGCAGTCATTGGCATGAAGTCTCTAGCCTTCCTCTGTAAGGTTCCTGACCTCCATCAAGTGAGAATAGGAATCCTTTGGGTCAAACGAGTTCTTCAAAACCTGCAGAGGCTAGCCCATAGGTGCTTGGGTTTTCTCATGACTCCAATTCACATAAAGAATCAATATCTGACAGTCAGTAGGCCTCAAATTGGACAAGCAGAACAGTATTAACACCAGGCCTATTTGATCACTCCTGGTTAACAGGAAGCGTGTCCAGGCCACCCTGACTTTAGGCAAATGAGGGGCAAGGTAGATTATTGTGGATATTGTCTTGGTCTGCGCCCCTCATGGAAACCTCCAGCCAGAGGTTATGATGAGTGTCTGTATGGAAGGAGATGAGGTCCATATGGGAGTGTTTTGGTTTTAATTGTGGTCAATTGTGTGGTAGTTGGAAGAGATGACTGTGTCCACCGGAGCTTGAACTCTGGTGTGATTACCCTTAGAGACTGAGTTCTGGAACTGACCTCAGAGAAGTATTGCAAAAAATAGTGTTGGGATTTTAGGAGGTCACGCATGAGAATCACCCTTGTAATCTGAGATCTAGGCCCAGGATGGCTTTCCACAGTGCTCGGGGATTCTGAGCCAGGATATCACATGATTTAATTCTTAAAGACTTGGGACCCTTAGTTGAGAATACAAACACACATGGATCTCACTTTGTATACCTCAATGGGCCTGGATTCATGTGACCTTTTGGCCACTCTTTGGGAAGCCTTCCCCGTGAGTGATCTCCAGAGCTTTCATTGAAATGAGCTTCCTCACCATTTAATGGTTCCTGAATTAATTGAAACCCACAGTGCCTCCAACTTCATCCTTGAAAAATGGCTAGATAAATACCATGAAATTTTTGAAATTTCCATGACCAGGTGGCACTGGATAAACTTTGAATGTCCTGTTGCTGATCATGATGGTTCCAAACTGTGCCTTGATTGACTGGGTTTCGTGAAAATGTTGTAGAACAGAGATGCCAGTAAGTTGGAGCCTGCTGAGTAGTGGGCATAGAGCAGTGGACTGTAGGTGTGTAAATAAATATTTTTGGTAGGATCACCTGGATCTTCCATTGGCTTCCAAAAGACTTGCGACTGACATGGTGCAGGCAGCCGACCCTTATATGTAAAGGCATCTTTTTATATGGAGAGGTTTCAGGGCAATGTTCAGAATCAGGTTGCTATAGTCAAGTGGGAAAGCTATGTGGGATTAAAGCCTGGTTCGTACATTCTCTTGTCGACCATGACAAACCACACGTGACAGAACTCCCTCTATCATTGTGTCGCAGTTGAACTCCTTGTATTTCATGAATCTAATACGAAACTCCCAGTTCAGGAGTAAGAAACACCCTGAAAATTAGAGCATGACCAAATGGCTTCACAGACCACACGGGAAGACACTTAGCTCCCAGTGGCCACAGTTTACCTACAAAGAGAGAATTCAGAACTGCTGCCTCATTTTCATTAGAAAATAAGGAACCATGTCCTCCAGGTCACATAGATGCAGACCCAAACGAAACTAAATTTCCTGACAATTACAAATATTTCATGTGCCCAACCACAGAGGAAGTTTCTCAAGAAGTCTTTAGGCCAGCAGAGCTCCATGTTTGTGAAGTGTTTACCCTCTCCCTTAATTTGGAAACTGTTCTTCTACTTCCAGTGTTGTGAACTTCTGAGCATTTTACATTTCTCATATGTATTCACAGATTTTCTAACTCCTCTCCTCTAATTGTGTCTTACTTGGAGTGATGGTTATGTCAAGCCATTGTTCTGGAAGAGAGTGGGAAATTGTTCCTGTAGTACATGTTTGCATACACATTAGATTAATTTTTCTATTTTCCATTTGAAATACTGAATCCCTGACACCAACCCATACCCTACTAGAATCTGACTACTAATCCTAATATGATGGAGAAAAAGAAACCTAACTGAATAGAAATACAGTCCTTTCATAGGAAGCATGGTGTATACTTGTATTTGCCTTCTGCTTTATCAAGAGTATGTGTTTTAAATCTAGTCAACTTTTTATTATAATATTTCTTCATGAGTTTTTAAAGTTATCACATATGTAAATTCCTGTCTCCCTTTCTCTGTATCCTATTCAGCACATGTATTTTTTATGCACATATACTATCCTACCTGGTATCCCACGTACATTCTTGTGAGCTCACTGACATTGGAATATAAAAATTGTGAAAAGAGATGACTCCCCCTAAATACTGATTGAACTGAAAATTCAACCTATGGGTGAGCTTCCTAGTAAAAAACATTATACATAAATCCATGTTAAGTAAAATGAATATTTTTGGATATGTGGATGAATTATATTTTATGATGAATTTCAATTGGCATATATATTTCTACATATTAATTTGTGTGTGTGTGTTTGTGTGTGTATTTGTGTGTGTATATATATATATATATATATATATATATATATATATATATATATATTCTCCAGAATTTCCAAAATATGAAATATATGTATCTTATTATACACTCCCTAAATTCATTCGTATTCATGTGTTTGGGTGTATAATCAACTTTACACAAGATTATTCTAAGAAATACTCAACCACCTGAAATACATATTGGTTTCCTACTACTGAAAACTAAGTTCAGTGAATGGTGCTTACAAATCCTAATATTTCTACTGTAACTGACCCAGTTTAACATCAATGCAAATAGATTTCTATGGGACATTATGTGTATTTTGAAGTTCATTTTTATTAAACACTGGTACATTAAAATTTCTTCAGTTTATGTACAACATAGGATATATTTTTTTCATTCACAACTTCACAAATTTATAGGCATTTGGTTCACTTTCAATTACTTACTATTTCAGAACACATGTATTCCTCCATATTTCTCTACTGTTCTTTTCACTTGACTTCATTCTAAACACATTATTTTCGATTCCATTATCATTGTTCAAGCAAAACTCACTCTTCATGATAAACTGTAACCCTAATATTACCATTAGATATATAACAGGTTGGAATGAATTTATGTATATCAATATAAGATTTCATATATTTTTTTCAGATGCAAATTCAATCCATTATTTAAAGTTGGAACCAGTTATATACTTTATTCACAATATGGTCTATTCATGCATCATCTGAATAATCATCAACACAGGGTACACCTTTTCGTATCCCCAGTACTAATTTATAAGTTTTCAGGATATTGCTCCCCATAATGGTGGAAGAAAGACTCATGTCACCTGATCTACATATACATTTATCACAGTAGTATTCTGGACACAAAATGCAAAGGTCACACTTATGATTGTACCAAAGCCTAAATGGAAAGTGAGCATGGATTATTAAAAACATCTGTCCAGGTTGAGTAATGCTCTCAAATGTCAATCCTCTTTGTTACTACATATTTGTTTTTTTCCTAAGATTATATATTCAACCTCAAGCCTTTTGAAAATATCTAATCCTATCACTCACTTTATACTATGCCTGATTTCTTAATGTCCCTATTGATATCTGCTTTTCTACATATTGTCCCCAGTTCATCATTGTGACTGTAACTTCAAATGTGCTGACATTTACATTCACTCTCTATCTGAAACCCTATTGCTAAAGAACTTTTGGTCCAACTCCTATACTCACTATTCTTCCTAAACCTACTGACTATCTTCCTAATCCTACAGACTATCCCTTTTTGACTGCATGTTCTCTTCTACATTCAAACATCCGAGGTACACGGTCCTATGCCATTGTATATCAATTTATCTGAGACCTCGGTGCAGAACATAATTCAAGCTAAGTATACCAATCGTGGTTTCAATTCCTATCTGGGCTTCAAATCTTTCCTAGATCTCTGTTCTCATACATATATTTCACGTCTATATTCTTATAAATATCACAGGTTCCCAATACCATTATTCATCCAGCATAATTATTCCTAACCCAAATCGAACATGCTATTAACCCTAACCATACACTGTTCCCTCAATCTCATTTACAGAAGAGCAGGAACAGAGTTGGTCTTACAATACAGGAAGGTAGGGGATCTTCCACCAGCTGACAACATCAAAAGTCCATGCAGAAATAATCCCTGGAGAAGATGTAGGCAGCTATGAGGGACCTGAGAGAGCAAAAGTCATCTTACATGGAAAACATCCTGGTCATGATGAAAGGATGTGTCTGAATCAGCCTCTCTTTTCTTAATGTAGTGAAGATGGACCAAACCAGGCCTGTGTGGAGAGTTGATCCCGGGTGCCTACGGTTGATATACCATTCTAACTTGTGAAAATGTCAGAGCAAGTAGGTGCAGCCTCCATCTGATGGGACCCTCGGAAGGAACTGTTAGGAAAATGTGGTTGCCAGGGTAGTGACCTCATTCAGTTCCTGAAGGAAATGAACTCAACTTACTTCCTTGGTGATGAAACTCTCTGAACATGGGATCCAGGAAGCCAGGCACCCAAAGCCAGTCCCAGTGCAAGTCCCAGTGGTCAAACTTGTTTGGATTTACCAAGGAGAGAGTCAGTCTTTCTTGGTACATACTGATGTGAGGTTGGCCAAATGCCAGGAAGATCTGAAGAGGGGCCTTTCCTGAGAAAGCAGGTAGTGGCTCATCGCTGGCTTCTGACAGCATCACAGAGTTGGCCACGGAGACCATATCAGAGACAGGACACCCCAATATGGGGGAATATATCATGGCCCACCAGTCAGAGGACACTCTGGATAGTCAGAGACCTACTGGGGAAGGAGGTGTCTTTGTGGGTGTGGTTGTGGGTTTGTTGTTTTGTCTCCTGTTCTCAGAATAGGTAGGAAAGGTGGTTTGTTAGTTTTGGAGTGGACTGTTTCTAGTAAGTCATTTGACAAGGCGAGTGTTTCTGTGTCTATATATCCCATTGTGTCCGTGGTTGTAGACATTAGAAAAGAAAATGCATCAAGGGATTTGTCCAGTCTACTAGAAAGCTTCCCAGCATTCATCCTGTGCAATTTATGAATGAACTGCAGCTTGCCTTATAAATGGGCAACACTCGCCATCTTCCTAAGTTCCTGTTTTCTTCCTGAATTCTGGCCACTCTCTAGAATACGCTCATGGTTTTGTGTCCAAGATATGTACCACCCCAAGCACTGTGAAATGGCAATGTACTGAATAGCTGAAGGGAATGGCGAGTATCTCAGAAAACTCAGATATCAGTGTGACCAAGAAAGTCTCAGTGGAGAAACCCTGCTTTGGGCCTTTTGCTTCCCTGTCTGTTGCCCTGAATGTCAGGAAGGTCTTTGCCTCCGGCAACCCCTTTGTGAAGACTGAAGAAAACAGTTTTCAAATGGAAATAAATGTGCATCACCTGTGGCTCTTTGCTTAATTGCTTTGGAAAGGGATGTTTCTGAATCTGCATCTTGGCCCTGTGTGAGCCTGTGGCTTAGATTCTCAGCACCTGATGGATCTAAAGAAAGATCCCATGTGTGCATCCAAAACTAAAATGGCAAAAAGGGCAGTCATAGTGGATGAAGTCTCTTGCCTTCCTCCAGACAAAAGCTGAATAAAGATACTATAGAACTCAATAGCACAATCAATAAACTAGACGTAACCAACATATATAAAATATATCAACCATCATCAAGTGGATACACGTTCTTCTCAGCAGCACATTGATCCTACTCCAATATAGACCATATATTATGCAATAGGGAAACTCTTAGTAAATATAAAGGTATGGAGATAATACCATGCACCATATCTGATCATAATGGATTGAAACTTTAAATCAATGAAAAAAAAAAGGAAGGAAAAATTCTACATCACATGGAAAATGCACAATATGTTACTGAATGATCAGTGGGTTACAGAAGACATAAAGGAGGAGATAAAAAAATTCTTAGAGACAAATGACAATAGAGACACAACATACCGGTTTGTATGGGACACAATGAAAGCCATTTTAAGAGGGAAATTCATTTCTTGTAATTCTTTCCTCATAAAAAGAAAAAAACAACAACAAATAAATGAACTCACACTACACCTCAAAAACCTAGAAAAGGAAGAGCAAAAGAACATCAAATGTAGTAGAAGACAAGAAATAATTGAAATTAGAGGAGAAATCAATGAAATTGAAACAAAAAATCTACATTGTAAAAATTGAAATAAATAAGAGTTGGTTCTTTGAAAAAATAAATATGTTCGACAGGCCCTTAGCCATGCTAACGAAGAGAAGAAGAGAGAGAACTCAAATTACTAACATATGGAATAAAGATGGAAATATCACAACACACACTACAGAAACACAGAAGATAATTAGAAAGTATTTTGAAACCCTATATTCCAATAAAATAGAAGATAAAGAAGATATCGATAAATTTCTTAAGTCATATGATCTGCCCAGATTGAGTCAGGAAGACACCCACAATTTAAATAGACCAATAACAAAGGAAGAAAAATAAGAAACCATCAAAAGACAACCAACCAAAAAGAGCCCTGGACCGGATAGGTATACAGTGGAGTTCTACAAAACCCTCAAAGAAGAATTAATATCAATACTTTTCAAGCAATTTCAAAAATAGAAAAAGAAGGAGTTCCTCCAAATTCATTCTATGAGGCCAACATCACCCTGATTCCAAAACCAGACAAAGACACTTCAAAGAAAGAAAACTAAAGACCAATACCTCTAATAAACTTGGATGCAAAAATTCTCAATAAAATCATGGTGAATTGAATACAAAAGCATATCAAAATAATTGTGCTTCATGATCAAGTAGGATTCATCCCTGGGATGCAAGCCTGGATCAATTTATGGAAATCAATAAATGTAATCCACCACATCAATAGACTTAAAGACAAAAACCATATGATCATCTCGATAGATGTAGATAAAGCGTTTGACAAAGTACAGCATTCCTTTATGTTCAAAACACTATAAAAATTAGGGATAACAAGAACTTACCTCAACATGGTAAAAGCTATATATGCTAAACCTCAGGCTAGCATCATCCTAAATGGAGAAAAACTGAAGGCATTCCCTCTAAAATCTGGAACAAGACAGAGATGCCCTCTATCACCACTTCTATTCAGTTTAGTTCTTGAAATACTAGCCAGAGCAATTAGACAGACAAAAGAAATTAAAGGCATAAAAATAGAAAAAGAAGAACTTAAATATTCGCTATTTGAGGATGACATGATAATATATTTAACAAACCCTAAAGGGTATGCAAAGAAACTGCTAGAGTTAATAAATGAATTCAGCAAAGTGCCAGTATATAAAATCAACAGGAAAAAATCAAAGGCATTCCTGTATATCAGCAACAAAACTTCTGAAATTGAAATGAGGAAAACCACTCCATTCACAATATCCTCATAGAAAATAAGATACTTGGGAATCAACCTAAAAAAAGAGGTGAAAGATTTATACAATGAAAGTTACATAACTCTAAAGAAAGAGATAGAAGAAGATGTTAGAAGATGGAAAAATGTACCCTGTTCATGTATAGGCAGAACTAACATCATCAAAATTGCGATATTACCCAAAGTTCTCTACAGGTTTAATGCAATGCCAATCAAAATCCCAATGGCATTTCTTGTAGAAATATATAAAGCAATCATGAATTTCATATGGAAAAACAATAGACACAGAATAGCAATAGCAATTCTAAGCAGGAAGTGTGAATCAGGATGTATAGCGATAACAGAGTTCAAACTGTACTACAAAGCAATAGTAACAAAAACAGCGTGGTACTGGTATCACAAAAGTCAGCTGGACCAATGGTACAGAATAGAGGACACAGAAACCAATCCACAAAAGTACAACTTTCTTATATTTGAAAAAGGGCCTAAAAGCATGCAATGGAGGAAGGATAGCATCTTCAACAAGTGGTCCAGGGAAAATTGGAAATCCATATGCAACAAAATGAAAATGAATCCCTTTCTCTCGCCATGCACAAAAGTTAACTCTAAATGGATCAAGGAGCAAGATATAAAATCAGAGACAATGCATCTAATAGAAGAAAAATTTGGCTACGATGTACATACTGTGGGGTTGGGCTCCAAATTCCTTAATAGGACAGCCATAGCACAAGAGTTAATAACAAGAATCAACAAATGGTACTTATTTAAACTAAAAAGTTTTTTTCGAAACAAGAGAAACAATAAGAGAGGTAAATAGAGAGCCTACATCTTGGGAACAAATTTTTACCCCTCACACTTCAGATAGAGCCCTAATATCTAGAATATACAAAGAACTCAAAAATTAAACAATAAGATAACAAATAAACCAATCCACAAATGGGCCAAGGACCTGAACAGAAACTTCACAGAGGAGGACATACAATCCATCAACAAGAACATGAAAAAATGCCCACCATCTCTAGCAGTTAGGGAAATTCAAGTCAAAACCACCCTAAGATACCATCTCACTCCAGTAAGATTGGCAGCCATTATGAAATCAAACAACAATAAGTGTTGGCGAGGATGTGGGGAAAAGGGTACACTTGTACACTGCTGGTGGGACTGGAAAATGTTGAGGCCAATTTGGAAAGCAGTATGGAGATACCTGGGAAAGCAGGGAAAGGATCCACCATTTGACCCAACTATCTCACTTCTCGGACTATTCCCTGAGGATCTTAAAAGAGCGCACTATAGGGATACTGCCACATCACTGATCATAGCGGCACAATTCATAATAGCTAAACTGTGGAACCAAACTAGATGACCTTCCATAGGCGAATGGATAAAAAAGGGGCATCTATACACAATGGAGTATTATGCAGCATTAAAAAATGACAAAAATCATTGAATTTGAAGGGAAATGGATGGCATTAGAACATATAAGGCTAAGCAAAGCTAGCCAATCCTTAAAAAACAAATGCCAAATGTTTTCTTTGATATAAAGAGAGCAAATAAGAACAGAACAGGGAAGAAGAGCATGAGGAAAATATCAACACTAAATGGAGATGAGTGGGGGGAGAGAAAGGGAGAGAGAATGGAAAGCATATGGAAATGGTAGGAGACACTTAATGTTACACAAAATTCCATATAAGAGGTTGTGAGGGGAAAGGGGGGGAAACAAGGGAGAGAATTGAACAATAGCAGATGAGGAATAGAGGGTAGATGGTTGGGGAGGGGAGGGGGATAGTAGGGGATAGGAAAGGTAGAAGAATACAACAATCACTAATATGCCATTATGTAAAAACGTGAGTGTGTAACTGATGTGATTCTACGATTTGTATTGGGGTAAAAATGGGAGTTCATAACCCAAATGAGTCAAATGTATGAAAGATGATATAGCATGAGCTTTTGAACAACCAAAAAAAAGAAAAAAAAAGGAATTTAATTTCCAATATTTGAGACATTTTACAACTTTATTTTTTAATAAAATTGGCTTTTATTTGTTATCTTACTTGCTGTTATCTGCCTTTCAGTTTGAAAAAACGATGTGCTGTAGCCATTCATCCATGTAGTATGTAACAGAAAATTTTCAGTGTCTCCATATAACCAGATTGGCAAGGCATCAAGGTTTCCCTCACAAACAAGATAAAGGCTTTTGCATAAGAAATTTAATATTCTGCAATACAATTTTTTTTAACTTTCCAATTAAATTTCAATTTTTTTTTAAAAAAAGAAGAAACTAAACCCCACAGTAAGAAGGCCTCAAAGTGGAGAAGTGGAGCAGTATTAATGGCAGGCCTATTTAATCACTCCTGGTTCACAGGAAGGGTGTCCAGGCCACCCTGACTTTAGGCAAATGAGGGGCAAGAAAGCTTATTTGGGCCACTGTCTTGGGCTGTGCCCCTCATGAAAAACTCCAGCCAGAGGTTATGAGGAGTGTCTATGTGGAAGAAGATGAGGACAATGTGGGAGTGTTTTGGTTTTAATTGTGGTCATTTGTGTGGCAGATGGAAGAGATGACTGGGTCCAACTGGGCTTGAACACTGGTGTGATTCCCCTTAGAGAATGAGTTCTGGAACTGACCTCAGATAAGTATTGCCATGAATTGTGTTGCGATTTCAGGAGGCCACACATGAGAGTCGCCCTTTGAAACTGAGATCTAGGCCCAGGGTGGCTTTCCCAAGAGTACTGAGAATCTCAGCTAGGATATCACATGATTTTATTCTGAAAGACTTGGCACCCATAGTTGAGAGTCAAAACACACATGGACCTCACATTGTAGACCTCAATGGGCCTGGCTTCATGTGACCTTTTGGCCACTCTTTGGGAAGCCTTGCCTGTGAGTGTTCTCCAGATCTTTCATTGAAATGAGCTTCCTCAACATTTAATGGTCCCTGAATGAATTGAAACCCACAGTGCCTCCACCTTCATCCTTGAAATTTGTCTAGATCAATACCATGAATGTTTAGAAATTTTCATGACCAGATGGCACTGGAGAACCTTTTGATGTACTTTTGCTGATCATGAGTATACCAGACAGTGCCTTGATTGACTGGGCTTCATGAAAATGTTTAGAACAGATATGCCAGAAAGTTGGAGACTGCAGAGTAGTGGGCCTAGAGCAGTGGTGGGAAGGTGTGTGATAAAAAATCTGTGGTGGGGCCATGTGGATCTGCCATTGACTTTCAATTGTCTTGAGACAGACATGGTGCAGCCATCAGACCATTGTATATAAAGGCATCTTGTTATATGGAGAAGTTTCAGAGTAATGTTTAGAATCAGGTTGCTATGATCAAGGGGGCAAGCTATGTGGGATAGAAGCCTGGTTGGTGCATTCTACTGTAGACCAGGGTACACGTACCACACGTGACAGAACTCCCTCCAGCACTGTGTCCCAGTTGAACTCCTTGTATTTCGTGATGCCAATACCAAACTACCAGTGCAGCAGCAAGAAACACCACGAAAAGTGGAAGATGACCAAATGGTTTCACAGTCCACACGGGGAGACACTTAGCCCCCAGTGGCAATAGTTTACCTACAACGAGAGAATTCAGCATTGCTGCCTCATGTTCATTGGAAAATAAGATGCCATGTCCTCCAGGTCACATAGATGCAGACCCAGCTTAGATGGTCTCACTATAAAGGAAGCGAAAGCTCCTGAAAACAACATATATTTCAAGTGCCCAACCTCAAAGGCAGTTTCTCAAGAAGTGTTTAGGCCAGCAGATCTTCATGTCTGTGGAGTATTTCCCATGTCACTTACTTTTGGAAACTCCTCTACCACCTCCAAGGTTTGTGCACTCCTGAGCATTTTCGTTGCAGATATATATTTACAGATTTTCTAACTCTTCTCCTCTAATTGTGACTTACTTGGGGCAATGGTAATGTCAAGTCATTCTTCTATATGAGAGAAGGAAGATTTTTTTGTAGCACATATTTGCATACACATTGGATTCATTTTTCAATTTTTCATTCGAAATACTGAATCCTTGACACTAGCCCATACCCTTATAGACTCTGACTACTAATACTAATATGATGAGAAAAATAACCAAAACAGAATCGAAATACAAGCAGTTCAGAAGAGGCATGGTGTGTAGTTGTACTTGCCTTTTGCATGATATAAGGTAGGAGTTATAAATCTAGTCAATTATTTGTTGAAATAATTCTCCATGTGTTTTTAAAGTTAAGAAATATGTGAATTTCTGTCTCTCTTTCTCTTTAGCCTATTAAGCACATGTATTTTCATATGCAAAAATAGAATCCTACCTGGTTTCACACGTACATTCTTGTGAGGTGGCTGACTTGGCAGATACAAATTGTGAGAAGAGATCACTTCTCCTAAAGGCTGTTGGAACTAAAAATTCAACCCATGGGTGACCTTCCTAGATGAACAACATTATACATAATCCATGTTCAGTATAATGAATATTTTTTGATATGCAGATGAGTTATTTTTCATGATGAATTTCAATTGGCATATATATTGCTACATTATAATGTGTGTGTGTTTGTGTCTATATATATATAGTCTCCAGATTTTCAAAATATGAAATATAAGTGTCTTACTATACACTGCCTAAATTCATTCATGTTCCTGTATGGGGATATATAATCAATTTTTCACAAGATTATTCTTAGAAATATACATCCACTGAAATACATATTTGTTTCCTAGTACTGAAAACTAACTTCAGGGAATGGTGCTAAGAAATCCTAATATTTCTACAGTGACTCACCCAGTTTAACATCAATGCAAGTAGACACCTATGGGACATGATGTGTATTTTGAAGTTCATTTTTATTCAACACTGGTACATTACTATTTCTGCAGTTTATGGGCAATATAGGATATATCATTTCATCCACAATTTTACAAATTTATAGGCATTTGGTTCAATTTCAATCACTTCCTACTTGAGAAGACATGTATTCCTCCATGTTTCTTGACTGTTCTTTTCATGAGATTCTTTCCAAACACATTATTTTCGATTTCCATAATCACTTTTGAAACAAAACTCACACACTCTTCATAATAAACCGTAACACTAATATTATCATTAGATGTATAACTGTTCGGAATGAATGTATGTATATCAATGTAAGATTTCTTGTATATTTTCAGATATCAATTCAATCCATTATTTAAATTTTGAACCAGTTATATTATTTATTCACAGTATGGTCTATTAAAGAATCATCTCTATATTCATAGACCTAGGGTATACCTATTTGTATCCCCAATACTAATTTATAAGCCTTTAAAATATTGCTTTCAAAAATGGTGGAAGAAATATTCTAGTCACCTGATATACATATGCATTTCATCACAGTAATATTCCTGACAAAAAATGCAAGTGTCACACTTATGATTGTACCAAAGCCTATATTGAAAGTGAGCATGTATTACTAACAACATCCATGTCCTGATTCACTAATGATCTCGAATATCATTCCTATTGGTGACTACATATTTGTTTCTTCCTAAGATTGTATATTCAAACTCAACCCTGTTAAAAATGTCTTATCCTATCACTCTCTTTGTACTTTGCCTGATTTCCTAATATCTCTATTGACATCTGCTTTCCTACACATTTTCCCCAGTTCATCACTGTGGCTGACTCTTCACATATGCTGAAATTTACATTCACTCTCTAACCAAAACCCTATATCTAAAGTCTTTTGATCCAACTCCTTGGTTCACTCAAATGGGTTCTTCAAATCCCTTCAGAGGGTAGCCCATAGGTGCTTGGGTTTTCTCATGACCCCAATTCTCATAAAGAATCTATACCCCACAGAGAGTAGGCCTCAAATTGGAGAAGTAGAGCACTATTAATGGCAGGCCTATTTGATCACCCCTCGTTCACAGGAAGGGTTTCCATGTCACCCTGACTTTAGGCAAATGAGTGGCAAGTGAGCTTATTTTGAACACTGTCTTGGGCTGCGCCCCTCATGGAAACCTCCAACCAGAGTTTATTATGACTGTCTATATGGAAGAAGATGAGGGCCATGTTGGAGTGTTTTGGTTTAATTGTGGTCATTTGTGTTACGGTTGGAAAAGATTCCAGGGTCAACCTGGGCTTTAACTCTTGTGTGATTCCCTTTAGAGACTGAGTTCTGGAACAGATCTCAGCGATGTATTGGCATGAATTGTGTTTGGAATTTAGGAGGCCACACATGAGAGTTGCCCTTGGAGACTGAGATCTAGGCCCAGGTTGGCTTTCCAAAGAGCACTGGGATTCTCAGCCAGGATATCACATGACTTTATTCAGAAAGACTTAGCAGTAATAGTTGAGAGTAAAAACACACATGGACCTCAATTGTAAACCTCAATGGGCCTGGCTTCATGTGACCTTTTGGCCACTCCTTGGGAAGCCTTGCCTGTGAGAGTTGTCCCGAGCTTTCATTGAAATGAGCTTCCTCACTATTTCATGGTTCCTGAATGAATTGAAACCCACAGTGCCTCCAACTTCATCCTTGAAAATTGGCTAGATAAACACCATAAAATTTTTGATATTCCTATGAACAGGTGGCACTAGAAAATCTTTGGATGTCTGTTGCTGATCACGAGTATACCAGACAGTGCCCTGATTGACTGGGTTTCATGAAAATGTTGTAGAACAGAGATGCCAGAAAGTTGGAACCTGCTGAGTAGTGGGCCTAGAGCAGTGGTTGGCAGGTGTATGATAAAACATCTGTCGTGGGGCCACATGGATCTTCCCTTGGCTTCCAAATGGATTGTGACTGACATGGTGCAGCCAGCAGACCCTTACAAATAAAGGGATCTTGTTATATGGAGAGGTTTCATGGCAATGTTCAAAATCAGGTTGCTATGGACATGGGTGCAAGCTTTTTGGGATAGAAGCCTGGTTGGTGCATTCTCCTGCAGACCCTCACTCACCACACATGAGAGTACTCCCTCTAGGACTGTGTCCCAGTTTATCTCCTTGTACTTCATGAAGCCAATACCAAACTCAGAGTACTGCAGTAAATAACACCACAAAAATTCGAGTATGACCAAATGGCTTCACAGACCACACGGTTAGACACTTAGACCCCAGTGGCCTCAGTTTACCTACAAAGAGAGAATTCAGAACTGCTGCCTCATGTTCAATAGAAAATAAGGAACCATGTCATCCAGGTCACATAGATGCTGACCCAGATTTGATGGTCTCACTACAAAGGAAGCTAAAGCTCCTGACAACAACAAATATTTCAAGGGCCCAAACTCAAAGGCAGTTTCTCAAAAATTTATTAGGCCACCAGAGCTCCATGTTTGTGGAGTGTTTATCCTTTCTTTTACATTTGGAAATTCCTCTACCACCTCCAAGGTTGTGAACTCCATTCATTTTTTTTCCAGATATATATTCACAGATTTTCAAACTCTTCTCCACTAATTGTGTCTTACTTGTGGTGAAGGAAATATCAAGGCATTGTTGTGGAGGACAGTGGGAAGATTTTTGTCTAGCATATATTTGTATACACATTAGATTCATTTTCCTATTTTCTATTTGAAATACTGAATTCCTGACAGTAAGCCATACCCTAGTAGACTCTGACTGTTCCCGGGTGCCTATGGTTGGTATACCATTCTAACTTGTGAATGTGACACAGGAAGTAGGGGCAGCCTCCATGTCATGGAGCCATTGGAAGCAAATGTTAGAACAAAGTGGTTGCCAAGGCAGTGACCTCATTCAGTTCCTGAAGGAAGTGACCTACCTCACTTCCTTGGTGATGGAACCCTCTGAACTTGGGATCCAGGAAGCCAGGCACCAAGAGCCAGTCCCAGTCCCTTTCCCAGCGGGTTCACTTGTTTGGATTTACCAAGGACAGAGTCAGTCTTTCTTGTGGATCACTAAATGCCAGGAAAGCTCTGAAGAGGGGCCTTTCCTGAGAAAGCAGGTAGTGACTCACCGATGGCTCCTGAAAACTTTAGAGAGTTGGTAAAGGAGACCAGATCTGAGACAGGACAGGCCATTTCGGGGGAACATAGTATGGCCTATCAGTCTGAGGACACTCTGGTTACTCACAGACCTATGTGGGTAAACGATATGCCTTTGAGGGTGTAGATGTGAGTTTATGGTTTTGTCTCATGTTCTGAGAATAGGTAGGAAAGGCAGTTTGTTTGGTTTGGAGTGGACTGTTTTTAATAAGTCATTTGACATGGTGAGTGATTCTATGTCTGTGTATCCCACTTTGTCGGTGGTTGAAGATATGAGAAAAGTGAATGCATCAATGCATGTGTCCTGACAAGTAGAAAGCATTCCAGGACACATCCTGCCCAATTTATGAATGGACTGTTGCTTGCCTTATCGATGGGCAACACCTACTATTTTCCTTAGTTCCTGTTTTCTTCCTGAATTCTGGCCATTCTCCAGAATAGGCTCATTTTTTTTTGTCCAAGATATGTACCACCTCTGAGCTCTGTGACATGGCCATTTACTGGATACCTGAAATGAATGGGGAGGATCTCAGAAAACTCAGATATCAGTGTGACCAGTAAAGTCTCAGTAGAGAAACCCTGCTTTGTGCCTTTTGCTTACCTACTGTTCTGTTGACCTGAATGTCAGGTAGGTCTTTGCCTCAGACCACCAGTTTGTGAAGCCTGAAGAAACTGCTTTCAAATGGAAATGAATGAGCATCACCCGTGGCTCTTAGACTAATTGCTTTAGAAAAGGATGTGTCTAAATCATCCTCTCGGCTCTGTGTGAGGCTGTGGCTTACAATCTCAGCACCTGATGGATCTAAAGAAAGATCCCATGTGTGCATCCAAAACCAAAATGGCAAAAAGATCAGACATTGTGGATGAAGTCTCTTGCTTCCTCTGTTAGGCTCCTCACCTCCATCAAGTACGAATAGGGATCCTTTGGGTCTAATGAGTTCTTCAAAGACGAGAAAAGGTGCTTGGGTTTCACATGACTCCAAATCACATAAAGAATCTATACCTCACGTTCAGTAGGCCTCAAAAAGGAGAAAAAGAGCATTATTAATGGCAGGCCTATTTGATCAATCCTGGTTCACAGGAAGGGTGTCCAGGAAACCCAGACTTTAGGCAAATGAGGGGCAAGGGAACTTATTTTGGACACTGTCTTGGGCTTCGCCCCTTGTGGAAACCTCCAGCCAGACGTAATGATGAGTGTCTATATGGAAGAATATAAGGGCCATGTGGTAGTGTTTTGGTTTTAATTGAACATGTTAATAACACTAACCATACATTGTTCCATCAATTTAAGTATTCAGAAGAGCAGGGACAGATTTGTTCTTACAATACAGGAATGTAGGGGATCTTCAACCTGCTGAAAACCTCAAAGGTCAATGCAGAAATTATCCCTGGAGAAGATGTAGGCAGCTATGAAGGACCGGAGAGAGCAAAAGTAATCTTCCATGGAAAACAACCTGGTCAGGATGAAGGGTTGAGTCTGAATCAACTCTCTATCCTTAACGTAGAGGAGATGGAGCAAACCGGGCCTGTGTGGAGAGCTGTTCCTGGGTACCTATGGTTGGTATACCATTCTAACTTTTGAAAGTGTCTCAGAAATTAGGGGCAGCCTCCATCTCATGGGACCCTTGGAAGCAAGTGTTAGGACAAAGTGGTTGCCACGGCAGTGACCTCATTCAGTTCCCGAAGAAATGACCTTCCTAACTTCCTTGGTGATGGAACTCTCTGAGCTTGTGACCCAAGTAGCCAGGCACCCAGAGCCAGTCCCAGTCACAGTTCCAGTGGGCTCACTTGTTGGATTTACCAAGGACAGTGTCAGTCATTCTTGGTACCTACTGATGTGAGGATGGCCAAATGCCAGGAGTGCTCTGAAGAGGGGCCTTTCCTGAGAAAGCAGGTAGTGGCTCAACACTGGCTCCTGACAACTTCACAGAGTTGGCCAAGGTGACCAGATCTGAGGCAGGACAGGCCATTTCGGGAGAACACAGTATGGCCCACAAGTCAGAGGACATTCCGGATAGTCACAGACCTACTTGGGGGAAGAAGTTGAATTTGTGAGTTCGGGTGGGGTTTGTGGTTTTGTCTCATGTTCTCAGAATAGGTAGGAAAGGAGGTTTGTTTGGTTTGGAATTATCTGATTCTTCTAAGTCCTTTGACAATGCGAGTTTTTCTATGTCTGTGTATCCCACTGTGTTAGTGGTTGTAGACATTAGAAAAGAGAATGCATCAATGGATGTGTCCTGTCTAGTAGAAAACTTCCCAGCATTCATCCTGCCCAATTTATGAATGGACTGCGGCTTGCCTTATGGATGGGCAACACCTGCAATCTTCCTAAGTTCCTGATTTCTTACTCAATTCTGGTCACTCTCAAGAATAGACTCATGGTTGTGTGTCCAAGATATGTACCACCTCCAAGGTCTGTGAAATGGCCATGTACTGGATAGCTGAATGGAATGGCCGAGCATCTCAGAAAACTCAGATAGCAGTGTGACCAGGAATATCTCAGTGGAGAAACCCTGCTTTGGGCCTTATGCATACATATTTTTCTGTTGCCCTGAATGTCAGGAAGGTGTTTTCCTCAGGCCAAAACTTTTGGAAGCCTTAACAAAAGACTTTTCAATTGGAAATAAATGTGCATCTCCTGTGGCCCTTTGCTTAATTGCTTTGGAAAGGGATGTGTCTGAATCAGCCTCTTGGCCCTGTGTGAGGCTGTGGCTTAGATTCTATGCACCTTATGGATCTAAAGAAAGATTCCATATGTGCATCCAAAACCAAAATGGCTAAAAGTAGAGTCATTGTGGATGAAGTCTCTTGCCTTCCTCTGGTAGGGCACTTACTTCCATCAAGGAAGAATAGGGATCCTTTGTGTCAAATGGGTTCTTCAAAGCTCTGCAGTGGCTTGCCCATAGTTCTTGTGGTTTCTCATGCGTCCAATTCCCAAAAAGAATTTAAACCCCTCAGTCAGTAGGCCTCAAATTGGAGAAGTGGAGCAGTATAAATGTCAGGCCTATTTGATCACTCCTGGTTCATAGGAAGGGTGTCCAGGCAAACGTGACTTTAGGCAAATGAGGGACAAGGAAGCTTATTTTGGACACTGTCTTGGGCTGTGCCCTCATGGAAACCTCCAGCCAGAGGTTATGATGAGTGTCTATATGGAAGAAGATGAGGGTCATGTGGGAGTGTTTAGGTTTTAATTGT
This sequence comes from Callospermophilus lateralis, assembly GCF_048772815.1. Classification (NCBI taxonomy): domain Eukaryota; kingdom Metazoa; phylum Chordata; class Mammalia; order Rodentia; family Sciuridae; genus Callospermophilus; species Callospermophilus lateralis. The sequence continues at coordinate 558,535 of NW_027516216.1, forward strand.
GAGAGATTACTGGTTCAACCTGGGTTGAATTCTGGTGTGATTCCCCTTAGAGACTCAGTTCTTGAACTGACCTCAGAGAAGAATTGCCATGAATTGTGTTAAGATTTTCGGAGGCAACGCATGAGAGTCGCCATTGGAAGCTGTGATCTAGTCCCAGGGGGACTTTCCACAGTTCACTGGGACTCTCAGCCAGAGAATCATATAATTTTATTCTGAAAGACATGGCAGCCACAATTGAGAGTCAAAACACACATGGACCTCACATTTTAGACCTCAATGGGCCTGGGTTCAAGTGACGTTTTGGCCACTATTTGGGAAGCCTTGCCTGTGAGAGTTCTCCAGAGCTTTCATTAAAATGAGATTCCTCACCATTTAATGGTTTCTGAATAATTGAAACCCACAATGCCTCCAACTTCATCCTTGAAAATGGTTACATAAATATCATGAAATTTTTAAAATTACCATGACCAGGTGGCACTGGAGAACCTTTGGATGTCCTGTTGCTGATCATGAGTATACCAGAGAGTGCCTAGATTGACTGGGTTTCTTTAACATGGTGTAGAACACAGATGCCAGTAAGTTGGAGTCTGCTGAGAAGTGGACCTAGAGCAGTGGTGGGCAGGTGTGTGATAAAACATCAGTGGTACGGCCATGAGGATCTAGCATTGGATTCCAAATGCCTTGTGACTGACATGGTGCAGGCAGCAGATCCTTTTATGTAAAGGCATCTTGTTATATGCAGAGGTTTCAGGGCAATGTTCAGAATCAGGTTGCTATGGTCAAGGGGGAAAGCTATCTGGATAGAAGCCTGGTTGGTGCATTCTCCTGCAGACACTGACCCACCACACGTGACAGAACTCCCTCCAGCACTGTGTCCCAGATAAACTCGTTGTATTTCATGAAGCAAACACCAAACTCCCAGTGCAGCAGCAAGAAACACAACGAAAAGTGGATCATGACCAAATTGCTTCACAGTCCAAACGGGGAGACACTTAGCCCCCAGTGGCCACAGTTTACCTGCAAAGAGAGAAACCAGCACTGCTGCCTCATGTTCATTGAAAAATAAGATGCCATGTCCTCCAGGTCACATAGATGCAGACCCAGCTTTGATGGTCTCACTAGAAAGAAGCTAAAGCTCCTGAAAACAACATATATTTCAAGTGCCCAAACTCAGAGGCATTTCTCAAGAAGTCTTTAGGCCAGCAGAGCTCCATGTTTGTGGAGTGTTTATCCTGTCCCTTACTTTTGGAAACTCCTCTACCACCTCCAAGGTTGTGAATTTCTGAGGATTTTTCATTGAATATATGTATTCACACATTTTCTAATTCTTCTCCTCTAATTGTGTCTTTCTTGGTGCGAAGGTAATGTCAAGGCATTTTTCTGGATGAGAGTGGGAAGATTTTTGTGTAGCATATATTTACATACACATTGGATTCATTTTCCAAATTTCCATTAGAAATACTGAATCCATGACACTAACCACTACATTACTAGACTCTGACTACTAATCCTAATATGATGGAGAATAAAAACCCAAACAGAATAGAAATATAAGCAGTTCAGAGGATGCATGTTGTATAGTGGGACTTGCCTTTTGCATTATATAGGGTAGGAGTTATAAATCTAGTCAATTTTCTGTTGAAATATTTCTCCATGTATTTCTACAGTTAACAAATATGTGAATACCTGACTCCCTTTCTCTGCAGCCTATTCAGCACATGTAATTTTATATGCACATATAGAATCCTACCTGGAATCACACGTACATTCTTGTGAGATGGCTCACTTGGCAGATACAAATTGTTAGAATAGTTCACTCTTCCTAAATGATGCTGGAACTGAAAATTCAACCAATGGGTGAGCTTCCTGGTTGAACAACTTTACACAAAAACCTATGTTCAGTAAAATAAATATTTCTGATCTGTGGATGATATATATTTCATGGTGAATTTCAATTGGCATATATAGTCCTACTTTTTAAAGTCTGTTTGTGTGTGTGTGTGTATACATACTCTCCAGATTTTTCAAAATATGAAATATGTGTCTTATTATACACTCCCTAAAATAATTCATATTCATGTATGTGGATTTTTAATCAACTTTTCACTAGATTATTCCCAGGAATATTCACACACCTGAAAAACATATTTGTTTCCTCGTACTGAGAACTATCTTCAGTGAATGGTGCATACAAATCCTTGTATTTCTGCAGTAACTTACCCAGTTTAACATCAATGCAAATAGATTTCTATGGGACATGATGTGTATTTTGAAATTCATTTTTATTCAACACTGGTACATTGCAATTTCTTCCGTTTATGCACATCATAAAATATATATTTCATCTAGAAATTCAAAAATTAATAGGCATTTGTTTCATTTTCAATCACTTCCTGCTTCAGAACACATGTATAACTCCATATTTCTTGACTGATCTTTTCATGAGGTTTCTTTTTCGATTTCCTTAATCATTTTTGAAGCAAAACTCACACACTCTTCATGATGAACCATAACCCTAATATTACCATTAGATGTATATTTGGTTTTAATGAATGTATATATATCAATATAAGATTTCCTCTATGTTTTCATTTATCAATTCAATCCATTATTCAAAGTTGGAACCAGTAATACTATTTATTCACAGTATGGTCTATTCATGCATTATCTCTATATTCATAGACACAGGGTACACCTATTTGTACCCCCAGTACTAACTTATACGTCTTCACAAATTGCTCCCAGAAATGGTGGAAGAAATACTCATGTCACCTGATCTACATGTACATGTTATCACAGTAATATTCTGGAAACAAAATGCAAAGGTCACAGTTATGATTGTACCAAAACCTAAATGAAAAGTGAGCATGGATTACTAAAAATATTCCTGTCCAGGTTGCTACCGCTCTCAAATGTCAATCCTATTGGTGACTATATATTTGTTTCCTCCTAAGATTATATATTCAACCTCAAGCCTGTTGAAAATGTGTAATCCTATCACTCACTTTATACTTTGCCTGATATCCTAATGTCTCTATTGATTTGTGCTTTCCTAAATATTTTCCCAGTTTATCATTTTGACTGACTCTTCACATGTGCTGACATTTAAATTCACTTTCTAACCGAAACCCAATTGCTAAAAACATTTCCTCCAAAACCTATAATCACTATTCTTTCTAAACCTACCGACACTTTTCCTAATCCTACCGACTATAGCTTTTTGACTGGATATTCTCGTGACATTCAATCATCCAAGGTACAAGGTCCTATGACATTGTATATGGATTTATTTAAGACATCTGTGCAGAACGTAAGTCAAAGCTAAGTATCCCAATTAAAGGCCCAATGCCCTTCTGGGCTTCAAATTTTACCTAGATTTCTGTTTTCATACTTATATTTCACCTAAATATTCTTGTAAATATCGCACATTCCCAATACCATTATTCATCGCTCAGAATGATTCTTAATCCAAATCGAACCTGTTATTAAGCCTAACCAAACACTGTTCCCTCAATCTAACTTTACAGAAGAGCAGCGACAGAGTTGGTCTTACAATACAGGAATGTAGGGGATCTTCCAGATGCTGAGATCCTCAAAGTTTTAAGCAGAAACGATCCCTGGAGAAGACATAGGCAGCTATGAAGGACCTGAGAGAGCAAAAGTCATCTTCCATGGCAAACAACGTACTCAGGATGAAGCATTGTGTCTGAATCAGCCTCTCTTTTCTTAATGTAGAGAAGAGGGACCAAACCAGGCCTGTGTGGAGAGCTGTTCCCGGATTCCTATGGTTGATATACCATTCTAACTGTTGAAACTGTCTCGGGAAGTAGGGGCAGCCTCCACCTCATGGGAACCTTGCAATCACCTGTTAGGACAAAGTGGTTGCAAAGGCAGTAAAGTCACTCAGTTCCTGAATGAAGCGACCTACCTCACTTCCTTGGTGAAGAAACTCCCTGACCTTGGGCTCCAGGAAGACAGAGAATACCAAGACCTTGTCACAGTTCCAGTGCCAGTGGGCTCCATTGTTTGGAAAAACCAAGGATAGACTAAGTATTCCTTGGTACCTACTGATATGAGGATTTCAAATGCCAGGAGAGCTCTGAAGAGGGGCCTTTCCTGAGAAAGCAGGTAGTGGTTCACCGCGACCAGATCTGAGACAGGACAGGCCTTTTGGGGGAACATAGTATGGCCCACCAGTCAGAGGACACTCCAGATAGTCACAGACCTACTTGAATGAAGGAGGTGCGTTTGCGCGTGTGTGTGTGATTTTGTGGTTTAGTCTCTTCTTATGAGAATAGGTAGGAAAGGCGGTTTGTTTGGTTTGGAGTGGACTGCTTCTAGTAAGTCGTTTGACAAGGCGATTTTTTGCATGTCTTTGTAACCCACTGTGTTCGTGGTTGTAGACCTTAGAAAAAAGAATGCATCAATGTGTCCTGTCTAGTAGAAATCTTCCCAGCATTCATCCTGCCCAATTTAGGAGTGGACTGCCCCTTGCCTTATGGATGGGCAACACCTGCAATCTTCCTAAGTTCCTGATTTCTTCCTCAATTCTGGTCACTCTCAAGAATAGGCTCATTGTTTTGTGTCCAAGATATGTACCACCTCCAATCTGAGTGACATGGCCATGTACAAGATAGATGAAGGGAATGGCGAGCATCTCAGAAAACTCTAATATCAGTGTGTCCAGGAAAGTCTCAGTGGATAAACCCTGCTTTGGGCCTTTTGCTATTGTTCTGTTGCCCTGAATGTCAGGAAAGTCTTTGCCTCAGGCCATCCCTTTGTGAATCCTGAAGAAAACAGCTTTCAAATGGAAATAAATGGACATCAACTGTGCCTCTGTGCTTAATTGCTTTGGAAAGGGATGCGTCTGAATCAGCCTCTTGGTCCTATGTGAGGCTATAGCTTAGATTCTCAGCACCTGATGGATCTAAAGAAAGATCCCATGTGTGCATTCAAAACCAAAATGGCAAAAAGATCAGTAATTGTGGATGAAGTCTCTTGCCTTCCTCTGTAAGGTTCCTGACCTCCATCAAGTGAGATTAGGCATTCTTTGGGTCAAATGAGTTCTTCAAAGCCCTGTGGAGGCCATTAACAGGTGGCACTGGAGAACTCTTAAATGGTCTGTTGCTGATCATGAGTATACTAGCCAGGGCCTTTATTGACTGAGTTTCATAAAAATTATCTAGAACAGCAATGCCAATAAGTTGGAGCCTGCTGAGTAGTGGACCTAGAGCAGTAGTGTGTGATAAAATATCTGTGGTGGGACCATGTGGATCTGCTATTGACTTCCAAATGGCTTGTGACTGACATGGTGCAGCCAGCAGACCCTTCTATGTAAAGGCATCTTGTATATGGAGAGGTTTCAGGGTAATGTTAAGAATCAGGTTGCTGAGGTTAAGGGGACAAGCTATCTGGTATTGAAGCCTGGTTGGTACATTCTCCTGCAGAACGTGACCCACAACACGTGACAGAACTTCCTCCAGCACTGTGTTCCAGTTGAACTCATTGTATTTCGTGAAGCAAATACCAATGTCCCAGTTCAGCAGCAAGAAACACCACAAAAGTTGGAGGATGAACAAATGGCTTCAGAGTCCACATGGGGTGACACTTAGCCCCCAGTGGCCACAGTTTACATACAAAGAGAGAAATCAGCACTGCTGCCTCAGGATCATTGGAAAATAAGAAACCAAGATCTTCATGTCACATAGATACAGACCCAGCTTTGATGGTCTCACTAGAAAGGAAGCTAAAGCTTCTGACAAACACATATATTTCAAGTGCCCACCCTCAGAGGCAGTTTCTCAAGAAATCTTTTGGCCAACAGAGCTCCATGTTTGTGGAGTGTTTACCCTGTCCCTTACTTTTGGAAACTGCTCTACAACCTCCAAAATGGTGAACTCCTGAGCATATTCCACTACAGATATATATTCACAGATTTTCTACCTCTTCTCTTCTAATTGTGTCTTAATTGGGGTGAAGGTAATTTCAAGGCATTGTTGTGGATGAGAGTTGGAAGATTTTTTTGTAGCACATATTTGCATACACATTGGATTCATTTTCCAATTTTCCATTCGAAATACTGAATTCCTGACACTAACCCATAACCTACTAGAATCTGACTACTAATCCTAATATGATGGAGAACAATAACCCAAACAGAATAGAAATCCAAGAAGTTCAGAGGAGGCATGGTGTATAGTTGAACTTGCCTTTTGCATTATATAGTGTAGGAGTTATAAATCTAATCAATATTTTGTTGACATAGTTGTCCATGTGTTTTTAAATTTAACAAGTATTTGAATTCCTGTCTCCGTTTGTCTGTAGCCTATTCAGCACATGCATTTTTATATGCACATATAGAATCCTACCTGGTATCAAATGTACATTCTTGTGAGGTGGCTGACTTGGCAGATACAAATTATGAGAAGAGATCACTCCTCCTAAACGCTGTTGGAACTGAAAATTTAACCTAAGGGGGAGCTTCCTAGTTGAACAACATTATACACAAATCCATGTTCAGTAAATTAAATATTTTTGGATATTTGGACGATATGTATTTCTACATCAATTTCAATTGGCATATATATTGCTACATTTCAATGTCTCTGTGTGTATATGTGTTTGTTTGTGTGTGTGTGTGTGTGTATATATATATATATATATATATATATATATATATATATACTCTCCAAATTTTTAAAAATATGAAATACTTCTGTCTTCTTTTACACACCCTAAATTCATTCATATTCATGAATGTGGATTTATAATAAACTTTTCACAAGATTATTCTCAGAATTATTCATCCACCTGAAATACATATTTGTTTTCTAGTACTGACAAGTAACATCAGTGAATGGTGCATACAAATCCTAATATTTCTACAGTAACTGACCCAGTTTAACATCAATCCAAGTAGATTACTATGGGACATGATGTACATTTTGACGTTCATTTTTATTCAACACTGGTACTTTACTATTTCTTCAGTTTATTCACATCATAGGATATGTATTTCATCCACAAGTTAGCAAAATTATTTGCATTTGTGTCACTTTCAATCACTTTCTACTTCAGAACACATGCATTCCTCTATGTTTCTTGACTGGTCTTTTCATGAGACTTCTTTCCAAACACATTATTTTCCTTTTCCATTCTCACTTTTGAAGCAGATCTCACACACCTTTCATGATAGAATATAACCCTAATATTACCATTAGATGTATAACTCATTGGAATGAATGATTCTATATCAATATAAGATTTCTTATATATTTTCAGATATCAATTCTAGCAATCCATTATTTGAAGTGGAATCAGTTATATTATTTATTCACAGTATTGTCAATTCATGAATTACTTCTATATTCATAGACACAGGGTACACCTCTTTGTACCCCCAATACTAATTTATTTTTTTTTATTTTGCATTCTTTCTTAAAGTATTTTTATATTATTTTCAACAACATTTGAAACAACAGGATTTTCTAAATAGACTTGTCTTTAGCATACCCAGATGAAAAAATATAATTCTATTTCATATCCCTTTGTGGGATAATGTGGGTTTTTTGTACTGAAAAAATGCTAGGAATATTAGAATATATGATCCGTTAGCCAACTTTGTTTGTTTGTTTGTTTGCTTTTGCAAAGCTAGGAATTGAACCCTAGTAGTAACTAGTAATTCTACTCATTCAGAAAAGTTAGTGTGTCATTTTATTGAAATAACCATACTGGATATAAAATAGATACACATGTGATACAATAGATTGCATGGTATATAAATTTGTGTCTCAGTAAAGCTGTAATTAAAATAAAATTTAAAGTATTGAAATTCAGGCAAAGGATAGGAAAGATATTTGTGTCTGTTTTTCAGAAGTTTATTGTCATCCATTTAAAAAATCTTTTAAAAGAGATTGCATTTGAACAAAAGGTATTGTTTAGTGTGCTTTCTCTGTATTCTTAGTGGTTCTTCACTATTACTATTTTATTCACACCCTCTTAATTTCTTATTGTTGAGCCAATTCTGCATCTAAATGTAGTGGCAAGATATATTCAGGAGTCTGGTGCAATAGTGCATGCCTGAAATCCCAGCTACTAAGACCCTTTCTCAAAACAACAAAAAAGTAGTGGGGGTGGGGAGCATGGATGTAGTTTAGCAGTCAAGTGCTTTCCGAAGCATGTGGAGGCCCTGGTTTCTATCTGCAGCACCGCAAAAGCAAAACAAACAAAAGACGTATTCCAGAGATTTTGATTATTTCTGCAGGAGACATGCAGTCAAGACTAAGTAATTTGAAACAGGAGTGGCACAAGAAGTGGAAGATAAAGTATCAATTTTTTTTTCTTTTTTTTTTTTGGTTAGAATTAGTTCACTTTGCATTCCTTGCGTATGCGCCTCTACCTTTGGAACCACATTGGTAAAAGTTTGTGTAAGAATTGTTTGTTGGCATATCCTAGAGTGCTCAATTTATACGTCTTCAAAATATTGCTCCCAGAAATTGTGGAAGAAATACTCATGTCACCTGATCTACATATACATTTTATCACAGTAATATTCGGAACACAAAATGCAAAAGTCACACTTATGATTGTACCAAAGGGTAAATAGAAAGTGAACCTGTATTATTAAAAACATTCATGTCCAGGTTGCCTAATACTCTCAAATGTCAATCCTATTGGTGACTACATATTTGTTTCTTCCTAAGATTATATATTGAAACTCAACCCTGTTGATAATGTCTAATCCTATCACTCACTTTATACTTTGCCTGATTTCCTAATGTCTCTATTGATATCTGCTTTCCTACATATTTTCCCCAGTTCATCATTGTGACTCATTCTTCACATGTGCTGACATTTACATTCATTCTCTAACCGAAACCCTATTACTAAAGAACTTTTGGTCCAAATCCTATACTCACTCTTCTTCCTAAACCTACGGACTATATTCCTAATCCTACTGACTATCCCTTTTTGACTGGATGTTCTCTTCTACATTCAATCATCCAAGTAAAGGTCGGTCGAGTGTCGGAAGAGGAGACCACCAAGAATCTATCTCATGTAACAGCAAAGGGTTTATTGGGGGTCCAGCATGCTGGGGCTCAGAGTTCACTTGAAAAGAGTAGAGAGCCCTGAGAACAGCTTAAGCAGAGGTTAAATACTTTCCCTTGCGAGTGCAGGGAGGGAAGTTTATTGATGTGTCAGGGCGAGTGGTCAATTTGCATGCAACCTGGTGAAGGAGTACATTCTGCAGTTTGACAGTTGGGGACAGCACATTCTGGGAACAAGATTGGCAAACATTTCTCAAGATTTCAACAGTGTTTTGTTAAGCGTACAGAAAAACAGGAAGTGACAACTACATATTTTATTAACCTTTCATTCGACACTTCTTTTTCTGGCTACTTTTAATCATAAAAATGATCATTGGGGGGTGTCACATTCTATGTCTGCTAGTGGGGTATTACCATTAGTTTAACTTGTCCAATTTGAGTTTGGAGAAAATAAATTACATGGTTGAGCAAGCAGGGTTTAATAGTTAGCAATAATATGAGGATTATTATTGGACCGGCCAGCCGACAAGACAAGACAAGACAATAAAGACAAGACAAGACAATAAAGACAGGATATGGAAGTCCAACACTGAGACCAGGACTTAGTAGTTGGCAGAACCCGATCGGTTGGCAATAACGAATCTGAAACAAAATATCACTGAGTCATGGAGACTATTGTTCCTCAATTTTCTGAGTCCTCTATGACGTCACCCAGGGACTTGGCCTGTGGCTCTGTGACATGACTGTCAGCCATCGTTGGAGAGAGCTCACGCTCTTCATTGACATCCATTTTGCCAAGCCCTGACCTGAAACCTGACCAGAAAGAGGCACCTTACTTACCCTGAGAGGAGTTTGTTGGGGTCTCTTGTCCACCGCTGCCGGATCTCAGTGAAACCTCCATATGTAAAGGTCCGGTGACAATCGGGGGAAGAGACCACCAAGAGACTGTCTCATGCAAAAGCAAAGGGTTTATTGGGGGTCCAGCATGCTGGGGCTCAGAGCTCACTTGAATAGAGCAGAGAGCCCAGAGAACAGCTTAAGCAGAGCTTATATATTTCCCTTGGACAGGGCAGGGGGGTAAGTTTATTGATGGGTCCGGGCGAGTGAGCGGTTTGCGTGCAACCGGTTGAGGGAGTACATTCTGCAGTTTGGCAATTGGGGACAGCACATTCTGGGAATAAGATTAGCAAACAGTTCTCAATATTTCAAAAGTGTTTTGTTAAGCATACAGAAAAACAGGAAGTGGCAAGTACTTATTTTATTAACCTTTCACTGCGAACTATACTTTGCCAGAATTCCTAATGTCTCTATTGTGTTTGTTAAAGTTCATTTTTATTCAAACCTGGTACGTTATTATTTCTTCAGTTCATGGACATCATAAGATATTTCCTTTCATTCACAAGTTCACAAATTTATAAACATTTGGTTCACTTTCAATCACTTCCTCCTTCGGAAGACATATGTTCCTCCATGTTTCTTGACTGGTCTTTTTACTAGACTTCTTTCTAAACATATTATTTTCGATTCCATAATCATTTTTGAGGCAAAACTCACACACTATTCATGATAAATGATAACCCTAACATTACAATTAGATGTATAACTGGTTGGAATGAATGTATGTATATCAATATAAGATTTTCTATATATTTTCAGATATCAATACAATCCATTATTTAAATATGGAACCAGTTATATAATTTATTCACAGTATGGTCTATTAATGCATCATCTCTATATTCATCAAAACAGGGTAAACCTAATAGTATCCCCAGTACTAATTTATAAGTTTTCAAAATATTGCTCACAGAAATGGTGAAAGAAATACTCATGTCACCTTAGCTACATATACATATTATCACACTAATATTCTGGACACAAAATGCAAAGGTCACACAGAACATAATTTAAGCTAAGTATCCCAATCAAGGGCCCAAAGTCCTTCTGGGCTTCAAATATTACCTAGATTTCTGTTTTCATACTTATATTTCACCTCCATGTTCTTGTAAATATCACAGGTTCCCAATATCATTATTCATCCAGCAAAATGATTCATAACCCAAATCGAACATGCTATTAACCCTAACCATTCTGTAAACTGAGATTGTTCACTCAATCTCACTTTACAGAAGAGCAGGGACAAAGTTAGTATTACAATACAGGAAGTTAGGAGATCTTCCACCTGCTGAGTACCTCAAAATCCATGCAGAAATGATCCCTGGAGAAGACGTAGGCAGCTATGAAGGACCTGAGACAGCAAAAGTCATCTTCCTTTGCAAACAACCCGATCAGGATGAAAGGATGTGTCTGAATCATCCTATCTCTTCTTAATGTAGGGAAGATGTATGAAACCAGGCATGTGTGGAGAGCTGTTCCCAGGTGCCTATGTTTCTATACCATTCTAACTTGTGAAAGTGTCACAGGAAATAGAGGCAGCCTCCTTTTCCTGAGACACTAGGAAGCAACTGTTAGGACAAAGTGGTGGCCAAGACAGTGGCCTCATTCATTTTCTGAAGAAAGTGACCTCACCTCACTTTTTTCATGATGGAACTCTCTGAATTTTGTGATCCAGGAAGCCAGGCACCAAGAGCCAGTACCAGTCCCAGTCCAAGTGGGCTCACTTGTTTGGATTTACCAAGTAAAGAGTCAGTCTTTCTTGGTACCTACTGATGTGAGGGTGGCCAAATGCCAAGAAAGCTTTGAAGAGGGTCCTTTCCTGAGAGGGCAGGAAATGGCTCACCACTGCCTCCTGAAAACTTCACAGAATTGGCCAAGGAGACCAGATCTGAGACAGGACCAGCCATTTCTGGGGAACATTCTATGGCCTACTCGTCAGAGGACACTCCGGATAGTCACAGACATACTTGGGGAAGGAGGTGACTTTGTGTGTGTGGATGTCAGTTTGTGGATTTGTCTCATATTCTGAGAATAGGTAAAAAAGGAGGTTTGTTTGGTTTGGAGTGGACTGTTTCTAGTAAGTCATCTGACAAGGAGACTGTTTCTATGTCTGTGTATCCCACTGTGTCCTTAGTTGTAGATATTAGAAAAGAAAATGGCTCACTGGGTGTGTCCTGTCTAGTAGAAAGCTTCACAGCATTCATCCTGCCCAATTAATGAATGGACTGAGGCTTGACTTATCCATGGGCAACACCTAGTATCATCCTAAGTTCTTGAATTCTTCCTGAATTCTGGCAACTCTCCAGAAAGGCTCATGGTTTTTTGTCCAAGATATGTACCACCTCCAAGCTCTGTGACATGGCCATGTACTAGTTAGCTGAAAGGAATGGCGAGCACACCGGAAAACTCAGATATTGGTGTGACCAGGAAAGTCTCTATGGTGAAACCTGGCTTAGGGCCTTTTGCTTAACTATTGTTCTGTTGCCCTGAATGTCAGGAACCTCTTTGCCTCAGGCCACCCCTTTATAAAGCCAGAAGAAAACAATTTTCAAATGGAAATGAATGGGCATCACCTGTGCCTCTTTGATGAATTGTTTTGGAAATGGTTATGTCTGAATCAGACTCTGGGCCCTGTGTGAGGCTGTGGCTTAAATTGTCAGCACCTCTTGCTGATCATGAGTGTACCAGACAGTGCCTTGATTGACTGGGATTTATGAAAATGGTGTAGAACAGAGATGCCATTAAGTTGGACCCTCCTGAGTAGTGAGCCCTGAGCTGTGGTGTGCAGGTGTGTGATAAATCTTCTGTGGTTGCGCCATGTGGTTTTGCCATTGAATTCCAAATGGTTTGTCACTGACACGGTGCAGTGACCAGACACTTATATGTAAAGGTGTCTTGTTAAATGGATAGTTTTCAGGGCAATGTGCAGAATCAGGTTGCTATGGAGAAGGGGGCAAGTTATGTGGGAATGAAGCCTGGTTGGTGCATTCTCTTGTAGACCCTGAAAAACCACTAATGACAGAACTCCCTCCAGGACTGTGTTCCAGTTGAACTCCTTGTATTTTGTGAGGCAAAATCCAAACTCTCAGTGCTGCAGCAGGAAACTCTACGAAAATGGAGGATGAACAAAAGGCTTCACAGTCCACACAGGGAGACACTTAGACCCCAGTGGCCACAGTTTACATACGAAGAGAGAATTCAGCACTGCTGCCTCATGTGTATTGGAAAGCAAGAAAGAATGTCCTCCAGGTCACATAGATGCAGACCCAGCTTTGATGATCTCACTACAAAGGAAGCTAAAGCTACTGACAACATATATTTCAAGTGCCCATCCTCAGAGGCAGTTTCTCTAGAAGTCTTTAGGCCAGCAGACCTCCATGTTTGTGGAGTGTTTACCCTGTCCCTTACTTTGGGATACTCCTCTACCACCTCCAAGTTTGTGAACTCCTGAATATTTTCCATTCCAGATATGTATTTACAGATTTTCTAACTCTTCTCCTCTAATTGTTTCTTATTTGACGTGAAGGTAACGTCAAGGCATTGTTCTGGATGAGAGTGGGAAGATTTTTGTGTAGCACATATTTGCATACACATTGGATTCATTTTCCAATTTTCCATTCCAAAGACTGAATCCCTGACACTAACACATACCCTACCAAACTCTGACTACTAATCCTAATATGATGAAGAAAAATAACCCAAACAGAATAGAAATACAAGCACTTCTGAAGAGGCATGGTGTATAGTTGGACTTGCCTTTTGCATGATAAAGTGTAGGTGTTATAAACCTAGTCAATTTTTCATTGAAATAGTTCTCCATGTGTTTTTTTTCCTTTAATATTTATTGTTGGTTCTACAAAACATTACATAGTTCTTGACATGTCATATTTCACACTTTGATTCAAGTAGGTTATGAACTTCCATTTTTCTTCGTATACAGATTGCAGTATCTCATCAGTTACACATCCACTATTTTACATATTGCTATACTAGTGTCTGTTGTATTCTGCTGCCTTTCCTGTCCTCTACTATCTCCCATCCCCTCCCCTCCAATCCTCTCTCTCTACCCCATCTATTGTAATTCATTTCTTCCACTTGTTTTTGTCCCCTTTCACCTCACTTCATCTTGTATTTAATTTTGTATAACCATGAGGGTTTCCTTCCATTTCTATGTAATTTTCCTTCTCTTTCCTTTTCCCTCCCACCTCTCACCCCTGTTTAATATTAATCATCTTCTCATGCTCTTCCTCCCAACTCTGTTCTTAGTTACTCTCTTTATATCAAAGAAAACATTTGGCATTTGTTTTTTAGTGATTGGCTATCTTCACGTAGCATAATACGTTCTAATGCCATCGATTTCTCTGCAAATTGTATGATTTTGTCATTTTTTAATGCAGAGTAATACTCCATTGTGTATAAATGCCACATTTTTTTTAATCCATTCATCTATTGAAGGGCATCTAGGTTGGTTCCACAGTCTTCCTATTGTGAATTGTGCTGCTATGAACATAGATTTATCAGTGTCCCTGTAGCATGCACTTTTTGGGTCTATAGGGATTAGACCGAGAATTGGAATTGCTGGGTCAAATGGCGGTTCCATTCCCAAGTTTCCAAGAAATCTCCATACTGCTTTCCAAATTTGCTGCACCAATTTGCAGTCCCACCAGCAATGTACAGGTGTACCCTTTTTCCCACATCCTCGCCAGCACTTGTTGTCGTTTGACTTCATAATGGCTGCCAAGCTTACTGCAGTGAGATGGTATCTTAGGGTGGGTTAGTTTAGCATTTCTCTGAATGCTCGAGATGGTAAGAATTTTTTGATGTACTTATTGATTGATTGTATGTCCTCCTCTGAGAAGTGTCTGTTCAGGTCCTTGGCCCATTTGTTGATTGGGTAATTCATTTGCTTATTGTTTAATTTTTTGAGTTCTTTGTATAACTCTGGATATTAGGGCTCTATCTGAAGTGTGAGGAGTAAAGATTTGTTCCCAGGATGTAGGCTCCTTTTTTACCTCTCTTATTGTTTCTTTTTCTGAGAAAAATCTATTTAGTTTGAGTAAGTCCTGTTTGTAGATTCTAATTATTAACTCTCATGCTATGGGTGTCCTATTGAGGAATTTGGAGCCCGACCCCACAGTATGTAGATCATAGCCAAAGTTTTCTTCTATCAGATGCCGTGTCGCTGATTTGATATCAAGCTCCTTGATCCATTTTGAGTTAACTTTTGTGCATGGCGAGAGAAAGGGATTCAGTTTCATTTTCTTACATATGTAATTCCAGTTTTTCCAGCACCATTTGTTGAAGATGCTATCCTTCCTTCAGTTTATGCTTTTAGCTCCTTTATCAAATATAAGATTGCTGTAATTTTGTGGATTGATTTCTGTGTCCTCTATTCTGTACCATTGGTCCACCCGCCAGTTTTGGTACCAGTACCATGCTCTTTTTGTTACTATTGCTCCGTAGTATAGTTTGAGGACATGTATCGCTATACCGCCTGATTCACACTTCCTGCTTAGAGTTGTCTTTGCTATACTGGGTCTTGTATTATTCCATATGAATTTCATAATTGTTTTATCTATTTCTACAGGAAATGCCGTTGGGATTTTGATTGGCATTGCATTAAACCTATAGAGAACTTTTGGTAATATCGCCATTTTGATGATGTTAATTCTGCCTATCCATGAACAGGGTATATTTTTCCATCTTGTAAGATCTTCTTCTATTTCTCTCTTTAGGGTTCTGTAGTTTTCATTGTGTAAGTCTTTCACATCTTTTGTTACGTTGATAACCAAATATTTTATTTTATTTTTTTTGAGGATACTCTCAATGGAGTGGTTGTCCTCATTTCCGTTTCAGAGGATTTGTTGCTGATATTCAGGAATGCTTTTGATTTATGATTGTTGATTTTATATCATGCCACTTTGCTGAATTCATTTATTATCTCTAATAGTTTCTTGTAGACCCTTTTGGCTCTACTAGGTATAGAATCATGTCGTCTGCAAATAGTGATAATTTAAGTTCTTCTTTTCCTATTTTTATGCCTTTAATTTCTTTCATTTGTCTAATTGCTCTGGCCAGTGTTCGAGAACTATGTTGAACAGAAATCGTGAGAGAGGGCATCCCTGTCTTGTTCCAGATTTTAGAGGGAATGCCTTCAATTTTTTCTCAATTCAGAATGATACTAGCCTGAGGCTTAGCATAGATTGCTTTTATAATATTGAGGTATGTTCCTGTTATCCCAGTTTTTCTAGAGTTTTAAACATAAAGGGATGCTGTACTTTATTGAATGCTTTTTCTGCATCTATTGGGGTGATCATATGGTTCTTACTTTTAAGTCTATTGATGTGGTGAATAACATTTATTGATTTCCGTATATTGAACCAGCCTTGTATCCCAGGAATGAATCCTACTTGATCATGTTGCACAATTTTTTAAATATGTTTTTGTATCTGATTCGCCAGAATTTTATTGAGGATTTTTGCATCTAGGTTCATTAGAGAGATTGGTCTGTATATTTGTTTCTTTGAAGGGTCTTTGTCTGGTTTAGGAATCAGGGTGATATTGGCCTCCTCTGCTGTATACCCATTCGGTCCTGGGCTTTTCTTAGTTGGTAGTCTTTGGATGGTTTCTTCTATTTTCTCAATTGATATTGGTCTGCTTAGGTTGTCTATATCCTCCTGACTCAATCTGGGCAGATCATATGACTTAAGAAATTTATTGATGCCTTCACTATCTTCTAATATAATTTCTGATTATCTTCTGTATTTCAGAAGTGTCTGTTGTGATATTGCCTTTTTCATCCCTTATGATAGTAATTTGAGTTCCCTCTCTTCTTCTCTTCATTAACATGGCTAAGAGTCTCTCGATTTTATTAATTTTTCAACTTTTAGTATTTTCAATTTTTTCAATTGTTTCTTTTGTTTCGATTTCATTAATTTCAGCTCTGATTTTAATTATTTCTTGCCTTCTACTTCTTTTTCTGTTGTTTTGCTCTTCTTTTTCTAGGATTTTGAAATGAACTATGAGATCATTTATTTGTTGTTGTTTTTTTTTTTTTCTTTTTTTAAGGAAAGAACTCCAAGCAATGAATTTTCCACTTAGAACTGCTTTCAATGTGTCCCATAGATTCTGATATGTTCTGTCTGTCTTTTTCATTTATGTCTAAGAATTTTTTTTATTTTTCTCCTTGATGTCTTCAATAA
The DNA here is from genome assembly GCF_048772815.1 of Callospermophilus lateralis. Lineage (NCBI taxonomy): Eukaryota > Metazoa > Chordata > Mammalia > Rodentia > Sciuridae > Callospermophilus > Callospermophilus lateralis. Next base: position 575,681 of record NW_027516216.1, read on the forward strand.
CCCATTGATCATTCAGTACGTATTGTTCATTCTCCAAGTGATGCATGAATTTTCCTTCCTTCTTTTATTGTTGATTTTCAGTTTCATTCCATTACGATCAGATAAGATGCCTGGTATTATCTATACTCCTTTATATTGTCTAAGAGTTGTTCTGTGACATAATATATGATCTATTTTTGAGAGGTATCCATGTGCTGCTGAGAAAACAGTGTAACTGCTTGATGTTGGGTGGTATATTCTATATATGTTAATTAAGTCTAGGTTATTATTTGTGTTATTGAGTTCTATAGTTTCCTAATTCAACTTTTGTTTGGAATATCTGTCCAGTAGTGAGAGAGGTGTGTTGAAATCTCCCATGATTATTGTATGGTGGTCTACCAGACTCTTGAACTTGAGAAGAGTTTGTTTGATTAACATAGCTGAACCATTGTTTGGGGCACATATATTTATGATTGTTATGTCTTGTTGGTGTATGGTTCCCTTGAGCAATATGTAGTGTCCCTCTTTATCCCTTTTGATTAACTTTGTCTTGAAATCTATTTTATTTGATATGAGTATGGACACTTCTGCTTGTTTCCGAAGTCAATATGAGTGATATGATTTCTCCCAACCTTTCACCTTTAGTCTATATATGTCTTTTCCTATCAAATGTGTCTCCTGTAGGCAGAAAATTTTTGGGTCTTCTTTCGTGATCCATTCTACTAGCCTATGTCTCTTAATTGGTGAGTTTAAGGCATTAACATTTAGGGTTATTTTTGAAATATGGGTTGTTCTTCCAGCCATATTTGTTTATTTATGTTACTAAACATGGTTTGTTTTTCTCTTTGATTATTTTTCGCCCCTTTACTGTACTACCTCCCACTGTTGGTTTTTATTGTTATTTTCCATTTCGTCTTCCTATAATGTTTTGCCAAGGATCTTTTGAGGAGATGGTTTTCTAGCTGCAAATTCTTTTAACTTTTGTTTATCATGGAAGGTTTTAATTTCATCTTCCATCCTGAAGCTTAAAATCGCTGGATACACAATTCTTGGTTGGAACCCAATTTCTTTCAGTGATTGAAAAATGTTATTCCAGGATCTTCTAGCTTTCAGAGTCTGTGTTGAAAGATCAGCTGTTATCCTGATTGGTTTACCCCTAAATGTAATCTGCTTCCTTTCTCTTGTAGCTTTTAAAATTCTCTCTTTATTCTGTAAGTTTGGCATCTTCATTATAATATGTCTCGGTGTTTATCTCTTATGATTTTGCACATTTGGCGTCCTGTAGCCTTCTAGGATTTGGGATTCTGTCTCATTCTTCATGTCTGGAAAGTTTTCTCATATTATTTCATTGAATAGAGTGCTCAATCCTGTGGTTTGGACCTGTATACCTTCCTGTATCCCAATTACTCTTTAGTTTGGTCTCTTCATGTTATCCCATATTTCTTGGATGTTCTGCTCATGGTTTCTTAACAGTCTTGCTGAGCTTTCTATGTTCTTTTCAAGTTGAAATACTTTGTCTTCATTGTTCTAAGTGATCTATTCTGCTGGTAGTATTCTCAATTGAGTTTTTAAGTTGGTTTATTGCTTCCTGCATTTCTATGATTTCTGTTTGTGTGTTTTTTATAACCTCTATCTCCCTGTATAGTTGATCTTTTGCTTCTTGGATTTGTTTTTGTAATTCATTGTCAAAGTGATCTTTCATTGTCTGATTTTGCTGTCTAATGTCTCCCTGGAGACTTCAGATCATCTGAAGCAAGTATATCCTGATTCTTTATCTGACATTCCATATGCTGCAGATATTACCTCTTCTAATGTTGAGTTGACCTGCGTTGCTTGTGGTCCTTTCTTTCCTTGTCTTTCCCTACTGTTCACGTTTTTTTCGGCTTGGTGAAACTTTTGTGTTATTGAATTTTACCCCTAAATGTTTATATTGCTATTGTATTCTTGAAAAGTCTCCCTCACAGGTGTAAGCAGCGGCTCTGCCCCTCCTCCAATTGGGGCAATGTGCCTACCACACCAGCACGCCGCTGGGCCTGTTCTGCCTCTTGGTAGCTGGTCCGCCTACCTTGCAGGAGCGGGCAGTTGATCTACCCCTCTGCGGGTGCTGGTCCTGTTCAGCCAGTGGGTAACAGGTCCAGCTACCTTGCAGGCACAGGCGTCGGCTCTGCCCCTCCGCGCTCCGCTGGGCCTCTTCTGTCTGTGGGTTGCAGGGCTGTCTACATTGCAGGCGTGAGTGGCATCTCTGCCCCCCCCCAAACCGGGGCGATGTGTCTACCACGCTGGTAGGTCGCTGGGTCTGTTCTGCCTCTGGGTGAGAGGTCTACCTGCTTTGCAGGCACGGGCAGCGGCTCGGCCCCTCCCCAAACCTGGTTATGTGTCTAGCACCCTGGCGGGGCCTAGCACCTGGTCTGTCGGTGTTCGCAGGTCCACCTACTTCGCAGGCGCGGGGGCCGGCTCTGCCCCTCTGAAGGCAGCTGGGCCGCTTCAGCTGGTGGGTCGCAGGTTCACCTATCTTGAAGTCACAAGGGGTGTCTCTGCCCCTCCGCGGGTGTCTGGGCCTGTTCTGCCTGTGGGTTGCATGTCCGCGTTCCTTGCACGCGTGCAGTGGCTCTGCCCAACCCCCAACCAGGGTGATGTGTCTTTCACGATGGCGGGCCGCTAGGCCTGTTCTACGGGTGGCTCGCAGGTCCGCCTACCTTACAGGCGCGGTTGGCGGCTCTGCCCCTCCCTTCTCCATGTGTTTCAAAAGTTAACAAATATGAGAATTCCTGTCTCCATTTCTCTGTACCCTATTCAGCACATGCATTTTTATATTCACATATAGAATCCTACCTGGCATCACATGTACATACTTGTGAGGTTGCTGACTTTGCAAATACAAATTGTGAGAAGGGATCACTCCTCCTAAATGCTGTTGGAACTTACAATTCAAACTATGGGTGAGCTCCTTAGTTGAACAACATTATACATAAATCGATGCTCAGAAAAATGAAGATTTTTGGATTTGTGGATGATATATAATTCATGATGTATTTCGATTGGCATATATATTGCTACTTTTTAATGTATACGTGTGTGTGTGTGTGTGTGTGTGCATATATATATGTATAAACTCTCCAGATTTTTCAAAATATGCAATGTTTGTGTCTTATTATATACTCCCTAAATTCATTGATGTTCATGAATGTGGATTTATATTCAACTTTTCATAAGAATGTTCTCAGAAATATTAATCCACCTGAAATACATATTTGTTTCCTAATACTGAAAACTAACTTCAGTGAATGGTGCATACAAATCCTAATATTGCTATAGTAAATGACTCAGTTTAACGTCAATGCAAGTAGATTCCTATGGGACATGATATGTATTTTGATGTTCATTTTTATTCAAAACTGGTACATTAATATTTCTTCAGTTTTTGCACATAATAGAATACATATTTCATTCACAAATTCACAAATTCATAGGCATTTTTTTCACTTTCAATTACTTCCTGCTTCAGAACATATGTATTTCCCCAGGTTTCTTGACTGCTCTTTTAATGAGACTTCTTTCCAAGCACATTATTTTCAATTTCCATAATCATTTTAGAAGCAAAGCTCACACACACTTCATGATAAACCATAACAGTGATATTACCATTAGATGTATAACTGGTTGGAATGATTGTATGAATATCAATATATGATTTCCAATATATATTCAGATATCAATTCAATCCATTATTTAAATTTGGAACCAGTTATATTATTTATTCACTGTATGGTCTATTCATGCATTATCTTTATATTCATATAACACAGAGTATACCTATTTGTACCCACAATACTAAATTATATGTCTTCAAAATATTGCTCCCAGAAATGGTGGAAGAAATACTCATGTCACCTGATCTATATATACATTAATCACAGTAATATTGTGGAAACAAAAAGCAAGGTCACACTTATGATTGTACCAAATCCTAAATGGAAAGTGAGCATGGATTAAAAAAAAATCCATGTCCAGGTTGCCTAATGCTCTCAAAAGTGAATCCTATTGGTGACTACATATTTGTTTCTTCCTGAAATTACATATTCAACCTCAACCCTGTTGAAAATGTCTAATCCTATCACTCACTTTATACTTTGCCTGATTTCCTAATGTCTCTATTGAAATCTGATTTCCTGTATTTTTTTTCCCATTTCATCATTATGACTGACTCTTCACATGTGCTGACATTTACTTTCACTCTCTACCCAAAACCCTTTTGCTAAAGATCTTTTGGTCCAAATGCTATACACACTCTTCATTCTAAATCTACCGAATATCTTCCTAATCCACCAACTATCCCTTTTGGACTGGATTTTCTCTTCGACATTCAATCATCCAAAAGACAAGGTCCTATGCCATTGTATATCAATTAATCTGAGACACCTGTGCAGAACATAATTCAAAGCTAAGAATCCCAATAGTGGGGCCAATTCCCTTCTGTGCTTCAAAAATTACCTAGATTTCTTTTTTCATACTTATATTTCACCTATATATTCTTGAAAATATAGCAAAATTCCAATACCATTATTCATCCAAGAGAATGATTCCTAACCCAAATGGAAGCTGTTATTAACCTTAACCATACAATGTTTCCTCAATCTAACTTTACAGAAGAGGAGGGACAGAATTAGTCTTCCAATACAGGAGTGTAGGGGATCTTCCACCTGCTGAGAACCTCAAAGTTTCATGCAGAAATGATCCCTGGAGAAGATGTAGGCAGCTATGAAGGACCTGAGAGAGCAAAAGTCATCTTCCATGGCAAACAACCCAGTCAGGATGAAGGGATGTGTCAGAATAAGCCTCACTCTTCTTAATGTAGAGAAGATGGACCAAACCAGTCCAGTGTAGACAGCTGTTCCTGGCTGCCTATGGTTGATATACAATCCTCAGTTGTGAACGTATCACAGGAAATAGGGGCAGCCTCCATCTCATGGGAACCTTGGAAGCAAATTTTAGGACAAAGTGGTTTCCAAAGCAGTGACCTCATTCAGTTCACAAAGGAGGTGACCTTCCTCACTTCTTTGGTGATAGAACTCTCTGAACTTGGGATCCAGGAAGCCAGGCTACCAGAGGCAGTCCCAGTACCATTCCCAGTGGGCTCACTTATTTGGATTTACCAAGAACAGAGTCAGTCTTTCTCGGTACATACTGATGTGAGAATGGCCAAATTTCAGGAGAGCTCAGAAGAGGGGCCTTTCCTGAGAAAGCAGGAAGTTGCTCACAGCTGGCTCCTGACCACTTCACAGATTTGGCCAAAAAGACCAGATCTGAGACAGGACAGAACATTTCAGGGAACATAATAAGGCTCACAAGTCAGAGGACACTCCGGATAGTCACAGACCTCTTTGGGGGAAGGAGGTGCCTTTGTGGGTGTGGGTGTGAGTTTGTGGTTTTGTCTCATTTTCTGAGAATAGGTAAAAAAGGCGGTTTGTTTGGTTTGGAGTGGACTGTTCCTAGTAAGTCGTTTCACAAAGTGAGTGTTTCTATGTCTGTGTATCCCACTGTGTCTGTGGTTGTAGACATTTGAAAAGAGAATTCATCAATGGATGTGTCCTGTTTAGTAGAAACCTACCCAGCATTCATTCTGCCCAATTGATGAATGGACTGTGGCTTCCCTTATGGATGGGCAACACCTACTAATTTCCTAAGTTCCTGTTTTCTTCCTGATTCTGGCCACTCTCCAGAATAGGCTCATGGTTTTGTGTCCAAGATATGTACCACCTCCAAGCTCTGTGACAAGGCCATGTAATGGATAGCTAAAGGGAATGGCTAGCATCTCAAAAAACTCAGATATCAGTGTGACCAGGAAAGCCTCAGTGGAGAAACTCTGCTTTGGGTTTTTTGCTAACCAATTCTTCTCTTCCCCTGAATGTGAGGAAGGTCTTGGCCTCAAGACACCGCTTTGTGAAGCCTGAAGAAAACAGTTTTAAAATGGAAATAAATGGGCATCACCTGTGGCTCTTTGTTAATTTCTTTGGAAATGGATGTGTCGGAATCAGTCTCTTGGCCCTGTGTGAGGCTGTGGCTTAGTTTCTCAGCACCTGATGCATCTAAAGAATGATCCCATGTGTGCATCCAAAACCAAAATGGGAAAGAGATCAGTAATTGTTGATGAAGTCTCTCGCCTTCCTCTCTTAGGTTCCTGACCACCATCAAGTGAGAATAGAGATCCTTTGAATCAAATGAGTTCTTCTAAGCCCTGCAAAGGCTATCCCATACATGCTTGTGTTTTCTCATGACTCCAAATCACATAAAGAATCTATACCTGACAGTCAGTAGGCCTCAAATTGGAGAAGCAGAGCAGTATTAAAGGAAGGCATTTTTGATCCCTTGTGGTTCACAGGAAGGGTGTACAGGCCACCCTGCCTTTAGGAAAATGACGGGCAAGCGAGGTTATTTGGACTCTGTGTTGGGCTGCGCCCCTCATGGAAACATCCAGCCAGAGGTTATGAGGAGTGTCTATATGGAAGAAGATGAGGGCCATGTGGGAGTGTTTTGGTTTTAATTGTGGTTATTTGTGTGGAAGTTGGAAGCGATGACTGGGTCCACCTGGGCTTGAACTCTGGTGTGATACCCTATAGAGACTGAGTCCTGGAACTGACCTCAGAGAAGTATTGCCATGAATTGTGTTGGGATATTAGGAGGCCACACATGAGAGTCACCATTGGAAACTGAGATCTATTCCCAGTGTGGCTTTCCACAGAGCACTGGGAATCTCAGCCAAGGTATCACATAATTTTATTCTGAAACACTTGGCAGCAATAGTTGAGAGTCAAAACACAAATGCACTTCACATTGTAGACCTCAATGGGCCTGGCTTCATGTGGCCTTTTGGCCACTCTTTGGGAAATCTTGGCAGTGAGAGTTCTCCAGATCTTTCTTTGAAATGAGCTTCTTCACCATTTAATCGTTACCGAATTAAATGAAACACTCAGTGCCTCCAACTTCAACCTTGAAAGATGGGCTCGATAAATACCATGAAATTTTTGAAATTCCCATATCCAGGAGGCACTGGAGAACCATTGGATATCCTGTTGGTGATCATGAGTGTACCAGACAGTGCCTTGATTGGCTGGGTTTCACGAAAATGGTGTAGAACAGAGATTCCAGTAAGTTGGAGCCTGCTGAATAGTGGGCCTAGAGCAAAGGTGGGCATGTGTGAGATAAAACATCTGTGGTGCTTCCATGTGGATTTCCCAATGGCTTCCAAATGGCTTGTGACTGACATGGTGCAGCCAGCAGACCCTTATATGTAAATGATTCTTGTTATATGGGTAAGTTTCAGGGCAATGTTCAGAATCAGGTTCCTATGGTCAAGGGGTCAAGCTATGTTGGACAGAAGCCTGGTTTGTGCATTCTCCTGCAGACCCTGTCCCACCACACGTGACAGAACTCCCTCCAGCACTGTGTCCCAGGTGAACTCCTTGTATTTAGTGAAGGAAATACTGAACTCCCAGTGTAGCAGCAAAAAATATCACAAAAATTGGAGGATGATCAAATGGCTTCACAGTCCACATGAGGAGACACTTAGCCCCAAGTGGCCACAGTTGACCCCGAAAGAGAGAATTCAGCAATGCTGCCTCATGATCATTGGTAAATAAGAAAGCATCTCCTCCAGGTCACATAGATGCAGACCCAGCTTTTATGGTCTCACTACAAAAAAAGCTAAAGCTCCTGACAACAACATATATTTCAAGAGCCCAACATCAGAGCCAGTTTTTCAAGAAGCCTTTAGGCTAGCAGAGCTCCATGTTTTTGGAGTGTTCACATTGTCCCTTACTATTGGAATCTCGCCTTCTACCTGCAAGTTTGTGAACTCCTGAGCATATTAAATTCCAGATATGTATTCACAGATTTTCTTACTCATCTCCTCTACATGTGTTACTTGGGACGAAGTTAAGGTCAAGGCATTGTTGTGGATGAGAGTCGGAAGATTTTTGTGTAGCACATATTTGCATACACATTGGATTCATTTTCCAATTTTCCTTTCGAAATACTGAATCCCTGAAACTAACCCATACCCTACAAGACTCTGACAACTAATCCTAACGTAATGGAGAAAAATAACCCAAATAGAACAGAAATACAAACATATCAGAGGAGGCATGGTGTACCATTGAATTAACTTTTCCATTATATAGGGAAGGAGTTTTAAATCTAGTCAATTTTTTGTTGAAAGAGTTGTCCATGTATTTTTAAACTTATCAAATATGTGAATTCCTGTCTCCCCCATTTCTTTGTATCCTATTCAGCACATGTATTTTTATATGCACATATAGAACTGTACCTTGTATCACACATATATTCTTGTGAGGTGGCTGACTTGGCAGATACAAATTGTGAGAAAAGTTCACTCCTCCTAAACGCTGTTGGAACTGAAAATTCAACCTATGGGTGAGTTTCCTAGTTGAACAACATTATACATAAATCCATGTTCAGTAAAATGAATATTTTTGGATACGTGGATGATATATATTTCATGATGAATTTCGATTGGCATATATATTGCTAGTTTTTAATGTCTGTGTGTGTTTGTATATATATATATATATATATATATATATATATATATATATTTGTATATATATATATATATATATATATATATATATATATATACTGTCAAGATTTTTCAAAATATGTAATATATGTGTATTTTGGCCACTCTTTGGGAAGCCTTACCTGTGAGAGTTCTCGAGAACTTTCATTGAAATGATTTTCCTCAACATTTAATGGTTCCTGAATGAATTGAAACCCACAGTGCCTCCAACTTCATCCTTGAAAAATGGCTCTATAAATACCATGAAATTCCCCTGACCAGGTGGCACTGGAGAACCTTTGGATGTCTTGTTGCTGATCATGAGTGTACCAGACAGTGCCTTGACTGACTCGATTTCATGAAAATTGTGCAGAACAGAGATGCCAGTAAGTTGGAGAGTGCTGAGAAGTGGGCCCAGGGCTGTGGTGTGCAGGTGTATGATAAAACATCTGTGGTGGGGCCATTTGGGTCTGCCATTGACTTCCAAATGACTTGTGGCTTACATGGTACAGCTAGCCGACCCTTATCTGTAAAGGCATCTTGTTATATGTAAAGGTTTCAGGACAATGTTCAGAATCAGTTTGCTATGGATAATGTTTCAAGTTATGTGGGATAGAAGTCTGGTTGGTGAATTCTCCTGTAGACCCTGACCCTCCACACGTGACAGAACTCGCTCCAGCACTGTGTCCCAGTTGAACTCCTTGTATTTCATGAAGGAAAAACCAAAAGCCCAGTGCAGCAGCAAGAAACACCACGAAAATTGTAGGATGGCCAATTGGCTTCACAGTCAAGACGGGGAGACACTTACCCCTCCGTGGCCACAGTTTACCTTCAAAGGAAGAATTGAGCACTGCTGCCTCATGTTCTTTTGGAAAATAAGAAACCATGTCCTCCAGGTCAGATAAATGAAGACCCATCTTTGATGGTATCACTACAAAGGAAGCTAAAGCTCCTGACAACAACATATATTTCAAGTGCCCAACCTCAGAGGCAGTTTCTCAAGAAGTCTTTAGGCCAGCAGAGTTCCATGAATTTGGACTGTTTATCCTGTCCCTTAAGTTTGAAAACTCCTCTAAAATGCCCAAGCTTGTGAACTCCTGAGCATTTTCCATTCCAGATATGTATTCACAGATTTTCTAACTCTTGTCCTCTAATTGTGTCTTACTTGGGTGAAGGTAATGTCAAGGCATTGCTCTGAATGAGAGTGGAAAGTTTTTTTGTAGCGCATATTTGCATACACAATGGATTCATTTTCCTTTATTTCCATTTGAATTACTGAATCCATGACACTAACGCATACCCTACTAGACTCTGACTACTAATGCTAATATGATGGAGAAAAATAACCCAAACAGAATAGAAATACAAGCAGTTCAGAAGAGGCATGGTGTATAGTTGGACTTGCCTTTTGCATGATAAAGGGTAGTTGTTAAAAATCTGGTTAATTTTTAATTGATATAGTTCTCCATGTGTTTTGAAAGGTATCAAATATGTGAATTCCTGTCTCCCTTTCTCTGTTGCCTATTCAGCACATGTATTTTTATATGCACAAATAGAATCCTACCTGGTACCACACGTACATTATTGTGAGGTGGCCTACTTGGCAGATACAAATTGTGAGAAGAGATCACTCCTCCTAAACGTTGTAGGAACTGAAAATTCAACCTATGCGTGAGCTTCCTAGTTGAACAACATTACACATAAATCCATGTTAAGTAAAATAAATATTTTTGGATCTGTGTATGATATGTATTTCATGATGAATTTTGATTGGCATATATATTGCTACTTTTTAATATCTCTGTATGTGTTTTGTGAAAAATCTGCACTCTATAGATTATTCAAAATATGAAATATATGTGTCTTATTATACACTCCTTAAATTCATTCATGTTCATGTATGAGACCACGGCTCATGCAACAGCAAAAGACATTTATTGAGGATCCAATCCAGTATGCTAGGGCTCCGTGGTCACTCAAGAAGGGAGAGCAGCCCAGATCTCCGAGCTGAGGTTGAGCAGTGCTTAAGTACACTTTTTGGGGAGGGCGAGACTTTACATATATCACAGTATCTTTTAAAAAATCATCATACACTGCGGGAAAATCAAACAACAAATCCTAAACATGATTAGTTCATTCATTGGTGGGAACATGTCAGGCAGGAGGGATAGGTCAGTTCTACAGCGGGGTACAGATTCAAATTGATTAGATTAGGCCCTGCGATGCATATGTGCCAAGCCACACAGGGTCCTAGGTTATTAAACAACCAGGCGATCAGGGGGAATATTTACTGGGCAGTCCAGAAATTGTCCTACAAGTAACAGGAATTTCAGATTTTTCATGTAGCATAGGGACTTAACAATACCTGGTCCTTTACATTTTAAATCAGGCCTTGAATCTTAGAAACTTTACAAACCCGGTCTTTTACACTTTAACTTTTACACTTTAATTTCAATTTCTTTTACCCTTAAAGATCACTCCTGGTTCACAAGATGGGTGTCCAAGCCACCCTGACTTTAGGCAAATGAGGGGCAAGGGAGCTTATTTTGGACACTGTCTTGGCCTGTGCCCCTCATGGAAACCTCCAGCCATATGTTATGATGAGTGTCTTTATGGAAGAAGATGAGGGTCATGTAGGAGTGTTTTGGTTTTAATTGTGGTCATTTGTGTGGCGGTTGGAAGAGATGACTTGGTCCACCAGGGCTTGAACTCTGCTCTGATACTCCTTAGAGACTGAGTTCTGGAACTGACTTGAGAGAAGTATTGCCATGAATTGTTTTGGGATTATAGGAGGCCACACATGAGATTAGCCCTTGGAAACTGAGATCTAGGCCCAGGGTGGCTTTCCACCGAGCACTGGGAATCTCAGCCAGGGTAACACATGATTTTTTTACTGAAAGACTTGGAAGTCATAGTTGAGACTCAAAACACACATGTACCTCATATTGTAGACCTCAATGAGCCTGGCTTCATGTGAACTTTTGGGCACTCATTGGGAAGCCTTGCCTGTGAGAGTTCTTCAGAGCTTTCATTGAAATGAGCTTACTCACCATTTAATGGTTCCTGAATGAATTGAAACCCACAGTGCCTCCAACATCATCCTTGAAAAATGGCTATACAAATACCATGAAATTTTTGAAATTTCCATGACCAGGTGGCACTGGAGAAACTTTGGATGTCCTGTTGCTGATCATGTGTGTACCAGACAGTTCCTTGATTGACTGGTTGTCATGAAAATGGTACAGAACCGAGATGTCAGTAAGTTGGAGCCTGCTGAGTATTGGGGCTAGAGCAGTGGACTATACATTTGTGAATAAATATCTGTGGTGGGACCACGTGGATCTCCCTTTGGCTTCCAAAATACTTGTGACTGATATGGTGCAGGCAGCAGACCCTTATATGTAAAGGCATCTTGTTTTATTGAGAGGTTTCAGGGCAATGTTCAGAATCTGGTTGCTATAGTCAAGGGGAAAGCTATGTGGGATAGACCCATGTTTCAAACATTCTCCTGAAGACCCTGAGCAATCACACGTGTCAGAGCTCCCTCCAGAATTGTGTCCCAGTTGAACTCCTTGTATTTCATTAAGCCAATTCCAAACTCCCAGTGCAGCAGTAAGAAACACCACAAAAATGGAGGATGACCAAATGGCTTCACAGACCACACGGGGAGACACTTAACTCCCAGTGGCCACAGTTTACCAAGAAAGAATTCAGAACTGCTGCCTCATGTTCATTAGAAAATAAGGAACCATTTCCTCCAGGTCACATAGATGCAGACCCACATTTGATGGTGTCACAATGAGGAAGCTAAATCTCCTGACAACTTCATATATTTCATGTTCCCAACCTGAGAGGCATTTTCTCAAGAAGTCTTAAGGCCAGCAGAGCTCCAAGTTTGTGGAGTGTTTAACCTCTCCCTTACTTTTGGAAACTGCTCTACCACATCCAATGTTGTAAACTCCTGAACATTTTCAGTTCCACATATGTGATCACAGGTTTTCGAACTCCTCTCCACTAATTGTGTCTTACTTGGAGTGAAGTTAATGTAAAGGAATTGTTCTGGATGAGAGTGGCAAGATTTTTGTGTAGCACATATTTGCATACACATTAGATTTATTTTCCTATTTTCATTTGAAATACTGATCCCCGACACTAACACATACCCTAATAGACTCTGACTACTAATGCTAATATGATGGATAAAAAGAAAACTAACAGAATAGAAATACAGGCCTTTAATAGGAGGCATGGTATATACTTGGAATTTCCTTCTGCTTTATCAAGGGTATGTGTTATAAATCTTGTCAAATTTTCATTGTAATATTTCTCCATGAGTTATATATATATATAGATTTTTCAAAATATGAAAAACATGTGTCTATTAAACACTATCTAAATTCATTCATATTCATGTATGTGGATATAAAATCAACTTTTCATAAGATTATTCTCAGAAACATTCAACCACCTGAAATACATATTTGTTTCCTCGTCCTGAGAACTAACTTCAGTGAATCGTGCTTACAAACCCTAATATTTTTACAGTAACTGACACAGTTTATCATCAAAGCAAGTAGATTCCTATAGGACATGATGTGTATATTGATGTTCATTTTTATTCAACAATGGGACATTAAAATTTCTTCATTTTATGCACATCGTAGGATATATATTTCCTCCACAGGTTAGCAAATATATAGGCATTTGTTTCACTTTCAATCACTTCCTGCTTCAGAACACATGTATTCCTCCATGTTTCTTGACTGGTCTGTTCATGAGACTTCTATCCAAACACATTATTTTCGATTTCCTTTATCACTTTAGAAGCAAAACGGACACACACTTCATGATAAACCATCACTGTAATATCACCATTAGATGTATTACTGGTTGGAATGAATGATTATATATCAATAAAAGATTTTTTATATATTTTCTGATATCAATTCAATACATTGTTTAAAGTGTAACAAGTTATATTATTTATTCACAGTATGGTCTATTCATGCATTATCTCTATATTCATAGACACAGGGTACACCTGGTTGTACCCCCAATACTAATCTATACATATTTGAAATATTGCTCCCAGAAATGGTGGAGGAAATACTCATGTCACCTGATCTACATATGCATGTTATCACTGTAATATTCTGGACACAAAATGCAAAAGCCACACGTATGATTGTACCAAAGCCTAAAGGTAAACTGAACATGGATTACTAAAAACATCCCTGACCAGGTTGCCTAATGCTCTCAAATGTCAATACTATTGCTGGCTACATATTTGTTTCTTCCTAAGATTATATATTCAACCTCAAAACTGTTGAAAATGTTTAATTTTTTCACTCACTTGATACTTTTGCCTGATTTCCTAATGTCTCTATTGATATCTACTTTCCTACATATTTTCTGCAGTTCAACATTGTGACTGACACTTCACATGTGCTGACATTGACATTCACTCTGTAACGGAAACACTATTGCTAAAGATCTTTGGTCCAAATCCTATACTCGCTCTTCTTCCGAAACATACTGACTATCTTTCTGATCCTATCGACTATCCCTTTTTGAGTAGATGTTCTCTACTACATTCAATCATCCAAGGTACAAGATCCTATGCCATTGTATATCGATTTTTCTGAAACATGTATCTAGAACGTAATTCAAAGCTACGTATCGCAATCAGTTGCCCAATGCATTTCTGAGCTTCAAATCTTACCTAGATTTCTGTTTTCATACTTATATTTTATCTCTATATTCCTATAAATATTGCAGGTTCCCAATACCATTATTCATCCCGCATAATGATTCCTTACCCAAATCGAACTTGTTATTAACCCTAACCATACACTGTTGCTTCAATCTAAAATTACAAAAGAGCAGGGACAGAGTTCGCCTTACAATACAGGAATGTAGGGTATCTGCCAACTGCTGAGAACCTCAAAGTTCGATGCAGAAATAATCCCTGGAGAAGATGTCAGCAGCTATGAAGGACCTGTGAGAGCAAAAGCCATCTTCAATGGCAAACAATCTAGACAGGAAAAAGGGATGTGTATGCATCAGCCTCTCTCTTTTTAATGTAGAGAAGATTGACCTAACCAGACCTGCATGGAGAGCTGTTCCCAGGTGCCTATTTTGATATACAATTGAAACTAGTCAAATTTTCAAAGGAAGTAGGGGCAGCCTCTATCTAATGGAACCCTTGGAAGCAACGGTTAGGGCAAAGTTGTTGCCAAGGCAGTGACCTCTTTCAGTTCCTGAAGGAAGTGACCTACCTAACTTCCTTGGTGATGGAACATTCGGAAATTTTTATGCAAGAAGCCAGGCACCGAGAGCCAGTCCCAGTCCCTGTCCCAGTGGGCTCACTTGTTTGGATTTACCAAGTACAGATCAGACCTTCTTGGTACCTACTGATGTGAGGATGGCCAAATGTCAGTAGAGCTCTGAAGAGAAGCTTTTCCTGAGATAGCAGGTAGTGGCTAACGGTTGGCTCCTCAAAGCATCACAGAGTTGGCCAAGGAGACAAGATCTGAGAGAGGAGAGGCCATTTTGTGGGGAACATAGTATGGCCCACCAGTCAGAAGACATTCCGGATAGTTACAGACCTACTTTTGGGAAGGAGGTGCCTTTGTGTGTGGGTGTGAGTTTGCGGTTTTGTCTCATGTTCTGAGAATAGGTAGGAAAGGTGGTTGGTTTGGTTTGGAGTCGACTGTTTCTAGTAAGTCTTTTGACAAGGCGACTTTCTATGTCTGTGTATCCACTGTGTCCGTGGTTTTAGACATTAGAAAAGAGAATGCATCAATGGAGGTGTCCTGTCTAGTAGAAAGCTTCCCAGCATTCATCCTGCTCAATTGATGAATGGACTGTGGTTTGCCTTATGGATCTTAAACACCTACTAACATCCTAAGTTCCTGTTTTCTTCCTGAATTCTGGCCACTCTCCAGAATAGGCTCATGATTTATTGTGCAAGATATGTACCACCTCCAAGCTCTGTGACATGTCCATGTTCTTGATAGCTGAAGGGAATGGGAACATCTCGGAAAACTCAGACATCAGTGTGAGCAGTAAAGTCTCAGTGGAGAAACCCTGCTTTGGTCCATTTGCTTAACTATGGTTCTATTGCCTTGAATGTCAGGAAGGTCTTTGCCTCAGGCCACCCTTTTGTGAAGCCTGAAGAAACAGTTTTCAAATGAAAATGAATGGGCATCTCCTGTGCCTCTTTGCTTAATTGCTTTTAAAAGGATGGTGTCTTAATCAGACATTAGGCCCTGTTTGAGGCTGTGGCAAAGATTCTCAGCTCCTGATAGATGTAAAGAAGATCCCATGTGTGCATCCAAAACCAAAATGGCAAAAAGATCAGTCATTGTAGATGAAGTCTCTTGCCTTCCTCTGATAGGTTCCGGAAATCCATCAAGTGAGAATAGGATTCCTATGGGTCAAATGAGTTATTCAAATCCTGCAGAAGTACTTGGGTTCTCTCATGATGCCAAATCACATAATGAATCTATACCTGACTGTCAGTAGGCCTCAAATTGGAGAAGCAGAGCAGCATTAACAGCAGGCCTATTTGATCACTCCTGGTTCAAAGGAAGGGTGTCCAGGCCACACTGAATTTAGACACATGGGGGGCAAGGGTGCATATTTTGGACATTGTCTTTGGCAGCGCCCCTCATGGAAACCTCCAGCTAGAGTTTATGATGAGTGTCTATACGGCTGAAGATGAGGGCCATGTGGGAATGTTTTGGTTTTAATTGTGGTCATTTGTGTGGCGGTTGGAAGAGTTGACAGGTTCCACATTGTCTTGAACTCAGGTGTGATTCCTCTTAGAGACTGAGTTCTGGAACTGACCTCAGAGAAGTATTGCCATTAATTGTTTTGGCATTGTAGGAGGCCACACATGAGAGTTGCCTTTGAAACCTGAGATCTAGGCCCAGGATGGCTTTCCTCAGAGAACTGAAAATCTCAGCAAGGATATCGCATAATTTTATTCTGAAAAACTTGGCAGCCATAGTTAAGAGTCAAAAGACACATGGACCTCCCGTTGTAGACCTCCATAGGCCTTGCTTCATGTGACCTTTTGGCCAGTGTTTGGGAAGCCTTGCCTGTTAGAGTTCCTCAGAGCTTTCATTGAAATGAGCTTCCTCCCCATGTAATGGTTCCTTGAAGAATGGAAACCCCAAAGTGCCTCCAACTTCATTCTTGAAAAATGGATAGATAAATACCATGATATTTTTGAAATTCCCAATGACCAAGTGCCACTGGAGAACCATTGGATGTTCTGTTGCAGACAGTGGCTTGATTGTTGTGTTACAGACAGTGCCTTGATTGACTGGGTTTCATGAAAATGGTGCAGAACAGAGATGCCAGTAAGTTGGAGCCTGCTGAGTAGTGGGCCTAGAGCAGTGGTGGGCAGGTGTGTGATAATACAACTGTGGTGTCGCCATGTGGATCTGCCATTGGCTTCCAAATAGCTTGTGACTGACTTGGTACAGCCAGCAGACCATTATATGAAAAGGCATCTTGTTATATGGAGAGGTTTCAGGGCAATGTTCACAATCAAGTTGCTATGGTCAAGGGGGCAAGTTATGTGGGATAGAACCCTGGTTGGTGAATTCTCCTGCACACCCTGACCCAACACACGTGACAGAACTCCCTCCAGCCCTATATCCTAGTTGAACTCCTTGTATTTCATGAAGCAAATACCAACCTCCCATTGCAGCATCAAGAAACACCACAACCTCGCCAGCACTTGTTGTTGTTTGATTTCATAATGGCTGCCAATCTTACTGGAGTGAGAAAAGGGTTCTCTTGTACATTGCTGGTGGGGCTGCAAATTGGTGCGGCCAATTTGGAAAGCAGTATGGAGATTCCTGGGAAAGCTGGGAATGGAACCACCATTTGACCCAGCTATTGCCCTTCTCGGACTATTCCCTGAAGACCTTAAAAGAGCGTATTACAGGGATACTGCCACATCGATGTTCATAGCAGCACAATTTACAATAGCTAGATTGTGGAACCAACCCAGATGCCCTTCAATGGATGAATGGATTAAAAAAATGTGGCATCTATACACCATGGAGTATTACGCAGCACTAAAAAATGACAAAATCTTGGAATTTGCAGGGAAATGGATGGCACTAGAGCAGATTATGCTTAGTGAAGCTAGCCAATCCCTAAAAAACAAATACCAAATGTCATCTTTGATATAATGAGATCAACTAAGAATAAAGCAGGGAGGAAGAGCAGGAAGAAAAGATTAACATTAAACAGAGACATGAGGTGGGAGGGAAAGGGAGAAAAAAGGGGAATTGCATGGAAACGGAGGGAGACCCTCATTGTTATACTAAATTACATATAAGAGGTTGTAAGTGGAATGGGAAAATAAACAAGGTGAGAAATGAATTACAGTAGAAGGGGTAGAGAGAGAAGATGGGAGGGGAGGGGAGGGGGGATAGTAGAGGATAGGAAAGGTAGCAGAATACAACAGTTACTATTATGGTATTATGTAAAAATGTGGATGTGTAACCCATGTGATTCTGCAATCTGTACTTGGGGCAAAAAAGGGAGTTCATAACTCACTTGAAGCTAATGTATGCTAATGTATGAAATATGATATGTCAAGAGCTTTGTAGGGTTTTGAACAACCAATAAAAAAATAAAATTAAAAAAAAAAGAAAGAAACACCACAAAAAGGGCAGGATGACTAAATGGCTTCACAGTCCACTCAGGGAGACAATAAGCTTCCAGTGGCCACAGTTTACCAACAAAGAGAGAAATCAACACTGGTACCACATGTTCAATGGAAAATAAGAAACGATGTCCTCCAGGTCACATAGATGCAGATCCAGGTTTGATGGTCTCACCAGAAATGAAGCTAAAGCTCCAGACAACAAGATATATTTCAAGTGTCCAAACTCAGAGGCAGTTTTACAAGAAGGCTATTGGCCAGCAGAGTTCCATGTTTGTGGAGTGTTTACACAGTCACTTACTTTTGGAAACTCCTCTACCACCTCCAAGGTTGTGAACTCCTTGCATTTTCCATTCCAGATATGTATTCACAGATTTTCTAACTCTTCTCTTCGAATTGCATCTTACATGGGGTGAAGGTAATGTCAAAGGATTTATCTGGATGAGAGTGGGAAAACTTTTGTGTAGGACATATTTGCATACATATTGGATTCATTTTCCAATTTTCCATTTCAAATACTTTATCTCTGACACTAAACCACACCCTACTAGTCTCTGACTACTAATCCTAATATGAGGCAGAAAAATAACCCAAACATAATAGAAATACAAGCAGTTCAGAGGAGGCATGGTGTATAGTTGGACTTGCCTTTTGCATTTTAAAGGTTAGGGGTTATAAATCTAGACAATTTTTTGTTGCAATAGTTGTCCATGTGGTTTTAAAGATAACAAATATGTGAATTCTTGTCTCTCTTTCTCTGTAGCCTACTCAGCAAATATATTTTTATATACACATAGAGAATCCTACCTGGTACTACACGTACATTCTTGTGAGGTGGCTAACTTGGCAGATACAAATTGAGAGAAAAGATCACTCCTTCTAAATGTCGTTGGAACTGAAAATTCAACCTATGGGTGAGCTTCCTAGTTGAACAAAATTATACACAAATCCATGTTCAGTACAATGAATATTTTTGGATCTGTGGATGATATATATTTCATGGTGAATTTTGATTGGCATATATTGCTATTTTTAATGTCTCTGGGTGTGTATGTGTGTGTGTCTGTGTGTGTGTATATATATATATATATATATATATATATATATATATATATATATATACACTCTCTCCTTCTATTTTTCAAAATATGAAATATATGTGTCTTATATACACTCCCTAATTTTATTCATGTTCATGAATGTGGATTTATAATCAACTTTTCACAAGATTATTCTCAAAAAATTTCATCCACCTGAAATACATATTTGCTTCCTAGTACTGAAAACTAACTTCAGTGAATGGTGCATACAAATCCTAATATTTCTATAGTAACTGACACAGTTTATCATCAATGCAAATAGATGCCTATGGGACATGATGTGTTTATCGATGTTCATTTTTATTCAACACTGGGACATTACAATTTCTTCAGTTTATGCACATCATAGGATATATATTTCCTCCACAGGTTAGCAAATTTATAGGCATTTGTTTCACTTTCAATCACTTCCTGCTTTAGAACACATGGATTCCTCCATGTTTCTTGACTGATCTTTTCATGAGATTTCTTTCCAAACACATTATTTTTGAATTCCTTTATCACTTTTGAAGCAAAACGGACACACACTGCATGATAAATCATAACTATAATATCACTATTAGATGTATAACTGGTTGGAATGAATGATTTTATATTAATATAAGATTTCTTATATATTTTCAGATATCAATTCAATACATTTTGTAAAGTGGAACCAGTTATATTATCTATTCACAGTATGGTCTATTCATGCATTATCTCTATATTCATAGACACAGGTTACACCTCTTTGTACCCCCAATACTAATTTATACATCTTCAAAATATTGCTCCCAGAAATGGTGGAAGAAATACTCATGTCACCTGATCTACATATGCATGTTATCACAGTAGTATTCTGGACACAAAATGCAAAAGTCACACGTATGACTGTAACAAAGCCTAAACGGAAACTGAACATGGATTACTAAAAACATCCATGTCCAGGTTGCCTAATGCTCTCAAATGATCATCCTGTTGGTGACTACATATTTGTTTCTTCCTAAGATTATATATTCAACCTCAATACCATTGAAAATGTCTAATTTTTTCACTCACTTTGTACTTTGCCTGATTTCCTAATGTCTCTATTGATATCCACTTTCCTACATATTTTCTCCAGTTCAACATTGTGACTGACCCTTCACATGTGCTGACATTGACATTCACTCTCTAACCGAAACCCTATTGCTTATGAACTTTGGTCCAAATCCTATACTCACTCTTCTTCCGAAACATACTGACTATGTTCCTGATCCTATCGACTATCCCTTTTTGAGTAGATGTTCTCTACTACATTCAATCATCCAAGGTACAAGATCCTATGCCATTGTATATCGATTTTTCTGAAACATGTATCTAGAACGTAATTCAAAGCTACGTATCGCAATCAGTTGCCCAATGCATTTCTGAGCTTCAAATCTTACCTAGATTTCTGTTTTCATACTTATATTTCATCTCTATATTCCTATAAATATTGCAGGTTCCCAATACCATTATTCATCCCGCATAATGATTCCTTGCCCAAATCGAACCTGTTATTAACCCTAACCATACACTGTTGCTTCAATCTAAAATTACAAAAGAGCAGGGACAGAGTTCGCCTTACAATACAGGAATGTAGGGTATCTTCCAACTGCTGAGAACCTCAAAGTTCGATGCAGAAATGATCCCTGGAGAAGATGTAGGCAGCTATGAAGGATCTGAGAGAGCAAAATCCATCTTCATGGAAAACAACCTGAACAGGACGAAGGGATGTGTATGCATCAGCCTTTCTCTTCTTAATGTAGAGAAAATGGACCTAAGCAGGCCTGCGTGGAGAGCTGTTCCCAGGTGCCTATTTTGATATACCATTGTAACAAGTCAAATTGTCACACAAAGTAGGAGCAGCCTCCATCTCATGGAACCCTTGGAAGCAACGGTTAGGACAAAGTTGTTGCCAAGGCAGTGACCTCATTCAGTTCCTGAAGGAAGTGTCCTAGCTAACTTCCTTGGTGATGGAACTCTCTGAAATTGTGATGCAAGAAGCCAGGCACCGAGAGCCAGTCCCAGTCCCAGTCCCAGTGGGCTCACTTGTTTGTATTTACCAAGTACAGATTCAGACCTTCTTGGTACCTACTGATTTGAGGATGGCCAAATGCCAATTGAGCTCTGAAGAGAGGCCTTTCCTGAGATAGCAGGTAGTGGCTAACTGCAGGCTCCTGAAAGCATCACAGAGTTGGCCAAGGAGACAAAATCTGAGAGAGGAAAGGCCATTTCGAGAGGAACATAGTATGGCCCACCAGTCAGAGGACACTCCAGATAGTCACAGATCCACTTTTGGGAATGAGGTGACTTTATGTGTGTGGGTGTGAGTTTGTGGTTTTGTCTCATATTCTGCGAATAGGTAATAAAGGTGGTTCGTTTGCTTTGGAGTCTACTGTTGATAGTAACTCTTTTGACAAGGCGAGTGTTTCTATGTCTGTGTATCCACTGTGTCCGTGGTTTTAGACATTAGAAAAGAGAATGGATCAATGGAGGTGTCCTGTCTAGTAGAAAGCTTCCCAGCATTCATCGTTCATAAGTGATGAATAGACTGTGGCTTGTCTTATGGATAGGAAACAACTACTAACTTCCTAAGTTCCGGTTTTCTTCCTGAACTCTGGCCACTCTCCAGAATGAGCTCATGATTTATTGTCCAAGATATGTATAACCTCCATGCTCTGTGACATGGCCATGTTCTTGATAGCTGAAGGGAATGGGAACATCTCAGATATTAGTGTGACCAGTAAAGTCTCATTGGAGAAACCCTGCTTTGGGCCATTTGCTTACCTATGGTTCTGTTGCCTTGAATGTCAGGAAGGTCTTTGTTTCAGGCCACCCCTTTTTGAAGCCTGAAGAAACAGTTTTCAAATGGAAATGAATGGGCATCACCTGTGGCTCATTGCTTAATTTCTTTGGAAAGGGATGTGTCTTAATCAGACACTAGGCCCTGGTTGAGGCTGTGGCTAAGATTCTCAGCTCCTGATAAATCTAAAGAAGATCCCATGTGTGCATCCAAAACCAAAATGGCAAAAGGAACAGTCATTGTGGATGAAGTCTCTTGCCTTTCTCTGTTAGGTTCCTGACGTCCATCAAGTGAGAATAGGATTCCTATAGGTCAAATGAGTTATTCAAAGTCCTGCATAAGTGCTTGGTTTCTCTCATGATGCCAAATCACATAAGCAATCTATACCTGACAGTCAGTAGGCCTCAAATTGGAGAAGCAGAGCAGTATTAACGGCACGCCTATTTGATCACTCTTGGTTCACAGAAAGGGTTTCCAGACCACCCTAAATTTAGACAAATGAGGGGCAATGGTGGATATTTTGGACACTGTCTTGGGCTGCATCCCTCATGGAAACCTCCAGCCAGAGTTTATGATGAGTGCCTATATGGATGAAGATGAGGGCCATGTGGGAATGTTTTGGTTTTAATTGTGGTCATTTGTGTGGCGTTTGGAAGAGATGACAGGGTCCACATGGGCTTGAACTCTGGTGTGATTCTCCTTGGAGACTGAGTTCAGGAACTGACCTCAGAGAAGTATTGCCATTAATTGTGTTGGCATTGTAGGAGGCCACACATGAGAGTTGCCCTTGAAACCTGAGATCTAGGCCCAGGATGGCTTTCCACAGAGAGCTGAAAATCTCAGCAAGGATATCACATGATTTTATTCTGAAAAACTTGGCAGCCATAGTTAGAGTCAAAAGACACATGGACCTCACGTTGTAGACCTCAATGGGCCTGGCTTCATGTGACCTTTTGGCCAGTGTTTGGGAAGCCTTGCCTGTTAGAGTTCCTCAGAGCTTTCATTGAAATGAGCTTCCTCCCCATGTAATGGTTCCTGGATGAATGGAAACCCCAAAGTGCCTCCAACTTCATTCTTGAAAAATGGAAAGAAAAACACCATGAAATTTTTGAAATTCCCAATGACCAGATGGCACTGGAGAACCATTGGATGTCCTGTTGCTGATCATGAGTGTAACAGACAGTGCCTTGATTGACTGGGTTTCATGAAAATGGTGTAGAACAGAGATGCCAGTAAGTTGGAGCCTGCTGAGTAGTGGGCCTAGAGCAGTGGTAGGCAGGTGTGTGATAATACATCTGTGATGTGGCCATGTGGATCTGCCATTGGCGTCCAAATGGCTTGTGACTGACTTGATGCAGCCAGGAGACCATTATATGAAAAGGCATCTTGTTATATGCAGAGTTTTCAGGGCAATGTTCAGAATTAGGTTGCTATGGTCAAGGCGGCAAGCAATGTGGAATAGAAGCCCAGTTGGTGCATTCTCCTGCAGAGCCTGACCCACCACACGTTACAAGACTCCCTCATGCACTGTGTCCCAGTTGAACTCCTTGTATGTCATGAATCAAATACCAAACTCCCAGTGCAGCAGCAAAAAAACACCACGAAAAGTGGAGGATGACCAAATGGCTTCAAAGTCCACACGGGGTGTCACTTTGCCCGAAGAGGCCACAGTTTACCTACAAAGAGACTTCAGCACTGCTGCCTCATGTTCATCGGAAAATAAGAAACCATGTCCTCCAGGTCACATAGATACTGACCCAGGTTTGATGGTCTCACTTCAAAGGAAGCTAAAGCTCCTGACAACAACATATATTTCAAATGCCCAAACTCAGAGGCAGTTTCTCAAGAAGTCTTTAGGCCAGCATAGCTCCATGATTGTGGAGTGTTTACACTGTCCCTTACTTTTGGAAACTCCTCTACCACCTCCAAGGTTGTGAACTCCTGAGCATTTTCCATTCCACATATGTATTCACAGATTTTCTAACTCTTCTTTTCTAATTGTGTTTTACCTGGGGCGAAGATAATTTCAAGGCATTTTTCTGGATGAGAGTGGGAATATTTTTTGTGGCACATATTTGCATACACATTGGATTTATTTTCCTATTTTCCATTTGAAATACTGAATCCGTGACACTAACCCATACCCTACTTGTCTCTGACTACTAATCC